>NC_139025.1:31366660-31966660 GCF_964662115.1 Mustela nivalis | reverse complement strand
TTCACAAGCCCCCCTCTCCCCCACTTGACCCTGTGCTAGCTCCACCGTGGGCTTCTGAAAGACTCAGCCAAGAAAGAGAGGAAGGGTGAAGAAAGGTCTGTGCCTGCGCTTGGTGGCAGTCATGTGGCAACCCCTCCAACTCTCCCTTGAACTGATTTTTAGAAATCTGAACCTTAGGGAAAAGAGTCTCCAGTGCTCTGGCACAGAAGCCGAAGAGGAGGAACTGAGCTGAGACAGAGATGCGTGGAGACTGAGGGGGCAGGGGAGAGGATGGATCGGTCCTGTCCCAGGGATCGATATGTAGGAAGGGGTGTTAAAGAGGGTCAGAGCAGCCCCAGCCCAGCTTCCCTGTCCACAACTCAGAGGGGACTCCCCAGATGCCAGGCAGTAGCCACTTTCCACTTACAAAGGGGCCCAGAAGGTACTGGAGGAAGGGGCTTCTTACAGGAGGAAGGTATTGGAGGGATGGCTCATAGCCTTGAACTTGAGGGAAGCTCCCCACACTGGCTGCAGGAACAATGGGCCATCTTCTGGACAGCTTCCACCCTCAAGCCAATCTCAGTTCTGAGATTTGCTATTAGAATGGTCGCTAGAGCACAGACCCTGATCCAGCCTCTCCCTGGAGGTACGACCCTGCACGGAAAGGAGGAGTGTGTCCAGATGCTCTTTCCCATCCCCCTGTGAGTCTGTCCTGGAGCAGGGCCTCAGATATCCCAGAACCACAGATCACAGAGATGTTGCAGCAGTTGGTTCTGATGTTCTGTTTTGATGAATAATTTAATATTTCTATAAGACCCGTAGAACAAAAGGATCCATGGAAGATGCTTCATGATTTACGGAGCGGGTTTCACCTACCTTTGTTGGTTCTGCCAGGTTTCTCTCTGGGATTGAGTGGGAGATAGGTTTCTCGAATTCCTCCAAAATTAAACTTCTCTCTCATCCCCTAAATGGAGGCCCGGGGCAACGCGGAGGGCATCTTCTGGGGGGCTTCCAAGGTTGGGCTAAGAAGCAGTTCCTGGTCTTTATTTTATTTTAAAAGATTTTATTTATTTATTTGACAGACAGAAATCACAAGTAGGCAGAGAGGCAGGCAGAGAGAGGGGGGGGGAAGCAGGCTCCCCGCCGAGCAGAGAGACCCATGCGGAACTCGATCCCAGGACCCTGAGATCATGACCCGAGCCGAAGGCAGCAGCCCAAACCACTGAGCCACCCAGGCGCCCCAGTTCCTGGTCTTTAGCAGGGCACCCTGGTGGGGAAAGGGAGTGGGAAGGTTGCTTGTAAATTCAAGTACCATTATCGCAGTGACCCCCATGCCCCTCTCTTCTGCCTTAATTGCTCCCAGCAGCTACTGGTCCCACCCCATCGGGTCTGGCTCCTGCCCTGAGTCTGGGTCTCATCCTCCAAGACCTTTCTTGCCAGCCACTTGCACCTGATCACATCTTTAGTAAATACTAGGGGCCTGTGAACCCCAGGGTCTATCTCCTAGCCCCCCTCACTTACAGTGGTGGGGACCCGGGCCCTGTACCCACAGTTGTTTTCAGGATTGGGAGATGTCAGGGGCAAAGGATCCCAGCTCAAAGCCCATTGAGGGCACCAAGGGAGGCCTGGGAGGCTTTAGCTCCCCCACCCATACTCTCCATCAGTAGCCCCCACAGCCGCTCCAAAAACCATCCAGTCTCATTGAGAACAGCGTGTGCTCTGCAAATACAGCTTCAGCTCAAGTCCTCCAGCCTCCTTCTGAGGGGGTTGTCACCTCTGTTCCCTTCTTTTATAGGAATTCTAGAGCTGCCACTTAACAGAGTCCCCCTCCCCTGGGGTTCAGGGAACAACTAACAGCCCACCTGCCAGTTGGGGGTGGGGGAGGCCTGATGCTAAGCTTAGCCCCCTCTTGCTTCCCGGCAGGGCCCCCTGGGCCCCAGTTCCTCATTTGTGAAATAGAGTCTGGACTTCAGCTAATTAGTGGCCACAGGAAGGCTTGGGGAGGGGGCAGCCTAGGCCCATTAAGGCGATCGATGCCCTGGCTGGGGCAGCTAAGGGGAGGGGGCCTGGAAAGGCTCCCGCCGCATCAATAACGGGCAGGATGGAACCAGCGGTGGCCAGCTGGGTTCTATAAAGCCTCTTCCGCTCAGTAGCTCAGGACCCATCTCAGGGCCTTTGCCTCCCAACCATACCCCACCCGAGCAGCCCTGCCCTTCCTGGGGTGGGAAGATTCCCTCAAGCTAAAGGATCCGCTTTCTCCCCAGGGGCTACCAAAGGGGAAAGGAATCAAAACCTTACTTAGAAGAGAGAAGAGAACCTGGGAGAAGTGACTAGAGGGTAAGGTTGATGACTCAGTGCTCCCTCGTCTGTGAGCAGTGGAAATGCAGAGGCTGTTGGCAAAGACCAGGAGGAAAGGTGCCGAGAGTGTCTCAGCCTCAGCCAGTGTCAGTTGCTGCAGGTCTGGACCCACAGGCAGGCCAGCCCTCCCAGGGTTCAATCCTCTCCCCAGCCTCTAGTCCCTGTCCCAAACCCTTCTGAACAAATGCCAAGGCCTGAGCCCCTGAGGAGGAGGGCCCAGTCAATTCCTGCAGCAGGGCCTTCTATACAGCCCCGGGTTCCTCCTTCCCCCATATAAGGTGGCCATTAGGGCAAGCTAGGAGTCAGTGTCCATTAAGTGCCAGGGGAACTTAGGGAACTTAGTGGACACTTAGGAGAACCCTTCTGAACAAATGCCAGGGGAACCGTGAGACGGTGGCCCCACTTCCCAGATCTCAGGGCATAACCTGCCCGGGTGTGGAAAGATCATCTGTGGTCACCGTACCAAAAAAATCTCGGGGAGACTCTATTCCCACAGGGATTTGGGTCTGGGAGTTTCATCAGTGGCCCTGAGTGCTGTTTCCTAGCGATGACGTCACCACGCGGAGCCGGCTCCCAGGCTGAAGGGAAGACCTAGCATGTCAGCAGCACACGCCAGACTCAGGCTCTCGTGGCAGTGCGACTTGGTCTCGCTTTCTGGCTGACACAGAACTCCGCACAGCTGGCTGCCTGAGGTGTCCCATGGGCACAGCGGTAGCGTTATTGCTCGTCTTCTGTGCCTGCGCACTCCTCTTCTTATCATCGACTTGGGTCCTTCAAGCTTCATCTAGTGCCACAGTGTGGTGGAACGTGGCCAGGGGGCAGGTGAGGATCTCTCCAGATCCTTCAGTCTGTTACCCCTGCCCCTTTTGGAGGTGGTGGCTTCCAGGTTCCTCTGAGCCCTTAGGTTAAGGAGGTGGGTGCCATCTCACAGCCAAACAATGCAATACCAGCTGTTCATTCCGGCTTCACTCACACGTGATGATTCACGGGAACTTCTTTTTTTATTTTTTTTTTTATAAACATATAATATATTATTAGCCCCAGGGGTACAGGTCTGTGAATCGCCAGGTTTACACACTTCACAGCACTCACCATAGCACATACCCTCCCCAATGTCCATAACCCTACCACCCCCTCCTGACCCCCCTTCCCCCAGCAACCCTCAGTTTGCTTTGTGAGATTAAGAGTTTCTTATGGTTTGTCTCCCTCCTGATCCCATCTTGTTTCATTTATTCTTCTCCTTCCCCCCAAACCCTCCACATTGCATCTCCGCGTCCTCATATCAGGGAGATCATATGATATTTGTCTTTCTCCGATTGACTTATTTCACTAAGCATAATACCCTCTAGTTCTATCCACATTGTTGCAAAAGGCAAGATTTCCTTTTTGATGGCTGCATAGTATTCCAATGTGTGTGTTTGTGTGTGTATATACCACATCTTCTTTATCCATTCATCTGTTGATGGACATCTAGGTTCTTTCCATAGTTTGGCTATTGTGCACATTGCTGCTATAAACATTCGGGTGCACGTGCCCCTTCAGATCACTACGTTTGTATCTTTGGTGTAAATACCCAGTAGTGCAATTGCTGGGTCATAGGGTAGCTCTATTTTCAACTTTTGAGGAACCTCCACGCTGTTTTCCAGAGTGGCTGCACCAGATTGCATTCCCACCAACAGTGTAGGAGGGTTCCTCACGGGGACTTCTGAAGGGAATCGGTTACCAGTGCAAACAAGCCCCGCTTCCCTCAGCCCCCAAGCCCAGGAGCTGGGCCTCGTGGCTGCTGACGGTCTGTTTGAAAATGGGCCTCCCCGGAATAGGGGTCAGACCTCAAGCAGGGCCCACGCAGGCAGTTCAGGACTTGGAAATATGAAAGCGACTTCCTTTGAGAGCAGCTCTGGCTGTGCTGGAAAGCAAACCTAGGCTTAGAGTTGGGCGCTTAGAGTTCAGGTCTGGGCCTGCGGGAGACCAGCTGCTGAGCCAGGCCAGGGGCCCTGCCCCATCTCACCTCACGGGCTGCTGCAGTGGAGGTGGGTCACGCTGTGGTTTTTCAGCTGTGTTCTGTGGAGGACTCTAGAGATCCCTTGACCGTACCTAACCACAACGGGGTGGGGCTCCCAGCCTCTGCCCACTTCACCCAGTGCCTCTGCACTCCGGTTGGTATTACATAGTAACCTTGTCTTTACTGTATTGTTTGAAGAATTGCGCTACCATTTGTGAAAACTCCCTTGGACTTGATGATGTCTGCATAAACTCCAACTTGCCATTCCTGGTGCCCTTCACAGCGAGGTTTCCTGCTGTCCTGCTGTCCACACAAGTGGCATAGGCCAGGACAAGCGTCCCTGGAGCCCACCGGGTCACTCGGCATGAATAGAAAGGGACATACGCTGGGGGCTCTGTCTTTTCTTACCTTCCTTCTGCCACTGCTGAAAAAGGACACTTCTGATGAGCTATCCTTCCCCTGCTCTAGGATTTACCTGGCCCCAAACACCACACACCTGTTCTCAGTGCCCGAGAGTCTCAGGGATAAGGGAGAGGGTGTGTCGGTCTATTCTGGAAGTTTGTGCCCAGGGAAGAAGGGGCAGCCAGGCAGCCAAGACATCCGCCTTCCGGTGAAACGTAACCCGTGTGTAGCTCACCTGTCTACTGGGCTCTCGCTGCCCTCTTGAGAGTGAAGTTAACTGACCCGAGGTCTAATCCCACCTCCTGAGGAAACCTACACCTGCCCCAGGGCTTCTGGTAATCCTCGGGGAGCTCCAAACGCTTATTTCCTGAGGGGTCTTCTGCAGCGGGTCCTCCCTGCAGCAGCTCAGCTCATCCCTCCGTCTCCCCACCCCCCTTCCCCACCCCCGCAGGGACATACCCGCCTTTCACACAAGGTATTTGCGAAGAGGTTTGGCAATGAAAAACGACGGAAGAGGCATTTAAATCACAGAAGTGTGAACCCTGTCTCATTGAATGCTGGCTCCCTGTTTTCCGGAGCCTTCCAGACACCCCATCTTGCCACCCCCAGAGATGGGATTGTTCACCACTGTCTCTTGACACTGTAGGACCCAGCCGCTCACATCTGCCCTGGGGCCTCTGTCCTCTGCACTCTCCCACCAACCCTCCTCCCCACAGCCCTCCAGGATCTCCCCTGGCTCCAACTTGCTCTCGCTCTCGCTCTGTGCTCCAAGGCCCTTTCCGGCCCTGACTCCCAAACTTGACTTTTGCCTTTTCAAAGAGTAAGGAGCTCAGCAGAGTGGATCCCTTTCTTAAACAGGACCTGCCCAACTTTGAAGATACCCGTGGGTCTAAGTGTACTGCCTGTCCTCTCACTTCTGACTGGATTGACCATGAGGCCATTGTTGGCCATGAGGCTCTAGCTGAGCCCTCGTTGCGTTCAGAGCACTGAGGAGGGGAGTAAAAGGTGGAGACAAAGCTTAGGAAATACCTCCCAGAGTCCCTTGTTCGTACTGGATGGCACTGGTGTCCACCCTGTCACCTAAGCCGGCAGCTGCCCTCATCAACAAGAAGCAGCCCCACCCTGCTCTGGTCCCTGCTTCTCTCTTTGACCTTCACTCACCCCCTACTGTCCCTCCCCCATACCCCAGCCTACCCCTTTTCTATTCATCTGCCAGTAATACCAGACATGTTTTATTAACCTTGAACACATGGTTCTTTACATGTGCTGTCCCTTCTGTCTGGAATGCATTTCTCCCTTTGCCTTCCTCCCAGAGTCCTGACATACTCCTATTCAGCCTTCAAAACCCTGATCAGTTGTCACCTCCTCTCAGAGAATTCCCTTGGCTGGACACCTAAACCATCACTTCTCCCCAGTCTATACTCTTCTTGTACCTCATACAAACTGGTAATGTCAGCGTGTATCTGTGTGCTTTACAGTGTCCCGGGGTGTGCTGGTGCTTGGCCATGTTGCAGTGCCCTGCCGATGCCTTACAATCATCCCAGCTCCCTCACTTACCAGCTGTGTGACCTAGGGCATATGACTTAACTCCTCTGCGCTCCTTACCTTGCCTCACTCATGTGAGGAACGAATGAGTTAACACACATAATGATGTTACCAGAACAGCGCCTGGTGCAAAGGAGAAGCTCGATAAGCATTAGCTGTTTTTTTAAAGGATTGATTTCTACCCGGTCTCTCCTGTATTCGACTCTAAGCTCCTCGAGGGCAGGGAGTCAGAAAGCCTCAGAGGCCCACTGAGGACTTGGCTCTACCCAGTGATTCATTAATGCCTCCTGACCTGAGCTGACCGGGAGCTTGCCATCTGTCCACCGAGATGAGTTCTAGGAAAACAGCCACTGCAGGCAGGAGGGATTGGGAGGGTCAGGCTGAGCCATGAGGACCGGCCATCCCAGAGCACAACAGTCCAGAACATCAGCTGCGTCAGCGGACCGAGCCGACTTCCCAGTCTGCTCCTCCCTTGCTGCTTGATCTCCCTGTGCCTCCACTGAGTCACCAGCATCCAGAAGCACAAATACCTCCATCTCTTAGAGTCGCTGTGAGAGATAGAAAAAGATAATGCCAGTGAAATACTTGCCAAAGTGAGCGTCCTGGCACCTTGCAAATGCTCATTTAGCTGGACATGCAAATACCATCCTTTAGGGCCTGAGAGAGGAGGCCGTGGCCTTGACCAGACCCTTCCCCTCACTCACACGCTCTGGGCTGCACCCCAGGTGGAGTGGGGCGGGGCTCACTAGCGGGGCTGCCAGGGAGAAGCCTGGGACTGCCGACAGAGCTCCGGTCAGGCCTGAAGTTGTTCCTGGATGGAAGGGTGGGCCTTGGACAGGAGGGAGCTGAGATGCAGGGAGAAGCCCGGTGCTTGGAGGACAGGGGCTGGCCAGCTGGGCTGGAGGGGCCGAGGGCTGCTGCCAGTAGGAGCCAGTGGTCTGGCAGGGGAGATGGGAACAGAGGCTGGGGCAGCCTGCCGCAGACTCTAAAATATAAATAATAATAAATAATATTATAATCATATTTATTATAACCATAATAATAACAACAGCAGTAATAAAACTAAGCATTTATTGAATATTTACCATGTGTCACAATACACTACGTCTTTATATGAACAAGCTCATTTACTTATCCCCCAAACCCTAAGAGATGTAGCTGCTATGATTGTCCTCAGTCACACTTGGACCTGAGGCCTGGAGAGACCAGGTGACCTGCCCTGGCCGCACAGCTGGTACGTGACGAGCTCTGACCCGGGACTCCCCAGCCTCAGCACCTCTCGCCTCCGGCTGGTGGTTTCCTGCCCGGTGCTGCCATGAGCAGAAGCAGCTCCGCCCGAGGGGAAGTAGGAGCAGGGACTGTGGTCTGCAGGCTCCTGTCCCAGCCCTATCTCTGCCCAAGCTGGGTGACTTTGCCCATGTTATTTCTGCCGTGGGCCTCAGTTTCCTCATCTGTCAAATGGGAACAAAAGTCCCGTCTTCCAGGATTGTGACCTCAATCAAACACTCAGGCACACTCAGAACACTAAGCAGGGGAGCCAGCACACGAGAACAGCTAAATAATGGGGGTTGTCTCGGCCCTGGCATCGTCCGCCAACTGCACAGGGCACAGAAGGAGATGCCTCTGGCTCGCAGTCAGAATGAGAGCGTCGGGGAGCAAGGGGAATTTGAAGAAAGGGACGGGAAGAAGACATGTCCTTCTGTGCCGGGCCACTCCGGTTCTGGGCTCTCACCTGCTGAGAGGAAGCTGGGCGTCATTAGTGGGAGCAAGGGCTGTCACTGAGACAGGTTTCTGAATGAAGGTGGCTCCTGGAACCTGGCAGTGTACTGGCCGAACGCACCCTTTGTTGGGCGGTACTCACCCCTGCCCGCTGCGGAGTCGCTCTCCTCCAGGTTCATGCTGGCCCCCCTCCCTTGACCTTCACGCCCACCCAAACCAAGCTGAGCAGAGCTGACGCGAGGCTGGCCTTGGTGTGCATAGTGTGTGGACCCTTCATGGGCCCCGTTATCGGGTCTTGCTACAGCCATGCTGTGAGCCTCACGGTTCCTTCCAGAGCCCAACTTGCTTCTCAGGGCCTTTGCACCTGGGGCTTCTCTGCCAGGAGCATCTTCTCAAATGTCACCTTCATGATCAGGCGCTCCCTGAGCACCGTGTTTAATATTGAAACCCCCACCCACTACTCACCCCGTTACTTATCCCACTTTATTTCCCCCCTGAGCATTTGTTGGTATCTGGTACGTGGACTTTCTCTCTTGCTTACTTACCGTTGGCCTGCCCATGCACACATACTCAACTGTAAGCTCTATGTGTCTCTCTTGCCCACAGTTCGCTCCCTAGCACCGAGTACAGTGCCTGGCACACAACGGGAGCTCAGCAATGAGTCTTTACAGCAGCCCCAAGAGACAAATATTTGTACCCCTCATGTTATAGAGAAGCTTTGAAAGGGAGGCTGAGCAAAGCTGAGAGCTCGCCTGAGATCGTGGCTTGAGGGATGGGGACTGTTTGACGCCAGAGCCCCTGTTGTCTCCTTGCCCATTGTGGCCAGTGACCATCCACCTGTTGTCCCTTCTCCCCAGCTACGTCCCTGGCACAGCGCTGTACCCTCGGTGGGGAGGGGACTCCGGAAGTGTCAGGAAGGAAAGAACCTATTTGTCTTTGTTAGGCTCCCGTAACAAAACACCAGAGACGGGGCAAATAGCCACTTAAACTGTTCCAGCTCTTCTGGGGTAGGTGTTATCATCCCCATTCCACAGGTAAATAAACTGATGCTCAGAGAAGTGAGCTAACTCGCCCAGGGTCCCCCAGCTGGGACATGCCAGGTCTGTCTGGTGCCAAAGCCTGTGTTCTTAACTACCCTATGAAGTTTCTCGGAAACCAGCAGGGGGCCTCTCCCTTGGCCTGTGGATCAGAGAGGGCATGCCCCTGCCCCTCAGGAGCCCAGCATCCCCTCAGGACAAGAGGAACACCTTAGTGCATATGGACGCTAAGGGTCCAGCGCACGGCCCAGTCAGCAAGGGCAGGAGGAGCTGGGATGGCACTGTGGGCTGGGCAGGTTCCCAAGGAAGGGGGCAGCCAGATGAAAAGCAATAGGCAGGGCTTTCCGGGGAGGATGCACAATCTCCTTCGCAGGACTGTACAAAATGTAGTGAGGTGAGGGGTGGTGAGGTCAAGGTCAGTGTTGGCTTGGACAGAGAGGCTGAGGGCAGAAGTGGCGAGAAACCCACCGGGGTCAGGTGCTGGAGGGCCCAAACTGTCCCTGCATCTGGGCAGAAGGTGGTATTGGTGTCCTTTCTCCATCAGGGGTCGAGAGGCGTGGGGGAGGAGGGCACTGACAGGAAGTCCACAGCTCCGTTCGGTGTTTGGCTGGGCCAAGAGGGTCGGTGTAAATAAAGAACTAGGATTGGCGATGGGCTCATACCACAGGACAAAGCTGAGCTTCTCTTTCCTGGGAGAGGTGAGGTGGCAGCTGTGGGTGCCCCGGGGACCCTCTCCCTGCAGCTGCAGCCTCAGGAAAGGTCATGGGGCTGGTGGGCCTCCATACCCACATTCCATGCCATCGCCAGCATCATGATTACTTGTCAGAAGACGCATCTTGGGATCTTACACAATCTGTTAGCAAGGAGGGAGGCCTCCCAAAGCTCTGTGTTTCCTACAACAGAGAGGCTGAGAGGCAGAAATGGTGGCAAAGCTTTCTCCTTTCTTTCCCTCCTCCCCCTCTCTTGGGGGAGACCCTAAGCGACTAGAGCTATGGCTCAAGGGATTGAAGATACTGGAGGGGAAGGACTACAGGTGCCCTCCTGTGCCAAGGATGGCAGTGTGGCAGGAGGGAGGTAGCCAAACATGGAGGTCCGTTGTGGGCGTCTCACTTCTGCTTCCCACTGGGGCGAGGGCCAGGCCGTTCCGGCGGT
This sequence comes from Mustela nivalis, assembly GCF_964662115.1. Taxonomy (NCBI): domain Eukaryota; kingdom Metazoa; phylum Chordata; class Mammalia; order Carnivora; family Mustelidae; genus Mustela; species Mustela nivalis. The sequence goes on along the minus strand of NC_139025.1, from coordinate 31,956,466 downwards.
GGGTGACTGGCCAGCTGAGGCCTTGGCCCAGATGGGGAATGTGAGTTGGTGATGAGTCTGAGCTGGTGTCCCCAGGGTGGCAGGACCTCCGAGGCCTTCTTACTGTCCCAAGAAACCTCACGCCTTCCCTCCTGGTTGCCTCTTCTTCCCCACCACCCACTCTAGGTTTTTCATCATCAAAGAGAGCTTTCTTCTTTACTACTCTGAGAGCGAGAAAAAGAACTTTGAAAGCAATAAATACTTCAATATACATCCTAAGGTGAGACATTCTCCCCCCCAGGGCCACAGGGGGAAGGTCTCGTGGGGACAATGGGGGAGTGTATCCTGTAAGGGTAGAAGACCTTCTCTCTTCTTGCTCTGGTCTAGCAGAGAGTCTGGAGAACAAATCCTTCCTGGGGCACAAGACTCCCTGCCTCTCCTGGGCTGACCCCTGTGCCCTCCTGTGCCCCAGAGCCTGCCCCAGCCCTTCCTCTTCCTTTTGGGAGTCAGTCTGGCCCCCAGCCTGGGGTGCTGGGCAGGACCTGGCTTTGGCTGAGGGCTCCCAGAGGCCTTGAGTGACCTGGGCGGGGTGGGGGCTGCCTATTCTGGTTCTTTCCCAGGGCGTCATCCCCCTAGGAGGCTGCCTGGTGGAGGCCAGGGAGGAGCCCAGCATGCCCTATGCCATGAAAATCTCCCACCAGGACTTCCATGTGAGTAAACTCTCCCCTTAGCGTGGACTTAGCGGGGCAGACCAGCCTCTCCAAGGACCTCCAGACTCCCTAGGGGCAGCCTGTCCAGTGGCCTGGCCTGGGAGGGTGTCCATGTCCTAGGGATGTGTGATGGAGGAGCAGAGCTGGGCCATTGGGGCCTTGTGGGTGGTCTCTGACGTCCCGGGAGTGGCCTCCCCTCAGGGACACCTGTGGCTCCTTTTCCTGGCAGGGCAACATCTTGCTGGCTGCTGAGTCCGAGTTTGAGCAGACCCAGTGGCTGGAGATGCTACAGGAGTCCGGGAAGGTGTAAGTGCTCATAGGCAGGGGGACAGGTCCCGAAAGGGAATGGTTATGGGCTGGGTCCACCCTGATCTCCTTGCCTCTCCACTGGGATCCTGGGTGGGCACTGAGACCCCAGGAAAGGACAGGGTAGGGAGAAAAATAGCTGGGCCTCCTTGGAAACAGAGCTGTGGATGCTGGTTAGGGTGGGAAGAAAGGCCAGGCCAGGTGTAGAGCATCTGAGGGGGATCTGCTAAGTGGGCTTTGAGCACAGTGAGCTTGGCCTGTCTGGAGTCATCGGTGGCAGACGTGGACAGCACTTGTCCTGAACTCCTGGGAGCAAATCCAGCATCGTTTGGGGGGTTTGGCTGCCTCCCGACGCCCATCTCACCTCCCCAGGCCCACAGTGAATCCTGGCACAGCCTGACACTGGTGCTTTGTAAATCAGATTCCAGATCATAGAAACCTCCAGCCTAGCACGATCTGTTTATCCATAAACCCCTGTCCTGGCACCTGCCTGTTCACGCCGGATCATGCTTTCAGTTCAACAAATAACACCGAGCGGGCCCTACACCAGGCCCTGTGCCCCGGGGGTGGCATGCAAGGATGTGGAAGGAGCCTGGGAAGCAATCTCTTCCCCGCTCCGCAAGTGCTGCTGGCCCTGTCCACGGTGGCCCACTTTGCAGCCTGGGCCAGTCTCCAGGGACGGTAACTGATCGATGCTGGTGGCATGCCCAGAACCACGGGTGCCGGAGTGAATGGGGCTGGGATTCTGGAGGAGACGGGATGGGTGAGCGCAAACCATGCCCAGTCTCCTTCTCTGCCAGCCTTCCGTTGTGACGATTTTGTGTTTCTTCTTCTCTTCTCTGTCCCATCTGCCCTCCCTCCCCAGGACTTGGAAGAATGCCCAGCTGGGAGAAGCCATGATCAAAAGCCTGGAGGCCCAGGGGCTGCAATTGGCCAAGGAGAAGCAGGAGTATTTAGGTTGGCTAGAGGGATAGCCTGGAAGCTGAGGCTCCCTAGGTAGCAAGAACTTTGGGGCCAGGGATTAGAGCGTGGGCTTGGCAGTGGAGCTGGGGGCAGGGCTTAACGAGCTCTAGGGAGACACAGATCAGCCGGAAGCCTAGAGGCTTTGACCTTGTAACCTGTGTCCTTTTGGCCAGCATGACAGGGGGCAGGAGGACCTGGTGGCCAGGAGCCTGAGCTCTGGCCACAGCTTTGCCCCTTCTCTGTCAGCTGTGTAGTCCCCACGCAATGTAGCCCCCATGAACCTCAATGTCCTCATCCTTAAAATGGAGACGAGAATAGTCCCTAGGTTTCAGAGGTGGCGGAGGGCCAGGGCAAATGAGAACATGCCTGAAAGTCCTTATTTCTTGCCCACACGGTATGGGCCCCAAAAATGGAGTTGATGTTATCCTGCCGTGGGTCCCCAGGTCCCGGCTTTGCCCCTAATCTCTCGTACCTGCCAGCTCACTTTAAACCTGACCTTGTGCTGGTGACTGGCTGGCCAACATGTTCTGTTTGGGAAAGAAGGTGAGACTTGGGGTTTGATCCTTTAGCTGGGATCCTCTCCCCTGCCACCTCCTTAGACACTTGGGGCCTCAGCCCCGGTTCCTTAGACAGCCCTGTCCCCCCAGGACCTGCCCTCCCCCACCCGCCAGACACTGGTGCAGAGGGGTGGTGATCTGAGCAGCAGCACAATTAACAGCACTTCTAGGGGGGTACAGACACCCACCCACCTGAGCTTCTGAAGATGAGGCCATCCTTGCCTTGTGAATGCATGAACAGGGACAGTGAGTAGAAAGGAGGTGCGGCAGCTGAGGCCAGCACGGCGGCTCCCAGCCCCAGGAGCTGGCGCGGCTCTCTGGCCGGCCTGGGCATGGCAGGACGGACCATTTCCCTGGGAGATCCTGGGAGTGAAGGAGGTTCCTAGAAGGCACCGGCCCCTTCCTCTCCGGAGCTGCAGTGAGCTTTCTGTGAGAGGGTGCGTGCTTGCTTTGCAGACAAGCTGATGGAGGAGACGGAAGAACTCTGCCTTCAGAGGGAGCAGAGAGAGGTAGGCGCGCTGGGCTGCTCGGTACGGCTGCCCCTCCCCAGCATGTCCCACTCTGGTGACTCCTTCGCAGACTGGCCTGTGTTTCTGGCATTTGGGAATCATGCCGGGGAGCAAGACCCCCAGAGAACTCGCTGGAAAGTCAGCCAGGTGGAGCAGAGAGGCCATGGGGTGACAGTGCTTGGGGCTGGCTTGGGCTTCTTGTCAGCAGTGTGTTTCTTCTTGCCGGTGCCCAGGGACAAAAGTGAAAAGCGTAGGTGACCACTTTCTAGAGAGAGTCATCCCCAAATTGTATGAGCTAGCTTGTCACTGGTGATCTTCGCGGGAGGCTGGCATGGCCTCTGTGATCTGGAGAGGGGCTTCTGCATATCGGGGTGATTGCATTGGATGATTTCAGGGGTTCCTTCCTTCTCTAAGTGACACAATGGAAGTACCAAAAAAGCCAAGCTAATGGGACATTAGCCTGGGGCAGCCTGTAGAGAAAGGGAGACTCTGGCCTCATTAAGGACAGGGAGCCACTGAAGTCCCCTTCATTTGGAATCTCCATGCAGCCTTGGGCCTTGCCTGTCCTGAAGGGCCATCACACCCCTGAAGGTCAGAGACGGGGAGTGTTTAGCAGTACAGACTTGGAGCGAGGCTGCCTAGGTCTGTGTTTGGTCTTTACCGCTTCTAGCGGTGTAACCTTGGACAAGTTACCTATCCTCTCTGAACGTCCATATTCTTACATGAAAAATGGAGATCATGGAACCCATCTTCTCAGGATGCTGTGAAGATTAAGTGAGATGTTACATATAAAATACTTGGCACATAGGGCTGAGTGAATACCCATGTTTGTCAGTATCACGCTCAGATTATTATTAACTAGGGGCCCAACCCGCATGTGAGCTGCCCGAGGCCTGAGGCTGCGGAGTGGCCTGCCCACGGGGGAGCCCGATTCAGCCCACTGCTCTTTGTCCCCTTGATTTTCCTTGTCCTCATGGGGCCGGGCCCGTCAGCCCCGGCTCAGTGCCCGCCTCTGTGACTTCCCTCTCGCCAAGCATCTTTCCCGACCACCCCTCCCTGGGCTCTGAGGCAGACCCTACAGTCAGGAAGAGTCACCTTCCTGGAGCAGCCTGAATATTCCCCAGGCCCAGACCGCAGCTGGCCTAGGATGAGAGCTTGATAAATGCAGGATGACTCCATGAGTGAGCGTTTTGGATTCTTATAATTTCGCATTACATCTTGATTTTCATCCACTGGGACGATTCATCCTCATTTCTCTCCTTCCCCCAAATGGTGTCTGATATTCTTGCCTACTCATCCTTCCAGCTGGCCTTGACGCTCACTTTGTCAATGCACAGCAACAGAAAAAAAAACCCAAACCAAACCCAAAACAAAACCCCAAAGCCAGTGGGGATTTGTATTAGGATTGCGTGGATTTGAGGATCGGCCTTGTGACAGCGCTGAGCCTCCCCTCCCCGACCCGCCGCGGCGGGTATGTGGGCCTCCCTGCGTCCCTGCTGTCATCCAGGTCCTGTGTCAGACTCTTGGCATTTTCTTCACACAGTTCTGTCACTTTGAGAAGCCGGACTTCCGGTGCGTTGTCGGCAACCTAGAGACAGGTAATTGAAGCCAGAGGAAGGGATGGAATGACGGACACAGCCACCGGCAGGGAGAGAGACAGACTTATCCATCAGAGAGGCTAAATCTGGGGCAGCAGTCAGTCGGAGGAAAATTTAGACACTCTATCTAGGTCTTTAGGCAGGAATTGAGGACAGCGGAGACCCACTGCACGCCAGCCTCACTTAAAGCCATAGCACGTTGAAGGAATGAAGCCTGACAGCTGTGAACTTCCTGGTTTTGTGGCCCAAGAACGTGACTCCCTCTGGCCCGGCCGATTCCCACAGCGAAGGCCGCTGTGGACGGGCAGAAGGGAAAGGTCTGGGGCCAGGAGACTCAGATTGGAGTCTCAGCTCCATCACTGACTGCATGGCCTTGGGGGCCTCAGTTTCTCCATCTGTGATGCTCTGATAAGAGTTAACGACTGTGCCCGCCCAGCTCCTGGGTTGCCTTGAATCTCGGTGACTAGAAGTTACAGAGTGCATCAGGGACGCCCAAGGCCCTCGCAGGTGTGTGCCATGCGTGGTGGGGCCACACGATCCTCCATCGGGAAGGAAGGCCCTGGGACTCTAGACACGTGAGCAGAGAGTGTAGGTGGACCCCCCCAGCCCCCCGGGGCTCATCTGCCCTGGGGCAGGAGGCCATGCCCTTCCCTGGGTGCAGGTCCCTCCAATGTCCCTGGCTCCCTGTGACCTCATCTCTCTCATCCCCTGGAGCAGGGCAGCCTGCCTACCTTTCCTTTTCTGGCTGAACTCTGAGAGCTCTGCCTTGCCTGTGAGCAGGCACACAGGAAGTTAGAAATGCCCAGGGCCCGTTAGGCAGGCATCTTGCCACCCAGGCTGCTCCTGGTCAGAACAGACTCTGGGTGTTGGAAAGAACCTTCCACTTCAGGGTGAGGCTCTCTGCTCACCTCCCTGAGGGATGATATCCTGATTCTGTTGTGGGTAACTCACAGGCTCTGGAGCTATTCTCTGCCTTTTTGCTCTGTTGTTTGAAAGCTCTTCCTTCCTTTGAGCTGAAATTTGCCTTCGGGTGACTTCTCTCCAACCCTGAGCTCCTGCACCTTAGGTCAGGCCCGGGGGTCAGAGGAACAAGCCCTAGACTGCAAAGACAGGCTTCAGCTGCTGCAGGTAGGTCTTGGCTGACCTCAGCCTGTGGCAGGGCTGCTCCAAGTGCTCAGACCCTCTTGGCTGCAGGAACAGAAGGTTCTGGATGCTCCGGGTTTATAGATTCTGCTGTCATCCAGGCTTCTCAGGCTATACCCGGGTATCAGTTTTAGTTAAGACTCACACAGGTGAAGTGAAAGGTGGAAAAGAAGTGAGTGACTGGGAAGAGGTTTCTGTTTCTTTGTCCTCATTAGTCCGTAACCTTCTTGTTAACAGTAGAAATCATGCTTTCTGTAGAACAGCCTGAAAACAAGCGTTATCCTCGATCCCACAGTGAACAGACAACTGCTGCCAACATTTTGGTATTTTTCTTCAGTCTTTAAAAATACATATTATTGTAGGAGCGCCTGGGTGGCTTAGTCGGTGACGCATCCGGACTCTTAGTTTCAGCTCAGGTCATGATCTCAGAGTTGTGAGATCGAGTTCTGCAGTGGGCTTCACACACAGCATGGAGTCTAGCTGACATTCTCTCCCTCTCTCTGCCTGTGCCCCTCCACCTGCTTGTGCTCTCTTTCTCTCTAAATAGATAAAATATTTAAATATATATTTATATACATATATTTATATATATATTATTCTTATACCTATTTTCAACATAAGAGGATATTCAGTTTTATTTATTTATTTTTTAAAGATTTTATTTATTTGAGAGAGAGAGTGAGAGTGAGAGAGAGAGCATGAGAGGGAAGAAGGTCAGAGGGAGGGGCGCCTGGGTGGCTCAGTGGGTTAAGCCGCTGCCTTTGGCTCAGGTCATGATCTCGGGGTCCTGGGATCGAGTCCCGCGTCGGGCTCTCTGCTCAGCAGGGAGCCTGCTTCCCTCTCTCTCTCTCTCTGCCTGCCTCTCCATCTACTTGTGATTTCTCTCTGTCAAATAAATAAATAAAATCTTTAAAAAAAAAAAAAAAAAAAAAAAAGAAGGTCAGAGGGAGAAGCAGACTCCCCATGGAGCTGGGAGCCCGATGTGGGACTCGATCCCGGGATATTGGGATCATGACCTGAGCCAAAGGCAGTTGCTTAACCAACTGAGCCACCCAGGTGTCCAAATATTCTGTTTTATAGCCACTTTTTCATGATACCTTCATTAACACTGTACCTTTAGCAAGTTTTCATGTCATTCAACATTCTTCAAAAACTTCATTCTTAATGACCACGTACCAGTTCATCCGATGTGGTGTTCCATTTAACTACTCTTCTATCTTTGGAAACCTAGACTGTTTTCACTATTTTTTTTTAAGATTTTATTTATTTATTTATTTGACAGAGAGAGAGAGAGAGATCACAAGTAGGCAGCGAGGCAGGCAGAGAGGTGGGGAGAAGCAGGCTCCCCGCTGAGCAGAGAGCTGGACTCTGGACTCGATCCCAGGACCCTAAGACCATGACCTGAGGCGAAGGCAGAGGCTTAACCCACTGAGCCACCCAGGTGCCCCTAGACTGTTTTCACTATTTTAAATTATGGCACAGCAAACATTTCTATACACTTAACTCTTGGTCTGCTGTCTAATTGTTTAGGAGAGATTCCAATGGGGGAAATCACTGAGTTTGAGCAATAAATTTTAAGACTCCTGAGGCATATTGAAAAATTGCTTTCCAGAAAATTTGCACCAGCTTTCACTCTCCCCAGCAGTGCGTAGCCATTTCCTTCTTGCTCTATGCTGCTACCCGCGTTTGAGTCCTTCCTTCATCATTGACTAGCTACCGTGTGGGGAAAAGGGAACAAGTTTCCTTGACCTTTAGGTACCTCCGCTTTCTTCATCTGTAAGATGAGGATAAAAATATTATCCACTTTCAGAGCTGTTATGAGGATTAACTGAGTTAATACGTGTAAAGTACTTAGAACAGTAAGCTCACAGAGAATATTATCCATCATTGTCATTATTATCACATACAAGACCTGTTTCAGAATTCCCTTTTCTGTTCCTTTCAATTGCTGTATATCCGTGAACAGATACCACACAATTTTGGTTATAATACCATCTATCCTTTATTAAGCACGGACTATGTTGCAGACAATTTGCATAGATTAACTCATGTGATCTTCCCATTAACCCTACAAAGTAGTACTGCCCATCTCTAAGAGTAGCTCCATACCCTCTCTTCTCTCTGCACTACATCCAAAGGCAGTCGAGACCACACCACTGGCTTCATTTCCTGTGTGCGTGCAAATGACTCCCCATTGACAGGTGCAGTCCCTTTTCTCTGCTGAGCTCCAGCCCCTTAATATCCAACTGTTGATGTCACATCTCCAGCCAGATGTCTGAAAAGTTCTGCAAACTCAGCATGTCCAAGGGTACTCATGATCTGTCCCAGCAGAGCTGGTGGTCCTCTAGAGCTCCCTATCTCAAGGAATTCACCACCATCCATTGTTGGTGCAGACTGGAAACCCGGGAGTCATGCCTCTCCCAAGGTCTGATAGCATTGCCCCCACAAGCTCTTGAACCCACCTGGCCACTTCTCTACATTTCACTGCCCTGTTCTGGCTCACATTACCAGGTCTTGCTGGACTAAGGCAGTGACCTCCCACCTGGGTTCCTTGTATCCCTCCAGGCCCCTCTTCATCCCTTTTCTCCATGCTGCAGCCAGAGTCACGGTTCACAATGGAAGTCGGATTCTGTTGCCCGCCTTCTTCGCCTACTCCTTGCCCAAAACCTTGCTCTTGCTCAGGAAAAAAGACCCCAAATCCCCAGCATAGCCCAAGGCCCTGTGTGGCCTAGACTCCTCCCACCCCCCCTCACTCTGGGCCCAGCTGTATGAGTCTGTCTTGCTTCTTTCGGGGCAGGAGGTTTCCGAAGGGCCTTTGCACATACTGATCCTTCTTCCTGGCATGTTCTTCCCTCTTATCTACCTTCTGCTCCCCCCACTAGTCATATCCTCCTTCTTGTCCAAGGCAGCTTTCCATAGGCCTGTGTCCCTGTCCTGCACATCACGGGCCTTGGTTTGTAAACACACTCTCGTGTGTACTTATTTTATTAGTTTCTGATTCTTGCGTTGAGCCGTAAGCTCCGTGAGAACTGAGACGTGTCTGGTTTTGCTCATCTTCACATCCTCAGTGCGGAGCCTGGCAGGTGCTTGGCAATATTAAGCACCCAATAAATATGTGTGGCATGAATGAATGAAACCATTAAAAAAAATCTCATTGGGATTTTTACTGAAATCGCATTGAGCCTGTAAATTAACTGGGAAGACCCTTTACTATAATCTTCCAAATCAGGGGCCTGAATTCTTTTCAAAAGCATAATTACTTTTTACTGGGGATTCAGAAATAACACAATGAAGCATGGTGGACAGGGATTATCTGGCTTGGAGGAGAGGAGACTTGGGGACAGAGGAGTCGTCCCCAACACCTGAAGGGAAAACGGATCAGTCTTGTTTTATGGATCTGAGGGGAGAAGCCGGACCTGCCGGTGAAGTTACGAGAAGGCAGCTTTGGGCTCAGTTGGCCCAGGTGGATGAAATGGGCTGCCCCTTCTCCTAGGTGTACTTGGAGGACTCAGGGTGTCCACAAGTTGGCTGTGTCCTTGGCTTTGCCAGTCTTCTGTTTTGCTAAGCGCCATTCCCCAGCTCTTCCTTTGCTGGCTAGGATCTTCAGGGTTCAAGGCTGAGGAATGGTAGCTGAGGACAGCAAGTTCCCAGTGAGGGAGGTAGATGCTGAAGGGAGAGAGTGTGGTCCAAAGACAGAGGCGGCGACAGGAGCATTGGAGGGAAGTTTTGCTCCATCAACAAGAGTCAGCCCTCTCCTCTGAACCCTGCAAGACTTGTGGCAAATTCTGGGCCCTTCCTCAATGCTTCTGTATTTGTAGCTTTTAGAAAGGGCCCATGCTGAGGTTGAACCCGGAAGGAAGAGCTGTGAGCAGGTTGTTCTGGAGTGAAACAGGCTGTCTGAAGGGGCGAGTTACCTGTCATGAAAGCCGCTCGAGCAGAACCCGGGCCATCTCTTGGCAGGAAAACTGATCCAGGGATTCGAGGGTCTGACGAAGACAAACACACCTTTTAAGTGCCCTTGACTGTAAAGGGCTCTGATTCATGGGTTCCCGTTTCTCTGACTGTCGCCCAGCACTCAGTGTGGGCCGGGCCCGTGGTTACAGACTCAGGTGGGAAAAGCATGTATCGCACAGACCTGGGGCCAACACAGGGAGGAGGGGTAGGAGAAGCCCAATGACTGAGTGTGTTATCTTCAGGAGCATCGGTTTCACTCTCTGGTTCTTAGAGGCATCGCCAGGGTCTGCTGGCATCTGAAGTGCCAGAAAATTCTATCTTCCCGCAGTGTGAACTGTGGAGGAGCAAAGCAGTTGTTGCAAAACTGCTAGCAGCTAAGCTTCTCTCCAAGCGCACCCTGCAATCCCACCTGCCGGTGAGGCCTGGGAAAACAGGGCCTGTGGAGGGCACATACTTGCTGGAAAAAGATGGTGCTGGCCAGCATTCCTAACAGCACAAGTCTGGCCCTGCCTGGGGGCCTGCCCGGCGCTTTCTGGCTCTCCTGTGCCCTTTGGGCCGAGCACAGGGAAAGTTGCAGCCACTGGGCTGCTTCCTAGAAGCCCCGAGGAAAAAAGAGCCCTGAAAAATGGGGAAATGGCTTTTCTTCGCCACCCTTCACAGATGGCACTCTAGGGATCTTTGATGGGAATAGACACTCATCCCTTTTTCCTCTGGCACTTGAGAGCCGGCCAACACGCCTGAGGGTGTTAGCGACTGGAGTTGTCTGGCAGAGTAGATGTCTGGAATGATCTCCACCTCCAGTCCCAGGGAAACAACCTTGCCAGCCTTTCTAAATGCGGCAGCATGCTCAGTGTGTCTGATAAGGCCAAACCCCGCACAGACCTTGGGTTTGTTGAGATTGGGTGTCACTGAGTGGGACCAAGCCTCCTTGGGACTTGCCCCCGAGTCTGCTCCCATAGAGCCTGGCCTGGACTGCATCCCAGGGGGCTCCTGGATAAGAGCTGCGGTTCCAACCTCAGAAGTCCTTCGCTGCGCATGACTCTTCTCTTCCCCTCTGGTTCTCCTCAGGAGCTTGAACGCCTGAACCAGGTGCTGGAAGCCGAGAAGCAGCAGTTTGAGGAGGTGGTGCAGGAGCTGAAAATGGAGCAGGAGCAGATCAAAAGGTGGGGGTGGTGCCCAGGAAGGGGTGGGAGGGAGGTGCGCCTTGGACAGAGGGTGAGAACCCATGTTTCCCGTCAGGCCTGGGGAGCTCTCGGCCAGCAGAGCCTCACTACGTGATGGCTTGGTTTGGGTCTCTCTTACCAGTGCTCCAGGCCTCAGGGTACCCAGAAGGAGCTGTAGAGCCCACACAGACTGGACATGAGGCACGGGCAGGTGCAGACCAGCGCTCCCTTCCCCCCAGCAAGCCTCTGTCAAGCCTTCCTTACCCAGGGGCAGACGGGAGGTGCCATTAACCAAGACCCCCAATAGCCCCTCTTCTCGTTCTGGCTAATTCTGTCCCTTGGGATCTTTAGTCCTGGGTATGATTTGCAAACCCAGTTGCCCAGCTACACATTCCGATTGTGTAGCAGAATGAGAATCTCTTGAAGGTAGGGTCCAGAGAGCTATATTTTCAAAAGCTTTCCGGGTCACTCTGATTCGGACTCTCTAGGGATTTGGAGACTAATGCTCTGGATTCTGCTGTGGGGGTGGTTGTCACCCTCCTCCTCATCATCACTACTGATAATCAGTGTTAGCTCAGAAAGACTTTTCTTGCAACAACCTTATAAAAGGAAGTCAATTAGACAATGGCTGTGGGGATGGAAAAGCTCCAAGAATCTTAACAAGTAAACAGCCAAGCACCTGCTTATCTTCAGAATTGTGCCAGATACTGGAATAGAAGATAAGTACTCTTATCTTACAGTGCAGGATCTTACAATTTGGTTGGGAAAACCAGACTCACACCCAGGAAACATCAACACAGTAATATATAATCAGCCATTAGGAGGCACAGTGCAGACTCCCTGTGTCATCGGAATTAAGGTATACATGTGATCCTCGTGGGCAAAAGAGAGGTTCGATTGAGCTGGACCTTGAAGGATGGGTAGGTTTTCAGAAATTGGGCAGGAGGAAGGGAAACCAGGAGTAAATGCCTGAGGGGGCCTAGGCTTGCAACAAGGAGATTATCACCCCAGAGAGGGGCCTCAGCCATGTCCCAATTCAGAGTGAGTAGGGGTTCTAGTAGGGTCCGTCTGCAGAAGACAGGGGGTGGGGCCGGGATCTCCATGGTTTCTCCAGTGCTTCTCTCTGCCTGCGGGGTGGTCCTGGGTTTATCCCATCTGCCTGTGTACCTGGAGCACGTGACTTCAACCCCACTTGGCTGGCATCTCCTTCTTTCAGCCCCAAGTCCCTACAGCTGCTGTCAGGACCCCACCAGGCAGAGGGACTGACCTTCCAAGGACCCCTCTGAGCCATATCGGGAGGTGAAACAGAAGCATTTCTGTGTGCAGAGGGGATTGGGAGAGGTGGTGGACACAGCCATACCCAGCCCTCTGTCCCTGCAGGGAACTCGAGCTGACAGCAAGATGCCTCAAGGGTGTGGAGCAAGAGAAGAAGGAGCTGAGGCACCTCACAGAGTCCCTGCAGCAGACGCTGGAGGTGAGGGGCCACTGGTTGGCCTGGAGCCAGGCTGGTTGGTTGGGCCATATGACACTGTTTTCCCAGCAGCATTTCCCCAGAGGGTTCTCCATAAAGGGAATGGGGCATGATGGAGTTCTGATCTAAAAGATTTCTTCTCTGTGGACCAGCGAGCCCAGGAGGCCTAATGCAGGACCCAGGACCCAGGTCCTGCTGTGACTGTGGCCTTGGGAAATCCACCTTCTTCAGTGTTCATATATATATATATTTTTTTTAAATAAATTTCTTTTTTTCTTTTCTTTTTTTTTCAAGATTTTATTTATTGGACAGACAGAGATCACAAGTAGACAGAGAGGCAGGCAAAGAGAGAGAGGAGGAAGCAGGCTCCCTGCTGAGCAGAGAACCTGATGGGGGGCTGGATCCCAGGACCCTGGGATCATGACCTGAGCCGAAGGCAGAGGCTTTAACCCACTGAGCCACCTAGGCGCCCCCAGTGTTGATATTTTTATACCAGATGAAGAATTACTTCTTGTGGCTCATTCACATAGCTGCTCCTGGGTGAAACTGATCATGAAGGGAAATCAACTGTCATATTACCTCCGTTTGATGCCACAGAAACTGAGGGGGAGGAAGGAGGTGGCATGTACCAAGGACCAAGTGCCAACTCTGTCCCCAGCTCCTCCTCCTTGACTTTTCCTTGGTTGTTCCTCCACACCTTGCACAAAGACACTCTGACTCCTCCTCCAAACCACTGAGCTCATGTGTCCTGGGGAAACCTAGCTCTTTCAGATTCTACACCCTTGCCCAAGCTGTTCCTTCTACACAGAATGTCCTTCCACCTCTTCTCTGCCTGGAGAACTCATCCATCCTTCTAAGACTCAACTCCAGCATCACCATACCCTAGCTTCCCTGACTCTTCCAGGCAAGGGTTTGTTCTGAGCTCTAGGCTCCTGCTGCACTTTGCACATCTGTTATGGGACACTAGGTTGTGTTTTCCAAACTGTGAAGTTCACTAGACTGTTTCTTAAGGTCTCTCCAAACCCAGCACCTAGCAGGAGCCTGGTACATTGCTAATGTTTACTGAATTCATGAATTACCTTAAAGGCTGCAAGGTTTCTATTTTCTCTCAGCTGACTGGGGCTTTATTTATGGTTCTTTTATTTGTTTATCTTTCCACTTCACATCATGATAGATGGTTCTCGTGGAGTGTTTCAACTCCAGAACTTTTGGGTAGTGCAAGACCCCAGATTGATAAATGGGGAAGACGTCTACCTCTGTTCTGGGCTCACTCCTCTTGGGTGTTCTTCATGAGCCCAACACACTCCATCACTTGCCCTTGGAGGAATAAAGACCCCCGAAGGTCATGGTGCCCTTGGGCCCCGGCTGTACAGGTGTCAAGTTCCCTGGAAGCTGCAGCGGGCTCCTCCCCGAGTCCCTTGGTGAAGGAGTAACCTTACCTCTTTGTTAAGGAGATCTTGCTTTACCTTTTATCACCAGGGAAGAAGTAAGATATTTCAGGTGTCTCTCCTAGAATGTCGAGTGAGGAGGGCATCACTCCCTGAAATTGAAGGGCAGATGAGGGCAGCCATGTTGGAGAGCCTAGATTAGGCTCTTTCTCTTCCCTCCCTCCCTCCATGCCAGGAACTCTCCATAGAGAAGAAGAAAACCCTGGCGATGCTGGAAGAGAATGAGAACCAGCTGCAGACACTGGCCAATCAGAGTGAGCAGCCCCCTCCCAGTGGGGGTCTCCACAGCAACCTGAGGCAGATAGAGGAGAAGATGCAGCAGCTCTTGGAAGAGAAGCTTCTGGCTGAGAAGCGGTGAGAGGCCCTTCAAGCTCTGAGTCCAGTGTGGTAACGTTCCTTGAACTGCACACCCACATTCTTGAGTTCTAGCTGGCATTGACCAGATAGATCAATTACTTCCTTTTGCCTAGGACTCACTTTCCCCATGAGGCAAAGGCAAAGAAAATTTTCACTACCCAGAGCTGACTTGATCATTATCTCTTGCAGTTGTGGGGACCATACAGAGAGGCATTAGGTCGATCTAACAGTGCTTTGTCACAGGTTGGGGATGTCTTCATAGCTCCTTTGTACAAATGAGGAAACCAAGCCTAGGAGGGTTGATAGGACTTTCCTGAAGTTACAGAACTAGCAAGACTAGGATCCGAGACTCTGGTCTTCTGACTCTAAGCCAGGGGCTTCTCCTCACTGTCCATACCACTCCTCTCATCCCCTGGGTGACAGAACGTAGAAAGTTCTGGGGTTCAGGAAGCCTGGGTGTCAGACTTCTCCAGCCAGGTCTCCAGGAGAGGCTGCCCTCCCACTGGAAAGCCCCCTCCATGAGGAAGCACTGAGCACCCCCTCGGCCCCGCAGGATGAAGGAGAACGAGGAGCGCTCTCGGGCCCTGGAGGAAGAGCGGGAGTTCTACTCGACCCAGTCCCAGGCCCTGCAGAACTCGCTGCAGGAGCTGACCGCAGAGAAGCAGCAGGCCGAGCGGGAGCTCAAGGTGTTGGCCAGGGCCTGTGGGCAGCTGCCGGGTTTTTTGCACATTCCCTCTCACATCCCTTACCCCGCCGCTACCTCAATTATCTCGGCCAGTCTGACCCGCTAGGGGCAGGCGATGGAGCCACCCCTTGGGGAGCAGCTAACCCGCTACTAGGGTGCAGAGGCTGAGTCCGGGCCATCTGCTCAAGGGCGCCTACCCTAGTCAGGATATGGTAACTTCCATCCAAGTCCAGAGGCAAGCAAGCCCTCTTGATGGGGGGTGGGGGTGGGGTGACCAGGGAGGGCTTCCACCGGAGATGGCAACTGCTCCCCAGGACCCCTTTTCGTCTGTTTTCCCTCTCCCCGCCCCAGGCCGAGGTGAAGGTCCGCATGGACCTGGAGAGGCGTCTGCGGGAGGCAGAGGGGGCCTTGCGGAGCCTGGAACAGGGGCTCAACTCCAAGGTGCGGAACAAAGAGAAGGAGGAGAGGATGCGGGCTGACGTGAGCCACCTGAAAAGTAAGGCCCAGCCCCGGGTGCCAGCCCCCAGCCCTCGGGCTCAGCCCTCACGGGAGTCCAGACCCTGCGGAGCCGGGATCCGGGCCGGGAGCGCCGCACGGGCCCCGGGGCGCATTAGGCGGTCCCGAGCTACCAAGGGAGTTTCTTCTCCAGGCTCCTGCCGCCTGCGCGTCCTGGGCTAGGCTTCCTGGGTCTCTCGCACCCGGGTGGGGGCGCGGCGGGGAGTTCCGTGCCCTGCCCGGGCGGGTGGGCGGGGGGCGCGTGTTTGCGGCGGGAGTGAGAGCCGGGAGCCGGGGTGGGGGTGGGGGGGAGGGGGGAGGGGTCGGGCCGGGGCCAGGCGGGAAGGACGCAGCGGCACTGCGGCCGCAGGGTTCTTCGAGGAGTGCATCCGGAACGCGGAGCTGGAGGCCAAGATGCCGGTCATCATGAAGAACTCCGTGTACATCCACAAGGCGGCCACTCGCCGCATCAAGAGCTGCCGCTTCCACCGGCGCCGCTCCAGCACCTCCTGGAATGACAGTGAGTGCGTCTGTCCGCTCGCGCCTGCCAGGGTGGGAAGTGCTGGTCCAGCTTGGAGGCCGGACTAGGCAGCCTGCACCTGGCTCCCCCGGGCCTGGCCTCGGGCATCTTCCAGGATTCCGAGAAGCTTGTGGGGTGGGGAGCGAGGGTGGCGGGCTGGGGTTGGGGCCCCGGGCAAGCCTCGGCGGAGGGAGGCTGCTCACGGCCTCCCTCTCCCCAGTGAAGCCGTCCCAGTCTTTCATGACCTCCCAGCTGGATGCCAACAACATGGAGGAGCTAAAGGAGGTGGCCAAGCGGCTCAGCCGGGACCAGCGCTTCCGAGAATCCATCTACCACATCATGGCAAACCAACCAGGAGCGCCGTCTGTGGCTCCTCGGGGTGGGAAGTCATGAGGGGGCCTGCCCTGCTTCCCGGGTCTTTCCTCAGCCGCTGGGTGGGCGAGGGGGGGGGTCTGACTCTACCCTCTCTGCTCGCCTCTGGGGAGCTCCACCCGCAGCAGCCTCACCCTCAAAGCACAGGGATGGCCCCTTGCTCTCCCAGACTCTACCCTACCCTCACGTTTACATCAGGCCCAGTCAGGCCCCAGCTGGGTCCTGCCTGGTGCTCACCTCAGGCTCCCTTGGAGGCCAGGGGGGGCCTGGCTGCGCTTGGAGACCTTTTGGTTGGGGAGTGGTGTAGGCCAGGCCCACAGCCCTTTCTTGTGCCCACTGCATCTCTCTGCAATGCTGTCGCCCTGTCCTTGTGTATGAAGGCCTCCCCGCCTTGCCTTGTCACCTGCTTCCCTCCTGGGGTTCCTAACCCTGTCTTTGCTTCTAAGACCCACAGATATCCCACAGCCAAGGCCCTCACTTTTACTACATTGTGGGGCAGGGAAGAGAGGGGCCTAACACAGTGACTTTTGGGTTTGTGGCATACCACACTTGCCATGGTGTCTCCTTTCCTGAGGTTGGGCCCTGATAGAGGGGCTACCCACTCGCTCCCGTCCTCAGGAGAGTTCTCCCACCTGCGGCTTCAGGTGGCTTGGAGGGTGACGTGACCCTGCCCCTTTTCCCTCACATTCCTCCTGCTGGGTATCTAGGGCCCAGGGCCCTTACTGAGATATGGGGCCGGCAGTGATTCTGAGGGCTCTCCCAGATGACAAGTAGTAAGCTCAGGGGGTGGGACAAGGTGGCATTGCCTCCTACTGGTTGGATAAGGAGGAAGCTGCTTCTGACTGTGGGGGCCCTGTTGGTCTGTGGGATCACAGTTGCCTCCCTCTGAGCTGCTCCTGCTTTAGCCACCTTGCAGCCTCCTCTTTCTGCAGAGGCTTTGCCCACTGAAGCAATGTGACCCTGGAAGATGAAGGGCCTGGACCTGTAGAAGACCAGTAGCCATTGGCTGGCCCCATTGTCATTGGGGGTGAAGCTGAAACATCTTGCTGGTGGTCTGTGAGGGGACAGCCCTCAGCCACAGACCGACTGCTCTTCTCTCTTCCTAGCCACACTCTCCAAAGCTGCCTGGGTCTGTTGATCTCTGCCAAAGAAAGGGGGTCTACCTGGGATCTGGGTGCTCATGGTCACTGTTGGTATTAAAGGTGCTGATCTTCTGTTGCTTGGCAAACAGAGCAAGGAGCCCGGTCTGAGCGGTGCACAGATGGCTGCCAGGCACGCGCCAGCAGAGGTGCTGCCCCCACCCCCCCAAATGCGTGCATATCTGCTGGACGGCCTGCCCAGGCCAGGCCGCGGTGCACTGCTCATGGTGCTCACGGCTGCCCAGCAAAGCTAAGGGGGACTCAGCTAAAGTCCTGGGTGGACTCTGATGGCTTTAGCCAGTCTCTGCGGAAGCCGGGTGGGAACAGGGGCAGAGACACTTAGAATCGATGCGTCTGAAAAGGGATGAGTCTAAATGTAAAAACTCCAAACATGTAGAAACCTGCATAGACTTGGAACTCATTTATCTAACATTTATAGAGGATGGACTTTGAAATAAGGAGGAAGAGGTATACAGTCAAGATTACCGTGTTTTTGGTTTTTTAAATAATTCTGTTAATAATGGTTTGCTCTTGGAAAAAGATCCTTTGGAAATTTTCGAATGTGTTTTTCCCCGAGGCAAGCTATTAACCAGAAGAGAAAGTGCTTTTCCGTGCACATTCACCAATTCTTATTTCCTCTCCTCCTATTTTACCTTGTACTTTCTATACCTCAGGCAAGTCTGGGCTATCTGGGTTATCTTCACCAACTGAGCCATCCATAAGTATTTATTTGTTAAAAGCTCACTATGTACCTAACACTGTAAATAGAAAAAAAGCAACATCTCTATATGAAAATATATCACAGTGGAAATGGCTTATTGGAAATGTACTGATCTGATTTTTTAAAAAAAACAAAACCCGTACTCCGTAGCCAATTAAATGGGTTTCTTGCAGTAACGCTTCTGGTGTGATCATTGCTGGAGAGATGTTGCCCCCTGCAGGCCAAATATGGACTTGGGCGATTCCAGGCATGTAGTCTTTTTTATTTTTATTATTATTTTCCATTAACTTAGTGTATTATTTGTTTTAGGGGTACCAGTCTGTGATTCATCAGTCTTACACAATTCACAGCATCATCGTAGCACATATCCTTCCCCAGTTTTCATAACTTAGCCACCCCATCCCTCCCATCCCCCAGCAACCCTCAGTTTATTTTCTGATATGAAGAGTGTTATGGTTTATGTCCCTCTCTGGTTTCATCCCATTTCACTTTTTCCTCTCTTCCCCCATGATCCACTGCCTTGTTTCTCAAATTCCACATATCAATGAGATTGTATGATAATTGTCTGTCTTTGAGTGACTACTTTCGCTTAACATAATACCCTCTAGTTCCATTCATGTTGTTGCAAATGGGAAGATTTCATTTTTGATGGCTGCATAATATTCCTGTGTGTGTGTGTGTGTGTGTGTGTGTGTGTGTGTGTGTCCGCGCACGCGCTTATGTGTGTGTACCACAGCTTTAATCCATTCATCTGCCGATGGACATCTCATCTAGGCTCTTTCCATAGTTAGGCTCTTGCTGCTATAAACATTATAAACATTGGGGTGCACATCCCCTTTTAGATCACTACATTTGTATCTTTGGGGTAAGTATCCAGCAGTGCAATTCCTGGGTTGTAGGGTAGCTTTGTTTTCAACTTTTTGAGGAACCTCCATGCTATTTTCCCGATTGGCTACACCAGCTGGCGTTCCCACCAACAGTGTAGGAGGCTTCCCCTTTCTCTGCATTCTCGCCGACATCTGTCGTTTCCTGACTTGTTAATTTTAGCCATTCTGACTGGTGTGAGGTGGTATCTCACTGTGGTTTTGATTTGTATTTTCCTGATGCCAAGTGATGCCAAACACTTTTTCATGTGTCAGTTGGCCATTCGGTTGTCTTCTTTGCAGAAATGTCTATTCATGTCTTCTGCCCATTTCTTTTTTTTTTTTTAAAGATTTTATTTATTTATTTGACAGAGAGAAATCACAAGTAGGCAGAGAGGCAGGCAGAGAGAGAGAGAGGAGGAAGCAGGCTCCCCGCTGAGCAGAGAGCCCGATGCGGGACTCGATCCCAGGACCCTGAGATCATGACCTGAGCCGAAGGCAGCGGCTTAACCACTGAGCCACTCAGGCGCCCTCTGCCCATTTCTTGATTGGATTATTTATTCTTTGGGTGTTGAGTTTGATAAGTTCTTTATAGATTTTGGATACTAGCCCTTTATCTGATATGTCATTTGTAAATATCTTCTCCCATTTTGTCAGTTGTCTTCTGGTTTTGTTGACTGTTTCCTTTGCTGTGCCAAAGCTTTTTATCTTGATGAAGTCCCAAGAGTTCATTTTTGCCCTTGCTTCCCTTGCCTTCGGCGATGTGTCTAGGAAGAAGTTGCTGCAGATGAGGTCAAAGAGGTTGCTGTCTGTGTTCTCCTCAAGGATTTTGATGGATTCCTGTCTCACGTTAAGGTCTTTCATCCATTTTGAGGCTAGTTTTGTGTGTGGTGTAAGGAAATGGTCTAGTTTCATTCTTCCACATGTGGCTGTCCAATTTTCACAACACCATTTGTTGAAGAGACTGTCTTTTTTCCACTGGACAATTTTTTCCTGCTTTCTCGAAGATTAGTTGACCACAGAGTTGAGGGTCTACTTCTGGGCTCTCTACTCTGTTCCATGGATCAATGTGTCTGTTTTTGTGCCAGTATCATGCTGTCTTGATGACTACAGGTTTGTAATAGAGCTTGAAGTCCAGAATTGTGATGCTGCCGGCTTTGCTTTTCTTTTTCAACATTCCTCTGGCTATTTGGGGTCTTTTCTAGTTCCACACACCACATGTAGTCTTAATAAGGCATCACGTTTGAGGAAATCCTTCCCACTGCTGCCCCTCCTGGGAGTGGCTTCTTAATAATGAACTGAAAAATCTGTGTTCCCACCCTGAGGTTCTGGCCATCCCCATGTAACTAGGACCATGAGCTATATTTTATTCCGATTTGAGCACTGACCAAAGGGAGCAGACTACATGAGTGGGAATACCCCAAGGGAGGCAAAGAACACCTGTTTTTATGGCTTGCTGGTTTCAGTGTCCCACTGGAAATTGACAGCATGCCTTCTCTGATCAGGAGAGGTTTGTGCTTTTGTTTTGTAATCCTATATGAGAGAGCAAGAAATGATAATGACTGGATTCTTCTTTTTGGTTTGTTTCCTCCCTGGGGATAGATAATTGATCATCATGCCCAGGACTCTCCCGGTTTGTATTGTTTCCCAGCATAATTATTTCTTTTTAAAGATTTTATTTATTTATTTGACAGACAGAGATCACAAGTGGGCAGAGAGGCAGATGGCGGTGGGGGGGAGCAGGCTCCCTGCTGAGCTCCATCCCAGGACCCTGGAATCATGACCTGAGCTGAAGGCAGAGGCTTTAATCCAGTGAGCCACCCAGGCACCCCTCCTAGCATAATTATTAATGGTTCCCAGCTTAGGCGATACTTCTGTGGTCATCCTGGTTGTAATACTGTTCCCTGAGAGTATGTTAATGGGTGAGGTAAGAAATCTTAAAACACTCAGGTCCTGACCCACTGCCCAGCTCCCAGCTCCCAGCTCCTGGGAAGGATCCACTGCCTGTGTTTGTCTCTGGAGAGACATCACCCCCTAATCCTATCCCATCCAGCTCTGCATGACCTGGGCAGCCTGTGGGTGATCAGGTACCATCTAAGTAAAATTTGGAGCCCACCATGAGTGAATGATGTTGGTGGAACAGAGACTTACTCCAGTCTCAGGGAACCAGCCTGTGCCATGGAAAGTAGTCATTGAAACAAAAGGACTGCTCTGAAGCCCTTAGATAAAGGCTGGAAGCCCTTGGGGAGTCTTGTGCTTCTGCAAGGAGCTGGGATGGGCCTGCTTAGACTCCAAGGCTGCTACAAGGGCTCCTGAAAGTCAGAAACCCTTATGGCATTGATTCTTGGGAGGAAAGCTACTGACTTCTTTTACCTCTCACACCCCTGGTGAGTAAGGGTAAGGAGTGTTCTGGTTTTGCTTCTGGGTAAGACTTGGTGATTGGGCAAAGAAGTAGGGTTGAGACAGAGCTGCTCAAAGGCAAGAGGCTCCATCTCAGGGGTTCCAGAAGATTGCAGAGCCAGAGTCAGCTGCCAGGGCATCTTGGGGCTCATTCTCTGCACTCTGTCTTGCTTCCCCTAATAAATCTGATCCCTGCCTCTAGGCTGAGGGTCATGCCATGAATAGATTCAACCTGTCCTGTTCCCCGGTCAAACACTGGGGTTGAGGGGCCTTGGAGTGTCACTGATCACAGGAGAACCTTTCCTCTAGCAGAGCACTAACCTGGCCACAAGGAGAGAAGGGAGGGAAGTTGGGCCCCTTGCACTTGCTGCTGTGGGGGTGGGGAGGGGGTTTCTCTGATGGTGAAAGGTCCATTCTCAGCTCTGTAGGTTTTAATAAGTCACTAAGTAAGATGCCTTCTTATAGGGGCATCTGAGTGTTTCAGTCAGTCAAGCATCTGCCTTCAGCTTAGGTCATGATCCCGGAGTCCTGGGATTGAGCCCTGCTGGGCTCCCTTCTCAGTGGGGAGCCTGCTTCTCCCTCTCCCTCTGCCTGCTGCTCCCCCTACTTGTGGGCTATCTCTGTCAAATAAAATAAAATAAAATAAAGATAAAATCTTTAAAAACAAAAAAAGGCTTTTTTTTTTTTTGCATTTCAATTAACTTTATTGAAAAGTATAGCGCTGAGTACCAAAACATAATGCTGGTTGGCTAGACTACCTCCACCAACTCAGAATTAACATTGATGTAGTCAAGTTTTTGAAATATATCAGCCTTTTGGGAAAACTGAAGTTATCCACAAAACACAGTTCACAAAAGTATAAGATACATTGTGGTTTTTTGGTTTCTTTTCCAGTGCACATTTACCCATAACTTGATATCAAAATTGGGTACAGCCATCGTGGATGGACTCAGGCTACTTGTTGCACTGAGTAACGGTTTACAACACATCCAATGCTGTATATCTCCTTACAGTCCCTGACTTCATAGAAAATCTTGAATACAACCTTAGCAACTTCATAATTATGAAGATGCCTTCTTACTTCTTTAAAGACTGTTTTGGCACAGGAGGAGCAATTAGTGAAAGCATACTGTCTTTCTTTAAAAAATTCTAAATTAGAAGCAATAGTAGTTTTTATAAAAACAGCCCTTAGTAAAAACTTCTGGAGTGTTAAATCAGCAAGTTTTGGGGGCAAAGTTATCTTGAATTACTAACACAATAAAAACAAATTTTCTTGGTGAGATTAGATGGAGGCAATAGATACTGTGTAAATGTTATCATGGATACAAATATCACCTGTTTTTTAGAAAAAGTATTAAAGATAACTTAATATGCTAAAATGACTAAGACTGTAGTTTTGCTTTTATAAAAGGCCTTCACATTTGAGTGTAGTTCCCAGGTATCAATAAAGTCTAATCTCTGGATTATCTATTACTTGCACTACAGGTACCAAGGAACCATTTTATTTATTTGACAGAGAGAGACACAGCGAGAGAAGGGAATACAAGCAGGGGGAGCGGGAGAGGGAGAAGCAGGCTTCCCGCCGAGCAGGGGGCCCGATATGGGGCTCGATGCCAGGATGCTGGGATCATGACCTGAGCCAAAGGCAGGGGCTTAACCCACTGAGCCACCCAGCCCACCCCCGCCAAGGAACCATTTTCATATAAATCTCTCAAATCTTTCGAGGCTGCTTGGAACCTTTGCAGTTATCAAGTTCTATGAATTGGGAGAACTGGAAACCTGCAGCTCTGTGGTGAACAGAAACACGGCTGCTTCTACCAGGGCTGATCACAGAAATATGATTCTCAGGGAGGAAAGATGTTCTGGCTCAGGATGAACTTGATGCTATGGCATTGTCAGAAAATTTTAGTGTTGAGATGAGAAGAGGAAAGATAACTAATTTATTACCCCCAAAGAAAAGGCAGTGGTGATTAATCAGTCATTTGGAAGGCCATCCTAGGAAAGGAAAGATGTCTATTCTCATGTTCATCCTGATGTCTGAGACCACCTGTCAGGCATCAACAGATATTTATTGGGATGCCATAGCCTGAAGTCAAGCACCCACCATGTGCTTATTATCTCTATCACTTGCTATTATTTTTTTCATTGTGGTAAAATATGCATAACATAAAAGTTACCATGTAGGGGCACCTGGGTGGCTCAGTGGGTTGAAGCCTCTGCCTTCTGGCTCAGATCATGATCCCAAGGTCCTGGGATCAAGCCCTGCATCGGGCTCCCTGCTCGGCAGGGAGCCTGCTTCCTCCTCCCTCTCTGCCTGCCTCTCTGTCTACTTGTGATCTCTGTCTGTCAAATAAATAAAATCTTTTTTAAAAAGTTATCATTAAAAAAAAGATTTTTTTAAAGATTTTATTTATTTATTTGACAGACAGAAATCACAAGTAGGCAGAGAGGCAGGCAGAGAAAGAGGGGGAAGCCAAAGGCAAAAGCTTAACCCACTGAGCCACCCAGGTGTCCCAGAATGCCTTCTCTTTTTAAGGCTCAAAAATATCCTACCACTTTTGAAAAGAAACACTGATTGAAATCTTATTTTTCTATAAATTGTTGGTCCATGATGAGGCATCTGCCTGTCTTAAAGGATAAGAGAGTCACAGCTGAGGAAAGTTGGGTCCCTGTGCTTCCCTTTGCTTCCAGGTGGCTCCTCATCATGGCCTGGTCTGAAGCAACGCTGTGGAGCTCACTTCCTCCTTCTTCCCACCAGATGGCGGCCTGCTCTGCGCTGGGCTGGCAAAATCTGGGGGCCAAGTGAGCTAAGGCTCCCGGAGAAGGGGGAGGGCTCGGGGACACTGCTTGGTTTCTGCGTTATTGGTGATGAATCTCTCGGTTGTTCTCCCTTTTAAGATATGACACAAAAGGGACGCCTGGGTGGCTCAGTGGGTTAAAGCCTCTGCCTTCGGCTCGGGTCATGGTCCCAGGGTCCTGGGATCTAGCCCCGCATCGGGCTCTCTGCTCAGCAGGGAGCCTGCTTCCTCCTCTCTCTCTGCCTGCCTCTCTGCCTCCTTGTGATTTCTGTCTATCAAATAAATAAATAAATCTTTAAAAAAAAAAAAAGATATGACACAAAAGTCTCCGCTTCAGCCATCGTTCATTAAATCTGTTCTACATCACGTAGTCTCACATTCATTTGTCTTTTTTGTCCTCACAACATTCCTCTCCTTGAAAGCCAGAGATTGAGGGAGTTTGGTCCAAGATCACGTAGCTTCTAAGTGGAGTTTCAGGTCTCTGAGTTCATGGCCAGTGTTCTTTCTAGCATATGTAAAATATCATATGTAAATAATTCCATGTAACTTATTTTTTTTAAAGATTTATTTATTTATTTGACAGACAGAGATCACAAGTAGGCAGAGAGGCAGACAGAGAGAGAGGAGGAAGCAGGCTCCTTGCTGAGCAGAAAGCCCGATGTGGGGCTGGATCCCAGGACCCTGGGATCATGACCTGAGCCGAAAGCAGAGGTGTTAACCCACTGCCCAGGCGCCCCTCCATGTAAGTTATTTTTACTGGGTTTCTTTTCTTTCCCCCTTCTTCCCCACCTCTGCCACTCCTTCCCTCCATTTCTTTCTTCCTTCCTTCAGTGAATATAAATATACCGATTTCCTCTATGTTCTAGGCGCCAGAATCTGCCCACAAATTTTTCCTATTATGCGTCCTTAAGGGCTTGACTCAACTGTTTGGTGACTGCGAGTTTCCTGAGAATTCTTCCGTTCTGAAGATGTTAGTCCAACAGAGCAGGCCCTGAGGGTTGGAACTTCTCAGCCTAAGAACTTTGTAAAGTAACCAAGCCTTTGCTTGCTGCCTCCAACCCCTCCCGGGCTGGCAGTCTCTTGCCCTTCACCCTCCTTTGCCCTCCCCTACGCTTCCCCGGCCAGTGTCCTCTGGAGCTGAAGCATCCTCTCTGGGAGGAGGCAGCCAATGGGAAGCCGCTGGGCTGGAGATCTAGAGGGTCTGGGTGGTCCTGCAGAATCAGAGATTAATTCCAAGAGAAGGCCAAGCCATTTGATCCCCCGCCCCCCTTTGTACAATGAGGCTGTGGAATTAGATGCTCTCAAGAGCCTTCTATAATACTGGTGATCACACTTCTCTGCTGGGAATTGCCTTAGGGGTGGGCATGAGATAGCAAGGAGACTGGTCCTTACTGAGTCATCACTGAGTTCACCAGTCCTGGGTCTACCCTCTCTCAGAACTTCTTGTTATGCAATCTGACTTTTATCTTTTCTTATTGTTTAGGCCTTTTTGACTGGTTTTTCTGTTATGTTCGAACAAGAGCTGCCTCATTAATAGTCACCTTAGCGTTTTCAGAGTTGTTGTGGGATCCCCAATGACTGAGAGTTCTTTTCCTAAGGAAATCACAACATTTCCAGTCACGGACTGGGAACTAGAAGTCACCTACTCATCCAGTCAACAAATGTTTGTTGAGAACCCACAAGCATATTTTTAAAAATTCTAGACACACCCTCTCCACAACTCAAAATCTCTGAAATCGGGGTACAATTAAAATTTTTAAAGTCTTCTTAGTTTTTAAAGATTTATTTATTTATTTGAGAGAGAGAGAGAGAGAAAGAGAGCTTGAGCTGGGAGAGGGGTGGAGGGAGAGAGAGAGAGAGAGAGAGAGAATCTCAAGCAGGCTTCATGCTGAGCACAGAGCCCCACACGGGGCTCCATCCCAGGACACCGAGATCATGACCTGAGTTGAAAACAAGAGTCAACTGCTTAACCAACTGCACCACCAGACGCCCCTGAAATTGGGATATATTTCAGATTGCTGCTGGTCACATGGCCATCTCCGTGAGGTTGCCACTGCCTTTGCAGACATCAGACATCCTAGCATCACAAGTTGTAGACTATGTGTCAACAGTTTGGTGAAAAAAATCCGCAAATACTCACAGAGCACACTCTTCATAAATAAGGGTCACGTAGTTGTCGGGGAGGTCTGAATCAGACACATTTGGGGGTCCAGAATCGTAAAGCTGGCTGTAGAGCCTAACACCCATGACACTTCGTTCTTTTATGGATTCTTTTGAGAAAGGCTGCATCATCAAGACTCTTGATACCTCAAAGGAAGAGACGGTCCTTGTCTCAGTCAGAAAGAGAGGAATCAGATTTGGAATGAGAAGCCCTAGAAATACCTTTGCCCATTATTTCACTTCTATTTCCCGATTTTATTATGCACAAGCATAATGATTTACGATGAAGATCCTTGACTCATCAAATCCAGAATGACTTTTTCAGTAAGTGTAAACTAAAAATCCAGAGTGAAAGCATCATGTCATAGTTTAATTGGCAGCACTTTTAATTTCTTAGTGGGACATAAAATAATGGTATGCCTTATAGTCAATGATGTCTTAAATTGGAGAATATGTACTCTGGCCCAACCTCTGTCCTGGCACGAGGAGACGACTGTGAACAAGACTCAGAACCCCTGGGGTGCCTGGGTGGCTCAGTGGGTTGAGCCTTTGCCTTCAGCTTCGGTCACGATTTTGGGATAGAGCTGGCATCCAGCTCTCTGCTCAGCAGGGAGCCTGCTTTCCCCCTCTGCCTGCCTCTCTGCCTACTTGTGGTCTCTCTCTCTGTCTAATAAATAAATAAAATCTTAAAAAAAAAAAAAAAAGAGTCGGAACCCTGGTTGTTTATTCAGCTTGGCTTTGGAGAGTCCTTTCGATGTCAGTCAGGGACCTATAGGACAACCACGTTTCTTTTTTTTTTTTTTTTTAAGGATTTTATTTATTTATTTATTTGAGAGAGAGAAAGAGAGTGAGAGAGCCCAAGCACAGGCAGTGGCAGAGAGAAAGGGAAGCAGGCTCCCCACTGAGCAGGGATCCAGACATGGGGCTGGATCTTGACAGATGCTTAACGGATGGAGCCACCCAGGTGCCCCTGACAGCCACTTTTCCCCTATCAACTTGTGGCTTCCAAGGTTGCCCTTGAGATTATAGTCTCCAGCAATCCGCAAGAATTTCCCTTTTCTGTTGTGCCTGGGAGGAGCCCCAGCACCTCTGTCCTCACTTAATCGGTAGAAACTTGGTCACTTGGCCTCGTCCCCTGCAGGAGAGGCTGAGCACCTGGGGTAGAAGGTGACTAAGGACGGAGGCTAATGGGCAACCAATGGTCTCGCTGGGCCCTGTAAGCAGCACTGTGGAGATGCAGGAGAGTCGAAGCAGCCGAGAGCCTCCTCAAGGAAGTAGAAACACCAACATGCCCATCCTGCCGTTGTGTCTCTGGGAGTATCAGGCACATCATTGCTTAGGAAGGTGTTCCCGACTCAGAATATTAGCCCCATTGGTAACCGGTTTTTGATAGCTCTGATTACCCATGGGAGCTAATGAGGTTAAGGGAGTGTGTAGTGCTTCTCCTAAACCATGAATCTCTATTTGAGATATTTTTGGGCAGAAGAGATTTTTTTGGGAATGCCTGTAAAGCCCTATCACTTAGCACTGCCAATTCCGCCTCTCTGCCTGCTGGGGGCTGGGGGGGCGGGCGGTGCGGTGCTGGCGGGGCTGGATGGTTTGCTCACTGGAATGTGTGCTAGTGACTCGGCCTGCGGAGCTCCAGCCTACAAGATACAGAACAGAGCGGGGCGCCTGGGTGGCTCAGCGGTATAGGCCTCTGCCTTCGGCTCAGGTCATGATCCCAGAGTCCTGGGATCGAGCCCCACATCGAGCCCCACATTGAGTCCCACATTGAGCCCCACATCGGGCTCTCTGCTTGGCAGGGAGCCTGCTTCCCCCTCTCTCTCTGCCTGCCTCTCTGCCTACTTGCGATCTCTGTCTGTCAAATAAATAAATAAAATCTTAAAAAAAAAAAAAAAAAAGATACAGAACAGAGCAATGGTGCCGAGGCCATTGGACGTCCTGGGGCAGAGCTCAGGTCTCATCTATTCCGTGCTGTGTGATTTGAACACGTTCCTTAACATTTCTGGGCATTGGATCTCTCCGTTGTGAATGTGCAGCCCACAAATGTAACCGTAGCAGCAGCGTCTGCCCTTACCACCTCACAGGGGTATTGAGAGGATCCAGAGAGCTGCCGTAAGGGAGAGCTCTGTCCTGTGTAAATGCTCCGTACAAACAGTACTTCGCGTTGGCGAAGAGAGCAGGGGTGTGCACGGCGGGAATGCTCCTTGGGTGAGCGACGGTGGTCTGGCTCACTCTCTCTGATGGGACATTTCTAAGCCACTTGGTTGAAAGCCTCTCCCTTTCCTTACACACACACACACACACACACACACACACACACACACATACACGGAGCTGCTTGTGTTTGGTATTCAAGGTAAAGCCTCTACGCCAGGGCTGAGGAACTGAGGTCTAACATTAGCGGGGAAGCCGGGGCCATGGCTGCCTCTCCCCTGAGTGGGAACTGAGTACATTTTTGTTGGCAGCTGGGGCTGGCTGTGAGTGCCAGGAGGCGCCCATCCGTATGCCCGGGTTGGCCCAGCACACAACTTTGTCTCCCCTCCCTGGCCAGCTCTGCGCACGGGCTCCTTTCTGACTCTCCACCTCTCCTCAGCGTGAACCTTTCTGTCATCCTCTGAGTTCTGGTATATATTCCAGAGTTCCTGGGCCTCTGGAGCTGCGCTATCTCCTCTTGTTCCGCTGTCATTTCCTAGCAGAAAAGAGGTTGGGAACAAGACGCTTTCTTTCCTCTTGAGAGCAATGCAAATCAAGACAGAGAAGGGAAGGCATTTTTTCAGATGGGGCAGAGAGGAGGATGGGAGGCAAATGAGGAGAGATCGCTTGGAAAGAGGGAGGGCCCGTCAGGACACTTCTGTTTGCCCTGATGATGAGGGAGCAGGAGGCTGGCTGAGGACAAAGCAAAAGCTGGCGCCTTGCACCCCCTCTTCACCCGCTCCCCTCCATGTGTGTAGCATTTCTCAGGCACCCCTGACTGCCATAAAGCGATAAATAGTTAACTTGCAGGGATCGCAATCCTGCAGAACAGGAATCTCCCTTGCCCTACAAGATGTCCTAGAGACCTAAACAGGGAGGTTACCTTATCAATAGCACAAATTTCCAAAGGCAAATAACTCTTGGTTCCTGAAGCCCTAATGTCCCCCTCCCACCATAAACTGGAGGAGACTGGGGTAGAAAGGAATGTAAATGATAGCCAGATCATAATGCCCCACCAAGAATCCCCCATTATCTTGATGTTAGTGCTTGACCTAGGGACGACATTAATCAAGCCATAATGTCAAAGACTCCCCCCCGGCACCTTGTAGACCCTCCCTAGCATGTGAGAACTCTGTCGAAATCCCCCATTCCTTCACCACCTCCCCCCAACCGTGGGGTATATAACATGCCCACCTTCACAACCCGGGGCAGCAGCTCTTCCTGCCCACGGGTTCTGTCCCCGTGCTTTAATAAACCACCATTTTGCACCAATGACGTCTTAAGAATTCTTTCTTTAGTCGTCGGCTCCGAACCTCCTCACCACACCGAACCTGACTTAGGTTCTGGGACTTCATCATTTTTGGCGAGCCAGCCAGGAGATTTGTGAGTCTTTACATTTGGACTCTGAGCTTCGGTGCAAATTGGTGAGTACTTTCTCTCCTTTTCCTGTACTCTCATTCCAGGGCTTTTTCAAGGAGTATGGTCTTATTGGAACACTTGCATGTCAATTGCTCAGGCTGTAATCCTCTAGCCCGTGGCTACTCCACGGGGAGGAGAGCGCCTGCCTTTTGGCTGTAAGCTAGTACCCTGGCCGGAATGGCAATAAGACCCAGAAACTTGATGGCCTCACTCTATTCCTGTTCTTATAGAAAGTTGTCTCTCTTGGGCACGGGACAGCCACCTAAGTCACCAGGACGGCTGCCAATCTTAAGACTCCCGTGTGAGGTTTCCTCCTGATTGATCTAATGTGATCCCCTCCACATGCCCGGTCTAGCCACTTCTGGCCGCGAGACCTCCACTGGGAGCCGGCCGAAACCAGTACCCGATTGAATTAAAACGCAACCGGGGACCGTTTCCTAGGGAAGTTGGCTGTAAGGACCACATGTGCTGGAATGTCGCATAGACCATGATGGATTTCAATCTTTACTGTTTCTCGTCAGTGTCTTCTGCAAACCGCCTAAAGCTATGAAATTGGGTAATTTCCCCTTGCCAAACTTTTCTAGTACTTCCATGGGTTAATATGGCAAAACGGTATGCAGTCTTCAGGATAGACAATGGCTTGGCATGGCACAGTTTCCTAGTCCATTCACCAGGCACCCATTGGCAGCCTAGGATGCGATGGGGAAGTGGAGGGACGCCGGCACCCCTCCAGGGCCTTTAACGGCAGGAATGCCTTCCCAGGGAAGGCAAAACGGTGATCAATAGCGATTTTTGTTGAGGGACGCCTCCGGTCGCTTTTGACACAGAAACCTCTGACATATCCTGCGTGGGACGCTACCCAGGAGTCAGGGGGGATTTGGTAATGGACCTTCATTACTTTTCTGGAAGCATGGCCTCAGTAGGCTTCTTCAGTTCCCAAGGACTCTACCTTGGGGTGCCTTTTAACCCACTGGAAATAATTTGGATTGCAAAACTTAGGAAAGGACTGAGCTCCTGTAACACTGCATGGCCTCAGTGGGATCTATCAGTTAGATCTCTGCAGGAAACAGGGCAAATGGACCTAGGATACCTTCACTGCTCATACCTAGGCCTTTATTGCTCTGCACCAGGACCCCAGACTAAGGGGCTTTTGCGGAATGTGTTTGCCCAAATGAGTCAGCTAGTAAACTTTCTCCTGACATATTGGATGGAAATTACGTAAATAAGCCTTCTTCTAGTAAACCCAGGTTGCTGGGCCATCCCTAGCAAAGGGGACTCTGGCTTTATTCCTCTGTTTCTCTTAATAGATGTGGGGGCTTCTCCCTCACTCACATCCCGTGTTAATGGCTATAACTGGAGCCAACTGGGGTTGGTCTAACTCGAGACAGAGACCATAAGGAATATTCCCAAGCAGCTGCCGAAACTCTCTTTGTTTCGGGGAAGTTTCCCTGTGTTCTCTGGCCTGACTTGGACTGCCGAACCCCTTCCCCCTTGCTGGTGGGAAAGCATGGCGTCTGCTCCTCTGTTGGGGCTTATGAGCTCTAAAACCGGGAATCTTTTCTCTGCCTCCTGGCAGCGCTTTGTTTCTTCTGTTTCCCCCTTACGTGTTTCTGTACCAACGTGTGTGCAGCCTGCATGACTGGCCTCTAGATCATGCACCACAGCTCCTTCTCTTTTCACTGTCAAGGAGCAAGAACAACACCCCCTGGACCTAACACCTCCCCACTCCAGATCTTCCCACGCATGTCTCAGGTAAACATTCAAAGTGGAGTGGGCCCAGGTGGAACGTAAATCAGTATTGGAACTAAGTTAAGTTTGTTGGTTTAATTAAGACCTGTCTTTTAAGTTTACAGCAGTAAATGTGAAGCTTTTATTCTATCAAAGTTTACTGAAGGTCAAATAAGCTTGTGTTACTTGTTAAAATTTGTTAGCAAAGAAATGACTAAACTGATGGTTAATTGTCTGTCTCAAATTTCTAATGGGTAATTGCTGAAGTAGCTTTCAAAGTCTTTGGTAACCTGAAAGTTTTAAAGTTTTGCTTGGATGACAAATGGAATTAAATTGTGGACATCTGTATCTTAACCAAACAGGATAAAATGCTAAGTCGTTAATTTCTGGATGTAGGTTTGTGCTTTAACTTCTTACTGCAAAGAAACTAAGAGTATTTAAATCTGTTGGTAAACTTGTTTGCCACTTAACTGATTCATAAATTGCCACCGAAGAATTCTGTTGTAACAGTTCACAATTGGTTAATAACTAAAGGTGTTTCTAAGAATACAAAGTTCTGCTTAGTGTAACTAAGACTGATGGAAATAAAGGGAAACTGTATGTAGGAAAGTAGGAGATATGTAAGAAAGATTTAAGGAATGGGAATACATTTTGTTGAAGGTAAAGGAAGGTAATTTTGTCCTAAATGAGATGGTTGTTTGGAAGGAAATGGCTTGGGACAAAACCTGAATGCAAAGGAAAGTTGTAGAAGGTTTGTGAAGGGAAATCTTCAGAAAAGGAATTTTAGCTATGGTCAAGAATGGATTAAGATTGAAATGAATGGGTTTTAAGGGTACATTGGTACAAGACTGAAATTGTCTCTGTTCAAAAGGACAATGTTTTCTTAGATCAATTGATCTGCTGTTAAGAAAATGTAAATGGTTTTCTCTTTGCCTGCCCAGAAAAACGAGTTTCTATGTTTTGTTTATCAGGTGTTTAACATCCCTAATTATATTTAGGCATGTGCTTTAAAACTTTCTAAGATTTTAGCAAATGTTGACAAGATTTAAATTGTAAATCTCTTTAACTCAGGCTTTTCCTTGGTATGTGAAGTTGCTCATGAAGTACTACTGAACCAATGATAAACCTTGGGTTACATTTGGGAAAATGCTATAACTATTCTAGAGATTCTACGTACTTCCTAAAGTTTTAACGTTTTGAGAGATCATCGCTTGATACTGTAATTATGGAAATGTTATGTATCACAGAAATAACCTGATTTCCTTGCAGCTAAATTGTAAACTCCCGTGTCTCTTTAGCTCTAACCATATCCATTCTGAGTTTTTGTCATTTATAATTGTTTTAATTCTCTGGTAAAATGAGTTTTATCTTCAAGGAGATTCCTATAAAGGACTTTCAGGACAAATACAGATATTTGATATGCTTGAAAATCCTAAAACTGAAATGGGTAAGAATTTCCAGAACTGACTAAAGCCGCATTCACCAGAATTAGTAACATGGGACTAAATGAACTAAAAGATTATAGTGTTGTGTCTCTTAATGTTTTGTCTTACTTTAAACATTGCTGGTTCTCTCTACTGTTTGCTCTTACAGACTAGGGATACTCCCTCCTAGTTATCTGTAACTTATAGAGATGTAAAAGTGCTCAAAGCATTCAAATTTTCTCTCTATCTGAACCCTCTGAAACCAAAAGGTCTTAGTAAGTATTCTTTCTTCCACGGCAATCAGTCATTTGCATAAGTTCAATAAGAATCTGTTCTCCTTGTAACAGGAAAGAATTGGAAACACGGGTTATTTTACCAAGGCTTTGACTGGGATGTCATATTTGAAAAGACTCAGATATGACCAGACAGCTTTAAAGGAACTAAGGTTGACTTTATGAAACCTGGAGCCATAAAGCCCCTTGGGACTGTTGGCCTGATACCTTGCTTACAGAGTTCCCAGCAGCCCCACCAGGTGAGTAAAGAATGTCACTCCTTGGTAGGTGCAGTCTCGGGAAGAGGAATTCGCCCAAAGGTATTGCAGGCATGCCTCATGGCAAGTACAGGGCTTGGCTTCTGGCCCGGAGAGGCTACTAAAAGTTCAACCTAGAGATTCCTTATACAAAGTTCCAGCAAAGCAGATTCTAAAAGATCTATTGATCACAGTCACTGTTCTTACTGAGCTTATGTAAATAATTAGGCCAAGTTTGTTAAAACTGGACTTGTTTCACAAGTGAATTAGTCCTGATTTGGCTATCTCTGGAAATGAGGGTTATTTTAGAGAGAAAAATTGTTTTAGTAACACACCTTTATGGATGTTAAATTCTAGATTTGATTGTCTTTAAATGTTTGTTTACCTAAGCTAAACAATTAGAGGTAAACTTCAGAGAAGTTACACAATAGCTCATTTAGATGATCTTCTTGCTTTTTTATTTTGTGGGGATATTAGCAGACCCCACAGCACATGATTAAACAACTGTAATAATGAAATTGCCTAAAAGCCAACCTATCACACTCCATAGGATTAACTATGGACTTGTGGAGACAATGGATGACCCCACTTTCTTTATGAGTGGATTGAATGATGCATGGGGAACTCCCCTTATCTCTTGACAAGTTTTCTCACTTGCCAGTGATCCTCTGTAATCAGGATATTATTAAGGCTGGACCACTCAAAGGTCTTATTGGTTTCATCCCTTAGTCATATTTATCCTAGAGGCCACCTCTGTTGAGGTGCAATTGCAAATAGATGCTTTAGCTAAACATAGAACAGCCCTCATAAAAGGAGCCTCAAAGCTCACTATGGGACAGTCCTTGACTGTAATGATGTCACATCAGGTCCAGATTTGTCTTAGAAGCCAAAGACCACCACTGGATGATGGAGGCCAACTTACTAAATACTGGGCTACACTAACAGATGTGCCAGAAATAATACTTAAAACTTGTCAAACTTTAAACCTAGTTACCTGTATGCCTGAACCTGACCACTGTACTTCTTTCTCTATAGAGCAAAAAAGGTTATTGATCTTGCTTACTCTATTTGGCCAGATTTAAGATGCCCCTGTTAAAAATATGAATGACAGTTGGTTTTCTGATGACAGTAGTTTTCATAGAAAAAAATAAGAAAAGCTAGGTGTGCCATAGTGCTCACTAGCACTTTGCAATTGCCAAAGTCTAAGAATAAACATTAACACTGACTCCAAATATGCTTTCCTGGTACTACATGCTCATGGAGCTATTTGGAAGGAAAGGGGATTGCTATCAAGCCATAACTCCCCAATCAAATATGGGCCTAAGTTACAAAACCCTCCTTATCGCTATACTGAAGATGGCATATATCAGATCTGGGATGTGCATCTGTGGCTCACGCCCACGATTGGACGGCTCAGTCAAAAGGCAGTTTTATGCTGGGAACAAAAGAATCATACATAGGATACTTGGACAAATAACACACAGTATCGAGGATGGCTATCATTAGAAATGTGTTCCCAAATAATAGTACTCCAGGCTACTGAATGTTTTGCTACTGATTGGGTAAGGCGACCTGGAATTAGATGGCCAGCTCCAAATGGAACCCACTGGATATGTGGAACCAACCTGTGGCCCTGGCTTCCTCCAGGGTGGATAGGTCGCTGTACTTTAGGATTTGCCTGGATTCATGGGCGCATTACTAAAACCATCACAACTCCAGCTAATCTCCCCAACTTGAAACAAAGATGGACACAATCTGTTTTTAAATGGTATGATCACCTAGCATCCATTTTTGTTCCATCTGCGGGACTAAAGGATGTCATGTGGCATTTAGAAGCCCTTAATAAATATACTACAAAGGCACTCAATGATCCACTAAATGGCATCTCCCTCCTTAATACCAAAGTCTCACAAATACGCAAGGCAGTCCTACAAAATAGGATGGCCTTAGAAGTTCTGACAGCAGCCCAAGGTGGCACACATGCATTATCAAGACAGAATGTTGTGTGTACATTCCAGACTATCACAAAAATGTCACAGGAATAATAAAAGATATGAATACCCAGATTAAGGCCCTACAAGATCCCTCTCTCTCTCTCAGTAAATGGTTAAGTTCCTAATTTGAAGGAGGACTATGGCCAAATCTCCTTTTCGGGCTTCTTATTCTTATCGCCTTATTAATCTTAATATGTTGCTTTGTTCCATGTTTCTCTACTTGGTGCCGAGACTCCATTGCTACAATGACTACACCACAGCAGACGATCCTTGTCGGGCGCGAGGACGCCTCTTCACTGTCAGCGCTGGATTCAGCTGCCTCCACCTTTTGTAACTCCCTTATACGTTCCTACCCTGACCAATATTGACCCGAGCAGGTAGGGACAGCTCTACGCCCCTATTCAGCACGAAGAAGTTACAGAAGATGAGACCTTCCACCTTCAACCACCTTAAAGATTTAAGGGTCAAAGTTGTTCAGGGGGGAATGATGAGGGAGCAGGAGGCTGGCTGAGGACAAAGCAAAAGCTGGCGCCTTGCACCCCCTCTTCACCCGCTCCCCTCCATGTGTGTAGCATTTCTCAGGCACCCCTGACTGCCATAAAGCGATAAATAGTTAACTTGCAGGGATCGCAATCCTGCAGAACAGGAATCTCCCTTGCCCTACAAGATGTCCTAGAGACCTAAACAGGGAGGTTACCTTATCAATAGCACAAATTTCCAAAGGCAAATAACTCTTGGTTCCTGAAGCCCTAATGTCCCCCTCCCACCATAAACTGGAGGAGACTGGGGTAGAAAGGAATGTAAATGATAGCCAGATCATAATGCCCCACCAAGAATCCCCCATTATCTTGATGTTAGTGCTTGACCTAGGGACGACATTAATCAAGCCATAATGTCAAAGACTCCCCCCCGGCACCTTGTAGACCCTCCCTAGCATGTGAGAACTCTGTCGAAATCCCCCATTCCTTCACCACCTCCCCCCAACCGTGGGGTATATAACATGCCCACCTTCACAACCCGGGGCAGCAGCTCTTCCTGCCCACGGGTTCTGTCCCCGTGCTTTAATAAACCACCATTTTGCACCAATGACGTCTTAAGAATTCTTTCTTTAGTCGTCGGCTCCGAACCTCCTCACCACACCGAACCTGACTTAGGTTCTGGGACTTCATCACTGAGAGAACATGCTGGCTCAGGAGGCTGGAAATGTCTCTGAATCAAAGGACAGGCCTTGGGGCTTGGAACTGAAGACCCTGCCACCAGGGTGTTGGTTCTCTCTCTGCTTCTCCAGGCTTCTCTTTGTGTGTTGACCTTGCCCTGTCTCACTGCAAACATCTGGGAGAAGACCTAAGGCAGCAGCAGTTTGGCCAAAGGAAGGAGAGGGCGCCTTCCTTGAGGCTGGCCATACTCCTCCTGGGGAAGGGTTAGGACCCGCAGCTCAGGTCCTGTTCCCGCTGCTTGGCTGAGCTGTACTTTCCCAGGCAATCCACTGGCCCAGAGCTGGGTGGGAAGGATATATGCAGAGGATAGAGGTGGCGGTGTGTGTGCACGTGCCTGCACCAGTGTGAGTGTGTGTGTACGTGTGTGCGTGTGTATGGTGCAACCTGTCTGTCAGGACTGTGGCGTCGGGGGCGGGGGGGGGGGGGGAGTGCAATGCCCCCAGGGGAAGCAGCCTCGGCAGCAGCCGGATCACGTCCTCCCCGGGCTCCAGCGGCTTCCTGAAGGCGGGTCAGCAGCGGTTGTCATGGCAACAGCCTTGTGGGGAGGATCTTAAGGAAAACACTGAGGCTGGAATGTTGAGAATATTTGCCTACAAATGAGTCTGTCTCTTGCTAAGAGCCAAAGAGAGACAAAGCCCAGCTTTTGGGGCATTTCAGTCTGAGTAGATCAGTGGGCAGTGGTATAGGTGGGCTCAAATTTGAGTTTCCCTCCCTGAGATGGAGGAGGACGGAGGACGCCAGGGGCTGGAGGACTCTTTTCTCTCTCTCCCTCTCTCTTTTTAAATTAAAGATTTTATTTATTTATTTGACAGAGAGAAAGATAGTGAGAACAGGAACACAAGCAGGGGGAGTGGGAGAGGGAAAGCAGCTTCCTGCTGAGCAGGGAGCCTGTTGAGGGGCCCCCAGGAGCCTGGAATCCTGACCTGAGCTGAAGTTGCCGCTTAACGACTGAGCCACCCAGGTGCCCCCTCTTTTTTTTTTTTTTTAAGATTTTATTTATTTATTTGATAGAGAGCCCACAAGCAGGGGGAGGGGCAGGCAGAGGGAGAGGGAGAAGCACGTTCCCCGCTGAGCAGGGAACTGGACACAGGACTTGATCCCAGGACCCTGGGATCATGACCTGAGCTGAAGGCAGAAGCTTAACCAGCTGAGCCGTGCAGGCGCCCAGCTGTAGTTCTCTCCTAACACAGTTGTGTGAACCCCATACCACCTGCCTGCCCCTGTGCTGGATCGTCTACCACAGACTATTGTTCTTCGAGGGGTGACAAGAGGGTTCCCTACTAGCATTCAGGCAGCCCGCAGGCAAGGACTGATTTCATACACCCTGAGCCCCTCCCAGGGAACCTGCTGTTCCCCTGGGTATGCTCACTATCCATCTCCAGTCCAGCAAGGACTTGCTGGAGTAGAGACTGGCCACATCAACAAAGGTCACCCAGATTGTGAGGCTCCTTACCATAGGCTCTTTTTTTTTTTTTAATTAAAAAGATTTTTTTTTTCTTAAAGGCTTTATTTATTTATTTGACAGACAGAGATCACAAGTAGGCAGAGAGTCAGGCAGAGAGAGAGGAGGAAGCAGGCTCCCTGCTGAGCAGACAGCCCAATACAGGACTTGATCCCAGGACCCTGAGATTATGACCTGAGCCCAAGGCAGAGGCTTAACCACTAAGCCACCCAGGTGCCCCTTTGCCATAGGTTCTTATCTCCACTGGCTCAGCTTTCCTTCCAGTCAGCCCTTGAGGAAACAGCTGGTGCTTTTACAGTTCTCATTTTAAAGATGAAGAAACAGGGCACCTGGATGGCTCAATCAGTTGGGCGTCCAGCTCTTGGCTTCAGCTCAGGTCATGGTCTCGTGGTTGTGGGGTGGAGCCCCACATTGGGCTGTGCACTCAGGACAGAATCTGCTTTGGATTCTCTCTCCCTCCACTTGTGCACATGCTGTCTCTCTCTCTCAAATCAATAAAATCTTTTTTTAAAAAGGTGAAGAAACAATGGTCAGAGAATGCTGGCCTCAAGAGAAACCTGAAGCCCCACCCTCTTCTCCCATCCTAAGGAACAGGATGACACCAAGCCTGATTGGGTATGTAGGGAAGGAGGTCATGTTCTAGGCCTCCTTGATGGGGAGGGGTGCCCAGGGACTTCCCTCCCTGAGTAAGCGTGAAGGTGTGGAATGAACCTGCTTTGCCTGAATGTTGGACAGAAATTTTTTTTTTAAGATTTTATTTGTTTATTTGACAGACAGAGATCACAAGAAGACAGAGAGGCAGGCAGAGAGAGAGAGAGAGGGAAGCAGGCTCCCTGCTGAGCAGAGAGCCCGATGTGAGACTCGATCCCAGGACCCCGAGATCATGACCTGAGCCAAAGGCAGCGGCTTAACCCACTGAGCCACCCAGGCGCCCTGGACAGAAATTTTTGCTCACTTGTCCCCAGCATGCTTTTTGTGGTATGCCCCTTTCTTTACTAAGGGAGTGTTAAGCTGTTCTGGGATTCAGGAGAAATGAAAAATGGCCCCCTAAGTGAGCCCTGAGCCTACATTAAGGGGTCCCTTATGTGGAACAGCCTTGCCTACCGGGGCAGAGATACTTCAGTAATAAAGTGCTTGCATTTCGCTTGTCTCGGGACAGGGTAGGGCTGGAGGGTATGAGGTCTCTGGCCAGATCCCGTTATGCTGTCACACCACAGAGCAGCCATCCCCTCAATGTCCCACTGCCACAGAAGGTAGAATTGGGGCTGGAGCTCCGCCTCTGGACCCAAGTCCCCATCTCTTTCCTTCTGCCCCTTCTAATCTTGAGACAATGTCAAGCCGTAAGGGGGGATGGTCGTGCAGCCTTGGGCATCCCCCGGGGAAGCTGTGCACACTGGTTCCGGGTTCCTGCTTGGGATCGCCAGTCCCCGGTGGATGAGCTCCACACTAAGTCATCACATTCCTGCAGCTGCCCTGGGAGACCGGGGGCATGTCACTGCGGGAGTGATTATGACTCCTTCCCCAGAGCCTGCTGCCTGGCGTTAACTAAAGTCCTTGTTCTGAGATTGCTTGAAGGAGGCAATTTGTTCTATCACTAACTTTCCTTCTGCCTCCTCTCTCTTCCCCTCCCCATCCACCTTCCTTCTATCCTCCCTTCCTTCCCTCCTGCCTCTCATCTACTCACTCAAATTTAAGCAGATGCATCCCCAAGGCGTGCTCCCCACTGTCTGTCTCCTGTAGGTTAAAAAGCAACAGAAACCAAGTACTTCCCGAGTTGAGAGCCATGATGAATTAATTATTCATAGACCAAATCTACGGCAAATTTCAGAGTGACTTTTATTCAAGGTTGAGGTTGTGAGGTTCCGGGTAAAAGGATTAATGACCACTCGCGACACAGCACAGCCCTCCCCGAGTAAGTCCTAAGTCCTTCCTATCATCTCTTGCCTCTTGCCCTTGACTGTGGTTTATGCATAGACCATTCCCTCCCCGCTGTGATGGAAACTTCTAGTTGTCCACTAGTGTCCATTCTCTTTCCTTTTCTCGTAGTTTTAGCTTGACAGGTGGCTAATTAGAGACTATATTCTCCAGCCTGCCCTGCAGTCGGGAGTGGCCATGTGACTAAGCGCTGGCCAATGAGAAGGAAGAAAACTGGCTCACACAGCATCTACAGGAGGAGACTGTTTGCCTTCTAGGTTTTCTTTTTTCCTGGAACACGGAGATGGTGCTGGTGAGTTAACATTGATCACGCAAATGAGGAAAGCACCCTAGAAAATGGCAAGGTAAGACAGAGGAAGCTGGACAACGGGTGGCATGGGGCCATCTACCCAGCCTGGTCCACCTCCCTGCCCAGGCACTGGAACGCAACAGAAAAATAAGCCTCTTCTCAGCTTTGTGCTCATCCCAAGGCCTCACTTTACCTGTGGGGTGTAGGAAGCCATTTTTCCTAGGAAGCCATCTTTGAGCCTCGCTGGACCAGCACTTCCTGGGAGCTTTCCCCCATGCCCTCACTGGAGCACACACCAGAGAATCCTATAAAGGCTTGTCGGTTTGTTTGTAACACACATGCTATACCTGGCCCAGCCTGGCAGTACTTTGAGGCAGGTACCACAATCTTACCTGCTCCTTTCACTCGGGATCTGGAATACAGTAGGCGCATAGTAAAGGTTGACTAGCTCGATGGGTAGAGCCATGCACCTGCATTCTGCCTTAGTTCTCACCTACAGAGATCTGAAGCCCTTCAAGCCCAAACTGAAGGACGGTTCCCATTCTTCTGTCTTCCTACAAACACACACAGGACTTTCCTCCATGTCCAGTCAGCCAGGCCAGACCCCAGGAAGGGTTTCTTCCCAAGAGGGATTGTTGAGCATGGCCAAAGTGCAGCCCAGTGCTAGATCCCAATCCATGAACCCTGTTATCAGATGTGCTTCACCCAAATGTGAGGCCTGGCAGTGTTTTCAGTAGGTCCCTGACTTATAGCAGGAGTTACCCTTCCTTGATTATCTTTGCCTTGAAAACCTGGGTAAAAGTGGTGGGCGTTGTGGAAATCTATGCATCACATTTAGTTGGAAAAGGTATGCAAATTTTTTTATAATTTGTTTTCAGTTCACACAACGATGGAGGTCTGTTCACACATCTGGGATGGGGCAGCCCTGATAGATTTCTCTGGTCACTACATAGATAGAACCATGCACCATCTGACAGACCAAGGCTTTGGCAGTTGCTCTGAGAGCTGGGGCTCTGGCCTCCAGTCAGCCTATCCTTGAAGACACTTCCCAAGAGCATTGACCTTGGTAGCACTTAGATGTTGCTGCTTCCTTCCTTTCCTTCCTTCCCTCTGCCTCTCTTTCTCCTTCTCTTTTCTTTTCCTTCTCTCTTCTCTCTCTCTCTTTCTCTCCTTCCTTCCTTCCTCCTCTCTCCTCCCCTCCCTTCCCCTTCCTTCTTTCCTTGTCAGACCATTCTTTGGGAGTTCTTTGTACAGACACCAGTTTTCACTGTGGCCTGAGGGTTCCGAAGAGCCCAGTCTGCCTGCCTCACCACCCCCAACAACCTCAGTTTTGGGGACCACATGCACAGCATCCTCACATTCCCAAACAAATCTCCAACATACACAATTGTGATCCCACTGCCTAGAAGGCTCAGAAATAGCGTCAGTTTTCCAAGGGCTCAGTGGGTCTAGTGATCTTCAACCGGGTATAAGCAGGTCTTTAGGAATTGAGTTTGCCCCAGAGCAGAGGAATGTATCCTTGAGCCAAAAAAGAATGAGACTGGCACTTTTGAGAAGATGGGCCATTGGACCCCGCATTTGCCTCAGGCATGATCTCCACCGGGACAAGGAGATTTTAGTGGTTTCCTCCCCAGCGTTTCAACCAGCATCCCAGGCTTTTCTGGAAAGTTATAAAATGCTGAGCTCCGTCAGGCACAAATTCTGATGTGCAATGCTCCCATTTGCTCCCTAGTGGAGCATGGGGTGAAGGGTGATGGGAGGGGAGGCCACCCTCAAGTAGCCATCAAACAGGGGAGTCGTCTGGCATCATTAATCCCTTGAGCACACCCCTCATGGAGTCACATTAGCTAATGCAAGGTCACCATTCCGAAGCTCATGTTCACCTTACTTCAACGTGTTCAGGGGTCATAAGATGTGGAAGGCATGGGTCTGTGTGATCTAAAGCTTTAAAATACTCGATATGTATTGGCTTTCAATGGTCACACTTTTTTTTTTTTTAAAGATTTTATTTATTTATTTGACAGAGAGAAATCACAAGTAGACGGAGAGGCAGGCAGAGAGAGAGAGGGAAGCAGGCTCCCCGCTGAGCAGAGAGCCCGATGCGGGACTCGATCCCAGGACCCTGAGATCATGACCTGAGCCGAAGGCAGCGGCCTAACCCACTGAGCCACCCAGGTGCCCAATGGTCACACTTTTATACTACATTCTAGCATAGATATCCAGAAGCATGCGCCCAGGTCTTAAGAAAAACATCACTGGACACCATCTAAAATTAAGACAGTTTTATGTTTCGACTTAATGTTTTCTGTGAATTAAGAAAAAAACTGCCTTTATTCAGTTTGAATGGAACACGGACACCTCCTGCCAGCCTGTCGGCAACCCTCCCAGCACTTCCTCTCCGAGCGAAGTTAAGAGAAATTGTTCAGCTAATGATTACCTCTGTTTCAACAGAATTCAACTTTTAGAAGCCACTGATTTTTTTTAAAATAATGAGATTAATAATAAAAGCTATTTACTGAGCTCATGCTACCTGCCAGGCACTATGCTTTTATTCTCTGCATGCTTTAAAAAAGAAAAAAAAAAAGATTGTATTCATTTATTTGAGAGAGAGAAAAAGCAAGAGAGATCACAGAGGGAGAGGGAGAGGGAAAAGCAGACTCACCGGTGAATGGAGAGCTCGACGTGGGGTTCAATCCCAGGACCCTGAGATCATGACCCGAGCCTAAGGCAGACACTTAACGACTGAGTCCGCAGGAGCTCCTTCTCTGAATGCTTTATCTCATTTTCAGGACAACCTGTGAGATATTTACCAATATTGTCCCTCTTTACAGATAAAGAAACTGAGGCTCAGAGAATTGGTATAATTTGCCTCAGGTGACCCAAAAGCTTGTGTCTGCCTCTCCAGTTTTAACCACTACACAGTTTTGCAAGAGGGCTGGTCCTCAATGATATGGGCAGACACCAGGTCCTCTCACTGTAGGAAAGGCTGTGTCCTGCCATCCATATCTGATGGTCCTAGAATAATATTCCCAATCTTTGCACTTTGTTGTAGGGAAGGACCCGGACGGGAACTAAATTTAAAAAGACAACAAAATAAGGTGTCTTCAGAAATTTTATTTCCTGGCATTTGGTCTACAGCCTCTTCTGTGAAGGGTAACAGTTTGGCAGATCCAGCTTGAGTAACTTGTGGGGTCACGCGGGACCCTGCACTTTGAAAGGCTTGTCTGTGGTTCAAGGCTCTGGTGTAGCTGTCTTGAAATTGTTAGTCATACTTACATTTTCCCTTTGCACTGGGCACTGCAAGTTGCATAGCAGGCCCTGTAATTGAGGAGATAAAAGTAATGCATTTTCGACATCAAGTAGCTGCAGCCATGAACTAACTAGTCGGGAGCCAAAGCTGACATGCTTTTGGCACTCCCTCGTCAACAAGCTCCTTGTGTGGAAAGTAAGTGACCAGAGGAAGCCACAC
Source organism: Mustela nivalis (assembly GCF_964662115.1). Taxonomy (NCBI): domain Eukaryota; kingdom Metazoa; phylum Chordata; class Mammalia; order Carnivora; family Mustelidae; genus Mustela; species Mustela nivalis. The sequence goes on along the minus strand of NC_139025.1, from coordinate 31,912,490 downwards.
GAAGGAAATGTCCACTCCTCTGCCCCACAGCAAGAGAGGGTGTTGACGGCAGAGCAGAGACTCAGCGCTGACCCCATCAGAAGAGTAGAGGGCAGTTGAGAGGGAGGCACCTCTGATCCTATTTGAAAATCCCAAGAGAACGGGGATAGAGAGCTCTGGGTGCCCTGAGTTTGGGTTTGCCTGATGCCCTGACTGGTGGCAAACAGCCCAATTTCAATGCCTCTGACATGAGTCTGTCCTTCTGATCTCCAGTTAGTGTTGGGAGCCCTTGCTACCCCCTGTTTTGAAACCCAGCTGTTGAATTGTCATACCATTGGAAAGGCTCTGCTTAATCAGGTGGGGTGAGGCTGGGGTGGGGTAGAGTATACACACCTGGCTCCCCGCCAAAGGGTGCCTAGAGGTCTGGAGGTCCTGCCTCTGGGTTAGCCACAGTGAAGCCCAAATTGAAGGGCAGAGTTGAGAAGGAGAGTTGATGCCATCTGGTTTGGCGCCTGTCTCCACCCCTGTTTCCAGCTCGCAGATACGCCTCTACATTGCCTGTTTGGTTTTCTCACTTGTTTATGATTTTTCTCGATCCCTCGCACACTGCCAACAGTCAGCTGTCTCCTAGAAAGCGTCTCTGAGGGTGCTGGGTCTCCAGGAGCCATCCCTGCTGTGCTCAGGTGAGTGCTGTCATTAAATATTAGGGAACGGAAGCAGAGATCCTGGTACTTAGGCTTTGGCCACCCTGCTAGCAGCAGTGGCTAAGGGTGATATGGGCCAGTTGGGGAGGCAGCATCTGTGAGACACACCATCTGGACAACACTGGAGCTTTATAAAGAATTTATCCAGTCACAAAGCACCAGCAGCCCATTATTTGCTGGATTCTCAGGATTTCTCTCCTCTTATTCAGCTGTAACAGGAAGAAAGGACATCCAAGCTGCCCTGAACTATTTGGCTTCAGTGCCAAAGTCAAGGTTTATGAGTGATCATTGCTGGGCATCTGGAGACATTTTCTCACTGCTTCCGCAGACCCCTTTCCTAGAGTCTGGGCATTAACTCCCAGAATGCAGTGCTGCTCAGGCCGACTTTTGGCATCCCCGCCGCCCTGAGCCGTCCTCTGCCATCTGTCCCTAGGGCCTTTCTCTGGCTAGCTCTGAGCTAGCAGCCTGCTTGTGGCCCTGTGTTGTCATGGAGAAGGTTTTAGAAACGTATTGTTGGATTGTGGGGCGTATATCTGCCACCTGGAAACAAGTGGGTTTGTAGAAGAGCCACCATGGAGGAAGGGAGAGGGCTCTTGGAGGGCGGAGCCGGTGCCAGAGTAGCCGGCTGGGGCAGAGGGACAGGAGCCTGCCTGCACTGCTGCTGGCTGTTTGGTATTCTGGACAGGAAGTCGCATGCCGATCAGCTTGCTTCTACAGGGCTCCTGGGAGCGTGCATCAGACAGAAGGCTACAGACTCTGCAGAAAAGTTTGCAGATTCTAAGAAAATGCCCTGCGGTGCAGCCCACTGCTGTGGTGGGGGAGGCCAAGAGAGCTCCCGTTTAGACATACGGATGTAAATTTTTGCTTCCTGCAGGTAGAGAAGCTGGCCTTTGCCTGTGCACACCAGCAGGCTGCCCTGACCTCCCCAGGACAACTTCTGAATTCAGGGACATCTATTTTTGCATGAGACCTGGACACCCCAGCCATCTGGTCATAGCCTTCCTACCTCCATGCCCAGTTCCTGAGGGGCTGCTGACAACCCTTTTAGGGCACCAGTCACCTTGCTGTTTGCTGCTTTGTAGGTCAGAAAACAGTCAAGTATCGGCAATTTCATATTGTTCAGCCAAATTGAAAAGCTTCAGGGCAATCTGGCACCTTTCATCAGGATTGGACAATAAGAACAGTAAAGAAAATCCATAGTAGATTTTCTCTTGCCTAACGAATACAATCTATTACTTTCTAAATCATTCTAAACTCCAGCACTTTGTGTACATCTCAAATCTTCACCTTCCCAGTGATGCACTTTCTACCAAAAAGCTTGAGCTTTTTTTTTTCTTTAAATAAAGATTTTATTTATTTATTTGACAGACCGAGATCACAAGTAGGCAGAGAGGCAGGCAGAGAGAGGGGAAGGGAAGCAGGTTCCCCGCTGAGCAGAGAGCCCGATGTGGGGCTGGATTCCAGGACCCTGAGATCATGACCTGAGCCTAAGGCAGAGGCTTTAGCCCGCTGAGCCACCCAGGAGCCCCTCCCTTGAGCTTTGCATACTTTTTCTTCTGCTACTCGAGGTAGAAACTGGATCCATTCTGGGGCCTCTGGGTGATTCAGTTGTTAAGCGTCTGCCTTCAGCTCAGGTCTTGATCCCAGTGTCCTGGGATGGAGCCCCGCTTTGGGCTCCCTGCTCAGCAGGAAGCTGCTTCTCCTCTTCCACTCTCCTGCTTGTGTTCTCTCTCTCACTGTGTCTCTCTCTGTCAAGTAAATGAATAAAATCTTAAAAAAAAAAAAAAGAAAGAAAAGAAAAGAAAGAAAGAGACTAGATCCATTCTGATGCCCATACAGAGAAGAGTCATCTCAAATGTACATTCTAATGGATTCCAAGGATTTGTTAACTGCTTTAGTCACTGGCAGAAGAAACTGTACATGTTTCCATTACTCGTACATTCTTTTTGCTAGAAGTTTCAGCAACTTTTGGAAAACCCCTTGGAGTGAGCTTGCCTACCTTTATCCATACAGATCTGACATCTATGAACTGTGACTGCATTTTGAGTCGGGACCCAAATAGCAAAGCATCACTGTCTAAGGCACCCGCCCTCTCCTTTCTCCTCCCTGGGTCTTCCCTCTGCTGCCTTAAGATGGTTCCAGTGAGAGGCTTTGAAGCATCTGTTGAAACACTGACTTATTTAGCCATGCTCAGACTCACAAGATATATATCCCACCTGTATTTTTCTGCCTATGGCTTCCCTCTAGTGTGCTCTAGCCTCTCCTCCCTTCTTTTTATTCCTATTATTTCTAGGCCCTCATGGCATGTCATAGTGATGCGTTTACTTATTTTAATAACCCTGTTCCTCCGAAACAGTTCACGTCCCTCCCTCCTTGTTATTTGTTAACATTTCTTTTAGTGGCTGCAGGAAACGGGAGTCCATGCAGAATTCTTGACCAGCCGATGGCAACGGAGGCAGACTATGGAAAGTAAGGCCATAAATTTTGGCTGGGCCTGTACCAAATAATTAATGGCTTGACTCTTAATATCCTTATTTTTAAAAAAGTTTTTATTTATTTATTTGACAGACAGAGAGCACAAGTAGGCAGAGAGGCAGGCAGAGAAAGGGGGAGGAGGCAGGCTTCCTGCTGAGCAGAGAGCCCGATCCAGGGCTTGATCCCAGAACCCTGAGACCATGACCTGAGCTGAAGGCAGAGGCTTTAACCCACTGAGCCACCCAGGAACCCCACTCCTAATATCCTTTCGTTGTGAATCTCAACAGGAAGGGCTGGTCTGATAAATGATAATAGGTGTATCAGGTGAGGTGAAGCCCCCCTTACTGGATGCCCCTTTGCAGGAAGGAAGCAGGTAAACCACCAGACTCCTAGCTTCACAAGACAGTGAACGCAAGCACTTGCACCTACGTGCAGGAGTAGCCGATTGTAACTGGGAATGGTTGGTACAGGCAACACCCAGAAAATAAAACATGGAGCTTGCAGCCCAGAGATGAAGGGAGCAAAGGAGAGAGTTTTTTTTTTTTTAAGATTTTATTTATTTATTTGACAGACAGAGATCACAAGTAGACAGAGAGGCAGGCAGAGAGAAAGAGGGAAGCAGGCTCCCTGCTAAGCAGAGAGCCTGATGCAGGGCTCGATCCCAGGACCCTGAGATCATAACCTGAGCCAAAGGCAGCAGCTTTAACCCACTGAGCCACCCAGGTGCCCAGGAGAGAGTTTTATTAAACTGCTCTAATAAGTAGCTTTTTTTTTTCTCCTTTTTGGCAGGGCAAAGTCTTCTAGAAAACCACGGGCTTAGGGATAATTGGGAAGCCAAGTCCTTGACACCTGCAATTGTCCTAATAAGACCAGAATGAGTGGAATGGGTTAGAGCGGGAATCCCCAGCAGAAGGTCTGACCAGGACAGGGGATTTATTCACATCATTCAGATAGAGAGAGGGATGGATGATGTCTAATTTCCCTTTGAGTCCTAAAATATGATCCGGTGGCCTAGGAAGTGGAAGCCTAGCCCCAAACGACACAAATTTGTCAGGAAGGAAAGAGTCGCCTAGAAACAAGTAGGTGAGGAGGTGAGAGAATTTACCAATGGGAGTTAATCACACCTGCAAGATGAACTGGACTTGGGCTTGTCTTCAAGAGCAGTGGCTGTCACACTTTAAAGAGCAGCGCATCAGGTTGCCTGGGTGGCTCAGTGGGTTAAGCCTCTGCCTTTGGCTCAGGTCATGATCTCAGGGTCCTGGAATTGAGCCCCACATCAGGCTCTCTGCTCAATGGGGAGCCTGCTTCCCCCACTCTCTCTGCCTGCCTCTCTGCCTACTTGTGATCTTCTCCCTCTGTCAAATAAAATAAAATAAAATAAAAATTTTTAAAGAGCAGCACAAATTAACTGGGAATCTTGCCAAAAAAGCAGCCTGATAGAACTTCCCATGTTGATGGACACAATCTACACTTCCGCTGTCCAATAGGGTGGCCAGCGGTCACGTGTGGTTACTGAACACTTGAAAGATGAGTAGTGTGACCGAGGAGCTAAATTTTTTAGTTTCATTTCAATGTGACTAACTTACATGGAAACAGGCCGATGTGGTTAGTGACTCCCGAATTGGAAAGCATGGGTGTAGAGCAGTGGTTCTCAAACTTAGGTGCACACAGGGTTCCCCCGGAGGGCTTGGTAAAACACAGATGGCAAGGTCCCACCCCCACAATAGCTGATACTGATCCTGCTGGCCTACGCCCACCCGTGGAGAACTGCTCTGGAACATGCACCGAGCTTCACGGTCAGCATGAGAATCTCTCATCTTTGCTCCAGGCAGCGAGCCTCAGTCGCACCCTCAGGGTCAGCATGCCTGTGCATGGCACAGTGGGTGGTGAATTCAAGGATGGCTTTGGAAGGCTCCGGGAGGGCCCCCTTTTAAAAAATATCTTTCCCACTGATGCCCGAGAAGTGATAGGACAAGATGAGTTACAGCATTTACTGCACAGCCAGAGGAACTGAGGTCCAGGCTTGGTTATGCCCAACACTAGCCTTTGTGACCTTGGGCGAGTCACTTAAACTTTGTGCCTCAGTTTTCTCATCTGTCAGATGGGAAGAATAATAACACTTACCTACCTCATAGAGGCCTGCTGAGGATTAGGGCTTAAAACAGCCACGCAGTACGTGCTCAGTATGGATTAGTTATCACGATCCACAATCCCAGCATTCACAGATCATTCACTCCGGCTATGTACACACTTGGCTCACCCTGCAGGCTCTCATCAAACAAGAAGATACTCCCGGCAGTCACGCTCAGCCTACCCTACTATTTTGCTGAGGGCTCAGGAGGCCTGTAAGGTCCACTGGGGACTCCCTCTAGGGTGCCCAAGGACAGAAGAATGGTGACAAAGCAGGAGGGCACCTCGCTTTCTGACGTTCACATGAAAGCTGGCACGGGCCTGCCGGCTGTGGACTGCTCTATGTCCGGAATGGGGACTCGACTTCTCCAAGTCCAGCTGCGCCGCCAGCCCCCAGGCAGCTGTGTGCAGGGCCAGTGGGGCAGGGAAGGATAGCATTTTTCTGCACCTTCTTAGGAAAAGTCATCTGTTGAAGATGAAGCAATGAGAATATACACCCACCTCTCGCCTTCTGCTCCCACATCTGTTCCTACAATGAGCCATCAGCACTTTCCCAGGCTGAGCTTGTCCCAGACCCCCTTTCTCATGCCCACGTGGCCATAGCAGAGACAGCAGCCCATCCCAGAACTGCCGCCAGGCGTCACAGCTTGCAGAGCCCGCACACCTCCCACCTCCTCTTCTACGTGGTTCTGCTAAAGATACTACTGTGGAATTTGGTACCATGACTGAAACGTCCTTTTCCCCAAGAAAGGCGTACCCATTTAAAAACATTCGGTCATCTTAACCATCATTTAGGAAGTCTTAAAATAAAATTTTGAGAATTATCACCAGATGTCAATTTTATTGCCAGACATTTGGTAAACAAGGTAATCCCTCCCTCCCCCAAACCTAGCCTACAGCACATCACTAGGGGAGCTGTTACTCCAGAGCCCCTTCCTTCAGATTGGTTGGGGGACTGCCACACAGCAAGGGATACAGACAAACGCAAAGGGCTACCATCAGAGCCTGGTGTCCAGTGGGACCACCTGGCTGGTGTTTGGCCTACCTCATTCCTTCCCTTTCTACCCAAGTTCAGAATAACAATATCCATGAATTGAGTGTTATTTCCCAGAGATTGAGCTGCTTTCCAAGCATTAACACATTTAACAGCTGCCTACAGTGTAGGATCTGTTGTCCTCCTTTGACAGATGACAAGAGGGGCCCATGGAACAGTAGGTAAGAGTCTGAATAAGTCAAGAGACTTGCTTCTTTGCCAAACTCTTTGCCTTGAAGCTATGGCAGCCACATAGACTGGATGTTCAGAACTTTGTAGATTTTAGTCATCCCATCATGCTGACATGTTCTGAATGTCAACATTTTGGCATCCGAATTCCATTTCCCAGCCAGTCTGCCACACTGAGTAGGGGAAAGGAGAAGTATGGTGGCAGTAGGAAGACGCTTGGTCAGTGTGGCAAGTGTGGCTCATTGCTGGGCTCTGGAAACATGGACCCTCTACTTACAGGCTGAAGCTGGAGGTAGGTGGGATCAATGGACCCTACCCAGGGGCAGCTCAGTTTCTCCAGAGCTTAGCATTCCCTGGAAGAATACGCCCACCACTTCCCTCCCTCTGAAGGAACAGGGATGCTGTAACTGGTAGGTATGTGTGTGTGTGTGTGTGCATGTGCGCATACAGACACAAACACGGAGTGGGTATGGATCTACTGTCTGACAGTCCTATTAATTGTGCACGTGTCTGACACAAGAACATGCCACCAAAATTGTACTAGTGGAGAGGAAGAGAGGCATGAACACTTCAAAATGGCAGCTAATTTAAAAATCACTTTGGACTAAGTCTGTACTCACATGGGACACAACAGTATTTGATGAATCAGGAAGGAACAACAGGGCAAACAATGATCATCACTGTTTCTCAAAAGGAAACCACCCTCCCCTCTATGTCCTAACATCGGCTACTAACCCCACCTTCTGTCCCAGCCCTGACTTATGGGAAGCCTAAGCAGCACCAGGGCCCAGTCTGAAGGGACATGTGAGGGGATGGCTGGGGCTGGGAACAGGTGCGCCCAGAGGGAGCACCAGAGCTCCGTGGAACAGCAGACACAGGTGAGCAGACCAGGTGCTCTTCTCTATGGTCCGGTAATGAAAGCACGTGATTGGTCAGAATACAGCAGGTATCTAATACATCAGACAACCGAAGCCAAATGTGGATCTCATATGGGGCCCAAACCACATTTCTAGAACAGAGAGTTATCTGCTGGGTTCCTGAAAGCTGCTTTCCAGACCCTGTCAAGAAATGCCAAGTTTCCCTGTGTTCATCTACCAAATGTTTCCGGGGGATGTGCGGGCTGGAGATGGCAGACGTATGGTGGAAAAAAGGCAAGTCTACAGAGCAACCTGCGGGCAACCTTGATCACCTGGAAGTCTTAAGAAGAATATTTACTTCACTAACCGTTCTCATCAGTTTCAGTTTAGTATTGATCCGCAATCTCTTTTTGTTGGAACTTTGAAGCTGAAAAAGCTTCCAAAATGTTGAGTTTCTGGTCTCAGCACCAACAGTCGAATGATGAAGCTGGTACCCTGTTTTGGTGATCTGGGACTCTGCACGGCCTGAGACTCATTCTCTGCCGATCATTACCTTTCTTTTTTTGACGATCGTTGTTTATGCTGCCTCTGTTAACGTCATGACAAATAACATCCTTGAAGGTAATTCTTCTCACTCTCTCTTGACTGTAATTTAAAACTGATTAAGTACATGACCTTATGAATTCGACCTGATTAATCAAGGCTCCTTGTTAATCAAGGGAATGAGAACAACAGGGATTGAGAGATGGTGTCATGGTTGGCAGATGGTGTGTCCTCAGAAAACTGAAAAAGCTTGAAGTTACTGCCTAAAGGACCATCAGATCTGCCCGTGGATGGATGCCAGGGTGGGGAGGTAGTTAGGCCCAATGAGGACATACAGATAGATGTCTGCTCATGACCGTGAAGCATCAATGGTCCCCAGGGTCAGGGATGGGATTTTGTCTTCCCAGCATCCAAAGCAGTGGCTGGCACACAGCAGAGGTTCAAAGTAAATTTGTCAAATGAATGGAGGCTTGCCCACCCAGTCTATCCTTCACAGATCTTCCCGGATCACCAGTCAGTTGTCCACCAGCCCTCTACCATCTATGTCTCCCTCTCTCCATCTAGTATTTATGTGTATACCGTATGTGAGATGCTAAACTGTGAGCGAGAGGGGATTCGACACTAAACAATATACAGCCCCTGATGCAAAGTCAGGCACCCCTGTTTCAAGGGACTTTTTAAAGGCGAAGAATGAGAACTGGTGACCTTTACCGAGGAGCTTGAACACAAACTGCGTTATGATATGACTTCACTCCTCCATCCCCTCTTCACGTTTGGCAAATCCCTTGAAGATTCAGCCCGTGTTCTTCTGGAGGGAAACATCCGTCTTCCTGTCCGGAGGTGGTGTAGGCACTGGTCATTGCTTGAGCAGGGCGCTGGACTAGCTTCACTGAGGTTTCCACCTGAAACAGTTTTGTCCTGCTTGTTTCCTTGGTAATGAACCAAACAAAGGCTTCTTCCAACCCTTCCCACTCCTTCCTAATCCATTTCACGTTTTCTCTTTTTGGAGCCAGGGGACTCTCCAAGAAGGCAAATAGAAAGGTCTGAGACCGCTTCGGGGCTGCCATTTCCTGGATGGTGAGAAAACTTCCAGCATGGTGCTCTGAGGTCAGCTCTGGGCACTTGTTAAAATGTTTACATTAGGAGAAGTACACCTTTCTCCACCCACCATCCCCACTGCCCCCCAACCCTCCAACTGTCCCTTGCTATGGTTCAGAATAAGAACCACTTCTCTCTGGTATCATGTCAAAGAGAATATAAATGAAGGGCCCGACAAAGGATTCTTGGAAATTGCTCCTCCTCAAAGGGCAACAGGACCATTTTTCCTAGGATATAGAGATGGGTCTATATTCTAGAGGATAGTCTGAAATTTAGAAGAATCATTCTTTACGATGACTATGTCTGGTTTCTGTTTTTGTTTTTGTTTTACTCAGCTGTGTGGATCTCTCTCTCTCTTTTGTTTTTTTGTTTTTGTTTTTGGAATCCAAGTTTTTTTTCCTTTACACAGTGCTCTTCTCTTAAGTGCAAACCTCTAATTTGGTGACGTTCAGATTCAGACCTGGGCCTTTGCATCACATGGGACACTAAGATCTGCAATTTGCTTTCTTTTTTTTAACTTTATTTAAATTCCAGGTAGCAGCAACGTGCTTTTTGAGACCATTCTTTTCTGCACTAGATCACGACAGTACATTGTACTCTCTGGGCATAGTCCAGTCACATGATCCCTTCTGGTCTGGCCATTGCACCTGCAGTTATAAAGTCATAGGGCTGAGAAACCACTTGATTCTGATTCATCTTCACAGTGCTGAGGAGGGCCGAAGTCACGATACCCATTCCACAGGTGGGGAAACCAAGGCACAGAGAGGTGATCTATCCAGAGTCACTCAGTAAGTCAGCAAACAAACTGAACAGAGGGCAAGGTAAGATCACCTGTGTACCTTTCAGTGCGTTATCCAGAAAATCAGACTGTGTCCTTCTCAGATGAATGCACGTACTTTGGAAGAAAGTAGTTTGAGGTGGAATTTTCTATTCAGGTTTCAAAAGCTCTCTAGGAAATCAGAAGCCACAAGGTAAGAATCAGTATCAAATTAACCTTTTAGTTAAATGCCCCTGACTCACGGACAACACCAATTATTCCAGCTAGCTCACTGATAATCTGGTTACCAACAAGAAGAAAATCAGAGGAGAAAATTCAGCCATTCAAGAAATAAACCTTGGCACAGCTTCTATGTAACACCGAAATATTGCTCCTTTCTACACAATACTTTTGCACCTGCAGGCATGCAACCGGGGAAGGGGGTATGGGTGAAGTGTGTATGTATGTGTGTGTGTGTGTAATATCAGACATTTCAGGGACAATTCTGTCCAGCAGAATATACACGAAACATGTCTAATATAGTAGTTCTCTACCCTGATTCTTCTCTTATTTTTATTTTTTGGTAACTTTTATTTCCTGATCCTGATTTAATGTAAAATGTAATGTTTTCTGTGATGAAGGCAGAGTCAGTGGGTGGATATGGCCAGAGGCTAATTTCAGCTTCATGGGAAGGAAGCACTCTAGACATTAAAGTTGCCTGAAGACAACTGAGTGGGACTTTTTGGACCAGGAGGTGGCCTGGTCTTGCAAATATTTTCCCCCAGAAGCTAAATGATTATCTGCTGTGATGCACTGCCCCTTCCAATGCCCAGGAATTCATGTTCCCAGAAACGAACTAGGCCAATGGCAGCCCTCCTGCCTCTCTACTCCAGGTCAAGAAAGGCACAAGGGAGACCAGCAAATAATACTGAGGCAGTGCTTTGGATCCAGAAGACCTTGAGGTACCAGGAGAAGAGTACTGACAGCCCCGTCTGGCCAGTGGGGAAGGTGAGGCACGGAAAGAATGATTCGACACTTTCAGCAAAGGTGAGGGGGAACCAGGACCTTAAGGGGGAACATTCTCTTTTTCCTCGTGTGAGGGAGGAGGGCAAGCTATACTACCAACCATAGCGGCCACAACTCTCCACAGCAAAGCGGCAAGGCTAGCCACCACAGGTTACCCTGAAGGCAGCTGGATGGCTCCTTCACCGAGAGAATCTAGCTCCATGCTCGCTGGGCCCACCCTCAGGACTGCACCCAGGGCTGGAAACTGAGGGAGGATCCGCCTGGGCAGGCACATAAGGTAGGTAGCTCTGCTTCATAAGGCATGGCTGCTGTCTTTTGAGGAGTGGGCTCCACACCGGGAGGTGGGAATCAGACACGACCTCCCCTGAAGCTACCCTGCAAGAAAACAGAATCGGGGGGAACGATGCTGCCTAGGGAACTCATCATCCCCAGGGGCTGGGGGCTTCCACTACAGCCAAACAGCATCACACAACCAACCGATTTCTTGTGTCGCTGGGGAGAATAAGGGTTGGGGGGGGGGCACAAATGGATCATTATTTGCAGATGATTGTCTAACTAGAAGGCCTAGGGGAATCAACCAAAAAACTACCATAACCGAGACCAGAGTTTGCTCAAATGGCAGATTAAAAGTCAAGCATACAAAAACCAATCGTTTTTGGCGTCCCTTGGTGTGGTCTAACACCTTGGAAGAGCTGTGCTTTTCTGCGAGGCCTCTGAGCTTTGTGCAACTTGCCATTATTTAAAAAAGATGGAGGGGGGCGCCTGGGTGGCTCAGTGGGTTAAGCCGCTGCCTTTGGCTCAGGTCATGATCTCAGGGTCCTGGGATCGAGTCCCGCATCAGGCTCTCTGCTCAGCAGGGAGCCTGCTTCCTCCTCTCTCTCTCTCTCTCTGCCTGCCTCTCTGCCTACTTGTAATCTCTGTCTGTCAAATAAAGTAAATAAAATCTTTAAAAAAAAAAAAAAAATAAAAAAGATGGAGGGGAGCCAAGGTCAGGCCACCTCAGCTGCAGATACCAATGTCACCCCAGGCAACAATATGCGGAAGGTGCCTGGGCTGACTGCTGCAGAAGGGGGCGGCCACCGCTACACCCTCTCCTACAGAGGCTCTCCCTCGCCTCGTCCCCCCTCAGCCCCCCTCTCCCAGTTCTTTTTCTATTCCAAGCCCAAAGACACACTGGGAAGCATGGCAAGGGCCGCTGCGGGAGCCACCCAGGATGGATGTGGTTAAAGATTGTGCTATGTCATTTTCAAATAAAGTCTGTTTTTTTAAAAGGCGGTGGGCTGTCAGGTCTTTCTGTCCTCTCGTTGCCTCACTGGTCAAGACCCTGGCGAGGCCAGGGCGTTGAGCTGCAACCGAAGACTCCCCTAGTCTGGTCATAAATGCCAAGGGAGGCCCCGCAGGGCTGAGCCTGGCAGCCTGGCCAACCCAGGACGGTGGTCATTTGCGGTCCAGGCTGGCGTGCAGCTGGGCTTCCCGCACCATGCGGTCGAAGGAGCGCGTGTTGGTCTCCTCGCGTACCTTCTCCCGCACGTGGAAGGAGGCCCGGGCCGTGGAGCGGGCGGTCTCCAGTGCGCTCCGCCGCTCCCGAGAAAGCTGCTCGCTCCGCTCGAGCTTGCGCCCGATGGCCTGCAGCAGCTCCCGCCGGCGGGAGTCTTCGTCCCTCTCCACCTTCTCCTTATTGGCGCGCTGGGCTCGTTCCTTCTCCAACCGGCTCTGGCCCACGCGCCTTGCCTTCTGCTGCACAGCTTCCTCGGCTGCCTGCGTAGCGTGCTGCAGCCGCCGCTCCCCGGCCCGGGCCAGCGCCTCCAGGTGCGCCTGGTGCTCGCGCCCTTTGCGCTCCGCCACTTCCTTGGCCCGCCGGCCCTGCAGCTCCTCCCGCCGGGCCCGCTCCCGCAGCTCGCGCGCGCGCTGCTCCACCAGCTGCTCGTAGTTCTCCTGTGCGCGGCCCAAGCTGGCCTCTAGGGAACTCCGCAAGCCCTCTCGTTCCGCGCGCTCCTGCCGGGCCCGGCCTTGCAGCAGCGCCTCGTGGCGCGCGCGCTCCGCCCGGCTCAGCTCCCGCTTCTCCCGCAGCAGCTGGCCCTCCTGCCGCTGCTTGGTGCGGGCCGCACGCTGGGCGCGCTCCCTGCGGACCAACTCGGCCCGCTCGCGCCCTTCCTGTAGGCCCTCCTCCCGCTGCTTCAGGTTCTGCTCCTGCTGCAGCTTGCGCAGCCGATCCTCCCGGGCCGCGCGCTCAACCCGCTCCCGCCGCAGTAGGCCCTGGCGTTCGGCCAGCTCCCGCCGCCGCTCCTCGCTGCGCTCGCACTCCCGCTGCCGCCGCCGCGCCTCCTCCCATTCCTCGCGCCCGCGACGGCCGCGCCGCTCCTCCACCTGCGCCGCCCAGGCCCGGCGGCCCTGCTCCAGCGCGCGCTGCTTCTCCCGCTCCTCGCGCTCCCGCCGCTGCTCCGCCCGCACGCGCTGCTGCTCCCACTGGCCGTGCGCCGCGGCGCGCTGCTCCAGCAACAGGCGCTCCTCCTGGTGGCGCGCCAGCATCAGAGCCGCGATCTTTCGGTCGCGGTCCGGCACCCCGCGCAGGCCCCGCTCGGCGCGCACTTGGCGCACGATGCGCTCCACGTGCTGAGCCGTCTGCGGAGAGTGGCTCAGGTCACCTAGGCTGAAGCTGCGGCCTGTGAGCGGCACCAAGGCCAGGGCGGAAGGACGGCCCAGGGGGTTAGGGGCGGAGGATGCGGAGCCCGCCGGACAGCTGTTCCTGGCCGAGGCCCGCGGAGGCCAGCGCAGCTCCCGCAGGCTCTCCCCGCTGTAGGAGGACGACGACGCGCCAGACTCAGAACTGAGGGCGCCCTCGCGCCGACGGGACAGCGAGTCTAGCGAGTGGCTCTTCCTACCTGCCCGCGAAGCCGCGGGCGGTGGTTGCGTCCGGGCCGGAGATGGGCTGGAAGAGGCCTTGCGGGTGGCGCGCGGCGCAGGCGAGCCCGGGAGGCTGGCGCTGCTGCAGCTGCTGCTGCTGCCAGCTGCTCCGGGGACCGAGGCGGCGGTGGCCGCAGTCCCCAAGGGCGTGAAGAGGCGCCGCTTCTCCTCGCGCACAATGCGTTCTCGCTCGGCCCGGCACTGCTGCAGCTTGGCGCGCCGCTCCGCCTCGTAGGCCTCATACAGGCCGGTGGCCACTCGCATGGAGCGGCCCGGGGCCTCGCGCACCAGGTCTGCCAGGGCCCGTGGCAGCAGCTCCACGGGCTTGACTGCGCAGCGGGCGCAGGCCTCCAGCGAGCGGGGACTGGTCAGCACGTAGCGGCTCCCCTCGGCCTCCGGACAGTCGAAGTTGAAGAGATCCAGGTGGAGCAGCGGAGACTGCTCCCGCCGCCCGCCTTCTTCCGCTGCGCTCGGGACTTCAGCCTTGCGGGGCGCCGCCGCCGAGGCCGAGCCCGAGCCCGAGGCCGAGGCTGAGGCCGAGGAGGCGGCCGGCTGCTGGGCCCCCTGTGCCTCGGGGGGGCCAGGTGCGGCGGCTGCATCCCCATCCGAACCTTCAGGCTCGGCTCCCTCCTTTTCCTCTTCTGGCACCGGGTCCACCATGGCTGAGTCCTGTCCTTTTGTGGAGTCCCTGCGCAAGACAAGGTAGGGACATCGAGGAATACATGAGAGCAGTCCCCCCGCCCCCCCCCGCCCCATTCACATACCCCCACCCCCAACTTAATCAGCTTTGGGATTAGGCTCAGAGGCCCGATGGGACGTAAATCATAATACCAATGCCCTGAAAACCCAGGCGAGGGTGGAGGGGGGTCGGGGAGAGTGGTAGGAGGGATGAGACTGTGCAACCGGAAAAGCCTCAACATTCCTCAGCCCGAGTGTGCGGGGCAAGGACCTGGGGCCCTGCTCCCCAGGGCGTCTGGCCCGCTGGATGCATCTCCTTCCTGCTGCAAGTTAAGATGAAAAGATCGCGGTGCAGGCAGTAGCCGGCCAGGGAGGCGGTGGAGGATTCCCGGGAGGATTAGTGTATTTGTTTGCAGCTTAGGCGGGGACCGGGGATGCAGCTTTGCAGGAACCAAAAAAAAAAAAAAAAAGAGAGAGAAGAGGCCTGTTCATCCTCAAAGTGCATGGCTGCGAGGACCCCATTTACCTAGGGAAGAAGTTTATTTGGGATTAGGCTCAGAGGCCCTCTGATTTGTATGATTAAATTTACATGATGTATATTACATGATTGCCCCCTGCCAAAGGAGACCAAGGCCCGGGGCCCGGGGCTGATGGAAGGGCTGAAACAAATGCCTCAATTACAGAAGGCCTGCCCGGGAGAGGTGTTCGATTCTTGTTCTTTTGGACAGAGCTTGCTGGGAGCTATGCCGGTCCTCCTACCCCCACCCTCGGTGTTTGCTGGGGATGGAGAAGGCGCCTGGGTCCTCTCACATGCACCCGATCTCCTCCAAGTCTGAACGTGCTAAAGGCACCATTCACCCCCATCTAAGCTCCGACACCTGCCCCTGGATGCTCTCCGAATCCCCCTACCGTATCGCTGCGAAGTGGGCTCTGGGGACTCAGCTAGCCCGGCCACGCCAGTGCCCGCAGCTCCTGGCTCTCAGGGCAGGTTCACTCACCGCACGTCCCGGGCTTGGGCCCCGCGCGGAGGGCTTTTGTTCGCAGCTCGCCGCTCGCCGCTCTCCCTTGCGCGTCTTCAATCCCCGCGCCCGCGGGGTCGGATTACTGCCGGCTGCAGCCGCGGTAGGAGCCCAAGCTGCCACCGCAGCCACCGCCAGGGTCTCTCCATGGGGCCCGCACACATCCCAGATGCTCCCTACCCGCGGGAGGGGGAGTGCGACAAGGTCTCCCTAAAATAACGCGGCTCTGCTCCTTTCCCTCACACTGGTTCTTGAAAAAGGAAGCCGGGTTCCATCGCTGCTGCATCCCTCGCGTTCTCTCCAACGGTGAAGGTACCGCAGGTCTGGCGACGCCCCCGGCGCCTCCTGGTGGACGTTCAAGGGTGTTGGTTTGTTTGCTTAGAGGGCGAAGAAGAGAAATACTTGTATATTTGGCGGAGATGGATATATTATGTTGTTTGGTGCGGATGGAGATCTATCTATATCCATATATATATATTTGGGGGAGGTGGATCTATATATATTTGGTGGAGATGGATATATATGTGTATATATATATATATATGTATGTATGTATATTTGAGGGGAGATGGATATATATGTATTTGGTGGGGATGGAGATATATCTATATATATAGATATATATAGATATATTTGGAGATGGATACACGCACACACACACACACACACACACACACACACGGTGGATATATCTGCTGAAAACCCCTATTCCATAAGCACCTCAACTGGGTAGAATGAAGGAATAGCTTGGCTTGTTTCTCAAGAGGACCCTGAGAGACATAGAAACTTGGTAGTGAATAATTGCATAGAAATAGGTTCGTCATCCAAACTATGATTTTATTTTTTCAAGAAAAACTAAGAGCGTTCAGGTAGGTTTGAGACAGTCAGAAAATGTGTGAATAGTGTTTAATGTAAACTTGGAGGACTTTCGGGTACCAGGTAACACACATTGGAACCAATTAGGGCTGTTTGATGAGTGTTATTTTGAGACACCTCCTCCCCACCTTTTTTTCCCATTTGGAGTGGCAGTGGCTATAGGAGACAGATGGGAGGAGGACTGGAAGGAGGAGCTTGGCAGGTGGGTGGGGCATGATGAACTATGTTGTTAATAACCTAGCTGCTGTCAGATAGGCAGTGAGAGGCAAGTGAAGGATTGAAAGCAGGGAAACAACATGATTGGATTTATATTTCTGGAACATAACCCTAGCAACAATGGAGTGAGGGGGGGCGGTCAACAGGATGCAGGAAGCCCTGTTAGCTGGACACTATAGTCACCCAAGGCAGGAAAGATTGGGACTTAAGGGGGAAGAGTAGCAGGAGGTGCGGGTCTGGGTGACCTGGGGCATGTACAGATTCCTGAAATAGAAAAAGAATATTCAAAGATAGCTTGGCCCTGGGGGTGTGAGAAGCAGTGAAGGGTTAGAGCTGACTTCCTGGAGCAATGAGGTAGTTGGGTGACCCCAGTGAGAGCATGGACCCAGGAGGGAGGATTAGGTGATGGGGAGGGCCTGGGAAGGAGGGGTTCCTTTTTGGACCACTTGAGTGTGAGGCGGAGCTGGCCAGCAGATGGGGCTAGAGTTTAGGCCATCATCCCTATATACAATGTTCCTAAAACCAGCAGAGGGAGTGAGGTCACCCAGGAAGGGCCGGAGGAGCGGCAAG
Organism: Mustela nivalis; assembly: GCF_964662115.1. Classification (NCBI taxonomy): domain Eukaryota; kingdom Metazoa; phylum Chordata; class Mammalia; order Carnivora; family Mustelidae; genus Mustela; species Mustela nivalis. The sequence continues at coordinate 31,895,436 of NC_139025.1, read as the reverse complement.
GGAGGCAAGAAGGGTATTGATGAGGCTGCTCAAGGAGAAGGAGTCCAGGAAGGAGACCAATAAGGACAAGCATGAAAGCCATGGTGACATCAACAAAAACAGCTTCAGTATGGGTTTGGGGGTTGATGCTGAAATGCAGGAGGTTAGGGGAAGGTGGGAAAATGAGCATTAGTAAATCTTAATCTTTTTTTTTCTTTTTTAAGATTTTATTTATTTATTTGACAGACAGAGATCACAAGTAGGCAGAGAGGCAGGCAGAGAGAGAGAGAAGGAAACGGGCTGTTTGCGGAGCAGAGAACCCAATGCGGGGCTCGATCCCAGGACGCTGGGATCATGACCTGAACTGAAGGCAGAGGCTTTAACCCACTGAGCCACCCAGGCGCCCCTAAATCTTAATCTTTTAGTGGGGGCTACTAGCAAACATGTTCAACCTTTACACCAGAGGGAGGACAATATCTTCATCCTCCTGGACAGAAAGCAAGTCTTCTCTGACCCGGAGGGAAACTCTATCTCCCAGAGATGTTTGCTGTACACACTTCCTTGGAAAAATGGTCCAGAATAAAAGCCTTTACAAGACATCCAGAAATGCTATGGAGAACTACCCTCAATAGGAAAAGGGTGCAGTCAGTCAGGTGGCGAGGAAGAGGTGGGGCTAGAATTTGGACGAGGCCCTATCTGATCCTGAAGGGGCCACCATGCTTCGTGTTTCCACAAGTAAACTATATAGAGATGTGAATTTAGGTGCAGGTGAGAGGGCAAGCCAACCTCTCCAAACCTTGGCTTTCTCTTTGCACAGAGTCCCATTCCATTGCCTACCTCAAAGATCAATAATGTCTGCTATGTAAATGCCACCTTTGTCACTGAGTAGGGACAATAATTGCTACCTTCCAGGATTGTTGTGAAAACTGGAAAGATATAGGCACAGTACCTAGACGAATGTCTAGGGGAATAAGCAGTGATAAAATAGTTATCATTCATTTTGATAAACCTCATCTTATAAGCATGGTCAAAATCGAGAAAGAAATACGTATAGTGTCTATAAGTTTTAAGGGGAAGCCCCACAAATGTCCCATGTTTGATTAAGGAATGATTCATCAACTGGGAAGGTCACAGAAGGAGAGGGCATGGGAAGGGGACCCTGAAACAGGACACCGATCTTTAGCTAGCCACTTCAGCAGAACTGACTTGCCCAACGGTGTTGGTGGGGGCAGGGAGGGGGCAGGTTTCACCACTAAACACCCAGATAACGCTCACCTCTCATCTTGAAGTGCATTGCACATTTCAGGAGATGGGTTTCTTTCTTTCTTTCTTTTTTTTAATTGGAGATGGGTTTCAAAGAGGTTAAATACTGATTTCCTTCAGGTTGGGAGTCCTAGCCTGCCCAAGGTCAAAGGTGTTAAATCTAAGTTTATTACGGTACCCAGTAAAGATAGGAGCCCAGTTTGGGAATGCACGCCCGCCCCTTGTAGGTGAGCCAGTGGACTCGGTGGTGAGGAAGGTCGGCTTAAGAGTCATGCAGACTGCTTGTTCAAATGCCAGCTCAACAAAGCTGTATGATTTGTTTTTTAAGATTTTATTTATTGGGCACCTGGGTAGCTCAGTGGGTTAAAGCCTCTGCCTTTGGCTCAGGTCATGATTCCAGGATCCTGGAATCAAGCCCCAGCAGGGAGTCTGCTCAGCAGGGAGCCTGCTTCCCCCTCTCTCTCTGCCTGCCTCTCCACCTACTTGTGATCTCTCTCTGTGTCAAATAAATAAATAAGTCTTAAAAAAATATTTTATTTATTTGAGAGAGAGAGAGAGAATGAGAGAGAAAGAGAGCATGAGAGGGAAGAGGTCAGAGGGAGAAGCAGACTCCCCACCAAGCAGGGAGCCCAATACAGGACTCAATCCCGGGACTCCAGGATTATGACCTGAGCTGAAGGCAGTCGCTTAACCAACTGAGCCACCCAGGCACCCCAAGCTGTATGATTTGAGACAAGTTTCTTAGGTCCTCTAAGCCTCTCAAAAGAGGAGGCCACAATGGGGACCGTTATTTTGCCTTGCACAGGCCTTTAGAGATGATGATTTGTTAAGTACCCTGTTGGATCCTTTAATATCCTAGCTCACCGGCAGTCTGGGGAGCTATAACAAATGACCTCGCACTAGGCGGCTTAAACAACAAACGTTTCTCATAGTTCTGGAGGTGGGGAGGTCCGAGATCAGGGTGCTGGCCAATCTGGGGTTTGGTGGAGGACTCCTCTTCCAGCCTTGCCCATAGCCAGCCCCTTGGGTTGGCTCCTCATAGCAGAGAGAGAACAAGAGGGCACAAATTCTGTCCTGTCTTTTCTTATAAAGACACAAATCCCATCACGAGTGCTCTATCCTCGTGTCCTAATTACCTCCCAAAAGGCCCCATCTCCAAAAATCATCACTTCAGAGGTTAGGATTTCAACATTCGAGTTGGGGGACACCCAAACATTCAATCCATAGCTCTCACTTAATTTGGACAAAAAAAAAAAAAAAAAAAACCTCCAACAATGTAGACATTATATCTCCATTTAAATTCGGTTTTCTCAGTGCCCACTACCAACCGCAGCTCTGTGCACTTGGGTTATCCCTTTTCTTCTCAATATAATTCTATTCACGGAACAGGGATTATTCAATCTAAAACTCTAAGTCATGGGACGCCTGGGTGGCTCAGTTGGTTAAGCAGCTGCCTTCGGCTCAGGTCATGATCCCAGCGTCCTGGGATCGAGTCCCACATCAGGCTCCTTGCTCAGCAGGGAGCCTGCTTCTCCCTCTGCCTCTGCCTGCCACTCTGTCTGCCTGTGCTCGCTCTCACTCACTCTCTCTCTGACAAATAAATAAATAAAATCTTTAAAAAAAAAAAACTGTATAAAACTCTAAGTCAAGAGTTGGTAAACTATGATCTGTGGGCCAGATCTACTCACTGGCTGTTTTTGTACATAAAGGTCTATGGAACACAGCTATGCTTAGCTGTTTCTATGTTGTCTATACTACCGGTTGTGCAACAATATCGGAATTGAGTTTTCACAGAAACGGTATGGCTCAGAAAGCTAAAATATTTACTCTTGGGCTCTTTGCAGAACAAGCTTGCCAGTCCCTGTTCTAATGGCTGAAAATAGCTTGTGCCCAGTGATCAATTTATTGCCTTGCACCTCCACATTCACTCTTGAGGACTTGTTCTGGGAGAGGGGACTTGACGCATTTTCTACCGGACAGTAAGGAGGATGCTGAGGTTTGCCAGTAGGGGGAGCTGGAGGGACGTTGCAGGAAGAAGGGGCCGCTCTTCCCGGTTGCTTTGGGTTAATTTGTGCTTTTACTGGTACCAGCTGCCTGATGAATGGGGCGGGCGACCATCCTGCGACACCCTGCTCCACCTGCATACCCACAACAGTCTGTGGCTTGCAGCTGGAGCCCAGGCCTGGGGAGCGCTTCTGAGGCAGACACCACATGTGTTCAGCCTTGTGCCCCTAGTGGGGCCCTGATTCCCTCTCTCCAGCCTCAGTCCACCTTTAAAGATCATTTCCTGCTTTGCGTGGCATCTGTGGAGCAGCCCCCCCTCCCCCCAAACCTCTCTGCCATCCGTGGGCAGCAATCACATCCTTCCCAATGAGCTCTGAATCCCAATTGCCAGGCAGACCTTCCAAATTGTCCTTCCTGAGTACTCTAAGACTGCATTAGGGAACCCTATATCTCTCTATATCTCTGTTTTTACTCTCCTTTTAAAGCTTAATGCCTCCTTATACCAGGTTCCTCTATTTAAATTACTGTATCGTTTCTTTCTCCGGATTAGACCCAGAGTAATACACAGTGTAAACTGTAACCATTCCCAATTCTTGAGACTAAAGCCTGAAAGGGAAATTTAGGACATAGACGAGCAGGTAAAACGTAGTATCTGTTAAAAAATGAAGTACTTATTTTGTACTTTGTTAGAGTAATAAATGTCTATCACAGTAGGAAATGAGAAAATACAGGGGGAAAACACAGGAAAAAAATCACCTATAGAAAAAGAATTGTCCGAAGACTACCAGCTTGGTTACAGCTTGGTGTGTAGGTGGTAGGGACTTGTAAGTTGTGGGAGGAGAGGTCCCTATCTGTTTCTGCTCTCACCTGCTTAAGGCCTGGTTCACAGCAGACCCTTCTGCTGAATGCATCCACAAGAGGGGAGGGTGTCCAACCGGTGTTATTTTGTTTGCCATATATGCAAGGAAAGTGGCCTTCTCAGAATATTTTGAGTCGTTAAGCCACTTTGATGAATCACCGGTGTTCATTATGGTGAACAGGTGATGGTCATGTCTGAGAACTGTCCTGTGGGATAGTGGAGACCAGCCTGCCCTAGACCGTGGAGGTGCATCAGAATGGGAATCTAGAGGGAATCTCACAGTTTATCTGATGGGGTTTTCTCTCCCTTCTGGAAGAGCCACACCTCATTCCATCCACCGCTCCCCATAGCACCAGAGAAGTGCCCTTGTTCCTGAGTGTGACCATGCACTAAGGGCGCTGCCCAAGGTCATTTTGTCTCTGAACAAAATGGATCTGCTCAAAAGAGCCGGCCGTTGTTCACGAGCTGGCCTTGATTCCAGTCTCTCTGCCTGTCCCCTGGGTTGTCTGTTTCTGGGATGAAGCCACTGCTGATCAGCTCTTTAGACCTCTTCCATTTCAGAGTGGTTAGTTACTCTGCACTGGGGCGCTGCCCCAAAGGCAGAAGTCACAGCTTGTGTTCCCCCAGGTCTCTCCTCTCACTCTCTGCCTCACTCACACACACTCCTTGTTTTAAATGGACAGTCCTCGGGCGCCTGGGTGGCTCAGTGGGTTAAAGCCTCTGCTTTCAGCTCAGGTCATGGTCTCAGGATCCTGGGATCAAGCCCCGCATCGGGCTCTCTGCTCAGCGGGGAGCCTCTTCCTCCTCTCTCTCTCTCTCTGCCTGCTTCTCTGCCTACCTATGATCTCTGTCTGTCAAATAAATTAAAAAAAAATTTTTTTAAATGGACAGTCCTAACTTCAGATGTTGTGCGCCATTACTCTCATAGGGTCTTAAACCAGTCATCCTGATATTTATATTCAGATATTCAGAGAAAAGTCATATTCCACTACTGGAGATGGTGGCCCCTTTTTGCACGTTTGTCTTGCTATTGGGCTCCGTTTTACCATCCACATGGGTCCATCAATCACACAAGAGCAACATTAACAAAGGCATTGAAAACTTCTTGTTACAAAGACCCCAGTGGGGCTAGGAAGCCTGGGGATACCGAGAAGGGTGAGACAGGACCCTTGCCCCATGCACCAGTTGAAATAACAGTACCCAAACATCCCAGAAGTTCCATGAATAGTAGGGTTCAACCAGTTACGAGAGCTGGTAAACGGCATAGAAGAGCAATCACGAGGCAGAACATTGTTAATACATTAGTAACAGGTGTATTACTGCAGAACGTCAATAATGTGTAGTAACAGGTGCATTACTGATTCTTGTACAGCATTAGGTGAATTCTTCAGCCTCTCCGAGTCTGACTCCCTTTCTGGATTGAATCAGTTTGCTAGGGCTCCTGTAACAGCATCTCACAGACCAGTGGCTTACCCAGCAGAAATTTGTTGTCTTATGGTCTGGAGGCTGGAATTGCGGGATCAGGTTGTCATCTGGCTTGGCTCCTTCTGGCATCGCTCTCTCTGGGACATCTTTTTTTTTTTTTTTTTTTAAGGTTTTATCCATTTATCAGAGGTGGGGGGAGAGATCGAGCACAGGCAGACAGAATGGCAGGCAGAGGCAGAGGGAGAAGCAGACTCCCTGCTGAGCAAGGAGCCCGATGTGGGACTCTATCCCAGGACGCTGGGATCATGACCAGAGCCGAAGGCAGCTGCCTAACCAACTGAGCCACCCAGGCGTCCCTCTCTGGGACGTCTTTCTGTGACGCAGTCTCCTCCTCTTTGAAGACATCAGCCCACCCTGACGACCCCACTTTAACCCCTTCCAAGGCCCCATAGTCACATTCAGAGGTGTTGGGGGTTAGGACTGCAATGTCTGAGATATGAGGGGACACGGCTCAGCCCATAATATTGATGAAGTGGAAACAAGGGTTCCCGGCTATCTTCAGTCACTCAAATATTGATTGAGCGTCTATTGTTTGCCAGGCACCAGGATCACACGGACAGGGCCCCATTGGCATGGGATCTGTGATAGGGAGATGATTATGGATCAGTTATACCAGGGCTGGGAAGGAGAAGGGCTGCTGGGAGAGCATCAGATCAGGTACTGGACTGCCATGGCCTGAACTAAGGCAGCCACAGTGACAGGGAGGATAGAAAAATATTAAAAATGGGGCCTGGGTGGCTCAGTCAGTTAAACGTCTGCCTTTGGCTCAGGTCATGAACCCAGGGTCCTGGGATTGAGCCCTGCATTGCGCTCCCTGCTCAGCAGGGAGCCTGCTTTTCCCTCTGCCCTACCGCATGCTTTTGCTCTCTCTCTAATAAGTAAAAAAAAAATAAAAAAACTTTATAATTCTAGAAAAATGTTAAAGATATTTATGAGAAAGGATCAACAAAATTGATATATGATTAGACATGGGTCAAAATTCCTAGGTTTCTGGCCTGGACAACACATATGCGGGGAAGGTCGTAGTATTTGCCGAGTAAGTTCTGGCAAAAATGACGAGTTCCACTTTAGACCTGTTTTTTAAATTTATTTCAACTTCTTTTTCATCATGATAAGTGCAGTTTAATCCCCATCTCCATTTCCCCCATCGCCCACCTACCTCTCCTCTAGTGACCGTCAGTTAGTTTTCTATAGTTAAGAATCTGTTTCTCGGTTTATCTCTCTTCTCTTTCCCTTTATTTCCTTTGCTCATTTGTTTTGTTTCTTAAATTCCACAAGTGAGTGAAATCATGTGGCATTTGTCTTTCTGTGGTTAACTTATTTTACTTAGCATAATACTCTCTAGCACCATCCATGGCATTGCAAATGGAAAGAGTTCATTCTTTTTTATGGCCGAGTAATATTCCATTGTGTATATGTATCACCTCTTCTTGATCTATTCATCTATGACACACAGCTGGGCTGCTTCCATATCTTGGTTATTGTGAATGATGCTGCTATACACATAGGGGTGCTCATATCTCTTTGAATTGGTGTTTTGTATTCCTTGGGTAAATATCCAGTAATGTGGGATCGTAAGGTAGTTCTATTTTTAAGTTTGTGAGGAACCTTCATGCTGTTTTCCACAGTGGCTGCACCCACTTGCATTTTCACTGCCAGTGTAAGAGAGCTCTTTTTCTCCACATCCTCGCCAATGCTTGTTTCTTGTGCTTCCCTTTGGGCCTGTTTATTTATTTATTTTAAAGACTTTTTAAGGGCGCCTGGGTGGCTCAGTTGGTTGGGCAACTGCTTTCAGCTCAGGTCACGGTCCTGGAGTCCCGGGATCGAGTCCCGCATCGGGCTCCCAGCTCCATGGGGAGTCTGCTTCTCCCTCTGACCTTCTCGCCTCTCATGCTCTCTCTCACTGTCTCTCTCTCAAATAAATAAATAAAATCTTAAAAAAAAAAATAAAGACTTTTAAAAAAAATTTATTTGACAGAGAGAGACACAGCGAGAGAGGGAACACAAGCGGGGGAGTGGGAGAGAGGGAAGCAGGCTCCCCCACCGAGCAGGGAACCCCACGAGGGGCTCAAGCCCAGGACGCTGGGATCATGACCTGAGCCGAAAGCAGACACCTAATGACTGAGTCACCCAGGCGCCCCACTTTGGACCTGTTTAATGGTCATAGCCATCAGGTGTCTAACGTAATAGATGAGATCATGAGTTTCTGAGTCTGCAAATCTGGGTCCAAATCCCAGCTTGTCCATGTCCTTGCTGTGTGGTCCAGGAGAGCAACTCAACCTCTCTGAACTACCATTTGTTTGCTCTAACCTGGCTAGCTCAATTGGTGGAGCATGTACTCGTACTCTTGATCTCAGGGTTGTGAGTTCAAGCCCTACGCTGGGTGTGGGGCTATGTAAAATAAAATAAAATTTTAAAAGGCTGCTGCTGAGACTTAGTTAAGATGAAATACGTTCATCACATAGCACAGTGTACCTGTGTACCTGGTGCGGAATAAGCACTCAAGTAAGTAGCAGGGCATTATTGTTCCTAAATTTGGATGAGATGATGAGCAAATCCAAGCTTTCTTTTGGTTGATTTCCTTTGCATCTGTAGATTATGTCTCTAACTTAGATTTCCGTTCCTCTGCTCCCTTTGGAAACATTGCCGTCCGGTTATTTTGCCTCTTGTTCCTGGAGGTGAGAGGATTTCCCCCATGCCCTGAGAGAGCAGGGTAGAAGACAAGATTGTTTTGTTTACCCAGGCGAGTTTGAGAAGGGACCTCAATGATCACTTCACCTTCTGGCCTCCAGGTGGCGCCGCTCCTCTGCTTAACTCGCGGCTCTGGCGCTAAGCCTCTGGAGTGAGAAACCAGGCAGGAAAACACCAAACGGAATTCCTAAAGCCCAGCGGAGTACTGAGTGCCCTTGAAGGACAGTTTCTTTCTTTCTTTCTTTGTTTTTTTTTTTTTCTTTTTTTTTTTAAGATTTTTTTTTTTAAAGATTTTATTTATTTATTTGACAGAGAGAGATGACAAGCAGGCAGAGAGAGAGGAGGAAGCAGGCTCCCTGCTGAGCAGAGAGCCCGACGCGGGGCTCGATTCCAGGACTCTGGGATCACGACCTGAGCCGAAGACAGTGGCTTAACCCACTGAGCCACCAAGGCGTCCCTTTTTTTTTTTTTTTTTTTTTTTTTTTTTTTTTTTTGACACACAGATCACAAGTAGGCAGAGAGGCAGGCAGAGAGAGACAGGAGGAGGAGGCAGGCTCCCTGCTGAACAGAGAACCCGATGGGGGACTCAATCTCATGACCCTGAGACCATGACCTGAGCCGGAGGCAGAGGCTTTAACCACTGAGCCACCCAGGCGCCCCAAAGGACAGTTTCAAAAGGCAGCTTGAAGATGTGCCTTCCTCATTTGGCCTGTAGGAATTGACTCATAGACACACTTCTCTAAGCAGGCCGTGGTGTTTCACGCTTCCGCCTCTCCGCAAGTACTTTTTGCTGTACTTTTTGATGCTACTCTGCCTCGAGAACTCCCTCTTGCCTCACAGGTCAGCTCACACGTGCCCTCACATGTCCCCTCCTCTGTGAAGCCTTCCCTGATTAGACCTTCATTTTGGGTTGGACACCTCACCACTGTGCTTTCACCACCCCCTGGGCATTGCTTTTGGATGGAGCTACAATTATATGTATATATATTTTTAACACTTTATTAGAGAGAACTTCAAATATTAAAAAATGGAATAAGTGATCTAATAACATCAGTCTTGCTGATCTGTAATTTCGGCTTTTCTTATATGGTTCCCTCACTAGACAGTGACCTCTATGAGAGGATCTGTATTTTATGGCATCTGGCCCCAGCTTCTGTGCTTGACATAAATATTCAATAAAGATTTGAGGAATAAGTGGAAGCATCCTTGGTCCCGTTTCTCTAGTCTACTTCCCCTTTTTTCTATTTGGGAGGCTCTTCCCACCTTGCCTTTGGTCTTGGAGGTGAGCAGGGAGGGGGCTGTGGGCATTGCTAGCAGCACACAGGACTCAATATGGCCCTGCTGTGACTCCCTCCTACACCATGTGACCAAATGTCAACTCTGTCTTTTTTTATGAACATGACAGATTAATGTCTCTGAGCCTCAGTTGCGTTATTTGTAGAAGAAAGAAAGAAAGAAAAGAAGGAAGGAGAAAGAAAGAAAGATAGGAGGAAAGGAAGAAAAAAAGCAATGATGCTTGCTTTGCAGGGCTGTTGTGAGAATCAGATAAGATACCCAATAGCTTGGTACACAGTGGGTATGCCACAATGCTACTTTCCTTTTCCTGTGGGTTTTATGTTGACTCAAGGGAAATGACTTCATCCTTGGGAAAGAATGGCTGTTATTCATTATGCAGCAGGAACAAGGACAATGGGAGTCTTCGGGAAACACCGGCTTCCCCTGCCTGGCATGGGAAGTGGAATGTCAGCCTTCCCGCATGGCCAAGGCCTCTGTATCTGACAGGGGAGGCCAGACTGGCCAAAGCAACATGAGGAGGGCAGCAGGCGCCCTGCACAGTGCCCTCCCAGTTCTGTTTGTCCTTTCTTCTTCCTCCATTCTTCTGATGCCCAATGTTCTTGAGTGCCTTCTGTGTGCAGGCCCGGGGCTAGGTGCTCAGGCTATAGTGAACAGACAGACTTGACCATGCCCTCACAGAACCTGAGGTGTCTATGGATGGGGTGGAGGAAGACACAGGTGCACATTGCAACGAGGGATAAGGGTGACGAATGGAAAGTGTGGGCTAGGAAAGCAAATGACAGGGGGATCTCACTTAGTCTGGGGAATAGGAGGGTTTTCTTGGGGAAGTGACATTGCAGCCGAGATATTAAGAACAAATGGGAGTTAGCCAGTCCAAGCATGTGGGGAGAACAGAACCTAACCGATCTCCCAGGCTGGGTCATCTCTCCAGGTCCACTCATGCAGTACCCCATGTGTGTGTCCCACCCAGAGCTCCCTGTCTCACAGCTCTGCTTACTCTGCATCTCCCCCAAGCCTCCTAGTCTGGAGTTTCCTTCTCACCAAGGAAATCACCCTTAGATAGCAGCTGAGAAATGTTTCCTTCAAGGAGCACTTGTCTTCTTCTCAAGGATGGTTACAGAGGAATGGTCTTTCAAGAACAAATTCCGAATAGTGAGAATCACAGGTACTTTCTGGCCAGTGTTTTGGGGGAATCACAATTGGCTGCAGACTCTTTTCTGAGCACAACCTCTGCCTCACAGAGCAATCTCTCTGCTCTCTCTCTGTCACCTCATCCCTTAGCTTCTGCCCATCAGAGCAACGTGGCAAGACCCAGAGCCCGTCCTTTCTGATTTGGCCCTGCTGGAGGCCAGGGCCCAGGGCAGGCCAGGGGATTTGATGAGGGCAGGTAGGTGTTCTGTTACCAGGCAACAGGACCCGGCCCATCTCGGGGCAAAGGGTGAGCTTGACGTCAGCACAGAGTGAGGTCAGCCCACAAAATGGTCTGTGAACCTCCAAAGGAAACAAAAGAGCACCAAGAATGGAGCTAGACTGCTTTCATTTCCTCTTCTTGACTAAGCTGGAGATCAGGGCAACACTGGCAATGGAAGGCGAGATCCTGGATTCCCCCTGTGGACAGGGATGGAGAAGCAGGTTCCCCATCAGACGATAGCCATATGGTTCATCTCTAGTGACCCTGCTGTCCCAAATGTGGTGCCGTTCAAGGACTTTATGTGCAACTTGGATGTAGACAGCATGATCAAGCATGATGCTCATCTAAGCAGGGGACCATAAATATAATTGTTGCTAGGATTTATGTGACAGACACTTTTCCCCGCGCCACATACTTTAAAATTTTTAGTGGATGCTCACAGTGACCCTAAAATGTGGGGATTAGCCAGTTGACAGGTGACACAGGAAGAAACAGATTGAGAGGAATTAAAATGCCCAAGGATACACAGCTGACATTGGTGAGACAGGCTTGGAAAACCATCTAAAGCCCTTCACCAGCACTGAGAAACTCCATTCATTCATTCACCCATTCGCCAGAAATTTACTGAGCTCCTTCCATGTGCCAGGCAGTGTTTGAGGTAAGACAGACAAAATCCTACCCTTATGGAAGTAAATCCTGGCAAGGAGAGTGGGAATAAAAAAGTAAACAAATTAAAGAGATAATTTCAGGGACACCTAAGTGGCTCAGGTGATTAAGTGTCCGACCCTGGATCTCAGTTCAGGTCTTGATCTCAGGGTGATGAGTTCAAGCCCCCCACGAGGCTCCGCACTGGGCATGGAGCCTACTTCCAAAAAATAAAAAGTAAAAAGAATTTCTCAGAACTTCTATCCAAAATGAAGTGGGCTAACAGAACCATTTGGACGGAATGGTCAGGGAAGTTGTCCTTGAAAAAGGGACATCTGTGTCAGAGGGCGCTGCCATAGGGAGGATCTGAGGGAAGGTCCTTAGGCAGGAGAGGAAACAGAGTACTGGACATTAATGGGTTCTAAGGGAGTTGTCATTCTAGACTGATTTTCAGGAACTTGACTGGGATACAGTAAGATCCAGTCCTTGGGCTCAGAACAACTACCTAAACACAGACATGGTAGACCCGTGTATACCGGCCGGGCGGACAGGGGCTGGAGGGTCAGTGAGCCGGGAGGGTTAATGTAATCTAGAATTACTCTCATCAAAGTAGGGCCTAGGGTGGGGAAGGGGATGGATCCTCTCCTTTGAGCAGGTTATGGCCCACCCGGAGATCTGAGCATACTCTGGGCACTGACTGCAGCTTAAGACACCGACAGACAATAGTTAGATGGTCTCTGTGGAGGGCAGCCACACCAGGGTGGTGAGCAGGACCAGAAGACCATTTATTCCAGATGGAGAGCTGCCTCCAGAAAAATCTAGGATTGGCTGGAAGGAGTTACAAGGTGTCTGATTTCTTTTTCTTTCTTTTTTTTTCTTCCTGCTGATAAAATGAATATATGCAGACAATTCCCAAAGCAGAGAAAAAGTATAAAGGAAAAGGAAAAGAAATCACTTTATTCCCACTATCCAGAGGCAATCACAGGTCATATCTGATGTAATTCCTTCTAATATTTTTCTAGGCTTTAAAAAACGTAGTTGAATCAGGGCACCTGGGTGGCTCAGTGGGTTAAGCCGCTGCCTTTGGCTCAGGTCCTGATCTCAGGATCCTGGGATCGAGTCCCGCATTGGGCTCTCTGCTCAGCAGGGGGCCTGCTTCCCTTCTTCTCTCTCTGCCTGCTTCTCTGCCTACTTGAGATCTCTCTCTGTCAAATAAATAAAATCTTTAAAACAAAAAGTAGTTGAATCAAAGTGCACCTGTCCACGGTTTTGTCAGTGGTATGTGTGTACATAAATGTTGAAGGAAGCGGCAGAACAATCAGACTGCTCCGAGGCTGGGCTCTGGAGTTCTTAGCCCGGGCTTCAATCCTGACAATATCCCATATCAGCTGTCTGACCGTTCCCACCCCCTATTCTATCCCACCTCATCTGTAAAACAAGGATTATATAACCCTGCCACATAAGGTTGTCCGAGGTGTAAATGAGCTAGTGTTTGTAAACCTTAAAAACTGTGCCTGTAGACACCTGCTGCATAACGCTTGCTAAGGGAATACTACCCTTCTTTTGTCGAATGTTTACATCATAACCATTACAGTGACACGAAGATGTTTTATGGAAAATTCTATTGTCTGAATCAGAGTCCATCCTATATGTTCACGATAGCGAATAGTCCCCTCATGTTGGACGTGATTTATTTCTGACGTTTCAGATGGTGACTGCCTGGAACTAGTCACTGAGTCTACACTTCCAGTTGGTGTATTTGGATGGAGTCGCAGAAGGGGATTAGTGGGTTAAAGAACATGGACTTTGTTTTTTGCTTTTTAAGAAAGATTTATTTTTAGGTAGGAAAAAAATCCAACTGCTAAAAAAATTCAAATAGTACAAAAGAGATTACAGTGAGAAGGACTGCTGTGATTCCTGTCGTCCACTTTCCTCCTCAGGGGCACCAAAATTGGTTTCTTGTTTATGCTTCTGGAGCTGATCAGTAGAAACAGCAGATATATCTCTATCTCTATCATCTCTATCTCTATCTCTGTCTCTATCTGGTGTGCATTTTTAAAAAGTTGGTATACTGGGGCACCTGGGTGGCTCAGTGGGTTAAAGCCTCTCTGCCTTTGGCTCAGGTTGTGATCCCAGGGTCCTGGGATCAAGCCCCACATCAGGCTCTCTGCTCAGCAGGGAGCCTGCTTCCTCCTCTCTCTGTCTGCTTCTCTGCCTACTTGTGATCTCTGTCAAATGAATAAATAAAAAATCTTTAAATAAAAATATATTGGTATACTACTACTAATGCATCTTGCCCTTTTATCTAGTATGTCTTAGAGACATTTTCTGTTGTTACCTAAAGAGTTGCTTCATTTGTTTGCATGCCTGCGAAGTGTTTCTTATTAAGGATAGGCAATAATTTAACTAGAAATAGATACAGGCATTTAAAAGTTATTTGATGCATATCAGTGTATCTTTTAAAACTGTGCTCTGGTTAGCACCAGATAAACCCTATAGCCCCGTCTGATTAGTGGAACCAGAATTAAAAATCCAGATCAGCTCAGGGGTGCCTGGCTGGCTCAGTCAGTAGAGCTTGTAACTCTTGAAGCTGGGGTCCTGGGTTCAAGACCTAGGAAAGCATACTTTGAAAAAAAATCCAGATCAGCTCAAACCATGTTATCTCTGCAAAGATCTTCAAAGACTAATTAGTAGTGGTTGTCTCTAGGGAGGAGAACCAGTCACTGAAGAATCCTCTCCCGATGGTCCCCTGAGGAGATCTGACTAAAAATGAACTGGGCTGACTTGTGAGGTATAGGGCTCTCCATTTTTATTTCTTTTTATTTTACTTTTGAGAGAGAGAGAGAGAGAGAGAGAACATGAGTGGAGCAGTATGGGGGTAGGGCACGGTGAGGGGCAGAATGAGAGAAAAATTCCCCAGCAGGCTCTATGCCCAGTGTGGAGTCTGACACGGGACTAGATCTCACAACCCTGAGATCATGACCTGAGGCTCTCAGTTGTTTTTTTTTTTTTATTGTTTGTTTGTTTTTTAAGATTTATTTACTTGGGGTGGGGAGGGGGCAGAGGGTGAGGGAGAGAATCTCAAGCAGACTCCCAGCTGAGTGGGGAGTCGGTGGTTAACCAACTGTGACACCCCATGAGCTCTCAGTTTTTAAAATGTTCAGACATCAGCCAGGTGATTGTATCTTCTAGCATGTTCTGGCAATTCAGAATAGAGGAACTATGGCTGCATGAGAACCGGCAGGCACGTTCTACCTAAAGACACTCCGTTTCAAACACCTTCGTACACGGTGCTGAGCACACCTCGGTTGTAGACCTCCAACACAGCCCAGAGATGCCTGGAAGGGCTCACTCTGTGCATGCCTGTGCCCGGCGGGCTGGTGGGCTGGCTGGGGTGGGGGGGGGGGGACACAGACTCCGTCTGAGCCCCGAGTCCATTCCAAGGCCTGATTCTTCTTACAAATGCCCTCAGGTGTGGAATGGAGAGGAGGCAACACTCTGAAAGCCGCATGGAAGAGGTAGGGAGAAAGGTGCCCCACAGAGGGCCTTCCTGTGGGGACAGAGTGTATCTTGGCCCTTTCCAGGGCCAGCTGCATGGGATGAGACCTGTGCAGCTTCATGGGGCCCCACATTCAGTATAACCCTGCCCTTAGTTTAATGTTCTTCTGCTTTCATCTTGGAATTCTATTTTTTAAAGACTTTATTTTTAAGTCATCTCTACATCCAACGTGGGGCTCGAACTAACAACCTGATCAAGAATCATATGCTCCACCAACTCAGCCAGCCAGGCGCCCCTTGTCTGAGAATTCTTTTTTTTTTTTTTTTTTTTTTTTAATTTTATTTGACAGACAGAGATCACAAGTAGGCAGAGAGGCAGGCAGAGAGAGAGGAGGAAGCAGGCTCCTACTGAGCAGAGAGCCTGATGCAGGGCTTGATCCCAGGACCCTGGGATCATGACCTGAGCTGAAGGCAAAGGCTTTAACCCACTGAGCCACCCAGGTGCCCCTGTCTGAGAATTCTTAATAGTTTTTAAGCAAGGGGCACCCTATTTTCATTCTACACTGGGCCTGGCAAATTACGGAGCCAGTCCTGTCCCTTTTGATTACAGGAGAACGGGGACATGATTTTTTTGCTGCCTTAATGCTACAAAGGCGAGAACTGGGTCTGCCTGGAAACCTCCTGGCTTCTAGACCCAAAGCGGAGATGTGGACGCCAGACTGCTTTGCCTGGAGAAGAAGGGGGAAAAGGACAGTAGGAGGGGGGACAAGAACTCTGGAAAGGTCTTGAGGCCTGCCTATCCTGACATGCCACTTAGTTACTTCCTCATTACACAAGAGGGTATCTCCAGGGGAGAATATCCATCAGTGGCCAGCACGTGCCCGACATTTAGAGCCTGGGCCCCACTGTGTTTCAGCCTGACCCATGACCAGGAGCGGAGGGGATTAGTTGCCTGCTTGGGCTGGACTCTGGGATGAGCATGTCATCCATACGCGCTACACAGATAATATTGCATCTCCATAGATAGATCTATATATCTTGACAATGTATACCTATAAAAATATTGTATGTTTTACCAAAGACAAAACAGAGGGTTAAATAATCAGCATAAAACCACAAGAATATATAAATAGGACACAGAAGGAAAAATAATCACTTTTTTTTTTTTTAAAGAAACCACTTTTAATGCCATTTTCCACTGGAAACACTTGGTAATTTCTAAATGAGGAGCTATCTCTGGAAAGATACATGAAAAAGTCACTGCCATTGTCTCTGGGAAGAACTGGCGAGAGACTAGTTTTACTTCCCACTTTGGTATGTTTTGAATTTTGTACATTGTGCATGTAATACAAAGATGTGTTATTTTATATAAATAATGGTAAAGAGTAGGAGCTTGGGACTGTATAAGAAAGAAATTAGTGGGGCGCCTGGGTGGCTCAGGGGGTTAAGCCGCTGCCTTTGGCTCAGGTCATGATCTCAGGGTCCTGGGATTGAGTCCCGCATCGGGCTCTCTGCTCAGCAGGGAGCCTGCTTCCTCCTCTCTCTCTCTGCCTGCCTCTCTGCCTACTTGTAATCTCTCTCTGTCAAATAAATAAATAAATCTTAAAAAAAAAAAAAGAAAGAAAGAAATATTCTATTTATTTATTTGACACATACACACACACACACAGATCACAAATAGGCGAAGAGGCAGGCAGAGAGAGGGGGGGAAGCAGGCTCCCTGTTGAGCAGAGAGCCCGATGTGGAGCTCAATCCCAGGACCCTGAGATCATGACCTGAGCTAAAGGTAGAGGCTTAACCCACTGAGCCACCCAGGTGCCCAGAACTTCTGGGATTTTAGTTCTGAATAAGAAACTGGTAACCCTGTATCTGCATTTTATTTAGGAAGAAACCATGGCTCTTCTTCTTTGGAGAAGTTAAGTAACTCAGTCAAGGTCATACAGCTTTAAGTGGTGAAGCCAAAACTAGAATATGGGTCTAATTCCAAAGCTAGTGCATGGGGGGAAGAGAGACCTGTGGGAACTCAGCTCCTTATGATGATGCCCAGAGCCATGCTGAAAGAACACAAGAGTGCCTGCTTAGGGGTCTGTCCAGGGAAGCTCTATTTAAAGCAATGTTGTATAAATACATTGTAAATTCATTATGGATAAGTTTCATTGTAAAGAAACCATAAGTTATATACTCCTGACCTGGACTAAGGTGAAGTTATATATAGTTTTAAACATTTCGCTACAGAAAAATGAATGTGGGCTGCCTCATGCTATAACCAAACATCGGTAGGGATGTTACAGAATTTGCACTAAAGGCCCCATACCACCTTTATAAAATCCAAGGGATTCAGACTTCCAAAATATATCCAGCCCAAGAGTTATAAGAAAGATAAAGTATTAAAAAAGCAGTAGGCAGAGATTGCTAATTGCTTATCCAATATCCATTCTTACCATCTTATTTAATAGAGAACTCTAACTTTCCTTGGACTAGAAGTGTGCCCAGGTAAAATATTACACTCCTAGTCTTCCTTGCAAATAGGAGTGGCCAATAAGATGTAAGTAGTTGAGTGGGGCTTCTAAGAAAACACCCCCTTTTCTCCTGCCTCTTCTTCTTACTACCGGAATGTGGATGTGATGGCTGGAGCTATGGCAGCTATAGTGAGTATGTTTAAGCCACAGTAGTTAGATCTCTGTTAAAGGTAATACTAACTGAAACAATGGCCCAGGAAAATGCCTGAGGACCTATAAATGTCATAAGAGTCCATAAGTGCTCCCTAAAATTGATGTGGTGCTCATGAAGATGTTCCGATGATGTTAAGGATACCCACAACAGGAAGGAGTGAGCTGGCAATCTCTCAGCTCCCTATAGAACCTGTGTCCCTGTCATCAGAAAGAAGCACTCAGGAGTCTCATTGGTGCTCCGTTCTGCAACCAGTGATGTCAGTTTCAGGGAGAAAGGGATAAGGCCTCTAGGCTGTGGGTATAAGAGACCAGGAGGGGCTTTGCCACTCCCACCCCCGCCAAGGGTGTGTGTGGAAAATGATCAGTCAGTGGTGATGGGCTTTCACCAAATCCTGTTCCTGAACCCAACATGTCCTAAGAGAGTCTGTCCTAGGAGGGTTGGGATAGTATGAGGTGTGGAGTTGCTAAGAACCTTGGCTCTAAGGGGCTCTGGCGTGGAGTGGACATGTGTAAGGGGGTTAGAGTCAGAGGGCAGAGGCTGAGGCAGGCTAGAGAACAGTGTATTGGGGGTGCACAGGGAGAGAAACCCGAGCGATCTGAGGATGGTTTCACAAAGTGAACACTCAGTGCTGCTAGAAAGACTCCAGAGGGCCCCACTGGGAAAGGGCAGGGGGCTGGGAGTCGGGGGGGGGGGGGGAGGGGAAGGAGTGGCCTGGAGGACCTGTAACACATCTCAGGGGTTGAAGAGGCCATGGGGATCTTAGATCCCTGAGTTAGGTTGTTTGTTGGGCCCTGGAATTCTCTGGAACTCCTGGAATAATTAATTATGTGGCTTTCTCTGCAAAATTGCTACAACCACCATCAAAACACAAGATATTTTTGAGCTTCTGTGTCATTACTTGTCACAAAAGCCTTGTCCTCTTCCAAGGCATGTTATAGAGCACCACGTTAGAATCATCTGAGGTGCTGGGGAACTCAGATGGCAGTGCCACAGAGAGAGCGTCTTTGTGAACGAGATCACAGAATATTTAAATGCCCTGTAACTAGGTGAAAAGGTACATTCCCAGACACCCCTCTTAACTCCAAACTCCACAGTCCACTGCTAGAACTGACAAGTATTTCTGCCTGAGGCCTGGTATCAAAGTTGGATCTCAGGGGCACCTGGGTGGCTCAGTCGGTTAAGCATCTGCATTCGGCTCAGGTCATGATCTCAGGGTCCTGAGATGGAGGCCTGAGTTGGGCTCCCTGTTTGGTGGGGCGTCTGCCTCTCCCTCTGCCTCTGCTGCTCCCTCCACCACCTGCCCATGCTCTCTCGTTGTCTCTCTCTCTTCCAAATAAATAAATAAAATCTAAAACAAAAACAAACAAACAAAAAACCAAACCAAACCAAAACAAAACAAAACAAAGTTGAGTTTGAAATGCATAAGTCACATCTGTGGGCTCCTTGAGGCTTTGGGGGCCGCGTGGAAGTTCTGGAGCCGGAGCAAGCCCGTGCAGGCCTTCCTGTCTTCTCAATGTTGTGTCTCCTCCCTCTGTCCTCAGCCCTTCCCCGCTCCAGGGACATCAAAGCTGCTCCCTAGACCATACAAAGCCCTTGCAGGAACAGCCACATAAATGCAGCAGCTGTTTGCTGACTGGGGCTGGGAGCGGTGCCAGGCCAGAGATTTGGGAAGGGAACGCTTCCAAATGCTGGATTAAGCCTCTGGAGCAGATGTTGCCCGTGGCTGGCCAGCATTCAGATTGCTGGGCAGGCAGCAGGCTCGGCCTGGGATTTGGATAGCTCACAGAACTGTCCAACAAAGACCCGAGCGAGGGTCAGCTGTCAGGGGTCCCCGGGGAGCCCGCTCAGTGCTCAGGAGACTGAAATCACAGTGAGTCATTTCAGACGGAAAGAAAGGGCATGGAACAAGTGTTCCTGTGAACATTTCCTTGACACCTCGCCTACGTGATACTCAATGGATAGTCCTCCCTCCCCCAGCTCTACACTCAGCCTCCCCATTTTAAAAATGGGAAAAACTGAAGGCCTGAAATTTGCCAAGGAGTCAGGCTTTGAAACAGAGTAGGAGTAATATCGGCACCAAATCCACAAACCCCGTTTTTGCACACGAAGCCCAGATGCTGAAACAGAGCTGGTCTTAGCCCCCTTTTGGAATAGGTGATGCGAGGGACCAGAGAGGTATGCCAGCTAGAGGATGGGCCTCTCAGCAAGGGTGTGCCCCCATGCCTGAAACACCAGCATTGCCAGCGTGAGGCCCTGGATAGCTGAGTCAGGGCAGAGAGCAAAGCCGGGGGTTTGAAAAGACATAGTGAAATCTACCCTTTGCTGATTGTGCAGATTTGCCAAAGGGCAGGGTTGGGGCAGAGACACATTCTCCCACAGTGCTGAGAAAAAGAACACTGGATGTGGAGTCATGCAGACTGGGGTTTGAGTCCTGGCTCTGACACTTAACCAGCTGGGAGGCTCTGAGCTAGTTACTGGACTCCTGCGCCCCTGTTTCCCATCACTAAGCTGACTACTGATTCCTGTTTCACAGGGTTGTCATGAATGAGAATGCGCTCCTTTACCGGGACCTTGGGCACACATGTCATCTATTAGAAGCTGCAGCCCCAGGGACATCCCTGACATTGGGTATCTGGGGCCAGGATGTTCCATCAGCCGAGCAAATTCTCTGTTGTCACTGTTCATCTCAGCCCCAGATGAGATGTTCTTGGGCGGTGACTTCAGAAGCTGCGGCGACATTCCCTTCGAGCCGCTGGAGGCTTGGATTTCACCAAAACCTTCAAAATGTATCTGCGTTTTGAGGCCAGTTTCCATTTGTCATATTTTTTCAATTTGTTCTTCGCCTTGGGGAGAAGCTTTCATCCTTCTAGCTGCTCTGAAATTAATCTTTCTCTGGATGTATTTCTTACCACCGAGGGAGATCTGGGCCAGACAGCTCTGCAAAGGGGATAGGACGGAGAAGAGAGAGGAAGGGAAATGGTTGGAGTGAGAACAGTGAAGAGAGAACGTGCAGGCAATGCAGTTAGCAGTGATGGGGGGGCGTGCTTAAAGTTAGCGGTAGGCGCTCCCTAACAAACTGTGGGCGCCAGCGGGCCCCTGAGACATGCTCTGGAGTGCAGAGCCGCCTGCCCCACAGAGCCCGAGTGGAGCCATGCGGAAGAGGCCTATGTTGATTCTAAAATCAGGGCCACACCGCAATTGCCCTCAGAATCTTCAAGCCCTGGTGGCGCCTGGGTGGCTCAGTGGGTTGAGCCGCTGCCTTCGGCTCAGGTTATGATCTCAGAGTCCTGGGATCGAGCCCCGCATCGGGCTCTCTGCTCAGCAGGGAGCCTGCTTCCTCCTCTCTCTCTGCCTGCCTCTCTGCCTGCTTGTGATCTCTCTCTGTCAAATAAATAAATAAAATCTTTAAAAAAAAAAAAAAAAGAATCTTCAAGCCCAGCTCCGCTTTCCATCCATGCTCCTGCTGCCTTGGAGAAGCCCCTGGTTTCTCCTGGGACTTGCTTTCACTAAGCCTCATCTCTTGCACTGCTACCCTGTGCGTGGCAGGCTTCCTGGGTATGCTGCCTGCGTCACTGAGCGAGGCCCTGTGCTCAGAAGACCCTGCCTGGGTGTCAAGGCTTTGCTTCTGTCTCAGTCTTGAAATTCTTAATAATTTTATCTGTGATAGGTTAAGCGGGTGTTCTGTAAGTGAAATCCAGTGGGTCCACGGAACCTGCATAAATAAGGAACCTGGGTGACGCACACAGCAGGACACGCAGAGCAACGGGCCTCGTGGCCTGGCACACGCACGCAGTCCTGGACAGTCTACAGCACCACTGGGCCCCGAGGTGGCCAGGCCAGGCCCAGGGCGGACCGGGGCAGTGACAGCAGCAGCAGCCACTGTAGGAGGGTGGAGGAGCTCTACAAGGGGCAAGGACCCCAGGCGGGTGGCCCATCCGCATTCCTGGAGCCTATTCTTGCAGTGTCTATACCAATATGAACTCTTGGATCAGAGCCCCCGGACAGGTGCTGCTGGGACCCGGGCAGTCAATTTGTCAGTAGATTATTACTCAATTAAAACATATGCATAGACACTGCGAAGGAGCCTGTCAGGAAGTTATTAGAATTCATAAAGAAGTTTAGAATCTGCAATTCTGGAAACTGCTGCAAAATGGCAGAGCAAATATTCATAGACCGAGAAAGAGAAATGAGATTTAAAGGTCGTCGCATTCACTGCAAAAGAACACTGTATTCCCAGGAAGCTTCAGCTAAATCAGTTATTAACAAGCAAGACAAGTTCAAAATTAATCTGTTCTTGTAATTGAAGATACAGTGAAAGAACGCATAAGTAGGTGTTTTAAATTATGCGCAATAGCTGAAGTCACTTTCGGTTTCTGGTATGACCTCCACAAGTTACAGCAAATATTAGTGGAAACATTCAAAGGCCATTGTGTAAACTTACATTTAAGATCAAATTCAGACTTGCATGAAACTGATTTGTATGAAGAATTAAATCTGCTTAGAAAAGTTGTTCCACAAGAATCGTCAGCTCTAAGTGCTCTGAACTTTATATATATATATATACATGTATATATATATATATTTTCTTTTTAAGATTTTATTTATTTATTTGACAGAGAGAGAGCACAAGTAGGCAGAGAGTCAGGCAGAGAGAAGGGGGAAGCAGGCTCCCTGCGGAGCAGAGAGCCCAATGTAGGACTTGATCCCAGGACCCTGAGATCATGACCTGAGCCGAAGGCAGAGGCTCAACCCACTGAGCCACCCAGGCACCCCTGAACTTTATATTTTGAAATAATTCATCAGAAATGTTGTCACAACCTGTCAAATATTCTTAACAGCTTCAGGAACAGTTACGTCAGCAGAAGATTCCTTCTCAAGATTAAAAATCATCGAAAATTATTTGCGATCTTGCATTTGCCAGGAGCAACTAACATCACTCTCAATTACGATGATTGAAAATAAAGTAGCTAAAATTATACATTTGGATGACCTAATCAATGAATTTACAGGGAAACAGGTTGGAAAATCCTTAGGATTATTCTAGATCTAACATTCATAAAATATTATTATTTATGGCATAATGATACCCCAAATAATTTTTTATGATCTGTGAGTTTGTTATTCCTAATATATCCCTATCATCTCTATTATGTTTAAAAGTGATGAAGTATTTCTAAAGGCAGAAGCTTTGCTCAAGAGCACCCATATTTTATTTTGCACCGAGCCCCACAAATTACGTGATCTGCTCTGCCTCAGTGCCTTGAAGTTTCTCTATTTTTCAGTAAAACCCATAAACATATAAACTCTTAGATTTTAAGAATTCACGGACACCCTACAGCAGTGGATCTCAACAGAGAGCAGTTCTGATGCCCCCTCCGTCCCCCAGGAAACATGTGACAATATCCGGAGGCATTTTTTGTTGTCACGATTAGGGGGTTACTACTGTCCTCTGGTGGGTAGAGATTAGGGATCCTGTTCAATGTCCTGCAATGTACAGGACAGTCCCCCATGACAAGGAATTACCGAAATATCGACAGTGCCGCAGTGAAAAAAAAAAAAACATAAACTAGAAGCCCCAAGTGTAGTTTCAGACTAGCAGAATAGCATTCCTGGTGGTTTGTTTGAAATGCAGAGCCTCAGGCTCCATCCCAGACCTGCTAAATTGGAATCTGCATTTTAACAAGACCCCCACGTGATCTGTGGGCACATCACATTCTGAAAAGCACTGAGTTAGGCTGTGAATGGTGTATTTCAGGCCCCCTTCAATCAGATATTAGGTCAGCCCCAGGGACCACCACTTTCTTCCGTATTTCTTGCACATCTCCCAAGCTCTTCCAACCTCCAGGCGGGTGATAGGCAAGTCCAGGTACAAAGACACTGCAGGCAGTGTCTGACAGCACCTCACCCTTGGCACTCATTCTTAGATTGAACTTGTACCTCTGTCAAGCAAGTATGCAGAGAAAGCGGTCTGGTCTCAGGCCTGGGAAGTTCAAAGCTCTGGCCTGGCTCCCAGCTGCTCCCAGGCCTCCCTCGGCTGCCATGTGTCTCCATGGACCTGGGACTCGAGCTCAGACACGGCACTGTTTTCAGAGCACGGCCTTTGAACATGCTGGGTCCTCCCTGTACCCTGTCCCTGCTTGAGCTGCTTCCCACTGAGCCGTCAAGCCTCACTCCTCTGGCCCTCTTGGAAGCTTTTAGTTTTCCTCAGGGTCCCCATAGCTACCAGCAGATGGATCTGTGACAGTGGCCCCAAGCTCCAGGGTCTTCAAGGGAAGAAAGGAAATGCACGTCAAGTCAGGGTTGTGGCAAATACAGGGCCCCCGGCCACACACGAATGCAGGCCCAGTGTTTCTAGAGCTTTGCGTTTTTTAAAGAGAAGCCGAAAGGCTGGGTATTTTATGTGAAATCTTCTGATTTTTCAAATACTGGCAACTAAATAAAAAAATTAAAACAAACAAACCACAAGGGAGACCAAACGCCTCGGCAGCAGGCTAGAGCCAAAGATAGACAATCTGTTGCTGCTGGGCTGTGCAAACATTTGTCACAGTGTGCTGTTGTCTTTTGTGGACATCTTTGTCTCCCCACTCAGCCTGGTGGCAACTGGAGGTCGAGCCTGGAAGAAAGCCGTCCTCAGCACAGACTCAGTGAAGGAATGAACACATGAACGGGTGAGTGAGTAAAGGAATGGTATTGCATAAGCTTTGGTCCAGCTGGGTCTCAAACCACGGCTCGCAATGGCAGGGTCACTCCCTAGGGGTTGTCTGGACACCTGTGGGAGTATTTTTGGTTGTTACAATGATTGACAGACCCACCGGCATTTAGCAGGTAGGCAGTCAGGGTGATAACAACATCAAGCACTGATTTTGTGCTCACTGTATGCAAGACTCTGTTCTAAGAACTTTATTGAAGTGAACTCCATGACAGTCTTACAAGATGGATACTGCCATCATCCCCATAGCACAGGCAGGGGCAGGGGCCACTGGTCAGTCTGCAATGGACAGGACAGCTCTGCAGGGCAGGAACCACCCTGTGCTCTGCACACTCTTGTATGCCCTACTGGATGTCTATGCAGGAAAAACAACCTGTTCCTAATGATCCAAATTACAACTATCATGCAAATTGCTAAAAGGGTATGTTTTATTTTTCAGCATTTTACCAAGAGCTCATCATTTCACAAGAGTCATGCACCAGGCAGATATACTACACAAGGTACTTGAGTTTCTAAAACTGCATACCTATATCCATCTGCATGTAGAGTTACCAAAGCCATGAGGATTCTAGGTGCAAGCGTTAAACTAATGAGCTGATTTTGCTGGGTATACTTTTAAAAGAAATATTTATTTATTTATTTATTTTTAGAGAGAGAGAGAAAGCACGAGCAAGGGGAGGGGCAGAAGAAGAGGAAGAGAGAATCCCAAGCAGACTCTGTTCTGGGTGTGGAGCCCAGTACAGGATCCCAGGATCATGCGATCACAATGTGAGCTGAAATCAAGAGTCAGCTGCTTAACTGACTGAACCACCCAGGTGCCCTGCTCCGTAAACCTTTTATTGAATAACTACGTACTGCAAAAAAAGTGAGCTAATCATAATTATGTACTCTATGAACTTTTGCAAAATGAACACACCTGTGTAACCCGTACTCAGATCAAGAACCAGAACATTCTCAGTATCCTGGGAGTCCCTTCCTGCTGCCTGCCTGCATGGTTTCCCCTAAAGGTAACACCATTCTGACTTCTAACACCCTGTCCATTAATTTTGCCTCTCTTGGAACTTTATATAAGTGGAATCATATGGTGTAGACTTTCTTTGTGTCTTGCTTCTTTCGATCACAATCACATTTGTGAGATTCGTCAGTGTTGTGCCTGAATTGGAAGCTTGTTCTTTCTCATGCCTCCATAGTGGTCCGCTGTACACCTCTACCACGATGTATTTATCTGTCCTACTGTAGGTGGACTTTGGGGTTGCTTCCAGCTTCTTGCTATTGTGAATAATGGTGCTGTGAACATTCGTGCTGATGTCTTTTGGTGAACATATGCATGCATTTAGTTTTTACAGTTATATGTATTATCTGTAACTGTTATCTGTAACTGACAGTAAGGGGTGCTATAAAATATTTGCTATCCAAAGAGGCCTAAATTCTGAGCGAGTAATTGAAATCCTCTGGTCTGACGCAGGTGCCTCTTTCCATGGTCCATTTGTCTGTTCCACAAGGACTGTGCCAGTGCCTGGTGCTGGCAAGCATCAGGGCTGTGCTTGGTGGGAGGGAGAGAACCTTGTCATAAGGTAACAAAGCAGAAGCCTGCATTCTCATTCCCACCAGTAGAGGTCAGCATTCACAAGAGACTCTGATCTGCCTCTCCTCCTTCCAGGCAGGCTTCTTAGGTTCCTGCCCCTTCTTCTCCCTTGGTAAATGGAGATCCAGCTCTACCTGGGGAAATCTAAAAAAGAAAAAAGAAATCTTCACAGTGCACCTCGGTGGAGGCAGATGGAACTGACACACTGGGGTCTGGCTGTCTCCTCAAGGTACCCACATGTTCCCTATCCTCACTCACCCTACTGGCTTTGCTGGTGAGTGTGTCTAGCCCTGGGCCACCTATGCTGGATTCTGCATTTCCACACAGTGGCTTCTGCAGACACAGGGGCTGGTTAAATGTTTAACAACTTGTTCTGGGCTGGGGGTGGTCTGATTAGTAGCTTGGCTAATTTCTGTGATGTAAAAAATTCTACCCTGTGTGATTTCAAGCTGTCAAGGAGGTGTTATTGAACATGGATTTGGGAAGAGATCCTAAGTAGCACAGTACATGGCATTCCCACCCTAAGTATATAATTGATGTAAATAAACTTGGAAACCTTATTAGATAAGGATACAATGTAGTAAAGTAATTGGGAAGTGGTAAGTTTTGAGTATTTATTACTTAAGATATCATTTATTTAATTTTACATATATAATTTTATTTTTAATAAAGTCTGTGTTTAATAGTTGGCTCACAAAAATCTTGGCAAGTTCGCAGTTGGTTCTTGAAAGAGAGTCCAGGGAGGTTCCAGCACTGCAGGGAATGGGCTGTGGTACCTCTTTAAAAATCACATTTGGGGGCGTCTGGGTGGCTGTTGTTAAGCATCTGCCTTCGACTCAGAGCATGATCCCAGGGGCCTGGGCTCAAGCCCCGCATCGGGATCCCTGCTCTTCTGGAAGCCTGCTTTTTCCTCTCTCATTCCTGCTTGTGTTTCCTCTCTTGCTGTGTCTCTGTCAAATAAAAAAATAAATAAAATCTTTTTTAAAAAATTAAAAAATTAAAAAAATAAAAATCACATTGTCTTTCCTACTGCAAATTGCGGTTGTATTCCCAAAGAGGTTAGGTAGGCCTTTCCTCCTTAGTAACTATGGTCTCGGCCTTATCTTTCCCTCTCTGTACCTGTTTCCTAATCCGTAAAATGGAGATCATAGAATTCATACCTACTTTACAGGTTCCTGCAAGGATTGCATAAAATCACAGATGGAAAGCCATTAACACAGTGCCTGGCAGACGGTCTGATGTAAGTTGGCCAGAACTTTACAGCTCAGCCTCTGTCTCTCCAGAAAGTCTGAAGGAGGGGGTGCCTCCTAGTCCTTCATCCCCCTGCAGCTGGCTGAGCCAACTCACCTTGAAGTCACCTGAGAGTGGAATGCCCAGGCAGTCTGGAGGAAGAAAGTCCTGAAGGGAAGGCAGTGTCAAATGACCAGGAGCCATGTGTATGTGGTTTGTGTCTGCCAGAGCCTCAGGCCCTGGGGCTGCCCCCACTGCCTCCTTTCTTCCCAGCTGGTTGACTCCCAGAGTCACTGCCCAGCCCCGGGGCAAAGGGAAACAGGGTGACTAGACTAGAACCTGTTGAGGGGGGAGCTGGACAGTTATCATCTGAAGACAGAGCAGGTAGACACTCTCTTTGCCATCTTGGCTTTTGCTTGAGTGTATAACCCAGCCAACGCTTTCATCCAGTTCACCTGATTTTTACCAGATAAAAATGTCAAAGACTTGTCAGTGCTTCAGAAAAACAGGAGGGGTTTTGGTCACTCTCTTAGACTTACTGACTGGGCAGTATTAGATGCGCACTGCCTCAGGTGTCCTTTTTCCCAGGACAGGGACTCCTTGCTTGAGCAGCCCTGCTCTGACCTCTGACCTCTGACCTCTGCAAAGCTCCATGACTAATGGCCACCAGGGCCGGGGTCACCGAGCCTGGTCACTGAGAATGACATGTCTGGGGTCATAGGCTCCCGAATATCTGAGGAAGGATGATGGCACAGGCCTATGTATTCAGACAACCAACCGCCTGACCTTAGGATCTTCCTCCCCAGGGTGGGAACTGCCCCTCAGATCTGCTGGTTCAGCCCTGCCTGGCCCACCCATCGTGGACTCTGACTCCCTGCGTGAAGATAGCTGGAAGAGTCCAGATCCTCTGAGGTCAGGTGCGTTTACTTATTCACCGTCACGGGGCTTTGGAGACTACTCAAGGAATCTTGAATCAAAACAAGAAACCCCAAGCTAACTCCCGCGTGAGGTCAGACAAGCTGGTAACCGCTTGGTGTCTCAACTTCCTTGTCCTTCAAAATAGGGGGTTAATTAATGTCTCGTTTTATGGGAATGTTGTGCAGATAACATAAGCTGGTACGCAAGAAAGCACTTTCAAAAAGATCAAGAAATATGTGAGGACAATTTCTGGCATTATTTGCTATTTTTATTGGGGGTAAGAAGGGCCCTATATACATATGACGTATTTGGATAAGTTCAACTTTTGGACAGACAAGAACGAATTCTTGTTTTGCAACATACATGCTTTGGAGGTTTTTTTTTTTTTTTTTTTAAGATTTATTTATGTATTTCAGAGAAGCAGCGGGGAGGGCGTGGGGCAGAGGGAGAGAGAATCTCAAGCAGACTCCGAACTGAGTGCAGAGCCCGACACAGGGCTTGATCTCACAACACTGAGATCACAACCTGAGCAGAAACCAAGAGGGTGCTCAACCGACTATGCCACCCAGAAGACCCATGTAGTTTTTAATGTTACAAAAATCTCCATGAGACTGTTTCCTCATGTGTAAAATGGTGATGATATACTTAATTTGAAGGATTGTTGTCAAAATTAGTGGCTACATGTATAAAGTTGTGCTTACCGAGTACTTAGCACACAGTAGGTCCTAATAAATGGTAGCTGTCATTCCTGTTGTTAAACATAACAACGACAGCAACACAGATACCAAGTATTAATTCCCAACCTTTTCTGTCCTTTACTTCTTGCCCTTTCAGTGATGAAAGGGAAGCTCCTCGTTGCATTCCTGAAAGAGGGAGAAAGAAAACCATGCCCTGTGACTCATACGAGTGACCAACTCATTCCAGTTTGCTAGGACTCTCCTAGTTTTAGCACCAGAAGTCCCAAGTCCCAGGGACCCCACAGCCCCATACAAACTGGCATGATTGACTCTTCACCACCAACCTGGGTCCAACCCTAAGCCATCTTCCAATATCCAGGCTTAGAATGTTAAGATTTATACTGGAAATCTGGGAGGCCCCAGGAATACTACCAACTCCAAGAGCCAGTTTAAGTCCTTTTAGGAAAGGTAGGGTCTTGATAAATAAATGAAAATAAAAAATTAACTCTGGCCTTAAAAGTCATTATGGTAGCCATAAGATACAAAAAATTAATTCTGAAGTCCACATACTATATGAGACATTTATACGAAATGTTTGGAATGGGCAAATCTCTGGATAGTAGCTTATTGGTTGTGTTTGGGGGGAGTGGAGGGGGGGTAGGATGTGCCTGCATGCGTTTAGAGTTTCTTTTTGGGATCATGAAGATGTTGATTGTGGTAATGCTTGCACAACTCTGCAAATATACTAAAACTTTAAATATATAATTAGACATTTAAATTGTGATTATATGGTATGTGAACTGGACCTCAATAAAGCTGTCAAATTTTTTTTTTTAAGATTTTATTTATTTATTTGAGGGAGAATGAGTGAGAGAGAGCATGAGAAAGGAGGAGGTCAGAGGGAGAAGCAGACTCCCCAAAGAGCTGGGAGCCCGATGTGGGACTCGATCCTGGAAGTCCAGGATCATGACCTGAGCTGAAGGCAGTTGCTCAACCAACTGAGCCACACTGGCGCCCCTAAAGCTGTCAAATTTTTAAAAATTGAGAGTTTTTAATTAAAAAAAAGACTCTTCCCAAATTAGAATTTCTACATCTAAATGATTCTTAACCCTCATTTTAAGAATTATCTTTTCAATGGCATAAAAATATTTAACCTCGGCCAGGAAATATCACCCCAATGTTGCAGAAAAAATGAGCAAGACCCATAGCAGAATGTAAAGAGCCTTTTGCTCAGTTCTATAGGAGGCCAGTGGAATTCAGGCAGGTAGGGAAATGGGAAGAGAGGAGAGGCTGGGGAGCCAGTATTTATAAAAGGAGAAAAGTGACTCACCCCTGACCCTGCAATATAACACAGAAGGAAATAGAAGCTAAACTGAGACTTGTCCAAAATGCCACAGAAAGGAAGGAGAGCTCTGGAGAGGTTGCAAAGGGTTGTTGTTGGAGAGGACATTCCAGGCATAGGGAACAGTGTGGGCACAAGCTCTGAGATGTAAAAGTAGGTGGCATGCGAGAGGTTAGGACACAGGTGGTATGTGGGGTGTGTGGAAGGATGGAGGGGACTTGGGACAGATTTTGGAGAGCACTGGACACAGCTCTGGCTTGGGAGTTGGATTTCATTCAGTGGACACTGGGAGATCCTGTGGGTTGCTTTCCAACCCCCTGGTGATCTGGGCTGTGCAGCCCCAACAGAGAGGGGAAATGAGCAGGATGGGAGGCATGCCCAACAGGAAGCCAAGGAAGAAAGAAGGCAGAGCAAGGACATACATATGGAAAAGGTAGCTAAAGCCACAGTTTCTGTGGGGTCTATGAGGGGAAGGTTCTCTTGGGGATGAATGCCTGAGCATGGGCTCTGGTTTTAGCTACCTTAAGGACATACCCTGTTAATTCACAGCACTTTTCCAAGGAACCTACTAGAACTAGGTTAGGTGAGAGGCCCTGAGAGGGGAGTATCCTGTCTGAAGGGCATCTGGGAGGAGGGGCCTGCCTGGCCTAAGCTGCAGGAAGACGAAGTCTGTGGGTCCAAGGGCAAACTCGGGCATTGATTCTCAAATAGGAGCACTTTTAAATAGGCACTGTGCAAGGTTCCTGGGCCACAAAGATAAAGTCGCCATCATCGCCATCAATGGGCCACAAGCCCTGTAAACACACAAATGGAGGACTACCTCCGAGGGCTGCAGTGAGATCACCAACAGACGGTGTAGCGATATGGTGCACAAACCATTCGCATAGTATATCCTGGAAAAACAGCCCAAAGAGGCAAGGCTCAGGATGGGAGATAAAGTTAGGAGTATGGTGTGGTCCTAGCCCCCACTCTGCCGATCCTTGCTCTTTTGCTCTTTACTATAGTTTTCTCAACCTTGAGATCAGTCCAGTGCTTTCGGTGTGCTGAAAAATCACTTTGGGGAATGCTTCTTCTTTTCTTTTTCCTTTCTTTCTTTCTTTTTCTTTTCTTCTTCTTCTTCTTCTTTTTTTTTAAGATTTTATTTATTTGACAGAGAGGGAGACAGCGAGAAATGCTTCTTAAAATAGATCCCTGAGTCCAATCCTAGTTCTCCTAAATCAGAATGGCTGGAGGCGGGATCCCGAATGTGCTTTTTTACACGCACCCACCCCCGTGGGGCAATTTCAAGCTCGGTAAACTACACTACACAGTTTGAGTACTCCTTAAAAGGGAGATGATGACCTGCATAAGTCCTAGGTCTGGCAAGCGATTCAAGAGCTAATACGGCAACATGGGTGAAAGCGCCCTGTAAACATGAGAACAAACCAATTATTTGCAAATAATAGTAATCCCATAACCCAAAAAACATCCAAAAAATCCACAAAATAATAATAGTAAAAGAACTAGAGAGCGCACGGCAAACGCGGCGCAGGTTGAGCTGGTGCCACAGCCCGGGCCACTCAAGCGTAGTAGGCGTGACTGTCCCTTTAAACAGCCCCCCCCCCACCCCCCGCCCCACCCTCGGGGCTCCGGGCTCGCCTCCCGCGGGGCCTGCGGCCTCTCCGGCGGCGCGTGCGTGCTGGCCGCCGTCGACCGGCAGGGCCTCCCAGAGGGGCGGTCCCGGCGGCGCGACGCCGGCGCTTGTTGCGTGCGCGCCTGACCCCGCCCCTTGCCCGCCCCTTCCCCTCCCCCCTCCGCGGTTCTCCCCCGCCCGCGCGGTACAGCTGGGCCAGTGACGCGGGAGCCGCTGTTGCTGCCGCCGCCACCGCCGCCGCCGTCGCCGCTACCGCCGCCGCAGCCGCCGCCGCGTTCCATTCTCTAAGCCGGCGACAGCCTCGCCCCCGCCTCCCGCCGTCTCCTCCCGCAGCACTGGCCAGCGCCAGCCAGACAAGGGCACTCAGGGCCTCGCCTAGACCCGAGAGGGTTGCGGGCGCGCGCAGGCGGCAGAGCGGATCCCAGCGCCGCGGAAGCTTCGAGCGCCCCCCCTCGCGGAGGTCGCCGCGCGGTTCCCCGGGTGAGTTGTCACCGCGGCTGGGGGGCGGCGAGGCCGGGCATTGTGTCACTGGCGCGGCCGACAGGCTGTCAGGGGCGCGGGGTCGGCGCGCACCTCCAGGGACCGACGCCGGGGAGCCCCGGCCGGCCGCCCAGCGTCGGCTGCTGAGTGCGCCGGCCCCGCTGTCACCCGGCCCGCAGCGCGCGGGGCCGGGAGGGCGGCCGGGGAGGCTGAGCGGGCAGCGGCGTGGGCTGTGCGCAGGCCGGGAAGAGGACCGGACGGCCGGTCTGCGGCCGCGAGCTGGTGGCCGAGACCGAGGCGCGCCGCCTGGCCTCGCCCGGCGTATGGGGTCGCGCTCCCTGGCCGGGAGTCAGAGCGGAAACCAGACTGTGCGGGTCGCGGGGGAACATGAAGGCGGAGGCCCCTTTCTTCTTACTGTTACTTTCCCCCTCCGGCCGATCAAAGCTGCGGGTGCTGCGCGGGGCAGGGTGGCTTGGCGACTGTGGATTTCCTGAGGAGATCTTGGAGTCCGTGTGTGGGACCAGTCGGAGCTTTCTGGAGCCCCTGCGCCTCATCTGCTCTTTAATCGCAAAAACTTTACTTATTATCCGGGCTGAGACTCACCGAAATCACTTCCTGTTTATATATGTAGACTTTCTTTTTTGCTTCTGGTTTTTAGGGACTCCAAATAATAGTGTAGGTGTGACCCTCTCTCCTGGTTTGGCTGTGGGGCTGCAGAAGTGGAAAGTTACCTGTAACGAGATTAGCCGGCGGTGGGGGTGGGACTGTTAAGACCCGAGACGAAAACGACGTCAAAATCAAGTCTTGGACTCCTAAGGGGGGGAGTTCATATCCTGGCCCGCAGGCCTAGTACTGCTGTTCCCACAGAATGTACTCTTAGTGGTCGGGAGCTCGCTGCTTTGTTGCTCTTGCTTACTGGGCTTGTGTGTGCTTTGTACAGAGGTGCAGTAGAACTACCCAGTTCAATTAACTGTGGGCCTTTCTAGATGGGCAGAGGTAGAAGTGTGTCTTTCCATCCTTTGCAGTGGTTAATTCATTTTTGCTCTTTTCATTCCTCTGGTGTAAAATGTGTGTATGAATGATACACACACACACACACACACCTTTTCTGTTTTGGGAATTCCACACCCAAGTAATTGTCACCATCTAGTAGAGGCTAGTACAGACATGTTCTTGGCGTTGAGTTCTGAATTTTCTGGGCTTTGCATTTTTAGCTAGATGTGTATTTAACCAGAAATGAAAATTTTCACAATTGGTTGGGTGGAGGGGCCAGGAGTAGGTCTACCTCCCCCTTAGTAAAGGAGGTATTTAATAAAGCAACAATAATAGCAATAATAGGAACAGTTCTTGGGGAATGTGTACCAAGCTTTATGCCAAGAAGTTTACTTTCTTGATCTCATTTAATAATAGACTTTTGTGGTGGGTATTGTTATGATTTCCTTTTTTTTTTCCCCCCAGTTGAAACCGAAACCAAATAACTTGCCTAGGGTCACAAAAATAGCTCATGGTGGAGACCACACTTCAACTGCTAGATTATACTATTAGCTTCTAATTTGCTTACCATTTAATAAAATTGAAGCTGGAGTCTTTCTAGAAGTTTTTCAAAGCACTACTTCTTCAAGCTCTTTTTCAGATCTTGAGCATCCCTAATTCTCCAAGGTACACACTTTGGGCATGTTCACAATATTCAGTTGTTTATTCATTCTTTCATTCAGTATTCCCAAGTATTTAAGTGATGCAGAATGTATGTCAGGCACTGTGCTAGGTACTGGGGATACTGCAATGAATAAGACAGAACACAAATTAATTAAAAAAAAAAAAAAAGACCGAACACAGCCATGCCGTCATGGAGTTCAGTCTTTTAAGTCAGTGTATTTTGGTTTATGTTGTTAGTTTTAAGTGGTGACGATTTGCTGCTTAAGGACCTGCTGTCAAGTTAATTAAATTAGAAGACACTACTGGTATGAGGGACTGATACTTAGGACTTCCTGTCTGCATAGTGACTTGGATACTGTAGTACTGTGTTCTCAGAGTAGGGCGGTCTCCTACCCCACCCCGCAAACGTTTAAACCCTGATATCAAACCCAGTGTCAGTTGGCACAGTTCAACTTATTTTCCGAGGACTGGACTGCCTTCTCAAAGCCTAGAATTTAGGCAACAGAAAGGAGAAGAAATGTAGAGTGAGGTGTTGCAGATGTGGGCTGGTAGAGAAGAGACCTCAGCATTGTTTGGTTTCCTGGCAGGTCTCCATCCTGTGGTGACTGAACTTGTGCTCTTATGTAATGGTGCGTTTCCTGGCAGGGGATTTCCTCCTTTGCTGTTGCTGGGGCCGCAATTTCTTCAGCTATCCTCCCACTCCATATACATTTATGCACCCTCCAAAGGTAATCATTCACCTGGCTTTTTAAAAGTAAGAACTTATTTCAGGTTTATTGCTACTAAGCATTATTTCATTCCCTCCATGATTCCATGCTTTTCTGTAGCCCAGAGAAAAACTTGCTTTATATTTTACATCATTCCTTATGCACTCTTCCCATATCCTCAGCTGTTTTGACAACCAGGTAACTCCAGTTGGCTCTTAAAGAACACAGGGTTAGGGGCACTGACCCTTATGCAGTAAAAAATCCACATATAACTTGTGACTTCCCCAAAACTTTGCTAATAGCCTACTGTTGACAGGAATCCTTAGTGATAACATAAACTGCTGATTAGCACTTATTTTGTATGCTACATGTATTATATACTATATTCTTACAATAAAGTAAGCCAGAGAAAAGAAAATGTTCTTAAGAAAATCACAAGACAGAGGAAATACATTTATAATACTGTACTGTAAAAAAATCTGTGTGGAAGTGGACCCACGCAGTTCAAACCTGTGTTGTTCAAGGTCAACTCCCCTGGTGTCTGACTGTGGGCTTAGAGGATTACAGAATCTTTAAAAAAATTAGTCACACAAGCTTCCTCATTTCTGTATTGAAAGAAGTGAACTGTGGAGAAGTCTTGAGCAGAGCTGCTTGTGGGTAGAGAAGGAAGACCAGAGAGCGTTAAGTGCTGTTTTTCCCCTCTACTTCCTCATGTACAAGCAACAGTTCACTGAGAGGCAGCAGGACTATAGTGCCCACTTAGAGGCCTGCAGTGCCCACTTGAAGGCCTGAATGTCAGCAGGTCCACTGGTAGTGTTTGTGTAACTGCCATGCATGAAGCATTTTACTGAGCTCCTGAATTGACATGTGATCTCCTAGCTGAAGCTGACAAGCAGGATTCATTTTCCCTCTTCTATCTTCCTGGACAGTAAGGAGGTCTTACTTAGAGATCTTCCCTTAAGTGGTAGGGGAAAGAACAAGGAGAGGAAGAAGCCCAGTGCCTTATTTTTTTTTTAATATTTGAAAGCAGATGTTGCTCAGATGCAGACCTGAGTGTGGAGTATTAGGACAGTTGGGTTAAGGGTAAACACTGGGACAAATGCATGTATGATAATAGAGACTCTATCCAGGTTTCTCCTCAAGATGGCTTCAATCTAGGGGCCACCCCTTATCCCACCATAGTGAGATTTCATTTAGTGGAATGGTTTCTAAAAAATTAATATTCTTAAGTTATGTTGCCACATTGCAGAAGTCTTGGAAACTAGAGCAGTGAGAAACGATGCCTGTAGTGTGGGAGGGCTATTTTCATACCGGTGGGAATGAAGGATGCAGCTTGAAGTTTGGGGCGGGGGGTTTTGTGATGAGTATTTGAAGCTGCAGCAGCTGTGAATCTGAGACCAATGAAACGATTCCAGGCCAGCGTTGGGGTGACTGTCCTTGAGCATCAAGATCTGTTCACTCCCACTCTCGCTGGAATTCAAGGCGACAGCCATTGTTCCCTTGCATGCTTGTAAGTTCTTGAGTGTCTGTGTAAAACCTTTATTTGAAAAAGTAGAGGCACTGGGGAAAGAGGTACCTCTTACAGGGCTTAGGTTTTAGCAGTAAAACCTATCAGGCATCTGTGGATGTTTCCTTTTTTTTGTCCTCATGTGTGTCTGTAATGGTGTCCTTTTTCTTTCCCTTTTAGTCCTTTGGCCTAGAAACCAGCAGGGTTCCTCTGTTTGCTCTCTCATCCTCTGAATCTTCTAAGGGTGGAAGCCTCCACTCTGCTGGTAGACCTCCAGTGGTGCTGAGCTGGGTCACTTTGGCTGTGAAAGTCCACCTGTGCTTCTGTCAGGGCTTGGGGACACTTGAATCTCTGAAGGTATTGGTATAGCAACAGCAGAAAATGCCCTAACTTGGGCAGATTTCACAGGCTCCTTCCTGGGCCCTTATATCTCAGAAAAGGAAAATAGCACCCTTGAGACACCTGAAGGCTGCATGCCAAGAATTTATGTAGTATTCTAGAAACAGGATATTATTAAAGCGTTTTCTCAAGCAGAAACAGATGTAGTTCTCTGTTACTGTTGCCAGTGTTAGTAGATCCTTGAAATTACCTGATAGCAGTGTGCCCTTAAAAGTACTCTCCCTCCCACACATATGTGTATGTGTTAGATTTTTTTTTTTTTTTTTTTTTTTTTTTTTTTTTTTTTTTTCCTGAGGTCCCAGTTGCTTGATTTGGGGAAAGTTAGCCTGGGTTCCTGATGACAGTAATAGATTCTCAGGGATTTGCAGACAGCAGAGGTGGTGACTGACAATTCTTTATTACTCAGAAGAGGATCTTTTGTGGTGAAAAATTCAATGACTCAGGATTCTTTTCTCCTGTAGTTGGAGATTGGACATAAAACCTCAGAGAAGAGGTATAAATAGGGACTCTTTCTCAGACTCCTCTTTCTTACCATCCTTTCTTAAGGATGGGGGAAAGTCTCATCTTTCCAAATCCAGCCTCCTGCCAGCAGTGACTTGCCTTCACCCACAGAAGTTTAAGATCAGAGCATAGAGTTGGCCAGTGTGTAGACTCTCTCCACTTAGACTTTTGGCTAGACTAGGCTTCAGCTTCTGACAAAGCCAGTAAAATGAAATTGGCTTCTGGGAATGGGATAGGACTGTTTATCCCATTCTTACTTCTTTGGGCTCTTCTCAATTGATCTGAGTAAACTAAGTGGGTGGAAGTTTTAAAAAGGGAACTTGAAAAAGAGAACAAGGTGATTTTGATCATTTTGCATTTTAAGTGGTAGCCTGGTCTCTCAGAGGGAAGACTGGAGTTACTTTTTTTTTTTTTTTTTTTCCCTTTACACAGTGGGGACAAGATTACAGAAAGCTTGGAGAATAGAGGGGGAGAAAAACTCACCATGTTCTACCATCCTACCACAAACATCATTTTCGTCTGTTCTGTGCTTTCTTTCAGTTGGAAATCCCTGTATATTAATTTTTACATATTTTTTTCATTTAGCATTATACCATCAATATTTTTCCATAATGACATATAGCCTTTATAATTATTTCTAATGGCTTTGTAATATTCCATCACTAAATCAGCTGTAGCTGACAGCTATCACTATATTCTAATTTTGCTACATTTTCATCACCTCAAAAAGAAACTCCATTAGTAGTCATTCCCTGTTCCTCACAATCCTTGCAGCCTACAGCCACCACTAATCTACTCTGTCTCTGTAGTTTACCTATGTGAACATTTCATATAAACAGACTCATACAACATGTGGTCTTTAGAAGTTGTCTTCTTTTACTTAGCATAATGTTGTTGAAGTTTATCCATATTATAGCACGTGTCAGTACTTTAATCCACTTTGTTGCTAAATAATCTCTTGTATAGATATATCACATTTTGTTTATTCATCAGCTAATGGATGTTTGGATTATTTCGTTTTTTGTTGTTATAAGTAATGTTGCTGTTAACACCCATGTGTAAAGTTTTGTGTAGAGATATGTTTTTATTTCTTAGGGAGGTATTTTAAAAACTGCATCCATATTTCTACTCTGGAGCTAACATTTTGGTTATGCAGTTTGTTTGGGAAAGAACAGTGTTAAGGCAAAAACTTTTCATTGTGTTTTGTTGAGGATATTGCCCTGAATTAAGAGAAGATACTACCAAGAAAAAGAACAAATGAAAGGAAGAATTATGTGTGTAAGAATACAATAGCATGGTTTCCAAATCTTTAGTGCCGAACTTTAAAGAGTAGTGGGAGTTTACAGATGCAATAGTGCCTACATTCAGTGCCCATGTACTGCTGCTTTAAAAAAAAAAAAAAAAAAAAGATTTTCAGTATGAAGCCTCCCTTCTAAATCACGTCATTGTGTTTTATGGAGTGAACTTTACCATGAACCCCACAGAGCCTTCCTTATCAAATGTAATTTATAGTTCTCAGAAGCTTTTCCTTTTCTTATGAAACATTCCATGCCAGGGTTCTGTGCACCTGCTTAGAAGTTTTGCTAGGCTGCGATGGAGAGCCAACCATCAAGGTATGGGGGGAGGGGCGGCACTGAGTGTGGTTTAAATGTAGGTCTGTGAAAAACTGCTCTTCAGAGCAGCTTTTATAGGGCTCTTACTGGTGGACTTCAGGTGCACCTGAGGTTAAAAATATAGATCATGCCAGACACAGAGAGGAACAGATGGTATTGCTGGGAGTGTCATTTCCTCTACAGGATATGCTCCTGGCTGGTTTCACACCATACCAGCCATATTACTGAAGTACAGAGCCTCCTCTTGCCCTTGTCCTAATTGGAACTACCTGCATTTGTGAGCAATAGCTGATCTTGTTTTTCTTACTCCTAGGTCACTTACCAAAAGCTCTTGAAAGTGTGTGTGTGCAGGCCACCTCATTCTTTTATTAGAGGATCAAGGTGGTTCCAGAGAAATGTGGGGTACAAGGCACATGGACTTTTGTCCAATAAGGCAGACAAAAATTGGGAACTTGAATTATCTTCTCCTGTACCTGTATTACTTTGTCTTGTAGCTGGAGCCAAGCCCAAGGATCAGTCCTTCCAGAAAGTTCCTGCCTCTCTGTGTGTGTGTGTGTGTTTATGTTTGTATAAATGTGTATGAATGCTGCCATAACTTCCCTGACAAAGTTTTAGAGTATTGGGGTGTTCTCTACCTGTTCATGCAAATTCTCTTCCTAAGTGCTAGAGGGGCTCAAAAGGCAAAGGGAGGTAAGATAAAATTCTTATCTGAAGATTCAAATTCTTGGGCATAATATACAGGTATTATTCAGACTTCTGCACAGCAAACCAAGTATGTGATGAGAGAGACTCCAGGCTCATTAGATGCTAGAGTTGGAAGGTTGTAACTTTGGGGTAATTTCCTTCTACCTCCTTACTTTATGGAAAGTAAAGTATTCTTTAGGAAGAATGGGAAATGGATGCTCAGAGCTGACTTCCCTAAGGGGTGACAGGGCTAGTAGAGAAGCCAGGGTTCCTGATACCTAGCCTAGCACTCTTTTTGCCAGTGTATGATCAACTTTTCTTTCCTCTGGTCTTGTCTCAGGGAAAGGGCATTGGAGCCCAGAACAGTGTATGGTTTATGTTGTTAGAAACAAATTCATGTCCTTTCTGTGATTGTAGTTTTTGTGTGTGTGTGTGTGTGTTTTAAAGATGTATTTATTTACTTATTTGACGGACAGAGATCACAAGTAGACAGAGGGTGTGGGGGGGAGTAGGCTCCCTGCTGGGCAGAGAGCCCGATTTGATCCCAGGACCCTGAGATCATGACCTGAGCTGAAGGCAGAGGCTTAACCCACTGAGCTACCCAGGCGCCCCTTGGTGATTGTAGTTTTG
This sequence comes from Mustela nivalis, assembly GCF_964662115.1. Taxonomy (NCBI): domain Eukaryota; kingdom Metazoa; phylum Chordata; class Mammalia; order Carnivora; family Mustelidae; genus Mustela; species Mustela nivalis. The sequence goes on along the minus strand of NC_139025.1, from coordinate 31,855,361 downwards.
AATCTAATAGTGAAATTACAGGGAGGAATTAGTCTTTAAGTTCAGTTCTTCTGAGGAAGAACTGCTGTTAAAATGGGCACTGTTGTGCTTAGGCTGGACCTGCTTAACTTTTGTATCTCTGTATTGTGCTTCCTTGCAATTCATAAAACACCACCAGCTCCAGGCCAGTGGGATGTGTTCTCTGAGTCCTTTTCCTCATTGGGCCCCTCTTGCCCAGATGGGACAGTGACAGGTACTGGTAGCATCCTAGATGTAGTAGGACTAACTGATAATTGGAAACATGCTGTTAGGGAGGGCTGATGCTCCCTCCCCCCTACCCCATTAGCAGTCTACAACCCTTCATGGCTGCAGTGTGAACACACATCTGTAACTGTCTCTAATCAGTCCAGAAGGAACCAGGCTTCTTGGGCTGAGGTCATATGTGCTAGCTTTCTCCACCCTGGAGAGCCAGTGAGCAGTTTTGTGCTCAGTGGATAGTGCTTTTCAGTTGGCCCACTCAAGACATTTTTAGAGAATTAGCAAGTGGTATGTTAGCTGGTCCACACCTTTATCAGTCCTTGATTCTTATCCACCTGCCAGGCGGAAACTGCTGTGGGAAGGCCATCCACCTCCTTGTTTCAGTCCTGTGGGGATTTTGCATGTTACACAGTGGGATGGCAAGAAAAACAGGCTCTGAGTTTCATGAGAGTTCACTGGGCCGTCTTTTCCCCCCCTTTCCCTGCACCTTCAAGTCATAATAATTTGTGAGCTGATGCTTCTGTTGGACTGTGACATAAGGCTGGTGGGAGTTTAAATGGTTGGTGTAGAAACCAAAAGGAAGTAAATCTTACCATTTCTTTAGCAAGTATTTAGTGAATGCCTGTGGTCAGTGTTAGGTATACAGTTGTAAACAAAGAACAAAATGGACACAATTCTTGCCTTCATGGCCTTAACAGTCCAAGGAAATACCCATGGGTTATCTAACTTGAGAGTAGTATTAGAGGAATCTGTTGTATAAAGTAGACTTTCAGTTAGATACTCTGAAGGAGTTGCTCTGACATTTTCAGTGACGTCTGTGCTCTAGTCCAGCTATCACCCTGGAAGGGAGGTGGGCTGGAAAAATAATCTTGGAGAATTCTGGCCTTCCAGGCAAGAAAGCAAATTGCCTTTCTCAACAGAGTAGGCTAGATCTAGGAGTTTGGTCTGGTGTGAGAATTCCTGTTTACTGGCTTTATTTAACCAATCAGTTTTTATCATAGAAATGTTTTCTGACCCTGAAATTTCTTTTCTCTTTTCTTTGCTTTTAATTGAGAGAGGAAATTAGGTGTGGGTTCCACAGTGAGAAACTGGGAGAAGGGAAATAGGAACAGTAATGTGAATTCTTTTTTTTTTTTTTAAGATTTTATTTATTTATTTGACAGAGAGAAATCACAAGTAGACAGAGAGGCAGGCAGTGAGAGAGAGAGGGAAGCAGGCCCCCTGCTGAGCAGAGAGCCCGATGCGGGACTCGATCCCAGGACCCTGAGATCATGACCTGAGCCGAAGGCAGCAGCCTAACCCACTGAGCCACCCAGGCGCCCAGTAATGTGAATTCTTTAGGGAATTTTTTTCTCCCATCTTCCCCAGGCTTTAATTTTAGATGTAAATGTTGATTTGTGATATCTCTTTTCTTGAACTGTCTGTGGCTTTTTAACCTGCTGGGGCAGCAAAGAACCAAAACAGTACTGGCACGCATAAGGCTCCCAATTTGCATACAGCCCCATATATTTTACTTCAGTGGGTAGCCATCTCTGTCGGACCAGGCTCCAGGCTGAGGTTGGGAGTCGCCTCAGGTCAGTCAGTGACAGTCTTGTCCACTTCTTTGTACTCAGCCCCAGGATTATTTGGTTGGTTGATTGACCAAGGATAGAGGATCAAAGTCAAAAGGGTGAGAGGGCAAGGCGACCTTGAGGCCATGAGCCGTGGATGACAAGGAATCAAAGAGTGGTATTAGTGATGAAATTCTAAAAAGAGGCATTTGGAGGAAAGGCCTGGGCTGAGTGAAAAACAAATATAAACAGGGTGGAAAAAAAAGTGGTTAACATTCACCAGCTTCACTCTGTCTGGTAGCAGGAAAAGAAGACTGCTCAGAAACCATGGAGGCGGGGCGCCTGGGTGGCTCAGTGGGTTAAGCCTCTGCCTTCGGCTCTGGTCATGATCCCGGGGTCCTGGGATGGAGCCCCGCATTGGGCTCTCTGCTCAGCAGGGGAGCCTGCTTCCTCCTCTCCCTCTGCCTGCCTCTCTGCCTACTTGTGATCTCTTGGTCCAATAGATAAATAAAATCTTTAAATTAAAAAAAAAAAGAAACCATGGAGGCAGGAGGAGGTGAAGCAAAGAGAGGGTACTAGAGATTCTTCCACATGTTTTAGCAAGGCCAGTGAAAACCAAACTACAGGGCCCCTTAAAAATTTGGATTCAAGACCACAGTTCCCCTTGCTAATTTTCAGGTCCAGGTTTTTGCTTCTGGAACTCTGTCCATGTTTTAAAAACTTCAGGAGGCATCAGTCATACCCTAAATCCAACCTACAAGTGTGTATCTACAGTTTGACCTTATTTACTTAATATATTTTTAATATCTACTGTGAATCTGTTTGCAATCAAGAAAGTAGTAGTAGGATGGCTTGTTTCTGTTTGTTCTCCAGAACTGAGCTCTTTTGGGAGTGGTTCTTTTGCTTCTGGAATTATAAAGTGTAATTGTGTGGGTCATCTCCTTTGAAGGTCTATGCATGCTTTTGAAAAATCTCATCTTTGAAAGAAGGGCAGCTTTCTACAAATGCTCACTGCTTTTCTTGGATATATGTGAGCAACAGCAGAATGAACAGATTTCAGAGCCTCTGGTGTTAGTAAAATTTTCTGTGAGTAGCAACAAGGTATGTATTTTTCAAGCAGTGCATCTGAATTCATTTATTAATTGAACAAGTATTTATTGAATGCTCTTTCCTGTTTAATCATCGCCCCACAGGGATTCTTTGCCTTGCACAGCCTAACAAATGTTCTCCAGTATTTATTTTGGTTTGTCTTTTCCACTCATGGATTTTAAAGCCCTTGAGGATGGAAGGGCTGGTTTAAGTCTCTGATGTGTTTACTATGCAGGCTGGGCATCTATATTAAAGCAGTACAGATTTCTCCATTTTACAGAGTGCTTTCATGTAAGATGTCATGTCATACTGTGAGGAAGATTTTAGTGGGAAAGCCATGGCCTTTGGTAACCAGTAGACATTTAGCAGCCACTGTGCTTGTAGATAGTAACACTGAGTCAGCCCAGGGCTGCCTGAATCAAACACTGGTACTGCATGCTGGAAATAGGAAACCTCCTGGAATTGCAGACTTGATAAATCTTAACTTTCTCATGAAAAACAATACAACAACCCTTCCTGTTTCCCCACCCCATCTCAGCGTAGGTACTCTAACGGTCAGTACGTTTTTGTATACAGTTGGGACAGGAATGTGGAAGTGTACAAAATCTGAAAGGCAGCTTTCATCTCCTAACTGAGGAAAAGTATTCTGTCCGAGGGGCTTTTATTTTTATTTTTGGAGGAGGGGAGTGGCTGTAGGGTCAAAACCTTCGTATCTAGAAATCCATGCAGTTTGGGGATTATTAGAAGGTCCAGTTGGGGATAAGCCAGAGAAGAACTTCCAAGTTCTCTGGGTCTTAAGGACTTGGTGGTGGGGATTCAGAGCAACTCTGTAAACCCTGTTTCTAAAAGGGGACTGTCTTTGACTGAGACCTCATGAGGACTCCTTTAGGAACATCCTTCCTTTTTTTGCAGACAAGGGAACCTCGAGTCTCCTGTAGGCGAGGCTTGACCTCCTCTTCCCCATTGTCCTGCTCTTGTTTTCAGAGGAAGTTGGAAGTGAAGGTCCTGTCTCACTCACGACAGCTTAGATTTGGAGAAACATGAAGCAGTGCTGATGTTACTGGGGCAGGGTGTGCTTAGACGGCCCTGCTTTTTCCATGTAGTTGGGAAAGTGTAGGAGTAAGATTGGCTGTGGGCCAGGCACAGTTTCCCCCTTTCCTGTGGTGAATGAAAATGGATGATTGTTTTACGAAGCGGGTACTGAGTGGGAGGCAAGTAGAAGATAGCAGGCCTTGGACTCGGATTAACTCTGCTTCCACTGTCAGCTCAGCCATTTTTCAGCTCTATGCCGTGAGCAGTTTTAACCTCTCTGGTCCTCATTTTTGTCATTTGTAAAATGGAGATGATACTTTTTAACACTGCCTGTCTCCAGAAAGGTGGCTACCAAAATATCAATGATTACTTGCTACGGGGGATTTGGGGGTGATGAAGGGTAACAGGAAAACTATAACTTCTTAAACTTTTTTTTTATGTCATTTGAATTTTTGACTGTTGGCATGTATAACTTAAAAGTACCCCCTAGTGGGATTATTATGAAGATCAAATAAAATGGAATATTTAAAACCAGGTACAGTACCTGACAATTAAAATATATGCAATTGGTAGTTTATTTGGGGAAGAAATGATATATATATATTTTTTAATGATATATTTTTTTAAAAGATTTATTTATTTGACAGACAGAGATCACAAGTAGGCAGAGAGGCAGACAGAGAGAGAGGAGGAAGCAGGCTCCCCGCTGAGCAGAGAGCCCGATGCGGGGCTAGATCCCAGGACCCTGGGATCATAACCCGAGCTGAAAGCAGAGGCTCTAACCCACCGAGCCACCCAGGCGCCCCGGAAGAAGTGATATTAATATTAATTCATGGTCAGCCCTTGCTTTTGTAGTGTTAAATTTTCAGTCTGCTTTGAGTGGTTTGGGTAAGTCTCTTCATTAAGCCCCAGTTTCTTGAGCTGAAAATGGGGGTTTATGGTAGTATCTACTACATACATGGGGTTTGGAGGAGACATAGCAAGCGGTTAGCCTGGTATCTGGCATGTGGTTAGTGCTCAGTAAATAGTAACTGTTACCAGCTGTTATCCTCACAGCTATGCTGGAAGCAAGGTGGAGTTATGCCCACTTCACAGTTACAGGGAGTGAGGCACAGAGTGGTCTAGTGCCTTGTGTTGAGGCTGTGTTGAATCAGCAGCAGAAATGGCCTTCTCTGTTAACTGCCCTCCTGCAGTTCACACCAGCAGCCTCACAGCTTGGAGTCTGCTCACCTCTCCTTCCTTCATCCTGGAAGAACTGCTCAAGGATGGGCTCAGCCTCTCCAGGGGAAGGCCTCGTTCCATACCACTTTGGTACTGCCTGTGACTTCTACCTGCTCTATAAATAACTCTCTTCTGCCTGTTTGTGGGACTGAATGATTGTGCTGAAGTTAGACTTGGTGGGAAATAGGTTTTGAGCTTTGTGCTGTGGGCTTCTGCTCTGTATATTCACATTTTTCCCCCTTTTTTTTCAAAGATTCTATTTCACAGAGAGAGATCACAAGCAGGCAGAGAAACAGGCAGAGAGAGAGGGGGAAGCAGGCTCCCTACCAAGCAGAGAGCCTGACATGGGGCTCGATCTCAGGACCCCGAGATCATGACCAGAGCCGAAGGCAGAGGCTTAACCCACTGAGCCATCCAGACGCCCCTCTGTATATTCACATTTAGCGGGGGGGGGGGGGGGGGGGGGGCAGGGGAAACCCTGAGTGGTTTCTACCCAGAGTTGTTTCCAGAAAGTGGGAGATCCTCCTCATCAAACTTAAGGGGTCAGAGCTGATGCCACCAGTTTCTCCCCTTGGGTTTGTACATACAGGTCTCACAGTTGCCTTTTTGGTTCTCTTCATCAGACTTTACAACATTTGTCTTGCCGCCTTCTTCATAGGAGTCATGAGGTACTTACCATCTGGTGAAAAATACTGGCAATGCAATGTCAAAAGTTATACCCATCTAAATTTGCCTAGTGGCCTGGAAGGAGTATAAGTATTTATACAGATTCTTGCACTCCATAGTTTTTTTTTTTTGTTTTTTGTTTTTCATGTGTTTCAAATACACCCTTTTCCAAATTTGCATTTAGTGCCGGCTGGCAAACCTTGTATTCCTTTTTTTGGGAATATATACTTGCTGTAGTATTGCATTTACATTGTACAATTCCACATCAGGATCTGAAGGGACCTGCTATTGAGGCAATCATTTTTTAGTACTTAATACCAGTCAAGTCTGTGCACCTCTAGACGAGTCTGCTCTGATTCCCAGCCGGCTTTCTTTTCCTTATTTGTGGCTGCCTAAAGACCTCTACTGAAGCACATCAAAGTGGTTCCTGTTGGCTTGACAAAAGGAAGATCTTGGAGGAGCTTAAAGACCTCGTGGAAAGGACCCTCTTAATCTTAGCTAATCGCAAAATGAGATTCTACAGTGGAGAAGCCACCCTTGTACCCACTTTATGGAAACTCCTCTAAAATACAAGTTGTTCAGGCTGTTTGTTATGTTTCTGTAGTATTTTTCTGGTTTTTGAAAACAGACCTGCTTAAATTAATTCTGGCTGGTATCTGGAAGTGAGGTGACTGTATGCCCACTTCAGAGTTACAGGAAGTGAGGCACAGAGTAATTTGATAACTTATCTTAAGTCCATACGTTGAGTTAGCCAGGGTGATGCCTGGAAGATTTGAAGGAGATATTTATAAAAGAACGAAGCTCTGGGTTTATTTCAGGCCTAATCGTGAACTTGCAGGAGCAGCTTCCGAGCACTGGGGAGAGAGGAATGGCACACTGCCTTGGAGCTGTCATCTAGGATTCCACCTTTTGGGAACCATATTGTAGGCAGTCTCTGGCCTATGTGAAGTCGTGCCTGGGCCTTATCAGAAATGAACCAGATGGTGTTTCTAGTGAAACTGGCAGCTGTTCTTGCTGACAGAATTAATTAAACATTTTTACATGTAAATGTGGAATTATGGGAAGCTTTCTTTTGGAGTTTTAGTTGAATATGAGAGTGCTGTCCTTACCTTCCAGAGGCCTTAAAATTTTTTTTTAAAATTTAGATTCAATTAATTAACATATAATGCATTATTAGTTGCAGAGGTAGAGATCAGTGATTCATCAGTTGCATATAACACCCAGTGCTCATTATATCACTGGCCCTCTTTTATGTCCATCACCCTTTTACCCCATCCTCCCTGCCCCAACCCCTCCAGCAACTTTCAGTTTCTTTCCTGTGATTAAGAGTCTCTTATGGGGGATGCCTGGGTGCCTCAGTCAGTTAAGTGTCTGCCTTTGGCTCAGGTCATGACCCCAGGATCCTGGGATTGAGTCCCACATCAGGCTCCTTGCTCTGCAGGGAGCCTGCTTCTCTCCCTACTTTTGCTAGCATGCTCTGTCTCTCTCTGACAAATAAGTAAATAAAATCTTTTTTAGAAAGTTTAGAAACATTTTAAAAAAAGTCTCTTGGGGCACCTGGGTGGCTCAGTAGGTTAAAGCCTCCACCTTCGGCTCAGGTCATGATCCCAGGTCCTGGATCCCAGCCCTGCATCGGGCTCTCTGTTTGATGGGGAGCCTGCTTCCCCCTCTTTCTCTGCCTGCCTCTCTGCCTATTTGTGATCTCTGTCTGTCAAATAAATAAATAAAATCTTTTGAAAAAATTAAAAGTCTCTTATTGTCTCCCTCTCTGATTTCATCTTGTTTTATTTTTTCCTCTCTTCCCCTATGGTCCTCTGTTTTGTTTGTTAAATTTCACATATGAGTGAAATCACTTGATAATTATCTTTCTCTGATTGACTTACTTTGCTTAGCGTAATACCCTCTAGTTCCATCCATGTCATTGCAAATGGCAAGTTACCATTTTTTCTGATGACTGAGTACTATTCCATTGTGTATGTATGTGTGTATAATACATGCACACACATACATACACCACATCTTCTTTATCCATTCATCTGTCGACGGACATCTGGGCTCTTTCCATAGTTTGGCTATGGTGCCCCTTCGGATCACTACATTTGTACCTTTGGGATAGATACCCAGTAATGCAATTGCTGGGTCGTAGGGTAGCTCTGTGTTCAACAGAAGTCTTTATTTATACTTTGCTTCTGGCTGTAAGTGACCCTCAGCTCTGTGTCTTTCCCCTCTGGTTACTTTCTTCACCAAATGGGCCATTTATGGTGGGGAGGTATAAGGTAACCAGTCTTCTCTCTAGTGTAATTTGAAGGTTGCTGATGGGATCTTGTCCCAGAATGTACCTGTTACATGGATAACCTTGGTGACTAAAATGTTCATCATTTGAGTCCCTCCTTTGGGTTAAGACATTTGGATGTAGCACATATGATATCTGGGAACAGTGACAGAGTACGAGACCCAGAAAGGAAAGAAGAAAAATGTGGAGTCGGACAAGGCAGGAAGTACTGAGTGCATGCTGTGCGCCAGGTTCTTTGCTAGGTGCTGTGCTAGGTGCTCTAGTCTGGTGGGCTTGTCTTTACGTCCCAGATCAGAAAAGCTCTCGGAAGTTAAGGGCTGTAAATTACTCTGTTGGGGGTAGACCCAAGGTTGGAGTGATAACAAAGCCTGTGTTTTTCAGGGCAGATGTAATATATGTGGGTTAGGAAGTTAGGGTGGAGGATGAGGTGATGAGGGAGACAGAGAACAAATCCCCAGAGAGGAGGTCAGGGCCAGGTGGGGGCTGCAGTGGTGGGGTACACGGGAGTGGGTGGTCCTCAGGGAAGGTCTGGGAAGGAGGGGTCGGGGAGCAAAAATAAACTGAAGTGGAAAGAAAAAAACGGTTAAGGTATCACTTGGTGGGGGGTCTATACTGTTGGATGATGGCAGCTTTTCCCTCCGGGAAACTGGGGGGTTTGTTTAGGGTAGTCTCTGCATTTAGGCAGGTGGCAGTTGGCCCCACAGGAAACCTTTTAATCCATGGTATTTATAGACTGTCCTATACTCCCCTGAAAGGCAATTCCCATTTCATTTAGGGAAGACAGCATTATCTGCTTTGAGATGCCACATTTATAGATCTCCCTTTGGCCCAGCAGGAGGGGCTGGGTAATGCCCAGTACTATTATCCTGGTTCCCTGCTGACTCACAGGTTGTGCAGGGACACTTCTGCCATTTACCTCTAAGTGACCTCTGGCTGCTCCTTATTCTATAGTTGCTGCTTTTCTTCTCAAAGTTGAGTTGGAATCAGGACTGGGAAAGGTAGCCCTCTTGTCTCTGTGTTTAGGGTAGCCAGGAATTCCCTAGAATAGTGATTCTGATTTGTTCCCTAGCCCTTATCATAAGGCTAAGATGGCTCTGTTGATAGCATGGCCAAACCCTACATTCAGTCCAGTTCACCATTGATTTTTTGATTCGTGCTAGTATGTATGGGGGTAGAGTACAAAGATGACTGAGACAGGTCTCCAGCTGCAAATCTAGGGGGATAATGAGTAATGAACTCCCATTTGGGATCAAGCTAGTTCTTCCTTATAGTAGGAAATGCTCATACACTTGCAGTCTTGTCTGACTTAAATCATTATTGTGAGGAGTAATTGTAGCAATAATCAATTGAGATTTATATATATATGTATATATATATATATAGATGTACATACACAAACATGTATATGTGTGTATATACATATATACCTAGATTCATGTAAAACTTTCTTAATATTACAAGGTAGACTCATAATAAAAGGTAAGGTGTATGGAGTGCTTTTTACATGGGCACTTTTCTAAGTGCTTCGTTTGTATTAGCTTATTTGATCTTCACAGCTACTTTGAAGTAGGTTGCTTATACCCATTTTATAGTTGTGAGAATTAAGGCCAAATTGGATAAAAAAAAAAAAACTTTCTAGGATGGCATGGCTTGTAAGTAGCAGAACCAGCTTCTGGTCAGACCCTGAAGAAATCCAGGAAGACAGGGCTTCCCACCCCAGGGGGAGGCCATAGCCAGGGCTTAACCCTCAGAGACTAGAATGGAACAGGGTGAGGTCAGCCTGGTGCCCAAAAAATCATTGGCATTTCTATACAACTTAATTAAATTACTGAACCGTTCTGAACTTGGAGCCGTGGATCTTGTATAGTAATGCAATTGAAAAAGATAATATAAGCTAAGGAGAAAGGACAAAATTGGTAGCTCACATATTTGGATGGGCACTTAACTGACAGATTAAAACACAGAGAGGCCAACCCTAACGCCTGTATATCTTTATTCAGTTTACAAATGAGTGCAAAGACCTAGGCAACATGCTTTGTGTAGGGACTTTTAAAGAACAAACATTAAAAAAAAATAAAAGAAATTCTTCCCCTCTCAGACTTTTTCTATTGAAGTTTCTATTGAAGATACCTGAATTTGATCACTAAGACGCACTGTATCCATCTTTGGCCATTATTTTCCAGAGAAATCAAGCTCATTTTTGAGGCATCTTCAGGCCAGTTTATCTATCTCAGCTGTGGAAGATTGGGAACAAAAATATATGCACATTGTGGAGAGGACAATCTCTCCATTAGATGCAAGTCTATAAAGGGAGCTCTGGGAGTTAATGTCTCAGAATTCCTGTTGCAGTCCACTCCACTCTTTAAACGGCTTTTTTAACGTGCGGTGGGTACCTGTCTCATTAGCAGTTCAGGGGAATTAGCCTTCAACAACTAATGACCTAGTTCCCAAATTTGCAGCAGCTTCAGAAGTTTCTAGAATGCCCCGATGCCATGTTTCTCAAAGTGTGCTTAATTAGAATCACCTGACCCACCTTGCATGTTGGGAGTCGGCTCCTTTGTGGGTGGGGTCCTGGTATTCATGTGTAAAACTCGTCCTTCTGCTCAGGTTCTGAAGTAGAGCTTCAAGGCCAAATCTAAGACCACCTTGAGAGGCTATAGAGCTGCCAGCTGCAGCGTTGAACAGTCTTCAAGGCTTCCTGTTTTCTTTTATAATGAGTGGGAATTTTGCCTCCTATTCCATAATACATCCAGGATCATTTTAACATTTAAAATGAATTACATTAATCTAATATGGAATAAATGTGAACCCCTGTGCTTTGGGATGAGACTGCTTAGTTTGTAATCTTGGTGTCATGAATTGTTAACCGTAATGACCTTGGGCAAGTTATTTATCTTCTCTATGTCTTGTCTAAAAATGGAGATAGTCATAATACCTACCTTTTAAGGTTGTTGTGAGGATTAAATCAAATATTAGATAGAAAATGCTTAGATCCATGCACAATGCTTAAGCAGTCAAGTACCAGTTAATAATAGTGATGCTATTATTACAGTTCTGAGTGTCCATGTCACTGGGAGTCTGACCAACCCCCACCCCTCGACGTAGCTATAGAAACTGTTATTTCAGATTGACAAAACATCCCTGTCCCCATTGACACAGCCAGGCCACAGGCTTATAAAAAGGCCTTTTGCCATCCATAAGAAGCCTAAACAGAACACTGGGAAAACACTTTGCCATAACAGATCTTCTCAGGTCACACCGTAGTTTTATTTTAGTTGTTTGAGGTCCCTGTGTGAAGCATGACTGTGCTCAAGCTGTCAGAATCTGGTACGGGTGGGAGGGAAGTGCTTGTTTAGAAAATGTCAGAGAATCCACCAAGTTGCTTTAACCAACAAGTGTTCTTCATTCAGTTTGCACTTTACCCCTTTATTCTTGTTTAATAGTAAAGAGGACTAGATTGCACTTTTCCTTTGTAAAGTACACATCTCAGATTTCCTCTGTTAACTTACTTGTTTTTTAAAAAATTGAGAAATCTCAAGTTGTACTTGTTTCTTTTTTTTTTTTTTAAGATTTTATTTATTTATTTGACAGAGATCAGAAGTAGGCAGAGAGAGAGAGGGGAGGAAGCAGGCTCCCTGCTGAGCAGAGAGCCCGATGCGGGGCTCCATCCCAGGACCCTGCGATCATGACCTGAGCTGAAGGCAGAGGCTTAACCCACTGAACCACCCAGGCGCCCCAAGCTGTACTTGTTTATTTTTTTTAATTTATTTTTTATTTTTATTTATTTGTCAGAGAGAGAGAGAGCGCACGCGAGCGCACAGGCAGACAGAGTGGCAGGCAGAGGCAGAGGGAGAAGCAGGCTCCCCGCTGAGCATGGAGCCCGATGTGGGACTCAATCCTGGGACACTGGCATCATGACTTGAGCCGAAGGCAGCCGCTTAACCAACTGAGCCACCCAGGCGTCCCTGTACTTGTTTCTTGAAGAAAGTTCATGAAGTGCTGGTCTAGCAGTCATGGAGGGAGAAAATCACCTGTGATTTCCCTTCCTCCTCTCACCGTTGTTTACCTGTTTAACTGTGCTGCTTCTATCTAGGATATCTAGGGATGGCAGAATGGCCAGCAGAGTCTTGGGGAGAAGGGCCACATTTCTGGGAGCCAAGGTGGCCCTCCCCTGGCTCATCCTTACAGTAGGCACCCCCACTTTGGGGCAAACACTTGGCCGCACCCTCATCCCCAAGTGTCCTCTCCCCTTCAGAGCAGTTATGTGGAAGTCCAGGTCCTTGTTTCCAGAGTGCCGTGTGTTCAGGCGTTTGTGGCCTGGTTTATGTTGATTCTGCTCTCCTGATCTTATGCTCATTTTTCACATAGCTAGGTGCTGAGGGTTCTTGGGCCTCTTTCCTTTGTAGGAACTAATATTGGCCCTCAGGGCAAATGCTTCTCTTTCTCACTAAATGCAGGTAGAAAGATGTGTTTTACACTTGAGTTCCCCTAGGAGGAGAACTCAGTTGGGTAAAGAGAACACTGCCCCAGGGCTTTTTTTTTCTTTTAGAGCTTCTTAAACACTAGACTTCCTCCTCCTTTTCTCCTCTTCCCAGAAGAAGAGCTGCCAGTAAAATTTTAGTGCCTGACTGTTGAGATATATTTATCACCATTGTGATGGATAAAGGACTTAACTCCTTTCCTTATTGATCCCCTTCACCTCCTTGTAAATGGGAATTACAGGAAATCACAACTAGTTTAAAAGACTGTGGGCAGATGGGAAGGATAGAATGTGTAATCCCCATTCCCAGAAATAGGAGAATAGCTGAGCTGATTGACCTTAGCATTTGGTGGTCAGGAGGAGGGTGAAAGCATGGCTTGAAATAATGTCACCATCTGGGAATTGAAACCTAAGTCTTCCTTCCTGGCTCTGACTTCTTATCATCATGATTCCCCTCTCCGATCCCTTCCTTTCTAGTCAGTAACCAGCCCCTGCCATTCTTTTTTCTGTAGGTCTTTGTCACCACCATCCTGACCAGACCCCCTCATCCTGTCTGACCTTTTAGGCTGCTTTAGTCTCTTGGGCCAGGTTCATCTCCCATGAACATTGTTCTTTTGTCGTGAGATTAGGTGAGAGAATGAAGCCCTGTGTGTGTGGGAGGTGGTATTAACCATCTCTTTCCATGGTGACAGTGCCCTTTCAGGGCAAGGAGTCAGTGTTCTGGTGCCCCTCACATAGTAGGCTTTTATTAAATACTTGTTCATTTGGCTTAGGTCATGTTTCCTGCTCAAGCAGTTACTTTCATTGGCTCCCACTACCCACTCATCAAAGCAGAATCTCTCTGCCTGTTTTTCATGGCTGTACAAACTGGCTTTACTAGAAGTATTCAGCTGAGTATACGTAACACTGTGGAATAATGAGTCTGCGAGGGATAGATCTAGGAATGCTCTAAGAATTGTCCCATGCCCTGGAGGATCTTAAACAGGGTTTTTTTCTTCCTGTTTTTCCCTGATTCTTGGCCTCTTTCCCTCTCCTTTCCCCACCTCCTCCTCCACCCCCCAATTTATATATTGCTTACTTCAGCCTTTCAGGCTGAGAAATTCCTTCTTTCTCCATACTTGTATTCAGCTCTCCAACTTTTCAGGTCACATCTCCTTTCCTTTTTTCTTTCTTTTTCTCTTTGTTCCTCTCTCTCTCTTTCTCTTTCTCTCTCTTTTTTGTTTAAGATTTATTTATTTTTAGAGAGAGTACACCTGTGCAGGAGAGGCAGAAGGAGAAAAACAAACTCCCTGCTGAGTGTAGAGCCCCACGTGGGGCTCAGGGCTCCATCTCATGATCCTGAGCTCTTGACCTGAGCTGAAGTCAGAAGTTGGATGCTTAATGGACTGAGCCACCCAGGCGCCTCTCCCTTCCTTCCTTCCTCTTGAGGTCCTCTTTGACTATCTTGGTTCAGACCCTTCCTGGTTTTTGTTTGTTTTCATTATTTTGTTCTTACAAGTAGCTACTGCTTGTTCTTCCTTATTTTCTAGTTATTCATACCTTGGGATTTAGCATCTTATTGCACCCACATGGAATACTGAAATAGATACTCCTGCCTTCCTGTGTGCCCTGATTGTTTGCTGTCTGTGTTTGCAGCCTCCCCAGCTATCCTGAAGGTTTCAGGTGGGGTGGGGCCTGTGCCTCCTGTGCTTTTTGCAAGCTGTAGATGAAGGACTGACAGGAAATGATGCTGCATGGGGTAGACACTAGAGGTGTCTACCTTTAGACACCATTAGAGGTGAAAGGTGATCTGACAGTGCTTTGAGAATTCTACAGGTTCTGGAGCAGAATAGGGATTGGAGGCTCAAAGACCATCCAGTAGGTCTAGGGCTCTGGAAACCAAGACCTGGAAGGGTCAGGCTTGTCCCCCAAGAGTTTGTCTCATTCTGAGATTCACTTGAAATCCTGGTTCACATGGAAAATGTGAACCTACTAGAAGGTTACTAGGGTTCTTGGGGAGTTGTGAGGCCAGATTGCCTGTGTGTTGTATCTTCCCAAAAGGAGGATGAAAGGGACCTGACTATAGGAAAGCTTATGGCTTAAGAAGACAGACGGTGAGGGGCAACAGTGAACAGACCTGTTGGACTCAGGATTTGATATATTTGTGTTAATGACACTTGTATTGATTTCTCTGGGAAATTTGGAGGAGTATGAATGTATCCTGTAAGTATAAGTAAGCATTTGCTTTGCTTTGCTTTGTCACTGATGGGGCTTATAGCTTATGTTGCAGTTGTCCTTCTGACAATAGAATCTTACATGAAATTAAAAGCAGTGTTTTCCTTTTCTGCCTTTGTCAGAATTTTAAGCATCGTGCTTTCTCTCTCCTCAATCCCCCTTTTATTTCTCAGACCCACCTAGGACTCTGAAACAGTTAGTTACTAATATGGCTGTGGGCTGGGACCAGTTTTAGCCAGTTGAATGCCCTGCAATCCAGTTTAAGTCTATGGGACACATCTAAACTTACTGGAATTCGAGGTAGGAAGTGTGGTTGCAAAGGCAAAGCCATTTAATTGTAGCTTGTATGAAAATAAAGCGAGTTTGAATTTTCTTCTCACAAACTTTCTCTGAAACACCTCTTTAGAGCTTTTATTTTTGGCAAATGGGTTTCGAGGTGACAGCCTCATTACTGTTGGGTGGAGGGATATAAAAAGCCAGTGGGTGATTTCCCAGAATTCTGAGCCTTTGAAAAATGCTATTCTTTTTGGAAAGTAATAAGTGCAGAAGCCAGGATGCCTGTTTCAGATTTATTCCTTCTTATCCTGTTCTCAGCTAGTAAATACTGTGGTCTCGGTATGCCTAAAAACAATGGCTTACATTTGCTTAAATTTCTCTAGCAGTTTGGAAACGAAGTTTAGCCCTTTGATGATGACAGTGACGATGATGATGGTGATGATGATAGGCTCTTAAGAGTGGATACACTGAATTGTGAGCTAGTTCTTTCCAAGATCCTAGGAAGAAAATCACTAACCCATTTTATATGTGAAGGTTATGGCGTTGAGTGGAGGAAGAAACAGCTTTGGAGTACAGAGAAATCATCCGTCCAAAGGTTATACTTTAGAGAAATACTTTGAACAAAGTTGTTTGTTTTCTATTTGGATTGGGTGTTTTTTTTTGTTTTTTGTTTTTGTTTTTGAGAACGCTTTTTACAATGGTATAAATGGTTCCTCTGGAACTCATAGCAGGATTCTTTTTCTATCCTCTCCTGTATTTACAGCTGCTTTTTCCCTAGGGGAACATTCATCTGTTTTAAAAAGCAGAGAGAGAAAACAAGAAGTTCTCTCAGTGATGTTTGGAAATGAACTGCATTTGTCTTTCAGGAAGGCAAGTTCTTAAGGGTTGCTGTTTGGATGAAAGAAAAGGAAGTCTGGCTACAGTGTTATCCCCCAGTACACCAAGCGCATGGGCATGCACACACACATGCATAGAAACCCCTCCTCTCAGAGGCTCCTTGTGGCAGGTACTAAGGGATTTAGGATGCAAGGTCCCCATTATGGTCCCTTTGTTATATTAGACCAAAACATTGCTTTTCAGCCCCTGAGTAAGTCAGTTTTTCTGGCAAGCCACTTCTTTGCCCTGAGTATCCTTGTGTAGGGTCCTGGGCTGGCACTGGCACTCAAGCCCGGGACTGTACTTGGATGTGAGGTCAGAGGCAGTATCCAAGGGCATTTAGGACAGGAAAGAGTTCTGATGTTGAGGATGTTTTCATCATACTGATGCTTTAAGGCCTTGGAGTAGAGGTTTTCCGGGCATCTAGATGAAGTTTAGTAAATGGGCTTAACTAAGTGCCCCTTAGCCCTGTTCCACAGTTTCTACCAGCTAGCTGGTTGTTGGCATGCACCTTTGTTTTGTTATGAGAAGAAGAGGAATTCTGTTTTGCAAATAAGTTACTGTGCCTTCCATTCGGATTCTGTGGATGGTTACACTAGAAAAGCTAATGAGTACTTCCATGCGGCACACACTGATGCAGAGTGGGTGGATGGCAGGTTGGAGGCTGGATGACCTTCATAGAGCACTGTGCTATTGAAGGCAGATACTGAGATGACACTAAGGTCAGATGTGCCCTGAAGTTCCAGTGGCTTGGCCCCCTGTCTGCTGGTGCATTCCCCAAGGCTAAGCCAACAGAGTCCTTTAGCTTTTCTGAAATGACTGCTTCTCACGGCTCCTTTAGTGTCATCAGCCAGAGGAGGGACATTAAAGGTAGGACAGTCTTAATTAAGCTTGCCTGGTTTGGCAGTCACTCAGACTCATCTCCTGTTTCTGTGTTGACTGATAGTCCCCTCCAGTTTTCCAAACAACTCTTCCTTATTTCCAAGGGGGGAGGCATTTTTCCTAAACCTTCCTTCAAAAAAACACAAAACACAAAAAACAAAAACAAAACCCACAAAAAAGCTATAGCCTACCTTGATTATTGGTGTGTGTGTGCCTTCTGTCTCTTTCTGGCAGTGGCGGGTGGCCACTCTTGCTTTTTCATGAGTTGCTTCTACCCCCTTGGAGTTCCTGGAGGTTAATGCTATGCTGAACTTCCTTGTCAGGCAGAGGCCTGGACATGAGCCCATTCTTGGGTTCTCCGAATGGACAGAGCACAGTGGAGAACAGGGCTGGGGCTGGCACTAGGTCTGAGGGAGCTCAGTGGTTAGATTCTGATTGGGGGATATTTGAGGGAACTCTGTTTAGTGAAGAGGTGGGAAAACAGTTCTGGTTCAGCCACCAGCAAGCCATGTCCTTGGGCAAGTCATGGCCCCTTTCTGGACCTTTGTTCCCCTCTAAAATGGGTAGATTGGACTTTACAAGATGACCCAAGACCCAAAGTTCCTTTAGACAGTAATGTGTTAACGATCCCCACACAGATCCCTGAGTCTGCTTGTGGTCAGGGTGACCAGAGGCTAAAAAGGCAGAAAAACTTGCTCTTTCCAGTTCTCTTTTGCCTCCAGGCTTTTTGCACAGGCTGCTCCTCTCCCTGGAATGCCTCTTCTTACAGTCAGTGTCCATTTAGATCACTCCTTGCCCTTGTGCTGATGGGGTGCCCCTGCTCTGTGCTGCTGTATCACTCAGTGCTCAGCACTTATTCCACTGTGTTAATGTCTGTTAACTTGTGCTTCCTGAGGACAGAGACTGTCTGCTGTCACCACTGTACCCCCAGTTGGCCGGTGCTGTGTCTGGAATGTGGTATATGTCCGCGAATGACCTCTCCTGGGCCACCACACCCAGTGCTCTCGGAGTTGTTCTGGGTTTTCCCCGCCTTACCAAGCCCTCTTTCTGATGAGCTATATGTGGATGCAGGAGAACTTTGGATAATGCTGAGAATTGTTTTCAAGGTTCAACTCAGTGTGCTAAAGTGTGGAGTGACGTTGCCACCCCGCCCTGGGGGTGCTCTTTCTAGGTGTTGCTTAGACCTGGGAAGAATCTGGACTTTGCCCTGCTCTTCCCCATCTGCAGCCGTGAGGGAGGGGCAGGCTGGCACCCGCAGATTACTTTTCCTGCCAGGTGTCTGGGGCTGGGCCATCTGCTGCTGGTGACAGTGGGTAGGGTGAGGGGTGAGCAGCAACCTAATCTCCTTCACTGCACAGACTACTCAGCAGAGTCCAGACCCCTTTCTCCCCACATTTTCTCTTCTGTTCCAGTGCTCTGTAATGCTACTCTTCATTTCCATCTTGCTTTTGTTCCACTGCTGCTCCCCCACCACTCTGCTAGGAGAACCCTTGCTGCGGTTTTGTTTACTTTGTGTGTGTGTCTTGCCCTTTAGCCTGAGCCCCCAAGAATCTTGATGTGATGTAAGACAGCAGCAGCAAAAAGAAAAAAGCAAAAAAAGCAAAAACCAAACTTCAGAAATGAAACTTTGGACCCCTGTTGGTCTCTGTCTGGATGTTAATGATGAGACTCTTCCCATCAGAGTTTGTACCTTTGGGTTCACCACTCCATTTTCTATTCCTCCTCCCAGGGAATCTTTGAACAGCGGGGGGTGGGCTGAGTCACTTACAAAAGCTCTAATTTTGCTTGTGTTTTAAGTCTTGCCTTTTTTCTGGCCTTGTGAGGACACAGGAAAGAGCCAAAGAGAAAGTAAGTAACCTTTCCCATCACTCTTGATGACTCTGGGTTTGGAGGTTTTGAACTGGGGTGTGTGCATGCACATTCGTATGTGCTCCTGTGTGTGTGTGTGTGTGTGTGTGTGTGTGTGTACATGTGCACAAACTATGCCAGGAGGTGGGATTAGGGGGGAATGCAGACAGAGTCGTAAAGTCATCTTTACCAAGTGAAGTCGGGACAGTGCAGAGAACAGAAGGGCAGGACTTCTCAAACTTTAACAAACATAGGAATCACCGGTGGAATTTTATTATGATGCAGATTATGATTCAGGAGATCAGGGATTCCATGCAAGTTTGTAATAAGCTCCCAGCTGATTGCTGGGGCTGCTGTTCAGTGATCCATAGTTTGAATAGTAAGAACAGTAAGCCTCCTTCTTCCTCCTCCTCCTCCTCCTCTTAAAACTGATTAAAGATTGACCTGGGGAGGGCAGGAGGGAGACTAGTAAAGGACTTTCATATTTTAAACCTGAGGGCCTGGCCTGGCCTTTCAGCCAGTGTTTACAAAGCCCTTTCTCACGTCCCTTCCTCCTGCCTGAGTTCCTGGCTTTTCTGGAGCTCCCCTTGGCCCAGTTTGGTTTCCATAATATAAGAACCTCTGTCCTTCAGATGTGGGTGTGCATACAGTAAGACTGGATCTTTCCCCTTTCTCTTTGACTTACTGTAAATAATAAGGCCAAAACTAGTGTTTAAAATAGAACTTTTAGAACTGGAGGAATTCTTAAATTATCTTTTCTAATCCCTCTAGTTTACTGAGGAGAAAACGGGCCCAGAAAAGTTTTGTAACATGTTCAAAATTAGTGGCAGAGCTGGAGTTAAAAGCCAGATGCCGGAAAGCCCAAGTTCTTCTCTCAAAGGGACTCTAAGGGACTCTAGCCCTAGTTAGGGACTATGGGAGGATCAGTGTTGTTTTGGGGTCAGGTGTTAGGACAACAGGCCTTCTAGTAGTAGTGTGAGGGAATTGTACACAATATGGGACACTCCGGTGGATCTGCTGTAGCTCAGCAGCCATTCACTTATGCCAGGGTTCTCAACTGCAGCACTATTGACATTTGGGGCCAAATAATTCTTTGTTACGAATTCTTTGCGAAACATCATAGGGTGTTTGGTGGCCTCCCAGCCTCTTCCTACTAGATTTCAGTAGCATCCCCTCCCCTGATATTATAACAATTAAAATCACTCTAGCCATTGTCAGATACCAGGGGAGAGGATAAAATTGCCTCTGGTTTAGAACCTGTAGTTCAGGCAAAAAGTATTTTGGGGAAGAAAGTTGCTCTTGGGTACCTGTGCTGGGGTTTTTTATGTGTGATTTGGTTTTTTTTGTTGTTGTTTTTAGTGTACTTCAGTCTCAGGGTTACAAAGAAAGCATATGGCCGATGAGGGGGCCCCAGCCTTCCTGGGCACTTACAGTTTTGTTTACAGTTGAGTGGGGAGACCTAAGCAGCCAGTGCATGGGACAGACAAATTGCCATCTTAATGGTCCTTCCAGGATGCAGAGCTGCAGGATGGACTCTGAAGAATGTGGTGCCAGCCCAGGGTACTTAATGAGGAGGTTTTGCTACCTGGGCTGGATTGCATGGCTAAGAATTGAGTAATTCTCATTAATATCTTTAGATATTCTTACCTACTTACCTACTTCTGTGCAAGCTGTACTCTTTCATTCTGAAAAAACATTTCATCTGAATCAGGTACATTAACCAGCAGATATGTATGCTTGAAGGTAGGGGAACCTACTCAGGCCTGATGCTGGTAAGGCTAACTCATTCCTTAATGAGATTTACTTTTTACTTCTAACTTGATTTTTTTTTTTTTTTTTTGCTATGGGTGAATCCTTAGATAGCCTTTCTTATCTCTTTACCATTGTGTTCAGCAATATTGACATAAGACTACAAAAGAACTACAGACTGAAATGTTCTGAATATATAGATACAAAAAACATGGTTAAGTGCCCCTCTGTGTGAACCTAAGAAAGGGTCCTTTACCTCTTTTTATTCTTCACAGGATACCCTCTCCATCTTATGCTCAACACAGGCCTCCATGACAAATGTTACTTAAGAGCACAAAAAGCAGTAGTGATGGGAGCTTCATAGTTCTTGTCAATTTTTCCTTAACCAGTGCCAGACTGTCGCCTTTCCCCAAGACTTCCAACATGATGCTCCATTGCCTCCTGGGTTGCATTGTTTCTAATAATAAGCCCACTGTAACCCTTTGGTCTTTTGAATACAGTATGTCTCTCCTTCCCCCCACCTATTGTGGGTGCTTTTAACATGTTCTCTATCACTCGTTTTCAGCATTTTGACTACGGTGTGCCTTGTGCTCTCTTTTTGTCCTTCTTGGGGTTTGATGAGCTCTTGAATCTGTGGGTTTATAGTTTTCATCAAATTCGGAAGATTTTCTGCCATTATTTCTTGAAAAATTTTTTTGTGTCTACCTACTCCACCCCCAGTACACACACACATACACATACAAACACATTATGTGTATATATAACATATATACATATATGTAAGGCGCTTGATATTGTCCCCCTGCTGACTGATGTTCTGTGTATATCCTTTTGGATAGTTTTTGCTGTGTTTTCGAGTTCATGAATTTTTTCTTCTACAGTGTCTAATCTGTTAATCCTATCCTATATATTTTCCCTTAAGATACTTGTATTTTTCCTTTTAGAAATTCAGTTTGGGTCTTTACTATCTCTTCATTTCTTTCCTCATCATGCTCATGCCTTCCTCTTCTCTCTTGAACACATGGAGTATATTTATAATAGAGATTTTAACATCCTTGTCCACTAATTCTGTCACTGGGTCAGTTTTATTCCTGTTTCTATTGTTTCATTATTCTTCTAGTTATGGTCATATTTTTCTTCCTATTTGCATTCCTGTTATTTTTTTTATTCGAACCTAGATATAGTGAGTTTTATTTTTCTGGGTGCTAGAACTTTTTGTATTCCTTTCCATACTTTTGGGCTTTGTTGTCAGAAGCAGTTCAGTTACTTGGAATTTGTTTGATTCTTTGTTTTCAGGGCTTGTTTTCTTGCTTTGTTAGGGTAGGGCCAGAACAGCCTGTAGTCTAGGGTGGGGATGGTCCCACTACTAAGGCCAAAGCCTTCTGAAGATTGCATCTGATGCCCTGTGTATTAGGAGATTTTTCCACTTTGGCCAGTGAGAACATAAATATTTCTGGCTCTGTGTGAACTCTGGGGGTTATGCCATCTACTTCTTTCCTTTCATTCTTGCCCCAGCATTGCTAATTTCCTCACACATATGCACAGATGAGTACTCAGCTAAAGGCTCAAGGGGATCTCTCTACAGATCGCTGGGTTTTTTTTTCTCTTTGTGCCTTCTTTTCAGTTTTTTTTTGCTCTGTAAATCTAGCCACATTGGTGTCCTCAAATTCCCAACTCTTTTTTTCAGACGCAGTGAGATTGTTTAACTCTTTCAGATTTCTCCTCTCTACTCTGTGTCCTGGTGGTAGGGCACTAGTAGGGTTCAGTGCATTTCTTTCCTTTTAGTCAAGGATCACTGCCTTCTGCTGCCTGTTGTTGAATGTCTGAAAACTATTATTTAATATATTATATCTGGCTTTCTAGTTCTTTAAGGAGAGAGAATAAATCTAGTCCCTGTTACTCCACCATGACTGGAGGCAGAAGTCCCTCAGATTGTCAACCTCAGACCAGTTTTTAACCTTGGATGTCTTTTTCCTCCTGTGTTCACTTGTCAAAAAATGGATCCATTGAGACAGATTTTGAGAATTCAGCCAGATTCAGGTCATATCAATTTGCCACACAGTTACTGGACTCCTGTGTCCCAAAAAAATAGCATCGTTCAGTATCATGCTATATATGGTACATTCTGTAATTTTACCTGTATTGTAATGCTACACTTCCTCCAGAAGGCTGGGTGTGTGCTTCCAGGTGTTATCCTAACATGAACATGCACATAGGCACACACTTTGAGTCTCCTCCTTGCACCTCCTGACCATGTTCCCATTTAACCTGGGCAGCTGACTGAACTGATAGGCACAGTGGATGAACAAAGAGCAGGGGCCCAGCTGTCTGAGCATGAGTTAGGCCCAGATAGCCTTCTGTGGGGAAGGCAAGAGCATTAACTCTCCATGTGCAGTGCCCTTCCACTTTACCTAATCAGACTTTTCTGGATACTGTAGTACACTCTTCAGAAACGTGTGAATCATGGACTCTTTGGAATTCTGCGAAACAGGTATTGTTACCTCCATGGTGTATGTGACAAAACAGAGGCTCACAGCAGTTAGAGCAGTATACCTGGCATCTGTAGGAACCCAGAGGCAGAATCAGGATTTGAAGTCCTTTTTGTGTAACTCTAAAACCCACAATGAATGATCCAGAAAGTTACAGTTTTATTTCCCTCTTCTGGGATCCAGCTTAATATGTTTTGTCTTCAGCATTTTGGCTATATATCACCCATGTGTTTTCACTTTCTACCTCATATTTTGGTTATTTCTATATATGTCTTATCTCCCTCAGTAGACTGTAATCTCTTGTAGGGCATATGCTTTTCTCCACCTTTGTACCTTTCATGGAATCTAGAATATGTAGGTGCCAATGTAAGTGTTGAATGAAGCCAGTAAGTTCTTTAAGAAAGATATTTTTGAGGAATGAGTCCAGATGCCTTGTCTGGAGGGAAATACCAGATTTCCTCATTAATTTATGGTGTTTCTTTCTCATCTGCTGTGTTTATCATACTCCCTCTTAACATCTTCCAGGATGTATTCTGGACTTTATGAAGTTCTTCATTTGTTATCTCTCCCTGAACTTTGACTAATTTGAGGTTACTTTTAGAGTGTGTGTTCAGAGATTTAAGGGAATATCTGTTGTGAATTACATTCCTTTCTTCTCAGGTCCTGATTTAGAGACCCACAGCTGGAGAACCAGAAGTGTGATTGGAGCTAGAACTGGAGCTTGTAGGCCTTGGTAGAAGGTATAGGTGGAGGCAAGGGTGTGGGACTAATCAAAGGGGAAGGAACAATAGGCAAGTTCCTATTTCTTATTTTTTGCTTGGGGCCTCACAGTCCAACCTTGATGGCTTACAGGAAGTTTGGGTAATATGCAAAGAAGAGGACAGGAAGAGTCATGGTTTGGTTATAGATCCACAGGCTTCTTAGAATTTACGCAAGATGGAGGAGAGCACTTGGCGCCAGAAGATGGTGTCTTGTTTGGCTTAAGTGCATACCTGATTTCACCTATTGCTGTTAAGCTTCAGGAGATGGAGGTAAAGAACATACTTCTAGAATTCTGAGCCTGAACCAGAGAATCTTAAGGCCTGAGAGACACAGGAAAGGTCACTTCTGGCCCTGCTACTAGGCTGATCATTTCTTCTCACTCATGAATCTTACATATGTAACAGTTTTGGGGTAGGGGTGATGGGATGGAGAGGCTTTTTTGTTGCTGTTGAAGACTAAGGAAGCAGGCAGCTCTTTGATACTCATCCCCATCTTCTCCCTAGCTTTGGCCAACCACAGCATGTGGGAGTGTCAGTTCAGAGCAACTCTCCAAGCTCTCTGGGCAGTTTAGGAATCTTAACTAAAATCCTTGGGTTAACTGAGCAGGTGCAGCTTATAAGATACAAATGCTTTCTAGCCACCCTCTAGTCTTTCTTCTCCCTTCTTTTCCAATCCCTTGCCCCCAATAGTTTTGGCCTTTATGATAGCCACTTTCTCACTTTGAATTCGTGTTAAAAGATCAGTATGATCTACCCTCACCACTCAGATGAAACTGCCCTTGATAGGTCATTAATGTTCTTATGACCAGAGCAGTCTTCATTGTACTGGACTTTCACTGTCAACTCCCCCTACATTCACCTTCACTGTCTCTGTCCGTCCCTCAACATCTTTGATGCACAAGGCCTGGTTTCCTTGTACTTTTTGGAGTGTCTTTCATAGGCTCGCCTTCCTTTTTTTTTTTTTTTTTTTAAAGATTTTATTTATTTATCAAAGAGAGAGAGGGGGAGAGAGCGAGCACAGGCAGACAGAATGGCAGGCAGAGGCAGAGGGAGAAGCAGGCTCCCCGCCGAGCAAGGAGCCTGATGTGGGACTTGATCCCAGGACGCTGGGATCATGACCTGAGCCGAAGGCAGCTGCTTAACCAACTGAGCCACCCAGGCGTCCCAGGTTCGCCTTCCTTGACATGCTCCTTTAAAAAGTTATTGCTTTTCCCAGGATTCTATCCTTGACTTTCTTCTCTTCCCACTCTAACTCTCTTAGGTGAGTCCATCTATAGTACACTGTTTCAGCCATTGCTTATAGGCTGCAAACTCCAAGCTCAAAGTGCTCTGCAGAACTTCATACTCATTTCTTATTTCGGGCCATGCTAATCTTCTCTGGATTGTTCTAATTTTAATATATGTGCTGCCAAAGCGAGCACCATACTTATTTCTGATTTGCCTGTTAGACCTTTCTACCTGAATATCCTTCAAGTATATGTCCCAAGAATAACCTGAACTCAGTTGATTACATTCTTCAATAAAATCTGCTGGTCCACCTGGGTTCTTTCTCCTTTGGTAGCTTTCACCATTTACGCTATCACTTAGGCCAAAAACCTCGGCACCACCCACTATTGTTTTGACTCATTCCATCCTATTAGTTTTTGGCATCTTCTGCAGCATTTGGCACATCATGGACATCAAATGAATAAATAAGAGGAAAAGTTTATTAATTTCATCTGAATTTAATTATAGTTTAGCTAGCACTGTGGCTTTGATAAAGTAGAATAGCTATGGTTTCACTGTAACTTTAGGGAAGGGCATTTGACTTTTGGCAACATTCATATTATATTAAGGAGAAGGCACTTTTTTATTTAAAACAGGAACACTTTGTGGAGGGATTGGTCATTATTAGAAATGAATGGATTGGGGGCTTCTGGGTAGCTCAGTTGGTTGGGTGTCTGCCTTCCAACTGCCAGGGTCCTGGGATCAAATTCCGAGTTGGGCTCCTTGCTCAGTGGGGAGCCTGCTCCTCCCTCTGCCTGCTGCTCCCCCTGCTTGTGCTCACTCTCTGTCAAATAAATAAATAAAATCTTTTTTTTTTTTAAGATTTTATTTATTTTATTTGACAGACAGAGATCACAAGCAGGCAGAGGCAGGCAGAGAGAGAGGAAGGGAAAGCGGGCTCCATGCTGAGCAGAGAGCCCGATGTGGGGCTCAATCCCAGGGCCCTGGGATCATGACCTGAGCCGAAGGCAGAGGCCCTAACCCACTGAGCCACCCAGGCACCCCTAAATAAATAAAATCTTAAAAAAGAAATGAATGGATTGGATTGACCACTGTGCTATCTTTCAGGGCTGGTCTAAGGAGCTGCTGACAGTTATATAGAGAGGTGGGTGAAGTCAGATTGTACTGGCCCAGAGGGCCTTGTCCTTGGTGTTCATGGGAATAGAGGCAGTGTGTCAAGGGTGAACTTGCCACATGCTGTGGGTTTAATGCAGGAATAGGGAAGACGTTTCCATTGGGGAGGGTAGTGTGCCTTTTATTCACTGATGGATTTCATAGTTGTATCCTCATATTTGTAAATGCTGA
This sequence comes from Mustela nivalis, assembly GCF_964662115.1. Taxonomy (NCBI): domain Eukaryota; kingdom Metazoa; phylum Chordata; class Mammalia; order Carnivora; family Mustelidae; genus Mustela; species Mustela nivalis. Next base: position 31,829,127 of record NC_139025.1, on the reverse strand, counting down.
GAGGAGGTGTTTGTAACTGTCATGTTTTGCCAAGTTTATTTTCCTTCCTTTCTATTTAGCCCCTTAAAAAAAAGGAGATGGTGACTTAAAATCATAGGATTTTGGAGCCAGAGAAGCTCTTCAGGTAGTAGTCTTCTAGCTCAACCCTTACATATTCAGAAAATAATGATAATACTAGGGATAGGTGGTACTAGTTCGAATACATACCATGTTCAATGACTCATTAAGTGCCAGGTGTTATGTTAAATGCTTTATATGTGTTTCCTGGTATAATACTTACCCATGAGGTATCTTTTATTAGTGCTATTTTAAAGATAAAGAAATTGAGGTCCAGAACGATTGGATAACCGCATTGGAGTTAGGTTTGCTGAAACAGCTATTGTGCAGAAAGATGAATTGTCTTGCTTGCTCAAGGTCAAGTTTTCCAGTTAGAGGCAGAATATGAGTAGAATCCAGATCTCCTGACCCTGAACTCAGCATATATTTTTGTTTTGAGCTGAGAATTCATTCTTTGTGGTCATTTGTGTCTCATTTCTTGCTCAGTCCCTTTTAATTTTAGTGAAATTGAATGAAGTAGAGGAAAGGGTGGTTTAGAGTTGGGGTTTTGGGTGAGTTTTTTAAAGTTTATTTTTAAATAGGCAACCTTCCCAGACTGACTGGGAATGTAGCAGAAGGCCTGAGAACCAGGAAGTGACACAGACCTGTTTATACCATCCCATTTGGGGGCTTTTGGGAAGCCATCCACAGAGATGGTAAAAAGTAAACATAAGTGCATCAGCCAGTTCTCTTGGGTTTGCTATTTTTGACCTGGAGGAGGTGTTTCCTGCATAGCTCTGAGTACTTTGGAAACCAAAACCTAGCACCTAAACATCTTGATTGAAGGTATATAGATAGATATTTATTTCTTGTTACCAGACACAGCATTCAGTGGTGCCTCGCAGACAAAATTACCACTTTTTTTTTCTTTCTCTCTGCCATCCTTTTGGTGAATTGCTTTTCTCCATTTCTTTTTCTTTCTTTGTAATTAGCACTATGCATGCAAATCTATCCTGAGAGCCCACTAGGTCTGTGCATGATTTTGAAGGTCCAGTTCAACATTTCTCTTTCACTTCCCTCTAATCCCACTCAGAAGTCTTTGTTCCCATCTCCTCTACATTCTCAGAGCACTTAAAAACAAAAACAACTCTTTTGTTGTACCCTCCTAACACTTTCACAGTGTTATATGGATAAACATATAATTCCTCTCACATAGGTTGTGAATTCCTTGAGAATAAGGAATTCATGTCTGTGCTGAACTTCATCTCCGTGATCACCCAAGCCTTGCACTGAAGACAGTCAGTAAATATTTGCTGAACTGCAGCGTAGTCACTGCAAACACAGAGCCCTAAAAAGTCAGATTTAGCAAATCAGCTTCCCAGACTTTATTTGCCCAGTGGGTATTGAAGCCTGCTCAGCTCAGCTCTGATGGGAACCAAGCAGAGGGATGTGATGACACGTAGATATATCTCTCGGGTCTAGGAACCAATTACAGCCCCTCTGCCAAGCACGTATTGCTACCTGGCCAAAACTTCAGGATTTATGCCCTTTTCCTCTCCTGTTTTATGTCTGCTGCAACTTCGCTTTCTTGCATTTCCTACACAAATTATGTCTTTTGGGTTTATCTCTTTTCCCCCTTCAGTGAACAAGTAAATGTTGAGCACTTTGGGGTGTAGAAAGAGGCAGAGTTGGTGGTCTCTGCCAGAATTTACTACCTGCAGTAAATGCAGCATACAGCAGTTAAGTAACCGTGAGCAGGCCCTAGGGAGGGACATGATTGGTTGCCCCATTCATGGTCCAGGGAGTAATGCTTTGGGTTCAGAAGGGCCTTCCGTGCTTATGGGCTGAATTGATGAGTTTTCTCAGAAGAGAAGTGGCTAAACTTGACCTTGTATTTGGAAAAAAAGATCAGGAAGCCCTTTGCAGTAGGAGAGCAGGAGAAGAATAGACTTTGGTCCCTTGGATTTCATTTATCTGTAAAAGGGGGTAATGACACCTATTTAATGAGGTAATAAGTGTGTGTGTGTATGTGTGTGTGTGTACACACATATATGTATCAAACATGTAAGCTGTGTGCCTCATCCTTTCCTACAACATGTTCAGACTAGAAAACCTCCTAGGTCTCTCTGAATACAAATATTGCCTTAGTATAGTCAACATAATTATAATTTGGGGGGAGGGAATGTGAAGTTCCTTTAAAAAATACATTTTTAGAACGTCATAGGGAGAACCTTGGATGTTTACTTATTTGACCTATTGGCTGTTTTTTCATTTAAACTGTGTTTTGAGCCTCGGCTCAGGGCATATGTTTCTAGCCCAGCTGAAACAGTGCCCTTCAGGAATCCAGTGGGTGCTCAATTACAGCCTTTTAGAGCAGGAAAGGGCCTTAGTCAACATTGATTTGAGTACCCATTGCCCCATACACCATCCTGCGTCCTTCATGTTTATCTCATTTCCACCTCACGACAGCCCAATGAAGAGTGGGTATTGTGTGTCCAGTTTATAGATGGGAACTGAAAATAATTTACCCTAGACTACCCAGCTCATACTATCCAAGCAGAGCAGAGATTCTGGCCCAGTCTGCTAGAATCTTTTCACGATCCCAGCCTCCCTTAGGAACAATTAGTTGAACTGTTTCATTTTACTGATGAGGAAACAGAGGCCCAGGAAGGCGGTGTGATTTGTCTCAGCCCATCAGTCATTGGTGAAGCTGGGACTTAGGGAAGAAGTGGTTTCCTGCCTTCAGGGTCGGAAATTTATGGCCTGAGCCAAGTTCCTGCTCACAGCCACTCTGCCTTCATTCTCCTTTTTTTCTGTCCTGTCTTGAGTCTGTGTTGTTTTGTTCTCTTCTGTCCTCTCTTGTGTGTTTTCTCTTTCCTTCTGGGCCTACAGCTCTGCAGTGATCTGTGTGGTGTGCGCATGCGCATGCACAGAGGCCAGGGTTTTTTGTTAGATGTTTATTATTTTTGGAAAGCACTTTAGGAACACTGTGTACGGATGGCCTATACAAATGGTGCTGATGGATTGATTAAGCTCTAAATGGGAAAGTGGAGTTTCCTGAGTTTGCTGCAGTGCAGAGGGAGATGGATGCTGAGATGGGTCTTGGGAGTAGAAGGGGTAGAGGACTGCTCATGCAGAACAAAGAGGATGGGTTTAACATTTCTTCCTTCCAGTTAGAACTTTTGTTGACTTGTGTTTTCAGAGGAAATATTTCTGGGCCCCTCCTATTCCCTAGAAGACATTCCAGATTCCTTAGAACTGAAAGGGCATTTGGGGATCATCCAGGCCCACCCCTTGAGGACCAGGAAGAATAATTGACTTGCCTGAAGCCAGTCCACTGTTGATTGGTGGAGCTGGGACTTAGAGCTGTCTTGTGCATTTAGGTCCATGCTGCAGTCATCCTGCTGTTAGGTTCTAGAAGAGATATTGGAGACTTAGAAGCTTAGGTGTGGGGCTGGGTTAGTGTCTCTGCTGCTGTCCCTGCTGTCTGAAGCTTGAGGACTATGGTAGGGGTAAAGTGTGACAACGGGAGGATGTGGGGAGCAGTTCTGGGGAAACCAGACAAAGATACAAAGAATATCAAAGCAATTAAAAAAAAAATAAATACTCTTAACACCTGCCCTACTCTGACTTAGGTGGCTTATGAGGAAAGCTGAAGGTTATTTTGGGATTTCTAGGAGCTGAATTTTAACAAGAATTTGACTTTTTCTTTTGGGCTTTGGACCTGGAGATAAAAAGAAAATGGATAAGGCGTCATTCTGGCTGTTGAGGATCTCCAAGTCCAGTAGAACACTTTGTGCCTGTTGAAGCCCTTGCATGTTAGTGGTACAAAAGAAAGGGGAAGATACAGAGGAAGGAGTCACAAGGGGAGAAAAAAGGAAACCGAAGATGTCTAGAAGTAACTTCATTTTTTCATTTTGGAGGGAAGAGTAGGAGGCATTAAGATCTGATTAACGTTTAGATATCTTTTGCTGCTTTGGCCAAGCTGTTTCAGAGTGAGTAGGAGAGAAGTGGAGGAGACATGGAAGGGAAGAAAGGGAGCAGTAAGGGAGGCCTTCCTGGCATGTTAGCCACTTCTCTTATCATACCCTCTGGGAGACTTATCACATCCTCACAGAGTTAAGACTTCTTATCTTTACATTCTGAAAGGTAATTAACTGGTTAAATTCTGGTCACATTTCACAAACTGTTCTTTGTCTTCTCCTATCACATGGCAGCATTGGGGTTGGTGAAGATGACTAATCAAAGGAACAGACTTTCTTGTTCTAGACTCTCCACTACCACCATCCCCTTTCTGGACTAGGTCTGAAGCAAGAAAAGGACTTACGTTGGTTTTACCCATCCAGTTCCTTCTCTTAACTAACAGAGAGATAGGTCATTGTTTATGAAATAATCTGTCCTGAAAATTACATGTAGACTGAGGCTGATCTCACAGAACTGGAGAGAAACTTACTTTGTACCTGGGAGCCGAGTTTGACAGAGTCAGGACTCTTGGGACTCTTGCCTCCGCAGAGGAGAGCTCAGTAGAATGCTACATGACCCTGTTTCTCCAGCAGGACCGAGGCAGCCAGGCACGTGGGCTGAGGAGATCTGGGCCCTGAGCTGTCTCAGGGGCAGGGTGCCCTAGGTGTTTCATAGCTGGCCCCACCTGCTGCTGCTGCTACCCTAAGCTATGAGCCATTTTTGAAGGTGACTCCCAGGATACCTTTAATCTTTTCAGGCTCTTTGGTTAACCTGGAAGCATCTGTGGCAACAATAAGCAAGCAAACCATTTGGACTTTGGGCTTGTGTTACAGGTTGTCCTTTACTCCAGAAGCGTGTCATGTTTGCATCATCATTTTTTATGGGCAGATAAAGAATGCCCATAGATAGGTCTCTTTTGTCTTGGCTCCTAGGCCAAACTGTATATAGAAGGACCCGAGTTTTGCCAGTTTATAGAGCTTTCCTTTGTATTTTGTCCTTTTTGAGCCTCACTACAGAGTAGGGAGATAGTTAAAGCAAGCAACAACCCCATTTTATAGACAAGGGTATAGAGGCAGAGGTGAGGTAAGTGGCTTCCCCAAAATCAGAGCCATGGGGCCTCATAGAGGATTGTTCTGAAAGGAAATGACTGTTCATGACGTTTAGCAGAGCACAGTCACCCAGCTTTTAATGTTCCGAGTTCACAGAGGTGTGAGAGACCAGATGCTGACCTTGAGGGCCAGACATTCTAGCTCATGGAGACTGTCTTTACCACATGCTATTGGGGCAGCAGCACCAGTCCCAAGGAAAAATATCAGGATGAATCTAGATTTTCCATGACTCCTCCTGACCCCATATTTTAGAGGGGAAGGCGGGCAGAGTTGTATTATATGCAGAGAAGCTCGGATGTTGTGGTGAATTCTCTGGCTGAGAGAGACCTTCAAGCCTTTTTTAGATATGGAAATGGAAGCCAGGGAGCCTTTGTGATCAGCCAGCTGTTTGGTGGCAGAGAGGACCCTTTCCCCATTGTACCTCTAAGTTTAAATGTTCCATGCCTTGTGAGGATGGATGAGTGCCAACTTTGAACATGAGGCCAGGCTCCTCTTTAATCATAATTTTTCCCCAAAATTTTTTGTGGTAAAATACACATAAAATGAAATCGATCTAAGACGATCGATTTCATTTTATGTGTATTTTACCAGTTTTAAGTGTGCATTCACACTATTGTACAGCTGTCACCTCCATCCGTCCATCTCCAGAGCTCTTCTGGCAAATTTGAAACTCTGTACTTACTAAACACTAACTGTTCTTTCTTCCCCCAGCCCCTGCCAACCAGCATCTACTTTCTGTCTGGGGAAGAAAGGTACCAAAGGAATACTCAAGTGAGATAGATTCTTCTCCTTCCCCTCCTCCTCCTCCAAGTTTTTGTCTGTGTGTTTCTCTAGGGGTAATGAATAGTTAATTTGTTCTGAAGTGTTTTTCTTTTCACTTAATCTAAAGTCACAATTCAAGGATAGGTTTTATTTTTTAAATTCTGTGTTCAGAGCAGATCCCTTCTTAAAATGAAGAGATGTACATAGGTAACCCTTTCTCTACAATAACTGGGTTCTCCCATTCTGAGCAATACCTGGGGTTGTAGGTCTTCCCTTTTCTCTGTGTTACTTCTGAAGCACTAACTCTTGGCCTGGCCTTGCATGTAAACACTCCACTGACTACCCTCTGTTCATCTTTTTTTCTTTGTAGAGCTCCCATCGTCATTACCCCCATCTGTTCTTCCCTTAATCTGGTCTTAGGCTTCATGGTGGAATTGGTCCTTTGGCCCAGGTAGCTGCTTAAACAATAAGGGAGGAGTCCGTTGTTTCTTTAAAACAGAACAGGAGTTCATCTGTATGCATTTTCTTCCCAGTACTAAATGGGCTCCTCCCCACAGCATTCGTGAGTTTGGCAAGCATTTGTTTCCTGCCTGTCAGGTGCCAGGCCCTGTTGCCCTCTCTTTTCCTAAGTACCCTGTTGAGTCTGATGAGGCGAAACAGATAAACATGTAGATATATTAACCTATTAGAGGTATAGTCATAGCAGGGTGCTCAGGATACTTGGGATGTAAGGGGGTTAGTTCTACTGGAGGTAGGCATGGTAGGAAGTGTCAGAACTCCCCCAGGAGATGCCCCCTTGTGCTGAGCCCTGGAAGTGACTGTATTCCTGGCAGGAGGGGTAGTCAGTTTTATTTGAATGTCAAGTTTGTTGAGGGAGGAGACAGGCGGTGTGCAAGAAGACCTTGCTACTTTAATTTTATTTTACATTTTTACCCATTTGAATATGTAATACATGTACACGGTACATGGCTCAAGGAGATTAAAGGGGAATATGTACAGTGAAAAATGAGTTCTTTTCCTGTTAATCACTCATTTCTCCTCCCCGAAGGCAGTCGTTAGCTACCAATTTTTTATGCATCATTCCAGAGAGAGATTTTCCAGGCATGCATGTGTGTATATGTGTATCCCCTTTAAAAATACATGCATACTCACAAGTGGTTTTTTTCACGTGCTAATTTTGGAAGTGATTCCATATATGAGTACAGACTGACCTGCCTAGTTCTTTTCAAACCAGTGCATAGTATTCCATTACATGTGTGTATGACAACTTGTTAAACTCGTTTCACTTCAATCTTTTGCCGGTACAAAGGATGCAGTGATTATCTTACATCTACATCATTGCTCATGTGATTTTTGAGGACAGGTTCTAAAAGTAGAATTGATAGGTTAGAGAATATATGCATTTTGGGGACAGATGTCAAATTGCCCTCAAAAGAGCTCCACATTAATTATAAAATACTAAATTTAAGATCCTTTACCACTTGATGCCCCCTACACCCGACTCCAAAATCCTTGCCAGAGTATCTTCCTAAATGAATTTGGTCTTATAACTTCTCTGTTTATAATCCTGTAAGTGCTACATAGTTTTCATGGTAAAGTTTAAATTTCTTAGCCTAGCCCTTAACTCTGCCTCTGCCAAGAGTACTGTGCTCTCATTGTTCTGTTCCACTTGTATTTGGTACTTTTTTTCTCCTTTTTCACTAACACTAGCAGTCAGCATCATTTCTTCCGGGTAATCTTTCTTGATTGCCTTCACTTGTGCACAGAACATCTAAACACCACTCTGATCCGGTGCCATCCATTCACTACAGAAGTATTTGTGCACATGCTGTGATGGGGCACAACCAGGTATTATTATTCTCAGTGATCTGTGGGCTGTTGCCTTGAGGGAATGATGACTACTTGGTAGAGCTGCCTGCTGTCAATGAACCAAAATTGGTTTGAATGAACCAAATTTTGAATTTGGTTCCAAAATTTGAACCAAAATTTGCTAACTGGCCATATTCTTCAACCTCTTCTGATCTTGATTGTGGCATCTGTCGAATGAAGAGGTGAAACCTTGTGACCTCTAAGGTCTTATCAAGCTCAGTCCTTATTAATAATTACAACAGCAATAGCAGGCAGTGTTCACTGAGGACTTGCAAAGTGCCAGGGACTTGCCAAGTGTTTTGTCTGATAATCTTTACATCAAACCTATGAAGACCTATGGTTAGTATTCCCATTTTACAGATGAGGAAGCTGAGGCTAAGAGAATGATTTGGTCACATGGTAAACAGATTTGAATTTTGGCATTCTACCTCCATTGTTCTTAGCCACATATTTACATGTACACAGTTTTGTGTACTGATTTGGGTCACTTACTGACTCTACCCCCAGACTTCTTCAGGAACCATCCGTTTTTTACAGCTTAAAGGCTCAAGTTGGAGCCTGTGTAAAAGCTGTGGAGAGAAGACTGCTACATTCACAGCTATTTGGTGGTAGTGAGTAAAGTTAGCTCTGTTTTTGAACCCCTGGCTCATGCTCATTGAAGACTTTCATAGCTGCTTTTCCTTCATACTGAGACAACTCATGCTGCTGTTTGGAATAACTCTTTTTAGCAGGGGATGTAGGCCTCAGTCAAGGCTTCAGACATAGATAGAAGGCAGGGCTGGTTAATATCCCTGGCAGAATCTCAGGGGTATCCTTTATTAGGGTTGTAGATGGCCGGCTCCCTTATCTATTTACATGAAACCTTATTAATGGAGAAGGAGATATGTGTATGGAATTTAAAAAGGAAGTGTAATCTTATTTGGAATACCTGTTATAAACAAGGATAAATGAAATCAGATGAGTTAACTAAAATATAATAGGCCTGTATCAACTCTTCAGCTTCTCTGAAGGCAGGTAGAAAAGTAATCCCTGAAATTCTTGACCCCTGATTTTTTTTTTTTTTTTAAAAGACTGGTTCCTAGTTGTCTTAAGTCATAGTCTGAATGGGATGGAGAGGGGCAGTTAACAATTACAGACCGTCGGGGCGCCTGGGTGGCTCAGTGGGTTAAAGCCTCTGCCTTCAGCTCGGGTCATGATCCCAGAGACCTGGGATGGAGCCCCGAATTGGGTTCTCTGCTCCGCAGGGAGCCTGCTTCCCCCTCTCTCTCTGCCTGCCTCTCTGCCTACTTGTGATCTCTGTTTGTCAAATAAGTAAATAAAATCTTTTAAAAAAACCCAACCAAACATAAACAATTACAGACTGTCCTCCCTCTAGAGATGGTCCTCCCTCTAGTTGTTGTCAGGTGCAATCAACAAGTGTGGCCTCTGGGGTCACAGGTGTGTTGGGTGAGCCTGGATTAATTGGTCCATTTTTGAGAGTCATGGCTATGGAGTCAGTGTCAGATCCTCAGGGGCTCATCCAGCCTCTGGCAGTTGAACAAGCCTGGCCAGGGCTCTTGGCTTCCACTGCTGCATTCCTTCTCTAGGCGGTGTATTTCTCCCTTTAAGACACGTGTTCTCTCTCTTTTTTTTTTTCCTTTTGGTTGGTTGAACTTGCTATGAGTCCAGGTGGCAAAGGCAAAGCCTGACTCAGGGGTGTAGCACTGTGTCAACAGCCGCCTCTCCCCTCCTCTCTGCTGGAGGCTGGGAGGTAGTGGGGCAGAGCCGGGGAGTTTCTGAAAGCTCTGCTGTGCCCGACAGATCTTCAGATGAGCCTGTGCTTGTGTCCTTGTCCTGTTGCAAGGATCTGACTCCTGGCTGTGGACGCTCGTGGCACTCTGCTGCATTTCTCCCAGATAAAAGTTGAAAAGCCACTTAGGCAGCTGTCCTTTCTTGGCAGCAGGAATTCATTTACTAGAATTCTTGAACTTTGTGACTATATAGCTTCCTTATCAAAGTGTCTACGTACAACAAACTTAAGGCTGGAGCTTTCACTTATGTCTTTGTTTTGTTTTGTTTTGTTTTATAGGTAAATCTACCCGTGGCTGACTTTAGAATTCTTACTTCTGGCTTTTACATTTTTTTTTAAATAACTTGGACGGATAAAAGATGTGCCATGGCAGGATAGCACCAAAGAGCACCGCAGCGTTGGCCGTGGCCTCCGTGGGACATGGAGTGTTCCTTCCGCTGGTGATCCTTAGTACCCTCCTTGGAGAGAGCCTTGCCTCAGGTGGGTTCGGGCCTGCCTTTCTGTGGGGGAGGGAAAAGGCTCATACCTTTCTTTCTCTCGAAGCTGGGATAGGGGACTCTCCACCTAGAGGCCAGTTGCAGGGAGTCTTTGTGCTGTGGTAAAGCAGGGGGCCAGTCAAGTGGAGTGGCAGTAAGGGGCCTCTGAGCCAGCTGAAGGGAGGGGTGTGTAGGAACGTCCAGGGAATGTTGTTATGGGCTCTCTCCCTACAGCTGGAGTCACCAGGGAGGATGGAGCTGTAGCCTTCAGAGCATGATAGGCAGCAGGTTTGGGAATCAGACTGCCAGTGTTCTGAGTCCAGTGCTGCTGTTGCTGGCTCTGGGATCTGAGCAGATCTCACTTCTCTAAGCCTCAGTTTCCTCAGCGACAGAATGGGGTGATACTAGTCCCTACCTGGGGACTAGTCTAACACAATTGGTGCTTCATGATTGTTAGTTCATTATTGTTTGTTTCTTGTCTCTTTATGTTTTCTCTCAGAATAAGTAGAGTTGAGGTCTTGTAATTTAGTGAAACCAGGACCTGGTCACTGACACTCTAAACTTCGTGATCTCAGACATGCCATTTCGCCATTCCTTGGCTCAGTTTCTCCATTTATGAAACGAAGGAGTTGACCTAGGTACCTTTAAGGCCATATTCAGTTCCCTCCTTCTGTATTTTCGTGATTCTGAGGACTTTCTGATTGAATCTGGTGAGGTGTAGGGGTCCTAGCAGCAGCTGAAAATGCAGCCGTGAGCCTTTTTGAGTTTGTATGATCCTTATTGTCTTCCACAGTGCTCTGAAGACCTTTCCAGATTCTATTCATGTGGTCCTCTACACGCGACGTTCTTCTAGGAAAGGGCGTATTTGGGTTTGTACCATAGGCCTCTGGGTGATGCTAGAGAACCTCCATAGAGCCTCTGTATTTGCAAGCACCAGTAGGGGTCTCAACTGATGATGATTTTTTTTTAAAAAAGATTTTATTAATTTATTTGACAGACAGATCACAAGTAGGCATAGAGGCAGGCAGAGAGAGAGTAAGGGAAACAGGTTCCCCGCTGAGCAGAGAGCACAATTTGGGTCTTGATCCCAGGAACCAAGGCTCATGACCGGAGCGGAAGGCAGAGGCCTAACCCATTGAGACACCCAGGTGCCCCTGATGATGATTTTTTAAAAAGTTTCTGTGTATTTATTTACTAGAGAGAGCATGCATGCACACAAGTTGGGGAGGAACAGAAGGACAGTGACAAACATACTGTGCTGAGTGGGGAGCCCAATGTGGGACCTGATCCCACGACTCTGAGATCACGATCCAAGCTGAAATCAAGAGTTGGACGCCCAACCGACTGAGCTGCATGCACCCCTCAACTAATTATGATAGTAATGTGGCCCCTACCAGACTTCATTAGATATATACAGATGGTAGTTTTCTTTGGACAGCGTTCCGTAGAGAGGGATCTTAGTTAGATTCTGGAAGGGGACTTCAGAAGGATAGGGGCAGTGTGGTATAGTGCAGTGTATAGAGTCCCCATAGCTCAGTGCTCTCTCTCATTCTCTGTCATCTCCCACCACCCACTTACCCAACACATACAGATAATGGTGCAGTCTCATCTACGATTTTTCTTTTGAGCTGCTGGGAGAAATAGTGACGCGTCTCTTGTTGCACTGTAGCCTTCTCCACCACCCACGTACTGATCTTCTCGTCCATTGCCTCCTCTTCACCCTGCTCTGACACTTAATTTAAACCTTTGCCATAAAGCCTAAGATCTCTCTGGTTGTGAGGAGCTCTTAGCACAGTCAAGGAAGCCGCTAATGATTGGGACCCCACAGTCTGGGCATTGTGGCTATATGAAGTTCCAGAGGAAAAAGTGGCCAGGATCCACCAACATACAGCCAGGTGAAGCAGGGCTTATGTTCTCAGGGCTTGCAGCCCGAGCCAGAGACCCTCTCTAGAAGTGGTAGTCACAGAGCCACAGGATATGAAGACCCTGTCTTGTTCACCACTGTATGTCTAGAGTAGAAGTTGGCAAGCTATGGTCCCTGGACCAAGTCCTCTATGCTGCTTTTGTATGGCCTGTGAGCCAAGAATGGTTTTATATTTTTAAATGATCGGGAAAAAACCAAAATATTATTTCGTGTATATATAAAAATTGTAAGTTCACATTTCAGTGTCCATAAATAAAGTTTTATTGGAACATAGCAATATTCATTCATAATATATTTTGTCTGTGTCTGTTTGTATTATAGTGGCAGTGTTGGGTAGTTGTGACATAAACTGTGTCACCCCCAAAACCTAAAGTATTTAGACTTTAAAACATTTAGCCCTTTATTGAAGAGATTTGCCGCCCTGCCCCTAGCCCAGAACAAATGGTGCTCAATAAGTATGTGCATAAGTGGAATGACTGTCGGAGCTAGGATTTTAGAGGTCATGTACTCGCCTAGGGTCCTACGGCTAGGGTCCTACCATCTTACTCAGGATCAGAACTTGGCTTAGTGCCTGGTATGCTACCAAGACCGTCTTCTTCCCAGGCTGCATTAGGGGAGCTGTCCCTTTGTGTGACCTGGCAATAGTAGGGTAGAATGTCTGCCTTTGGTTTCTGAAGTCTTTAGCCTCTTTAGCTTCATTAAGCCATTCCACCTACTGCCACCCTCTTTTTTATGGGCTCCACCCTTGCCTCCTCCCATTTCCCACCCCATTTTCCAACTACGCACACCTTCCCAACTTTCCATCCAAGGTCTGAATTCAATTATCAGGGACTGATGGTTTCAGACTGGCTGGATAAAGGGATTATTATTCTCCAATGTGGAAAAACGTATGTCTGTAGTGTGGGCTCAGAGCAGGATGGAAAAGTTGGCTCTGTAGTTTTTTCCCTCCCCCATCTGCACAGAATCCTCCCTCCCCTGCCACCCCACCCCCAGGTCTTTTCTGCTCCCCGTAAAATGTGTACTGGCACAGAGCAGGATGCAGGCAGGGGAAGGGGTGGCCCCATTACTTAGATCCAGTGTATCATGGCGCTGCCAGTGCGTTTCCCTTTCTGCAGTGGCTTCTTAGGGAGGAAGGCACCCACTCCTTGGCCTGAAACCCGAGCACACCTGTATGGCTGTGCCTGCCATAAGCAGCTTGCCAGATAGGCTTGACAAGAAACCTAGACTTTCAGATACTCTGAGGTCAAGGAAAGGCAGTTCAGTTCAGGAAAGGTCCCCTTTTCCTCTTGGTATGTATCTTACCAGCTCCTGTAGCTGCACCTGAACACCCACTCTGGAAGCGTTTTAAAAGGAGGTGCTCGTAAATTACACAGTCTTTGTTACCCAGTGGGCTCTAGTAGACTTTGAATGTGCTTCTGTGAGAGTCCCACTGGACATAGGGAAGTGGGCATCCTGTAGGGGGGCAGTTCATCAGTGTGGTCTCTGGTTATAAAATACCACAGTCACCTTTATTCTTGGTCATAATTGCTCAGGTGTAGAAAAGAATCATGTAGGACGGGCACTAGAGAATTCTGGTGCAGAGTTATGCCATGATCGAGGTTCAGTTTTCCATCTTGGTTTCCTTAAACAGATAGAGAAGATTATTAGAAGTCTCCTTTTGGGGAGTGACAAAAGGAAGCTTTTTTTTTTTTTAGATTTTTATTTATTTGACGGGGGGGTGAGCAGGCTCCCCACCAAGCAGACAGCCCAATGTGGGACTCAATCCCAGGACCCTGAGATCATGACCTGAGCTGAAGACAGAGGCTTAACCCACTGAGCCACCCAGGTGCCCCAAGGAGGCATATTTTATCTTCACACCTGGTTCACACTGTGTAGGCAGACCAGAATTAAAAAAAAAAAATACACACACACACACGTATGTATATGTATATATATATTTTATATATATATTATATATATTTTATATATATACATATGTGTGTGTATATATATATACATATGTATATGTGTGTGTATGTATATATATGCAGAGTACCCAGCTTCCCTCTCTTCTTGGGCTAGAGAAGAATTAGGGTCCTGACTGTGTAGCAGCCTTTCTCAGATCTCACAACTCCTTCCCTTTACCTGTGATTTAAAAAAATATGTTTTATATATTTATTTGAGAAAGAGCACGAGCAGCAGGGGGAGGGTCAGAGGGAGAGGGAGAAACAGAGTCTTTGCTGAGCAGGGAGCCCAGTGTGGGACTCAATCCCAGACTCTGGGTGGGATCACGACCTGAGCTGAAGGCAGATGCGTAACTGACTGAGCCCCCTAGGTGCCTTTACCTATGATCTCAAGAAACTTTATCTAAAAAAAAAGAAAGAAAAGAAGCATGTTTTATGACCTTAGGCAAATTATTTGACCTCTTTGTGTCTCCTTCAAAACATAAACAAAATCCTTAAGGATGTGAGGTTGGTGTTGTGTAGCCTAATAAAAATGATTGGAGGATACTTGGCCTATAAAATGTGTGCTGTAATTCCCAAATAATGATAACAACAGAGTTGGTATGTGACCCGCTGTTGAGTCATGCTGGGCAGGAGATTTTTATGCAGATGACATTTTTTGCTGTCTTTAAAAAAACAAAACTAAAGATGCAAAGTCATTTTTTGTGTTCAGGGTAAGGAAGTGGGACTAGGTGTCTGACTTGACCAGTTGAGGAAGGACTGGTCTTTTTGAAACCCCTTTGCCTTCCGGAAAGGTCTAGTGTGATGGTCTCAACCCGCCTGCTTGCTGACTCATGTGAAAAGCTTTTGATTTTCATTCTCTCCCTTTCCTGAGGGGATTTACTGGAAAAAAACTGTATTTTACTTGTTTCTGACTTTTAATTTTTTTAAGATCTTATTTTGAGAGAGAGAAGAGCGAGGAGGGGAGGAGCAGAGGGAGAGAGAGAAGCAGAATTCCCAATGTTGGGGAGAAGCAGGGAGCCCAATGTGGGGCTTGATCCCAGCTCTCTGGGATTATGACCCGAGCCAAAGGCAGACTTAACTGACCGAGCTACCCAGGTGCTCCTGTTTCTGATTTTCCCCCCCTTAAAGTGTTTCCATGACACTCTAGGCCATGTTAAATATCACACAAGCACCTAAACCAATTTTAAAATAGCAGGGAAAACAGCCATCTATGTTTCTATGCAGTAGGGTGAGAAAGCCTGGCAGTTAGTGTTCACTGAAGATGGAAAATGCTGAGAACAAGGCTCTCAGGGATAGGATGTGGCTTTGGCCCTTGACTTTGCTGTAGCGGAGAGGGGTTGACAGGTGGTTCTGGCTCACCATCGCCATCTCTGAAGGGATCTGGGGTCAGAGGTAATGTGCACTGAGCTGGGGGGAGAGGACAAGCTGGAAGCTGATGCATACAGAGCATCATTTATGTGTCAGGCTCTCTGTGTATCATCCCATTTGAAGCTTTCGGAAAGGTTGTGTGCTGGGTGGTCATGTAACCATTTTATAGATGAGAAACTGAGGCTGAGAGAGGTTACATAACCCACTCAGAGACAGGCAGCAGTCAGTGGAGAAGCTGACTGGGATTTGTGTCCAGTCTGTCTTAACTCTGCTGCCCAGGGTCTGCTGAGAACCACACTGCCTGTGCTGAGTGGTAGGCTTCTCTGAGACCCATTTCTTGTGTCACCCTTTTGGAGCACTCAGGGCAATCTTCAGAGGATTCTTTTGACAGAAAGAAAGACGCCGTCTGTGTTTTCTCCCGTGGATAAAGGATGAAGGAGTCATCACTGGGTTACCATGTTTGCCTCTGTGGTGATTTCTGTTCTCATCTACAATGGCCCTTAGTTGTTTGGTTCCCAGTTTAGGCACAAAGTTTGCCAAGGAGGTTCTATTCTTGGAAAAGAACAATAGGAACCACAGCAAATTGTTTGCTAAATGAGGATGTAGTTCCCAAAACATCAGCACAGCATCTTCCTGTCAGTTGTAAACACTGCCGATGAAGTGATGTAATCTCTCCATGGTGTAATTACCTGTGACTATAAAAAGACTTGAGGATTGTGGGAGGCGGCTGGATGGGTCATTATGGGGCTTGCTGAAGGGTGGCATCAGGAAAAGATATTGAGAAATTACCTTCCTCAGGCTGATTGTTGTGCCATGTTGAGAACACTTCAGACGCATGGCATCAGCCTTGCACTGTAAGTTTTGAGGAACAGAAACCAGGAGTCCAGTGAACTGAACATCTGAGTGGGTCTCACTTTGGTTAAAGCCCTGAGTCAAAACAGATTCCACCTTCTAAGCAAAGGTGCCCTAACTACCCAGGCCTAATTTGTGAGCGAGGGTGATATCCTTAGATGCCCAACTCCTTCTGCAAAAAGGGCCACAGGATGCTTTAAAAACAAAACTGAAAAACCTAGGGCCTGCTTTCAAAGTTCTTAATTATTCTAGTAGGTTTGCAGGTTGATTCTTTTCCTCACCTCTTACCCTCTGGGAGATTCCTTTCCTCTACCTCACTCAGGATGGTGAGCCTGTGGAGGGTCTGAGCCTCCACTTCCATTCTGGGTGGCTGGCTGCCTGGAGTGTGGCCAGGTCAGGAGTGACCTTGGTCTGACTTGTGTTAGCTTTGAGGCCCAGAGGGACAGCCGTATTTAGAGATAACCTTTCTATGCTGCTGCATGAAAAAGGGTTGCTGGCTGCTGATCTCTCCTAGCCTTATTTACCTGCCTCACCTGAAGCCAGCCTAATGCATGAAATCTGAATGTACTGGAAGATAGGGTGAGATTATAACTGTTTCTTTTTTAAAAGATTTTATTTATTTATTTGACAGAGATCACAAGTAGTCAGAGAGGCAGGCACAGAGAGAGGAGGAAGCAGGCTCCCTAGTGAGCAGAGAGCCCGATGTGGGGCTCGATCCCAGGACCCTGGGACCATGGCAGAGGTTTTAACCCACTGAGCCACCCAGGCACCCTGATTATACTATTTCTTTAAAAAGTTAATTTATTTGTTTATTTAAATAATCTCTATGCCCAACGTGGGGCCCAGAGGTCAAGAGTTGTATGTTCTTCCAGGTGCCTGGGTGGCTCAGTCAGTTAAGTGTCTGCCTTCAGCTCAGGTCATGATCCCGGGGTCCTGGGATCGAATTCTGCATCAGGTTCCTTGCTCAGTGGGAAGTCTGCTTCTCCTTTTCCCTCGCTATTGCCACTGTGCTCTTTGACTCTCTCTCTCTCTCTCTTTCTCTCTCTCTGTGTCAAATAAATAAAACCTTAAAAAAAAAAAAAAAAGTCGTATGCTCTGCCAACCAAGTCAGCCAGGTGCCCCTAGGTTCCCCTAGATTATAACTATTAAAAAAAACATTGCTATACCCTAGCATTTTTTCACAGAGCTGTCTCTTGTTAGGTGGGATAGGATTCAACTCATAAACACCTTAAAATAGTAAATACCACCCACAGCTCTCATGGGGCCATTGAGGTCACTAGTACAGCTCAGTGTGACATCCGGCTGTCATTATTCTTCAGGCATGCCCCTTGCGTGTTGTTTTTAATTCCAGTGTAATAAACATATGAGGTTATATTAGTTTCAGGTGTACAGTATAGCGATTCAACAATTCTGTATATTAGTCAGTGATCATTACGGTTAAGTGTACTCTTAATCCCTTTCACCTAATTCACCCATCCCTCCACCCCACCCCGTAACCATCAGTGCATTCTCTGTGGCTAAGAGTCTGCGTTTTTTGTCTCTTTTTTTTCTTTGTTCATTAGTTTTGTTTCTTAATTTCCACTGATGAGTGAAATCACATTGAATTTGGCTTTCTCTGACCCCTGCCTTATTTCACTTATGTCACGTGCTTCACTAAGCATTATTATTTTTTTTTTTAAAGATTTTATTTATTTGACAGAGAGAGATCACAGTAGACAGAGAGGCAGGCAGAGAGAGAGGAGGAAGCAGGCTCCCCGCTCCCCACTGAGCAGAGAGCCCAATGCGGGACTCGATCCCAGGACCCTGAGATCATGACCTGAGCCGAAGGCAGCGGCTTAACCCACTGAGCCACCCAGGCGCCCCTTGACTAAGCATTATATCCTCTAGATCCATCCATATTGCTGTGGATGGCAAGATTCTTTCTTTTTTATGGACTTCTTGTTTTTGGAGAGGCAGTGTATTCTGATTAAAAGCATGGACCTTGAAGTCCACTTGCCTCAGTTTGAATGTGGCCCCTACTCGTAGCTATCTGTGTTACCATACTTTCTTTGTTTCGCTAGAATGGGGATGATAATAATGCCTACTTCATAAGATGCTTGTGAGAATTAAATGAGGTTGTATATGTAAAACATGGCCTGGCATACAAAGAAATAATTCCCAGGTTGAAAGAATGGGTTTGGCTCCCCTTTTTTCCCACCCATAATTCCCTCTATTCATCTCTCAAGTCAAGGCCAAGGGGACTCCTTTTTCTGAACATTAACACCTTCAAAGCCTGTTTTCACTATTCTTCCAGTGGCTAGATTCCTGTGGCTGGAATTGTGCCTCTTCCCCTTCCTCCTAAACCTGACTCTTCATCCTTCAAAATTCAATTCCAAGTCACATCCTTTATGAGACCCCGCTCATACCCTTACTACTAGAATTAATAAGGTCTGGAGGGAGGAGAGTAGGCTTTGTGTGTATTTCTTGCATGGAATTAGTAGGAGCTCCTAGTCCTTTTAATTGAGGTTGTCAGAGGTTTCCCAAAGAACAAGTTTCCAGTTCTGGGAACCTTGACTATTTTTGATGGAAAGGAATCAGACAGCTTGTTAAGACTTCTGGGAATTGAAGGGAGTGCATGGGTGGTCAGTCGGTAAAGTATCTGCCTTTGGCTCAGGTCATGATCCCAGGGTCCTGGGATTGAGTCCTGCATTGGGCTCCCTGCTCAGTGGGGAGTCTGCTTCTGCCTCTACCTCCCCCAACCTCCCTGGCCCCACCACTGCTCATGCTTTCTCTCTGGCGTGCACGCACACTCACTCTCTCTCTCTCTTAAATAAATAAATAAAACATTAAAAAAAAAGACTTCTCAGAATTGCAGCTTTGGGAAACCTGAACTCCTTGTTCTGCAGACTATGATACACACACCCTATAGACTTGCTCCAAGACCTAATGACTCGGGGTGGCCAGGGTTGCTGTGGTACCTACTGGGTTTGGTATTTTCCTCAGCAGCATTACCTCATTTAGCAAGTGAGTGTTGACATAAGGTGGGCAGGGAGGACAGCGGGAAGTATATAATGCCATGGAGGGCTTTCTGGGGCCAGGCACTGGACTGAATTGTGGTGGAAGGTCTCTGCTGTAGTTGGGTCCTTGTGGTATGTCCGTGAGAGGAGGGCAGCTGCAGCCAGGGCCAGTGCTGTACCCCAGAAGAAGCGCAGAGCAGACAGCTCCTCTGATCCTCTGATGTACTTGGTCACTTGCTGACACCCCTGCTGCACGCCAAGATTGCACCTGCTGCGTTTCTGCGTGACTCATGCTGGGGTCAGGGCAGGCCCTGGACTAGAGGACTGCATGTAAGAGGGGTTCCTGACTCAGATAGGGAGGGCCCCAGTAGCTTTTTCTGAGGGAGAGAAGTCTATACCCAGAGCTGAGAGGCAAGTAGGAGCCAGCGAGTAGGGGAGACGAGATTTCATAGTAGGGTTAAGAATGCAGTCTTTATAGGATCTCTCTGATATGAGGAATTGAGAGGCAGAGTGGGGGTCTTGGGGGGGAGGGAAGGAAAAAATGAAACAGGATGGGATCGGGAGGGAGACAAACCCTAAGAGACTCTTAATCTCACAAAACAAACTGAGGGTGGCTGGGGGGTGGGGGGGGTATGGAGAGGGTGGCTGGGTGATGGACACTGGGGAGGGTATGTGCTATGGTGAGTGCTGTGAAATGTGGAAGACTGAGGATTCACAGACCTGTACCCCTGGAGCAAATAATACATTATATGTTAATTAAAAAAAAAAAAAAGAGAGAGAGAGAGAGAGAATACAGTCTTCGGGGCCAGACAGGCTGGTTTGAATCCTAATTCTGCCACTAACACGTAGTATCACTTTGAGCAAGTTTCTCAGAATTGATGTCCTTCAGTTTTCCTGTGTGCGATATCAGGATGATAACACACTGGCCATGTAGGGTCGTGGTGTTCTCTCATTATTGTTGTTCTGTGGCACCTCACCAGTGGCAGGGACAGGCAGCATGGTGGGGGCAAGTGTAAGGAGGACAGGGAGAGAGTGGAATGTAGTGTCTGCTCTGCTTCCTTGACCCTTCCTTTCGAACTTGCTGTGCTACTTCTGTTGAAACCTTGGAAGTCCTATGCACGCTGTCCCCTAAACTGGTGTGCTTCTCGCCATCCTGGATGAAGGGGTGGTCTCTGTCTTGGTGGAGCAGGATCGGAAGCTGAGATTTTAGAACAAAAATAAAGTCAAGCCTTAGTTTGAGAGTTCAGAGATGGGGCTGAAGATCACCAACAGCGCAGTGTTGGGGAAGCTTCTGGGAGGTGAGAAGCTGCTGGAGCAGCCAGTGCCTTTCCCGCTGAGTTGTTCCAGTCGAGGAGGAGAGGAGAGGGAGTAGGAGGAAGAGAAACAAGGTCTGGGCTGGAATGTCTCAAGGATCAAAGGGTTTAAGAGAAAGCAAACACCAGCTAATGGATTCAGGGTTGGATGAGTCTAAACTGGAAATAAAGCAGGCTGGAGGAGGGTGTTGGTTTTGGTACAAGTTGTAGGAAAGGTTGGGGCTGAGAAGAATTGGTAGTTGTGCCCCTATTTGCCTGTGGGAACTCAAAGTGACCAGCTAAGTGAGATCCCTTCCAGCCTGCTGGAGGGGACAGGGTCACTCAGGAAAGGCCCCTCATGCTATGCCTCAGCCCAGTCAGCCCGTGGGAAGAGTTTCTGACAACGACTCCTTCTTTCAGCCAGTCTGACTCATAGCACAGGGTCCCATGGGGGTCTAGCTCAAGTCCGGAATCCCACGGGAGGCTGAAGGGTGGAGGAGGCTCCTAATTGGTTTGGAAGGGAGAGGAGTGGAGGAGCAGCCGGCATCTGGGGTGTGCAGATATATTCCAGGAGTCTTCAGCTTGGATTGGCGCTGGGGTAATCGGAGACGCTGGGGTGAGGACTGTCTGTGATTTGATGTGTTTGGGGCGTAGAGAGCTTTTGTGACTGCCAGTCCAGATATGTCTAGGATTTCTTGAGAGTGGCTCTCGGCAGAGGAACTCATTGTCCACGCTCTTGTTCTCTCTATCTTGTGGTTAGGCAGGGCAGAGGTTTTGAGGTCCCTCTCTCTGGTATTCAGAAATTCTGTTAGCAGTAATGGCAGACCTGGCCTTGCAGGAATAATTAAGACTGTGGATAATAGGATTAGATGAGGTCATATATGTAGAAGTGCTGGGTGAACAACAAAAGTCTATTCTAATGGAAAGGATTATTATAATATTCCTTTTTTTTAGTTGGCGTCTCTTTTCCAAACTGCTCAAAGCACTTGGTTAACAGTAACTGGTTAATCCTTCATTTATCCCTGGGTGGGAGGCTGGCATTTAGTGGCCCCTTTTTATACAAGATCAAACTAAATTTGCCAACAGAGCCCCAAATCTTGAGTTTGAAGCCCAAATCTGTGGAGTAGAAATCTAAAGCTTGGATCTCTGAATGTGATGATGCTTCATTTCTGGGAATAAAGAAGGTGGATGGAGAAAGGGAGACATCATTTAAAAAATTATTGTTTTTCTTCACCGTCAGGTTAGACAAGGTTGTCCTAGTCAGGGCTTTAAGAGACGTGGAAGTCCAACATCCATTTTTCTCTAAGAAGCCACAGAGTCCCTCTTGAGATTAGGCCCCGGGATAAGCTAGAGAAGAGGAAGGCTAATCAGTGTAGGTTTGGGACAAGGACAGAGAGCGGGAGCTGGTGGGGTTGTTAATGCTGTTCTCTTAAGGCTGTGGTTGGCAGTGTCTGCAGTGCCAGTCCGGCACCCCAGTCCCACCTTCCTGACACACACCCCTGGAGCCTCACGTGCTGCTCCGTTGTGTCCCAGGAAGTGTCAAGGGACCCATAGTAGGTGCTTGTTGTCGGTCTCAGGGTGAAACCCCATGGAGGGGGTTCAAAAACCTCCCTGAGTGTCTGGCCCAGGCCAGTTTTACTGCAGAACAAGTACCTGCAGTTTGCATTTGGTGGGATGGTGTCTGGGCAGATCAACCTCAAGTCAGTGCCACAGTCAGGGAGAGGTCTAGGCCCACTGAGCCACCTTTTTCCCTTCTGAAAGGCTTCACTAGTCGGGAGTTGGTGAAGAGAGGTCCTGCTTTACAGTTCGCATTGCAGGGTCACCTTTCTCCCCATGCCCATGCTTTCCTGCCTCTGGTTAAGGCTTGAAGGACAGTTGATGTATTTTCTTGCATAAGGTTTTGGACCCTGGAAGCAAGAGAAGAATATGCTGAGTTGGGAAGTTTCTCCTTCCAGTGGCAGCTACATGGACTCCTAGGCTTGAGATTCTAGAGATCATTCAGGTGTGTCATTTAAGAGTCACATATTGGGAGAGAAGCAACAGGTTGAACCTTACAGGTTATACGCTCCATTGGGTCTCAAATTTGAGCATGCGTTACAATCCCCTGGAGGGCCCATATTGCTGGGCTTGCCTCCAGAGTTTCTGAGTCAGCAGGCCTAAGAATTTGCATTTCTGCTAAATTCTTGCATGCTGCTGCTGGTGATCTGGGGATCACATTTTGGAAACCACCAGTTTACACTTGAGGTGAATAAGCCCATCTGATCTTTTCAGAGCAATTTTTGGTAAGGTGGGGACAGAGGGATAGAGAGGTCTTGAACCCACTATGGGGAGAAGTGGTTCAGAAATAGGATGTTGCAGGCAGGCCCATGTAATTTGGAAACTAGGAAAAAGTTAAGTGAGTAAGGGAAGAAGCTCACAGGTCTGTCTCTGACCTTCTGTGGCCTGGTTCTGGTCCTTGCCCACCGTCCCGCAGAGAGAGCGCAGGAGGGGGTGTAGGGTGGACCTTGCGAGCCTCTGGCTAGGTCATCCTGGACATCCTCTCCTCACCCACTTCTTACTCTGCCCTCTTAGGCAGTAGTCAGTCCTGGAAGTCTGCATTTTAGGAAGTCTTTCCACAGCTCAAGGTCTGGGGTGTAAAGAGTATGAAGAGCAGAGCCCCGAGCCGGGGATCCCGGGCACCGGCACCAGCACTGCTTCTAAAGAGCAGTAACTGAAGGCCCCTTATTTGCTCAGCGGTGGGGGGAGAGGTGGACAAGCTTTCCAGGGCCCTTTGAGTTCTGACACCTGGGATTCGCTAATGCCTCTTTTGATAGCTTCCCCCACCATGCTCAGGAACTTCTGCATACTTGTTACCTGCTTCTAATGTTCTACGTACGGGAAAACTTCTGTTGATAAGCAGTACTGATCAGAGTCCTGTCCAGAGACTGCCTTGCCCAAAATGAAACTAGAGAACAGTTTGGGAATTGGAGTAACTTTTCTTTCTAGAGAGTCTCTGGCCTGTGCCATTATGCTGCTTCCATACAACCTATGTCCAGAGAGGAATGACTTAGCATGGTCGTCGGGCCCCAGGCCCATTACTACACATCGTCACACTTGACTGCAAGGTTTCACAGGCTTTTTGTTCCCTTCTCGCTTCCAGGGTGCTCAGGATTGTTATTCCACTTCCTCCACTGCCAGGCCTGGTGCTCCTGGTAGGCCTGGTAAATATTTGCTGGGTGAATGGCATAGAGGCTTCTATCCCTGTACCTCTTTTCCTTTCCTTCAGTTTCTCCCTTCCTTTTTCCAGCTTGGCATAACTGTCCTCCTTTGCCCTCCCGCCTTCCCTCTCTCCAGACATGTTTCATCTCACCTGTGCGCTGGTGAAGCTAGCCTGCCCTGTTGGTGTATTGAGTGTGGTGGGGTTTGGGAGTGTCTGAGGACATCACGAAAGGCCCTACTCAAGCCGTCTGTGTGAGGGGGCACCTCCTGAACTCCCTGGTCTTTACCTTTTTTTTCTAAGGTACCTATAAGTTACAGAATGTTTTCCCCATCCTAGAGGGATTTGCTGTTCTTCAGATTGAGTTTGACCCCGTTTTCCACCTTTATTTCCTGATGTTTGTATTGGTAGGCTAAGAGACTCCTGGCTTGGAAAAATTAGCTTGTTTGCCTCAGAACTATTGTCTGGCCCTGTCTCTCCAGCCTGGCTGTAGGGGCAAACAGAAGATTTCCCAGCCTTGGCTAATTGTCACTTAGCCCCTCTGATCCTGCCTGGGCGGCTTTCAGGAAGCTCAAGAACTGAACAGCCCAAGGTTTTTATTGAAACAGGGAAAGATTGAGATTGATTTAATTCATTTTAAGTCAAATCATCAGCCTTTTGATGATTCCATTAATTTCCTCCCTTCTGAAAACCCTCCTGTTAGTGGTAATTGGAAATCTTGACTCTGTTTCTCATTTTCCCCCACTACCCTACTTTAATCAGAGGCAGCTGGATACTGAACTCTGCTTTTCATTTGCTGGAAGAGTGGTTTGAAGATGATTTTAATGACAGGCTTTGACAGAGACTGTGGCTACACTGAAGTTCACACACACTTGGAGGCCTCAGTCTAGTTCACCTGCTCCTATAAAATTTTACTTAGTTCTTTCTGTACAGATGGGAAGGATTCCCCATAGCCTCTCATCCCAGGCAGTAATGCAAACTCTCCTGTGCTGTGCCAGACACCGTTCTGGTTGCCGAGGGTTTCCCTGGCACCTCCTCCCTGCCCAGTTGGGGTGCAAAGGCCCAAGTAGGTGAGGTCTGGCTGGCCGGTGGCTGCCCACAGTCCTTGGGAACTGTGGCCTCTGAGGCTTTATTTCTCTGTATTCTTATGGTTTCAATCCTTGTTTCTGTGCTTTTCCTTCGTGGGTTGGAAAGAGGAATAAATAATACAAATCAGCTCTTGAAATCAGAGAAATAACGGTAGCAGTAGCTGCAAGAGCTTATACTGTTGGCAGGTGACAATATGCAAAACACTTTCTCATGTATCATGTCATGTTGGTGTCCTCACAATAATGAACTGCTCACAGCCAATCAAGGATAAAGCGGGGATCTGAGCCCAGGTCCCAAAAAGCAGATCCCAAAAAGCAGATACTTCTTATACCGATTTTGTGTGTATGTGCATATGTGTGTGTTTTAGTATTGACTTCCCTATGCCATTGTCTTTAGCTTTAAGTCAGCCATTTAAGTGTTAAAAAGCTCTTATATATACACTGGGCCCTCTTCCGGGAACTGAGGCCCTCACATCTAACTGGGGGAAAGGTAAGAATACATTTTCATCCCCCTTAAGTGGTTCAGGTACTGAATGCTATTAAAAGGAAGAGAATTCATGCTGACATCGTCCAGGAAAGTTCTTAGAAGAGCGGGGATTTCCACTGGGGCTGGTGGGAAGGGATTTCTGGGAAAGGGAGTTTGGTTGGTATTTAGCTGCCTGAGACTCTGGGATACAGTGAACATGGTACAGTTTTGGTCCCTTTATCAGACTTAGGAAACCAACATCTGCTGGGGTGATGCTTTTCCAGCGTTAGTGTGCTTTTAAAAATTGATTTGGGCTCCCCGCTCCCACAAAGAATCGTGTGGTTGGTCTGGGATGCAGCCCTACAGTCTTCATTCTCTGGGAGTTTTTCGACAAGACAAGCAGTCTTAACAGCCTTTCAGTTCTCCTCAGGGAAGAAACCAAGGGTGCAGTTATTTCATTATTTCCCTGCCAGAGGCAGAAGCTGTTTAACCAGTTGCCCGTCGTTCTGTCACAGGTTGTGGGGGGGGCACACTTTGAAAAACACTGTACCCTAAAGGCATGCTCATGCCTTCCATGTTGCACGAAGGGGACCTGGGTTTGGACATCATAGAGATCCCTCTCCTATGGACTAAGCCTTTAGGCTAAAGTATGGAAGAATGGGTGGAGTGAAGGTTAAATGATGAAAATTAACTCTGGAAGCAGCCCGGGCAATCTGGCTGCTCCCTTGTCTTGAAGGCAGGTGGTGGGGCGGTTGAGGCTGAGCAGCCTAAAAATGAAGTCCATGCCCAGAATTACTGCATGTTCCTCTGACTGTCGAGAAAAGCATTTTTACAGATGCTATTTGGTAGCTTAGCTTTCAGATGAGTGTGCTGGGGTCGGGGGTGGTGGTCAGAGGTCAGTCATTGGGCGCAAACAGGTCTGGGATTCGGGGTCCTATACACTGAGAGCCCAGGAAAAGGTAATCCCAGGTCTTCCATAGGATTTACCAGGCTTGGTGAATCTTGGGATTTCTGTTTGTATTTTGGGACCAAATGGGACTTCTGATGGTTAGGAGGATTAGATAAGTTACCAAGTTACCAAATACCCCTGTTAAGAAATGATATATATGCCTTAGTTTGGGATTGTAAAATATTGACACTTAAGTGTGCAGTAGGTTCCAGGAGGTAGCCACTTGAAATCTATTATCTCATTTTCAGTGTTTCAGTGAAAAATTTCAAATGTTAAAAACATTAAAAAACTATGGAGACCAATATCATACCTGGGGCCTTGCTGCCCAGATGTATTATTTTGCCATATTTGCTTGAGAATTGTCCTAAATTCACGTGTATCCTTCCAACCATGTTTGTGTTTTTGCATACTTACATGTGTATTTACATGTGTTTTATATATTACATATACAGGTTTTGCATGTTTATACTTAGATTCTTAAGCAATATGGAATATTGTCTTATATGTTTTTAAATGTTTTTAATTTCCCATAGCCCTCCCTGCCTTCATTCAGCATTGTTTCTAAGATTTAACCATATTGATATGTTCATTTTACCTGCAGTATTCCATTGCATTGTGTTAATATACCAAAGTATTTGTAACCATCCTCTCATTGATAGATATATAGGTGACTTCAGTTTTTCACTGTTAGGAACAGTACTGCAAGGAGCATTTTTTTTTTTTTTTTAAGATATTATTTATTTGACAGGCACAGCAAGAGAGGGAAACCAAGCAGGGGGAGTGGGAGATGGAGAAGCAGGCTTCCTGCTGAGCAGGGAGCCCGATGCCGGGCTCGATCCCAGGACCCTGGGATCACAACCTGAGCTAAAGGCACACTCTTAAATGACTGAGCCACCCAGGCACCCCAACAAGGAGCATCTTGTACATGTGTCATAAGCATGTATATAAGATTTTCTCTAGCATAGATATCTAGCAGCAGGGCTGCTGGATTAACAGAGGTATACAGCTCCAGCTTTCTACATGTTGCCACATGGGTTTCCAAAGTAGTTGTATCCATTTCCACCACTACTGATGTATAGGAACATCCTTAGATCTCCACTTGCTCTGCAATACCTGATATTGTTAGATACGAATTTTTGCCAGTTGATGGGCATGAATCCACATGTGGCTTTAATTTTGTATTTCTTAACTTCTCTTATTTTGTAGATGTTTTAAAAGATTTTATTATCGTGGGGCTCAAAACAACCTGGGATCCAGAGTCACATGCTCTACCAACTGAGCCAGCTAGGCCCCTCCCTTTCTCTATGGCTGAGGTTCTTGAGGGTCCTTAAGATCCTTTCAGCAGGTTGACAAGGTTTGAAACTGTTTTCATATCAATTCTAAGATGCTATTTGCCTTTTCTGTACTCATTCATTCTTTCACAGGTGTGGGGTAGAGTTTCTGGAGGCTACATGACATGAGTTAACATGATTGCTGTGACATTTTTTGTTGTTGTTTTTTTAAAGATTTTATTTATTTATTTGACAGAGATCACAAGTAGGCAGAGAGGCAGGCAGAGAGAGAGGGAAGCAGGCTCCCTGCTGAGCGGAGACCCCCCCCCCCCCATGCAGGATGCAGGGCTAGATCCCAGGGATCATGACCTGAGCCGAGCAGAAGGCAGAGGCTTTAACCATTGAGCCTCCCACGCGCCCCTTTTGTTTTTATTTTTTAAATTTATGAATACACAATACAGATTTTTTTAGTTTCATTTTTGTCTGTGATATACATTGATAGATGTAGCACATAGATAAATCTTTGGGGGATCTTCAATTTTTAATAGTATAAAGGGGCCTATAACAAAGAGTTTGAGAACCATTGCTGCTTTCAATGTCAACTTTATTAATATTTTTCCCTTCTGGAATGTAGTGGGTTTTTAAAAATTATTTAAGAAATTCTTTCCAATTTTCATAAAGATGGGCTCTTATATTTTCTTCTAGAAGTTTTGGAATATATTTTTGTGAGTGGCATCTGCTGTTTCCCAGGCTCTTCAGCCATGAGGAATAGTTTTTAAATTTCACACCCTCCTAAGAAACTTTTACATAGGTTGAATAGAACATTTTCCACAAAGATCCTCCTAGGGGATGGGGGGAGAAGGATCAGCAGGGATTTAGGCACCTTCTTCATATCCCTTTCATTCAAGAGAGTTTCCTAGCATTTTGCAAAATATAGTAGTTTCTTGTCGAGATGGTGTACACCCTCATTTTGGATCCTTACATTCATTAGTTCATTGTAGCTTGCTGCCCAGGGGACCAGAACTTCCCAGTGACTGGGATTCTGGAAGCATACCTCCTTTTCAAAACCCCCACTTTCCACTGGACACTTGAGTTTGTTTAGCATGGAAGCACCAGAGCTCTTCGTCCTGGTTGTGTCTGCACTGGGCAGGTGGGCAGGCAGCTGGTGTGTTAACTGTAGTCTGGGGTATGAATGATGGCCCCTTACAAGAGAAAACACTGCTGACATCCAAGGCCTCATCATCTCTCTCCACACTCGTACTGTCTCCCCCACTTCCCTCCTCTCAGGTCTGCCTTCTACCCTGCTACCAGAGTAACTCTGAGAATTTCAGACTTAGAACCAGCCTTCTCTCCTTAAAACAAAAGAAGTCAAACTCAGGGCTCACTCGAGGACGTACATTAAGGTGCATATGCCTTAGCAACGTAATCCTCATCTGTGCTTTCAGCTTCCTTTCTAGCCACTTCCCTATCTTGTGCTCTAGACTGTACTTTGTCATTCCCATAATAAAAGTCCTGTGGTGCCTTGCTCTATTCCCTCCATCTCAAGTGCTGCTCTCCTTTCTTGTATTAGAGGAGAGCCCGTTTGACTCTCAGACCACACAAAACTCAACAAGTATGAATCGGAGAGGATGCTTTCATTTTCATCTTTGTCTCCCCACTGACTCAGTCTTTCCAATTAAAACGAACACTCGAGGTTAATTTCGGTTAAGTCTTTGTTTCACTTGTGGCTTTGTTAAGGCACAGCAGCTCAGTCTCCATCTCTTCCCCACAAGTTCCTTCCCCATAAATTCTGATACAGGATTGGCCCCTGTCATTTTGCAACCCAGTTGTTCAGTAGCTGCAAGAGAAGGGGATTTCTTTTGTGGTTAAGGAGCCCATGTAGACATCCTAGTAAATCTTCACATCCTGCCTGCATGAAGAGGATGCACTGAATGAAGAGGTTGGAAACACCTCGTCTTCACTCTCCCCACCACTCATTCAGCCGTTGCTTATTTTGAAGAGTAGTAAATTGACTGGTATATTTAAAAAGTGCTACATGAATCGCGTGTATGTGTTATGCTGCTGGCAGAAGGGCTGTCCTCGGAGATGGTTACTGGGTGGTGCTGCTTTTCCCATTTAGACACACCCAGCCTCCCACCTCCCCTTCAAAGCCTAAAAAATATAATTTTATGACCCCTGGAAATCTGTTAGAGATGCAAATTAGGAAGATCAACTTTTTATTTCCTGAAAGAGCTTTATGAGGGGAGTCCACAAGGTACCAAGAAAAGGGGCTCCTTCTGCTTTGAAAGACTGCGGGCCTAAGTGGCCTTGCTAGAAGAGGGGTGGGGGTGGCAGTTAAGACAGGGAAGGCCCTGCGGGGGAGCTCAAGGCAGAGGCTAGCAGGTGGCAGGCACCTTCTTCACCTTGTTACTGCATCTGAAAGGAGTTGACTTTCTTTGGCAGTTTGTAGTTTATTGTAGTTCTGGAGAGTGTTCTCTAGGTAAGTGGGGAAAGTAAGACAGCACAAGGGGAGGAGTTATTATTCCTTGGGTTATGTTGCTGATAAGGGCAAAGCTAAGATTTGCTCTGTTGCACACTGCCTTCTAATTTATGCAGACAGGCTAGGTGGATATGAATTCTCAAGTTCAGGAGAAGGGGCTTACGCCACAGGAGTGAGGTCTCAAGGCTTACAAATGCTGTGTTGCTAGCTGTGGAGACATTAGGTCTTCATATGGACCTGGGCCTAAGAGGTTTCCTTTGTGGTTAATGCTTTTCTTGCTTGCTACTTAAGGAGCAGTGCTAATGTTGCTGTCATGTTTGAGTACTAGTAGCTACAAAAGTGAAATATTAGGAGTACCTAGATAAGGCTTGCAGATCAAGCAAATGATAGGGGTTCTCTCCTTCTACCCCAGTTTGTCCACGCCTCCTTGCCTGAAACCCAGGCACTCTGGAATACATAAGAAAACAATCCTTAATGTAATCAAATCAATGTATGAAATACAAAATCACCACCCCACCACTTCCGACAAAAGTGGTTATTGCCAGAAGATTTGCCAACCACTGAAGGTGTCTCTGTGCAGCTGTTTTCAATAGCAGGTGTCTCTGGTGGATGTAAAATACGATTGCACTCGCACCCAGCCTTTAAGGGTCACATTTGGTGTTGAAGGCACGTGAGGGAAAGAGGAGGTAGGGGAGCTCCCAGTGGCACTTCGGGCAGTATCAAGTGAAGCATTAGGTTGGGCCTCTGGCTCTGAACACAGTGCTGAGTCCCACGTCTGCCCATTAGGATCTGCCTCCTTTTTCTCCCTGCAGCTCCCGTTTCCTGTTCGCTGCACAGCCGGCTCCTTTGCCAAGCATGAAGAGTCTAGATGTCAAATCCTTTCTCTCTGTCCTGGCAGGAATGCTGTTCTGTTGGTTTTCCAAGAAGCCTTTTTACACTTGGGGGATTTTTTTTCTTTTCTCTTATGGGAAGTTGCTTCATCATTTCCCAAAAATACACCGCACCTCTTGTTTAAACAGGGTGCCCTTGAAGAGCTTTGGAGCCTGGAGGGGGTGGGGATGTTGTGAAATCCTTTGTTCGAAGCTTTGATGCAAGCCAGAATACTGGCTGTTTGCAGGCAGAAGTCTCGGAGTTTGCCAGGACTGCGTCCAGCAGTGGGGTATGGGCAGGAGAGACTCTCAGGGAAGCAAGAGCTAGGGTCTTCTAAAGCAATGAATCAGTCCGTGTTGTAAGAGGTCTCAGCCCTTCCAGATACAGCATCCATCAGATGTTTGTCCAGTGCCTTAAACGTGCCCAGGCAGGTAAAGGCAGGTTCTGGGTCCTTTTGGGATATTCACAGTACCCTGGAGAGACAGTATCAACTCACGAGTAGCAACAGACGGTTTGTAACTGTGTGCTAGGTTGTGTGGCCGTGGATGTTTTAGCCCAGAGGAAGGAAGTTCCTTTAGGAGGGAGCACTGACATCAGCCCTGCACAGGATGTTGGGTTTGAATTGATGGAGGGAAAAGTGGAGGATAGTGAGGAGACAGGAAGTTGAGAAGAACCAGAGGGCTGATCTGAGGCCATGGTCATGGGTGAGTAAGGCCAGCGCAGGTAACCTCGTGGGGCTTGGTATTGGAGAAATGGGACGAGAAGTTTGTGGAGAGCCTTGCATATCCAGCAGAAACATTTCTACTTATAGAAAGAAATTGGCAGGCTTTCGAAGATTCTAAGAAGAGACCACTGGACAAACGTGGGTTTTGTTTTGTTTTTTTTTGGAAGATTAGTTTACTAGGGCAAATTGGAGTATTCTTCTAGGTGCGCAGTGGGAGGGGTTCCCAACTCTATCCATAGTTCTGGGATGAAGTCATGCAGTTAGGTTCTGGCGGGGAAGGAATGGCCTGGTGGAAGTCTCTTATGAGCATGGTCCCAGGGGCCTGTGCCAATAGCCCTTTGCATCTCCCCTAGGAGGGCACAACAACTCTAGCCATGAGGTCGTTGCTGTCTGAGTAAGTAGGACTAGCTGTTGAGTGCCACCCTGAGTAAAGCTTTTTCCAACCAGGCCCTGTTCGGTGTAGAAGGGATGTCCCCTGATAGGCCCTGTGGGACCAGGCATAATGTGCTGCAGGTTCCAAGCCTCTGGCATCATTGTAGAATGTGAGTTACCAGGGATTACTGCTCAGGTCCAGTTGGCGCGAGTCACATCATGCCTAACGAGCAGTAAAAGTGCTGTTTCCACATCCTTTGCCAGTGTTGCGTATTGTTACCTTCCCCTGGACCTGTACCCCCTTAACAATGTTAAATAAGGAATTTGGGTAACTTTGAATTATAAGGACCAGTGAAAACATGCTCTTCCTAATAGAGCATCTATCTAGTTAGAGTACCTATCTAGTAGTTGCTCTTAGTGAAAAATGAAACTAGGGAAAATAAATTTTTGTTGAGAGATTGTAGCAGTTGAGGACAAACAAGCATAAGCAGGTTATGCTTATCACAAGATCTATTAATTTCCAGTGGGAGGGGAAAGTGAGTGGTTGCCAAGGGAGGTACTGCTCAGTTCTCTTAAGTCAGGAAATGAATGACAGTTTCAATAGCAGCTGCTGGGCCTGGGCCGGGCCTGCCACTCCCAGCCAACACAGCCCAAGCTCCCTGGCACAGACCCACAGCATGGCCAGGGTAGGCATTGTGGATGCAGCCCTGGGCGGCAAGCAGTTCCTCTTTGAGGATCACCCCAGCCTGTTGCCAGACCAGGGTGTAGGCCAGGCAGAGGTTCCACTGCCAGCCTTGGTTCTCTCTGTCTAGGGGTCTGCGTCCCTGGCCCAAGGAGAGGTCCTGGAGGAACACTTGGCTGGAGCCTTGTGTCTTCAGCTGCCACTTCGTATTACGGTCTTGTAAGACCAGTGCTTTCTTCCTGTTTTTCCCAAGTGCTCTGCTCTGGATTGCTGGTAGATAAACTGCTAAACCCATTCTGAGTAACCACTTTATTATAGTTACTGGGAGAGGGTCTCCTTATGGTTGTGGGAGAGGGTGCTCCCTAAAACAGGGCTTGATGTTCAGGGGCCCTGCCCCACATTTGGGGAGGGTCTGGTAGTCTTTATGTTTGTTTTTCTCTGTCCTTCTGAGAGGTGAGGCTAGATGGAAAGATTGAGGGAGATGGGGAAGAGGTGAAAGCAGCAGGCCTGGAGTTCAGAATCAGTTGCTCTGCAGTTTTGGGGTGCATGGTTTCATTTGATTTTGCAGAAGGGCTGCAGATACACGTGGGCTAGCCTGAAAGGACAATACTCACTGGCATGGAGATTGTGAGGCACACTGATTCCATTACTCACAGGCCAAGTTGCTCCCTGTTGGGGAAGGAACCATTGTTCTACTAACTTGTTCCACTGCAGGGTCTGGCCAGAGACATCTGCCAAGATTGTAAGGCTCCCTGATTGCATATGTGACAAGCATTTTCTCTCAACAACGCATGGAGGCTGGGGAAGCCCGGGATGAGCTGTCATCCTGAGGAACAGGCTTGGGGCAGGTGCTGATGAGCGTGACTAATCCTGGTGCAGCGCAGACCTCTGCCTTGGATATGCAGCCCTGGCTTCTTATAGAATGCAGGTGTGTGTGTTGCTGGGCCCAGAGAGCCTGAATCCTAGGCACACTTCTCTTTTGTATCTGGGCCTACCTAAGAATTTACTTTCTCTGAGTTCACTGATATGATTGTGGGCCTCTGGGGCCAGGGGAACGAGGAGGCAAAGAATGCAAATTTGACACCTTGTGAGATGATTCTAAAGCAACACTGAGCCACCAGCTTTTAAACATTTGTCTTTGGCACTGCCTGTTCTTTGGTCTATTGGAAGCTGATACCAGTTGCCTTTGTGTGATGAATTTGGACTTTTGTGCAGCAGTTGAGGAAGAAACTCTTGAGCAGCCGCGGGTTGTGGCTATGTGCCCTGAGTGCCGTGCCCTGAGCACGTACCCTGAGTGTGTGTCCTGAGTGCTGTGCCCTGAGCCAGCCCCAGCTGTGCAGCCATGTATGCTGGAGCAGGGCCTTGAGTGTTTTGGACCTTTATTTTGCAAGGGTGAGTTGAAAATGGAAAAAAGACATTGCTAATTGTAGTTAGAAGAAGGGTAGCTCTTCTAACATTGATATAATTAAGGAAAAGCTTTTGAAAATTCAGTGGGCATGCCAGAAGTGGGGAATTGTTCATGTCAGGTGAACGCTCGCTGACTGAGTCAACATCCCTGCGTAATTGTGAAGACGAATAAACAGAATTAAAGAATAATATATAAAACGCCAAACTGTATTGACCAAGATCGTATCTAAAAGGCAGAGTATAATTAGGCATTTTACAATCTTGTATGGCTCATAGAACATGACTTCCTTATAATACATGTAAACCTATTATTTGACTTTGGGGGGCCCTTTTAGGGAAATGGGGGGACTACCTATAACCAGCTTCTGGAATAACAAAGAGTTATGCAAAAATAAAAGCTTCTCTGTAAGTGTGCAAGGCCCTTCCAGAACTGAGAGCCCATCCTTTAGAATTCATTCTGTGTTGACCTACTCTCTGATGTATTAATGCCTTTACCCCTCATTGTATTCATTTATATGCTAATGTCTACCATCTCTTTTCCATTTAGATACATTATGATTTTAAGCTGTCAGGTAGACTTCTGTTTTAAGACCTGGCTGCTCAAACATTGCCAGCCTCCTCTCACTGGAAAAGCCCCAAGTTTAGGGGGCAGGGTGGAGGTAAGAAGAAAACCACCTCCAGAATAAACCAGCTAGCTCCTAGGCTGTGAGCTTTTTCATATTCTCCAGTCTCCGCCTCTGTCTTTCCGTGTGGAGTTGCACGTGTGTGCTTGAAGCAGTATAAGCGACACCCCACCTCAGTGCACTATAGTAGAAAGAGAAGAACTCTTTAATTACCGCAGTGTTGCAGGCTTCTCCCACGGCCGGCTGGCCACAGCATGGAGTTGGTAAGCATACAGTGTCTTTCATACTTGCCATTACAACATGTTAATTAAGAGAATTCAGCTGTGGCACCAGCTGGGGATGTCTGGCTTTGTGGAAGATTGCAATTAGATGCTTTATTTTCTATTTTCTTTTTCCCCTTTCAACTTTGGTGGAATGCCTTTGAGTAGGGGCTTTTCATCTCAGCAGTATAAATACTTTAATGTGCCTAATTATGTAATCGTACACTTACGCTCCTCTGTGTACACACACATGGTTTTATGGATTTTTATCCCCTTTTCTCATACATGAAACACCCTGACTGCTTTTTGGTTGGTATAGGAGAGCCAGATTCCTTCGTGCATGTCAGCCAGGAAGAAGGAGAGATGAGAGGCAGTTGTGACTTTCCTCCACTTATAATCCTGCCCCCCTCATTGACCCATTGACCCTTTTATGGGCAAGTCCTTTATCTCTCAAATAGTTAGCATCTCAATAGTTTCCTAGCAAAGTCAAGGTAATTTAAATAAAATTGAACTTTATAATACTGTGTCTTTCCATTAATTTGCAAGTGCCGGCTCCCAAAGCGTGTAGTGTTATTTTTCCCAGTCCTCTTTTCCAGGCAGGCATAGGGCATTAGCCTGGACATGAGAGCGCATGCATGAAGGCACAATGGAGCCCATTGATTTCTAGCATGCAGCCTGTGCAAAGAGGTCCTGTAACCCCAGCTGTTAGAATCAGGACCTGGGAGCAGCTGCTTTCTGAGATCCACTCCTCTGTGGATAGGCCATCTGCTGCCATGTGAGTGAACCCTGGGAAAGAAACTGACCACAGGACACCTTTGTGTTCCTTTTCTCTTCTCCAATCCCTCCATTTCTTTCCTAGCATTCTACCCCCACCACACACTCACACACACACACACACACGCATGCACGCGCACACACACACCTAGGCAAACTTAGGCAGCATGATGAATCTGCACCAGAAAACTCACATGGTTTTCCTCTCTGTCCTTCCCTGTTCCGACTCCACCACAGCAGCATACCCTGCTCCGTTGAAAAATAGTTTCGAGAGGAGGAAGGGACGTTTATATGGCTGGCTTTTTCTGCTGGATTAGTTCTAGAGAGCAGGCTTTCATTTTATTATTAGCAACATCACTTTGCATTTTAGAACTGGAAAGGTACTTAAAATCTCATTTTATGGAAAAGGAACCCAGTATTTTTTAATTCTCAGCTTCGTATTCAGGATCTTCCCATTGTGGTGCCAGCCTGATTTTCTAAATGTCAGCTGTCTCCGGTTAAACATGGGAGCTTCTGCTGCTTTCCATACAGACCTCTTCTTACTTCTCTGCCTGTGATGGTGCTCTCATCTCCCCCTTAGATGTTCTTCCTGCTCTCCTTTATCCCATGGTCATAATCCTGCTTGCCCCAAAAGTCAGAGTTCTAATACCATTTGTTGCATCCTTTCTGATCTCTTCCTCATTAGATTAGTCCTTCTTCAGAACTTCCTGTTGATTTCTAATGTGTGTCCATTATGGTTACGTACTACACAGTAAGCTTTCAGGGAGGGGAGTCTATGTCTTTTTCATCTGCCCCTCTTCTCCCCTTGCCTGCAACAGTGCTTTGGGACTTAGTGTAAAGACTTGTGGAAAGAATTAATGGATAAATGTAATCCTTATATGAACTCTAGGAGATAAGCAGAGTAAATATTACTATTACCTCGTTGGGGATCCTTATCGATGTCCTCAAAGAGTCTAAAGTCTTTAGGGACAGAACGGTGTATTATTTACTCTTGAATTTCTAGCACCAACCTGGCGCCTTGGTAGGTGGGTGTTTAATAGATACTTGTTAAATTACTGAAGTGTAATTCCTATTAGGAAAGTGAAACCCAGGGATATTAAGAATCAACACTTGTAAATGTTTTTCACTCTCTTCTGGGGGAAAGTTATTAAACCCGCTTTTTGGAAGACAAAAAGTTAAAGGGTATTTTCTGTTTACCTGTGTGACATCTGAGCATAATTACCTACTGACACATAGAATGGGCGAGGCTGCAACGGGCAATATGTTCTGACCAGGGATCTTGGACTGGTTAGTCAGAAATGACTTGGCAGAGTCAGGGGTCCAAAGACCAGGAGAGATGGGACGGTGGGAGAATGGTGACAGGAGCGCAGGCCTCAGCATGATTAGTAAGAGCACAGTTGACATCCTACTGTGACTCTGACCTGGTCTGGGCCCATCCTTTACTAATCTGTTCTGAGGATGCTCTGCTTAGTTATTTAGGAGTTTCCACACTGTGCTGGAGCCAGGATGGTAAATACACAGGCTAAATCAAAGGGGAGGCAAGTCTTAGTCTTCTGGAAAAGTGCCTTGAGAGCCATGTGCCCTGCCTTGGACCTCACAGTGGATTTTAATGGATCCCTGCTGTTTTTAAAGTTTCTTAAAAGAGGCATAAATAGGCCTCAGAGAAAAGCAATTGGGAAGGATTGCCTCCCGTGCTTTGGAGAAGGAACAGAGTACCCTGTGGCAGGCCACCTCTCCATTGACCTCAGTGGCCCCCTCTGGTCCAGAATTTTAGAAAGACCCAAATGTTAAAAGGTAGAGAAGAACAACAAAAACCCTTGGGAGAGTGTGACTCCTCATTATCCTTGATCAGCTGATGGTGGCACAGGGTGGTAAGTTCACTTTCTAGGAGGTACAAAGGAAATCAAGAAGTCTTGATAAGCTGCGTTTTCTGTAGTGGCCGTGTGAGACAGAGTGGTTTAAGATCAAGTGTTTCAAGAAGAGAATCCCATCCCCCACGAGATAGAGGAGGAAGAATACCCAGATCAGTGGACTTCATAACTGTGGATTCCCAACTGCCTATATGTCCATTGTCACCGTGTGCCTTATACCTATTGGTTCAAAGGTTGTAAGGGCTTCATTACCCCCACTCACCCTAAACAACAGCAACAACAACAGCAACAAATAAAAAAACCTTTTCCTTTTATATTTCCTGTCCCTGACTTATGGTAAAGTCAGACCCGACTTGAGCCCCCACAGAATGTACAAGGCTTACTTCATGGCGTGCCTTTGTGTTAACCTTAAAAATAAAAGTCCTTTGTTTTACCAGCAGAAATGGGTTTACTTAGGAATAGCAGAGAATTGCAATTTGGGACATGCAAAGTCCAACAGACAAAAATAGAGGAACTTTATTTTATGGAGGAGGAAGTTGGGAGGGGTTGATTTGAACCAAAGTCCGTTGGAGAAAAGCAGCAGTTCATGGTGATGACGATTTCTCATTGATTGAGTTGTAGGGATAATCAGTTTCTTGTAGGAGATGCAGTATGCATATTTCCCTCTGGGGCCTATAAATGAGGATTCTTTCCACTGAGATACTCTGCTAGGGATCTGTGACTGATAGTTCTTTGGGTAGTAGATATTGAGTGGTGTGGCTGTCCATTTTATCCACCCTTCTGAGTCTGCTTCAGTGGAATTTCTCTTAATTCATGTTTACAGCTCAGACTGTCTGTTCGTTACAGTTTATATGTCATGAGGAGACCCAGTCACATCTTTCTTCAGAAGGACCATTCAAATCTTTGCCCCTCAGTTACTGGTGATTGGTTTTCAGGGAACTATGGTGTTTTGTTGGTTGATTTAGTCCACACCTGCTCTCTGTCACCATCTGTAGTCAGAGTTTATACCGATTTTTTCCTTTTATTCTTTGAAGTTGGGTAGGGCCTCAGTGAGTAACAGTGTTCTGTTGAGCACCTTGGAGAAGCAGAACACTGCCCGAGTCACTGTGTGGTGGCACATGGCAGAGGCTGATTATTTGGGGCTTTGGCAGAGATGCCCCAGCGACCCTTTGTGTTCCAGGAGCTGGCCCAGAAATCAGCCCACTGTCTAATTCTAATTCACCTCCCCATTCTGCGTTTAGTGACAACCTTCCTTTCATACATCCTTCTAGGAAGACTGCTTAGGAAGACTTTCTTAGCTGAAAATGCCCCCATACGTTCTCCTCTTGCAGCTTTGGTAACAGCAGTCCCTAAATAGCTTGTTTGTCACTCTCAGGGGTTAGTGAAGGAACCCCCCCCCCCACCATTGCTCCTGAAAAATGTGGGCCCACTTGAGATTTGAGCTGAGTCCTCTGGGCACAGGTAAACTCGCCTGTTCACATTCTTCTCCAGACAGGACACTGCAACTTTTGTCAGTCCTACCCCACCCCGTGTTATACCTTTGTAGGTCTTGGGGTAAATTTTTTCTGCTCACATCTGTAATCAAGGAGCTTCTGTGTAAGAGGGAGAAGGGCAAACTAGAGTTTGAATCCAGACTTGTAATGCTTAGTAGCCAGGTAACCTCAGACATTACTAAATTCTTCAAAGCTTTTGTTTGTCTGAGCAAACTGAGTATTCTACTGCCTTCCTGGTAGGAGGGAGAATTAAATGGGTTGGCAGCTTGGAAGCGCCCAGGGCGGCAGCTGGTGATACGTGTTCATTCTCCTCCTCTCTTCTGCTTCCATCCTGCTGGACAAGAGAAATCACTGAATCGGTCTTAAATTTAAATTTATGTTTCTTGAGGGCCTACTGTGTATGCGTGGCACTGGCCTTGGCATTAGGAGTTACGAGTAGAGTGGGAAATGAAACCCCAACCCTGATCTTCGCGCCTGAGTTCAGCCTTGCTTCAGACTCCAAGCCAGAGTGCTCATTATCACCTGCTTATCAGTGACCCTTCTGGAGCTGAACAGTGCGCTAGGCAGCAGAAGGGGACCTTTCTCAGAGGACTAGCCTGCATCCTCTTGGAGATGGGGGATTCTGAGCGGGGAGAGCAAACACATGTACAACTTAGTTAGATGGTAGGGTGAAGGAGGTGAGACCAGAAAGTAGCAGTTGGTGAAAAAAAAGAAAAATAAGCATCATCTTCTTTCCCTTAACCCTTTCATCATTACCACTGTCAAAGGATGCGTAGTAGCATTTGTTTGTGCACATGGAATGGCTTGGCTTGCCAGCTCTGCTGTCATCCCACTGTCGTGTGGGCTTTGCTCTGTAGGTCACTGCACTGGGTGACGCTCCAGGCCTGGAGGGAATAGGATGAAGGCCAGTGGTCCTCCTGGCCACCCTTCCTTTAGCACTCATGACAGTAGGAGGGGGAGTGGTGGGGGCACAGTCATAGCTGGCAGCCTGTTCCCCTGAGTCCCTGAGCTGCAAGAATGGGAGGAGGTAAAAGGGTAACGGGCCATATGGAGGCCATTTGTCAGTCAAGAGAGCAGCCCAGACTGCTCTGCTGAGAAGGCAAGTGGGGGAAGGGGCTGGTGTCAGTGAGCTGGAGCAAGGGGAAAGCAAAGCAACACACCCCCTGACCAAAGGCTCATCCTGCTGTATTCTTGGCCTGTCCTGTCTCCAGATAGCCAGACAGTCCTCCAACAACCTGTTTTCTTATTTTTGCCAAAGCCTTTGCCCTACTCCATTCCAAAAACCAGAAGTAAAGGTCTGCTTTGCTACGTGAAAATGAATGTAAAGTTTATCAGTTCCTGATATGTGCCAGACATCATGTGAGTATCGTTTAGGTCTCGTTTTTATCCTTCCTCTTAAACACTGCTTGCGGGTGGGAATGACTATCAAGAAGTAATAATACTCAAAACAGTTCAGGCCATTGACAGAGTTGCAGATTGGGCCCCTGAGTCAAACCGAAACTCTTCTGGCTGACATCCAAGACCATGCTCTGCCCTGACCTGGCCCTGATCCTGTCAGGTCAGGAGGATGTTTTCATACCAGATTTAAAGAACATGAGCTGTACCTTGCAGGGGGATTCTCTTGGCTGTTACTTGTCCTTGCCTCATGTCAAATCAGGAACATGATAGTGCCTTGAAATGTGGGCAGAATTTTGCCCACACAATCAAAGCAGTTTTCTACCAAATATCTTCTGTCCTCCAGATTTTGTGCCAAGATCTGGGGATAAGAAATGAGCAGAACAAATACTTGCCCCGGGGGTTGGGTGGGTAGGTGTGGGGGCGGGGGACTGACCTGTGAGAAGTGATTGTTGCAGAGCCAACCACACAGTGACAGTTGATAGAGAAGAATGCAGGTGTTATGGGAACACAAAGGAGGAATAATAAAGCTGCTGTTTGTTGAGCACTTAGTATATGACAGACCTGGTACCAGGTACCAGGCGCTTTACCTGTGTACTTGTGACTCACACGCACAGCTGCCCTGTAGGTAGACATTGTGCTTTAGGATCCCTACTTTACTTACTTAGCAAGGGCACAGGAATGAGAAGATGGCGCCCAGCCCATACAGGGGTAATGGTTAGCAGTGTGACTCCAGTGCTCTCATTCTAGACCTGTGCTGGTGAGCGCTACCCTGTGCCGCTCTGTTCTCCCTGACAGTGCTCTTTGGAATGGTTTTCTGGAGCTGGTGACTTGGGACTCAATCTCCAACGATGGGTGGGAGTCCAGATGATCCATGTGCTTTCAGGTCAGGGTTCCCAGGAGGGGAGCCCTTCTTTCAAAACAGCTGGGGGCTTTGCTGGCTGCTTCCAGGTTCTAGGAGTTTCCTCTCTGCAGCAGGGTACCGTGAAGATGGTCCTCCTCTCTGGCTCTGAACCCATGACTTGCATCTCCCCTTTGCTGTGAGGTGGAGGGAGAGAGAGAGAGGTGGGGAGGGACCCAGATTGACAGACTGACAGACTGACAAGACTGACAGACTCTGAAACCAGTCCCAGTTCCCTAGGCCTCTGTCGGGGAAAATGGGGGTGGGGGCCTGGGAGGAGCATTAGAGGCAGCCTAAACCATGGGTGGGTCCCCGCTTCTCTCTGGTGCCCCAGCCCTGGGGCCACACCCTGAGAAAGGCCTGAGATATGTCAGTCTGGCCCTCCCCCAGCGCGTGGGAAGTTCTCATGAGAAAAGGGATCCCAGCTGGACAATGGCTTCCTGTCTGAGTGCTGAGGTTTGTCTTCCAGGAGAGGAAGGTTGCAAATGGCATGAGAAATTGTCTCTTCCCTCTCGCTGCCATCGTTTGAGACTTTTGACTGTTTGCTGGGGGTGGTCAGGAAGGCAGAAAGCTGGGGGATGCCAGGGACAGAAGCAGCCCTTGGGTATCACTTGAGTAAGAGAACTCCTCTTGCTGTTTTCCTGTTCCCACTACACACTCAAGGCAGGAATCTGCCCAGAGGGGTGCAGAGGTTTCTTTGGGAGAAGCACCTCACACCTCGTGCTTGCCTGAAAACCACCCCGGCTATAGGACTTTGACTAAGGAATCTTGGGTAGGGGTGAGGCCAGCCACTCAGCCAACTTCAGACAAGTTTGCAAATGTCAGAAGAGACCTCAGAGGACATCTGGTTCAGTCCTGTTGTGTCATAGAGCCCAATATCCACAGGCAGTACCCAAATTGTCTTTGTCACTGAGCTCCCTTTCCAAGACGTGGGTATGGGAGGAGAAGCTGGGCTCGGAGACCCTCTCTTTCTGCCTGGTGCCGTGCAAAGGGAAGTCAGCCTTCCTGGGTTCAAATCCTGACTCTGCCCCTTTCTGCTTGGTGCCCTTGAGCAAGTAATAATAATCTGTATAGTAATTATGTTTCTTACAAGGTCTTTGTGAAATTAAATGAGTTACATATGTAAAGTGTTTGGACTGGTGCTTGGCATTTAGTAGTTGGTCAATAAATGTTAGTACTGAGATGTTTAAGGGCAGCCTCAGAAGAAAGCTTTTAACTATAGTCAGATGTGATCACTACCCCCCCACCCCTGCCTCTACATTCGTCCTGAATGTCCACTCCCAGCTTTCTTGGGAGGTTTTCATGGCACCTCTGTGTGAGCTAGCCTTTTCACACTATAGGATGACTTGTCCTGTCACATACAATGTTAGCAGGATGTTCCAGAAGCTTGGGCTTAGTGTGTCGGGACGAGCCGCAGTACAGCACGCAGGAACGAGAGTGCCTGTTGAGCCCACTGTTGTCATTTACAAATGTGTGATCTGTGGCAGATTTCTCAACTCAGCTGAGCCCCATTGTTCTTAGGAAATAATATAGCACCTGCTTCATGTTAAGAGACAGCTCACAAGAGTGCCTGGCACATGTAATAGGCTATCTGTTTGCAGTAATTATTACCTTCCTTGTTTTATGTCCAAAAAAAAAAAAACCACACAAAAAACAAACAAACAAAAAAACCAAAACACCAGACTGCACATCTGAACACCTTTTTGTCTGTTTTTGCCTTGATTTTTCTCTGGCTCCTCGGTGCCCAGGGCTCCCTTCATATCTGCTGCATCACCTCTTATCCCCTACACTGGGGTGTGGCTCCGGACCCTCCCCACAGCTTGCCCATCCCCAGACACCTCCTCTGACTCTCACAGACTCTCCTCCACGATCTGTGCTGTACAGGCTCCGATCCCCATATGGCTACTGAGAGCTTGAAGTGTGGCTAGACTGACTTGAGATGGGCTGTAAGTGTGGACTTAATAATGAAAAAAAATTAAATATCTCAATATATTTGTGTATCGCTCACATGTTGAGATGTAATCACTAATGTATTTTTTATATAGTAGGTTAAATAAAATAGATTATTAAAATTCATTTCATGTGTTTCCTTTTAGTTTTTCAATGTGGCTAGCAGAAAATTTTTAATTACCTACGTGGCTCCATTATATTTCTGTTCGTGGTGTCCATCTGGTCCTTCCTCCCCTCCTTATTTTTTTGATCCTGTTTCTCTTTGCCCTGGGGTCTCACCAGTGCTCAGATGAGTAAGAGGTGTCAGGCTAGTAGAAAAGCTAACCTTTTAACACTTCCTTCTTTGATTTACATTAGAGTTGGATATATGTGAGTCTGTCTTCTCTAAATTATAAACCTTTTGTGGGTCTCAGAAGTCTGTCACATGGTCCTGTGACATGGGTGGCCCTCCTTGGATGACTTGGGGAGAGGCGAGCTCCAGTCCTTTGATGGAATCACAACCAAATAGGGACATTTACAGTACTGCTTCCAGTGGTGTCCCTGATGATTGCAGCTGCTGGGTTTGTGTGCTGGATTTGGGGGAGCCTTTTTCTTGGCCCCTGAATTCCCAGGAAAGCTTTTCTCTGGCCATCCTTTCTTTGGATACCTTGATTAAGCAGCTGCTTCTCTGTGCTCAATTGTATTCTCAATGTTACTCCTCTGATTTAGTCTAAACCTGGAAGTGAACACTGACAGTTTCTTAAGCCCTCAGTCCCAGTGTTTGGGAGTAGGGTGTTTTCTTGAGAACTGACATCAGCCAGAAACCTCTTTTGTTGAGTCTTAAAATGCACGTCTCTTTCCCCTCCTCAGGCTGGCGGGAGTACTCCTTCCTCCCTACACCGCCCTTTGCAGGGGCTCAAGTGCTTGTTCAGTTTGTTAAACTGAACAGTTTGATCCTGGGCCCCTTCCTGGAGCTCCCTTTGATTTTCTTGTTACAGAATCTTACAGAGTTTGCTTTGTTTATTGCCTCTTCCTCCTCCTCCTAAGAGGCTGGTCCCCACAACAACAAAAACAAAACCCATTTAGAAGGGCTGATGGAGGGTTCTTGTTTTCTACCA
Source organism: Mustela nivalis (assembly GCF_964662115.1). NCBI lineage: Eukaryota > Metazoa > Chordata > Mammalia > Carnivora > Mustelidae > Mustela > Mustela nivalis. The sequence continues at coordinate 31,784,877 of NC_139025.1, read as the reverse complement.
AGTGTTTGAGGCTACAGTGACTTGGAGTGGAAGATCAGCCAGCTTCCTGTGCGTCTACTGCATCTGTCCCCTCCCCAGCCGGTTGGATGGCCTTTCCCTGAAAGACTGCTGTGCGCCAGGCACTCTGCAGCCCCTGAAGAATTACCTCGCTGCTTCCTGTGCTCACTGGAGGCCTAAGTGGCTGTAGGAGATAATGGAAAGCAGAGAAGGAAGCTAAGGAGAATTAATTGATTTTTTTCTGTAAAATTTCTATCTTCTGGCTTTCTCGCTCTTTTAAAAATTATGCAGCTTTGCCAAATCAGATGAGTTCATTTTCTTCTTGCGGTTGAGAACAGAGCTTGAAACTCCCTCTGTGGACCAAGGGTTGTTAGAGAGAGAGCCTGATGCATAGAGTAAGTCAGCCTCTTGCCCAGAAGGGTGGCTTCCAGAAGACTCTGGATGATTATTTGCTCTTCCCGATGCTCTTCCCTTTCTTGTTAACCCAGGCATCACTGAGAGGGTCCTCTGGAACATCTGCTCTTTGCCATGACTCTCCTGCTCTGATGTTTGACTGGGCAGCAGGGCAATATTTTTTTCTTGTGTTCCTGGTGTCTTAAAATGACCTTGCCTCCACCTACCCACCCCTTTTCGTTTTTACTTCCACAGCCTCCTTACTTCTTTGGACCCAGGACAGCCTCTTTGCAATGCTGAACCCTATGTATTTAGCTTGTCCCCTTTGTCTGACCGTCATAGGAAACATAAAACAAGTGCGTGCACTTAACCTTACTGTGCTAGCGTTGCTCTACTGTTGGCTTACTCTAAGGCTCCCTCGAGCTCTGTCCGTCTTTGATCAGATTCAGCTTCTCTTATAATTCTGCCCTCTCAAGACCCCTCAAAATCTCCCTTTGTCCTTTGAACATAGTACAAACACCTGTTGCAGTCAAGGCCCTCTGCAAGATGGTTCCATTGGTTGTCACTTTTTTCTGAATTTTGTTGTATTATGCAACCTAGCTAACCAGGGCTACTTGCTATTATCTAGGTTTTACGTATACTTTCCTATCTCTCTGCATTTGCTTAAACCTTCTTCTGATGAGATAAAGCCCCACTTGAAATGCTGCCCCCTTCCTGAACCTCGCCTACTCTATCCTGCACAAGATGTGTTCTCTCCTGTATTGTGCTCCCTGTCTTGTGGCACTAATCATGTTTTTTGAGGTGTATTAGAATGTCTGTGTGTGGAGTATCTTTGGAAGAATATGAAAGAAGTGGGAGCAGTGCCTTCAAAGAGAGGAACTGAGTGACTCAGAGGCAGGAGAGGGTTTACATATCATGTGTATGTATTTCCTACGATTTTTTTTCCTCATAAAATTATTATTTACATAACAAAGACCCACTCTAAAAAAACTCTGAGGGGTACGCGTATAACCTCAGAGAAGGGAAAATGTCCTTTAGACACAAAACCCAGAAGCCATAAAGAAAACAATTTTTAAAATATATGTGAGGGCGCCTGGGTGGCTCAGTGGGTTAAGCCGCTGCCTTCGGCTCAGGTCATGCTCTCAGGGTGCTGGGATCGAGTCCCGCATTGGGCACTCTGCTCAGCAGGGAGCCTGCTTCCCTCTCTCTCTCTCTGCCTGCCTCTCCATCTACTTGTGATTTCTCTCTGTCAAATAAATAAATAAAATCTTAAAAAAAAATAAAATAATAAAATAAAATATATGTGAATACTCGGGCGCCTGGGTGGCTCAGTGGGTTAAGCCGCTGCCTTCGGCTCAGGTCATGATCTCAGGGTCCTGGGATGGAGCCCCGCATCTGGCTCTCTGCTCAGCAGGAAGCCTACTTCCTCCTTTCTCTCTCTGGCTGCCTCTCTGCCTACTTGTGATCTCTGTCAAATAAATAAATAAAATCTTTTAAAAAAATAAATAAATAAAATAAAATATATGTGTATACTTATTTGTCATATCCTTATTTGGCTCCAGGTACCTGAAGTGCTTATCTTTTTTAACCTTTTTCAGAGTATAGCACAATGACCCCTACGTAATAATCAATAAATACTAGTTGAATTGAAATGAAATGAAATTGCAAGTCACTTCTTTGTAGACCTCATTCTTTTTCACTGATCAAATGAATGCTTGGTGGTCTTTTTCACTGATCAAATGAATCTCGCAAAGATTCGTGCAGATGTGGGCTTTATGGGCAGGAATACCAGCAAAGCTGGAGCGGCTTCAGAATGAGCCATTCTTCCTCTGAGACCACCTTTCCCAGCACACTGGACCTGTGAGTGGGTCCTGCCTGCTTCATGGAGCCGCCCTGCAGTGCTCAGCTTTAATTATGCCTCGGAAATGCCCCAATTAGACACAGTGCTAGGAGAGCCCGGGGATCTGTGGCAGGCTTGTTGCCCTGAACAAAAGAAGGAGAGTGTAAAGAGTAAAGCCATTTGTAGAGGTTTCTTTGGAAATCCAGTTGGCCACCTTCTTTTGAACCAGTTGGCTAGAGTTGGAGGAGGCATCAGAAGGGGTGTGGTGGGTCTGTCCTCCTCCTGTTCAAGACTTCGGGTGAGGTGGGTGGCGTGGGAAGAAGGCGTGTCCCTGGCTTATTTAGTCTCATCTGTTAGTTTCAGAAAACAGAGAAGCTGCCCACACCTCTCCTGTGGATCCCAGGGCCACCCAGTGAATCTTGGCAAATGAGTCTTTTCTCCCCACCTCAGCAATAAGGCACTTGTAGTCAGGGAGCTATCAGCTCTTCTTTGACAGGACCACCCCCCACCCTACCCCCACGCCCGGCTGGCAGTCAGTGTGCTTACTAGCAGTTTGCAGGTTGAAGGGAAGTGGTATTTGGTGAGAGACTGTGAGGGCATGTGTGTGCGAGGGAGTGGTGGGCAGGCCAGTGAACAGGATGGGGCACAGTCAGACTCCAGATCTGTTAGAGGAAGTGGGGGGATAAAAAAAAAAACAAAAAACCAAAAACAGAACAACCAGCAGTTCTTATTTTCATACAGATGTTCTTGTGATAGTCAGGATAGGGGCAGGGTATCTGTCAGCAAAATCAGATGTCCTTTGAAAACCTTTATCTTTTTTTTTTTAAGCATTTAAAAAATATTTTTATTTATTTATTGACAGAGAGAGAGATCACAGGTAGGCAGAGAGGCAGGCAGAGAGGGGGAAGCAAGTTCCCTGCTGAGCAGAGAGCCCAATGCGGAGCTTGATCCCAGGACTCTGAGATCATGACCTGAAGGCAGAGGCTTAACCCACTGAGCCCCCCAGGCACCCTGCCTTTATCTTTCTTGTATTAGTATGGCTTTTGGAAAGTTGAAGTTCATGGTACCTGGCTATCCTGCCTGCACATCTTCTCCCGCAGCCCAGCCTTCCAAACAGCACTTCCTAGGGACACCCCGTAATCCATTCTGCAGCATCTGTCCAGGATTGGAAGGGCAGGCCATGGCATGAGAGTCCCCTTCTTCTCGAGCTACTCTGACAGAGTCGACTGGGTAGGTCTGCCCTTATACACTGCCTTACGCTTGGCTACAAGTCATTCAGCTTCTGTGGGCCAGTGTGCTCATCGACAAAGGGGCGTGATGATCCCCTTCTCCTGGAGCTGTCAGCATAAATAGGATGGGAGGGGAAGGTATTTCTAAAGCTAAGTAGTCCTACCTGAACAAAACATGTGGCTTTTACTGTGGGGCAGAGACAAGTGCTGTCAGTGACTACTGCAGTCAGAAGGTGGGGGCTTGAGAGAGGGCCTAGGAATCCATCAGATATCCCCTCTCAGGCCATGAAGGCACATTTTTTCACACAATGGACTCCTCGCTCGTATTGATGCTGGAAACAGGGGTACTGTGTCTCCTTCCCAGGCTGACCATATTTTACCACCTTTCACTCTGATTCTTTGTGTGTCACAGTAGGTTTTATCAAAACCATATTATGTGCTAGATCTCTGTGAGTTCACAACTTTGTCAGAGTCTGTCACTCCCTCATGGGATACAGTCCTCTCCAGGCACGTGCCAAGGGAAAGGGGCAATGTTGCAAGCAGCCAGACTTTTTCCCTGTGGCCAGCGTGCTTCCCTGTGTCCTTGGCAACCTGAATTTCCAGAGTTTGGCCAACAGCCTTTCCAAGGGAATGGCTCTTAGTTCCTCCTGTGGAACTGTCTGGCTCACCGTCGCGGACGGGATTCCCACTGGAAGACCCCAGCACTGTAGCACCGTGCACTCTCTCTGTCTTTGCAGTGTGTTCGCTGCCCCCAGAGCCAGAGAATGGTGGCTACATCTGCCACCCCCGGCCTTGCAGAGACCCCCTGAACGCGGGCAGCGTCATTGAGTACCTGTGTGCCGAAGGCTACATGTTGAAAGGCGACTACAAGTACCTGACCTGTAAGAATGGAGAGTGGAAGCCAGCCATGGAGATCAGCTGCCGTCTCAACGAAGGTCAGTCTGGCAGATGGGAAGGGGGGCTGCTGGGGTTCTGCTTCCTGTAAACTGAAAGGCAGTGGTGCCCACTTCCTCCAGAGCACCTGTGCCACGGGGCAGTGTAGCTCCTTTGATGCCCTGCGGCCTCCCTTCCTTTGGGATTTCATGTCTTTGTGCAGGACATCTGGGGTTGCTGGTGTGTGTCCTGCTGCATTTCAGCTGAGCCACCGAGGGGCTCTGTAGCTTTACTGAGGCCTCTGTTCTGCTATGTAAAGTCCCTTTGATGCTCAGCATCTCCTGTTTGCCCAGCCAAGTGCTGGTGACCTTTGACCGTGTTCTTCTAACACCTTCTGGAGTGTCTCTTTTACATTATTTTACTTTGAATGGAAATGGACTGTTCTGTTATAGAGCTATAGTCCAGCTGGACAGAAGACCTCTCCCCCTCCTGCCTCCGCCTGTCGTGCATGACAGGAAACTCCAGCTGCCTGCAGGAAAGCGTGTGTCAGACAGCCATCTTTGTGCTTCACACTTGGGCCCCAAGACCATGACACACCCAGAGAAGGCTGGGGACCAGCCTGAGATTTACAGCTGAAGTCACAGGATCTTAGAACAGGAGGTTATACAGCCCCGTTCTTACCAGTTTTCCTGCCACGTGCGGGAAACATGGTTAGGACCTCAGACTGGAAGGCCAGGGACATGGAAGTGGTAGATGTCTACCAGCCTGATGGCCCTGAGGGCAGCCTCAGAAGGGGTTCGTAAAGGCCAGGTCCTGGGGGGTTGGGGAAGGTAGGCATGAGATGGCCCGCACAGGTCTGAAATGAATTTTAGATTTAGAAACAGGATGGGGAAGTGGCCCCTTTCCTTGTATGTAAACACTGTTCTGCATATCAACTTCTAAAGTGGCCCGAGCTGTGGTACCAGGCAGGGGACCTTGGATGAGGTCAGCTGTGGGAATTCTGTGTTCCGGGTCTGGGTATAACCTAATCCTGGCGATGGTTTATTTCTGTAGACAAAGATGCCCACACGTCCCTGGGGGTCCCCACACTGTCCATAGTGGCTTCCACTGCCAGCTCCGTGGCGCTTATTCTCCTCCTCGTGGTGCTGTTTGTGCTACTGCAGCCGAAGCTGAAGTCGTTCCATCACAGCAGGTGAGCCCTTGTGGGGTGGAGCGGGGCGGGGGGAGGGCGCACATCATGGGGTCTGGCCTCTGACTGCACAGGGGTGCTTATGAGACCAGCAGCCTCTTCTGCCGTATGTGCCCTGGGAAAGGGGACGCCCTCCTGTGTGTTTGACTCCTGGATGTGGCTGGCTCTGTGCTTATCACTTTGCCTGCATTAGATTTATCTTCACAGGAACATTGTAGATCAGGAAGCTAAGGCTCAGAGAGGTTAAGTCAAGGTCATCCCTCTAGATGATGACTGCCTGGAGAATTAAACATAAATATGTCCAATCCCTGAGCCACGTCATTTGCCCTACATTGGTGGTTCTCAAAGTGTGGTTCCAGTTGGATTGGCATCACATGGGGACTTATTAGGCACGGAGATTTTCAGACCCCACCCAGACCAACTGAATGAGAAACTGGGGCTGAGACCTAGTGACTGAGTTTCTTAAGTGCTGCAGGTGATTCTGATGTAGACTCATGTTTGCCAGCCACTGCCCTGTCCCTCTAGTTCCTAATCCTGGCTGCACGTAGAGGCATCTGCTGGGAGTTAAACACAAATACCAACACCTGGGCCCCTACCCCCAGACATTCTGATTAATTTGGTTTGGAGTGGGAGCCTGGCATTAGTGTTTTTCTTTTTTGTAAACTTCCCCAGTGGTCCTAACATGCAGCTAGGATTGGCAACCACTGCACTATACCGCACTAGAAATAGGGTTTTTTTTGCCTGCCTTTGTTACTTTTCTTTTTCCGTGAGTGCATTAGCCACAAGTCGTCCTAGACGAGGTAGATGAGATGGCGGGTGGGTGGCAGATGGTCAGGGGCTGACCCTGCGTGTATCCCTTAGGAGGGACTCCTCTTCAGGCCTGTCCTGGCCTCTGGGGTTGCCTGGCTTGGCCCGGCAGCCCCTCTTTCCCCTGAGAATGGTTTGTGTGCCCTCACAGCCATTCATCAGTCACTTTCGCCATCCACAGGCCCAGAGGAGCAAACAAAACTGTTTAAAATTTTTGCTTCCTGGTCTGGAATTTACAGACCAGGCCCAGGCTAAGTCCTGATGTTCTAGGTGTGATTTTTCTGTCTCCTTTTTATGTTTTGTTTGGGAGAGCAGGTTGCAGCTTTTTTTTTTTTTTTCCCAAGATTTTATTTGTTTGTTTGAGAGAGAGAGAGATTGAGAGAACAGGTAGGGGGAGGGGCAGGGGAAGAAGCAGGCTGTCCCCAGAGCTGGGAGCCTGATTTAGGGCTCAATCCCAGGACCCTAGGAACAGTAGCTGGAAGGCCGGGAAGGCCGCAGTTTAGCCTTAACCTATTGAGCCCCCAGGCACCCTGCAGCTATTTTTTTTTTTTTTTAAGGTCGTTAAACAATTAGTAAAATAAAGAGGATCTGGAGGGTACTGTTTACTTGAAGGAATCAGGTATTTCCACATAAAGTCAAGGTGATCTGCTTGTCAAGTCATTCAAATTAGGGAATATTTTCCTCTTGTAGTTATCTGGTAAGTGTGTTAAAAGTAATGGGCTGATTTTTCCTGACTTGAGTAGAAGAATGATTTGGTTTTTAATAGGGACTCTGTTTAAATTTTGTGCTGTGTGCACATACTAGGTTTTAAGCAAACAAACAAAAAGCATTTTAAGTAACAGGAGTTAAGCACATAGCAGAATGCACACTGCTTTCTCTGCCCGCTTGCCATTAGTTTCCCTTCCAGAAACCCCACACATTTCTGAGTACCACTTCTGTCCTCCTCATAGAGTCTGCACCATTTGAATTGGGCGCCACAGATTTTGTTTGCAGGTACAGATGAGGAAATCCAGAGCTAATAACAACAGTTCAGCCGTTAACCTTCTGTGTCTCTGACATAATGTACTGAGAAGGACATGCATCACAGATGACTCAGTGTTCCAGGCAAACACTGACTTGGGATCTTCATCCCAAGGAAACAGTTCAGTCCAGATTGTGAATATTCTAGGAGAAACCAGCCTGGACCCTACAAATAGTGTCAGTGTCATGAAAAAACTCTAGAGTGGACTATTCTAGAAGAAAGGAGATGAAATAAGACCAACTGCAATGCATGATCCATAATTGGATCCTCAAAAAAAACAGATAAGACAGCAGCTGAAACATCTCTTTTGGGGTAGTTAGAAAAGTGTATTATAGTCTTAGACCATTGTTCAATTTCAGGACTGTAATGATGGTGCAGTTACATAGGAGAAGATGTTCTTGGGAGGACTGTGCCAAATAATGTTTTATGAGAAAAAAATAACATACTTTCAAAATATCGGGGGCGGGGTGATGGGGTGGAAAGTGTATATGTATTAAAAAGTGATCCCAAGAAAGGTGCTTGCGTGAATAAATCTCATACACATCAAGCTGAATAAAAGGAGCCAGACACATGTACACGTGTACCTGTAGACATGTACACACACATTCATCGTATGTCCCACTCACATCAAGATCGAAAATATGCAGAACTTAGTTGCAGTTTTGAAGGGTTCAAGTTTAGGCAGTAAAACTATTAAGATAGAAAGCAAAGGAATGATTTTCGTGAAAGTTAGGGTAGTGATTAATTTCGGTGTGAGGAGGTAGGAGATCAGAGGGACAGTGGGAACAAGGGTGTCTGGGGGTGCTGGCAGCATTCTCTGTCTTGACCTTAGTAGGGGTTATACTCCAGTTACCTCTGGGATAAAGCAAGAAGCTGTATATTTTTTCTATTTTTGTGTGTTGTTTGTGTTACAATTTACATACAATTAAGTTTTTTTTAAAAAGGACAAAGTAACTGAGTCAAAAGAACAAAATTCCTTAGATTTCAACTCCAGTGTCTCACAGTGCTTCTTCTCCCTCCTTTTTTTAAAAAACTGCTTTATGGAGCTTTAATTCCCATGCCATAGAGTGTATCTACTTCCAAGTCTTCAGACAGTATATCCGCAGATAGATGCGGGCATTGTGCTCTTACGTCTACAACTGTGCTGAATGATGGCATTATTTTCAGGTCTCTAGATTCCTAGTTTCTGCACAGGTCAAAAGGGCTGGGTACCTGTGCCCAGCGGGTAAGAACAGAGTCTCTGGAAGAAGACGGAACTGGATTCACATCCCAGCTTCCTCCCTTACCTGCTGTGTGACTAGGCAGGTTACTTGACTTCTCTGAGCCTCCTCTGCACTCTTAAGTGAATTTGTCCCCGACAGGGCTCAGGTGAGGGTTCAGTGGGATAAAGCACTTAGTGCTGTGCCTGGCACACTGTACGTGCTCAGAAATGGTTGGTGCTGTTGGTGCCGTGGTATCTAGTTGTGTGTTTTAATTCTTCGTCTCTCTTTTCCTTTGGCTGCAGGCGCGACCAGGGAGTATCTGGCGACCAGGTGTCCATCATGGTGGATGGAGTCCAGGTTGCGCTCCCGTCCTATGAGGAAGCTGTGTATGGCAGTTCCGGTCACTGTGTGCCACCTGCTGACCCCAGGGTGCAGATCGTGCTGTCAGAAGGGTCTGGGCCCAGTGGGAGGAACGGGCCAAGGGAGCCGCAGTTGCAGGACCAGGGGGCCTGTTCCTCTGCCGGTGGAGAGGAGGAGGCCCCGGGCCAGTCTGGACTGTGTGAAGCCTGGGGCTCTCAAGGCTCTGAGACTGTGATGGTGCATCAGGCGACCACCTCTTCCTGGGTGGCCGGCTCAGGGAACAGCCGAGCGGCATACAAAGAAGCCCCAGATTCAGAGAACAGTGACATACAAAGCCTTTTATCCCTCACATCGGAGGACTACACAGATGGTAGGTGGTCTGTACTGAGCATGAATTAGGAGCTGCTTGGGGGCCTTGTGGGGAGTGAGGAAGGATTGTGAGCCTCTCTAATAATGGGGTACTAGGGGCAAAGGAAGCTAATACCTGGGGGGCTAGGCTATAAAATAAGGTCTCACCCTCAGCTCCTGCTGGGGCTTTGGGCTCTGTATAGGAGACTTTTGACTGTTTGTGAATCTTGATAGTTTGGAGTTTCCAAAATTATTTGTGGCTACAAGGCTGTGCTAAATCAAAGGGAGGACAGCTGGTTGGAGGCGGGAGTGGGGTCTGTTCTTCTGTTATAATTTCTATGTTCCCGAAAGGCTAGGAGTGACAAGGAGGTATGGGGTCATATTACAGTGAAAATTGGAGCTGGTCTCTCTTCAGGGCTTTCAGCAGTTTCATTTGAAACAGGAGTATGCCTCTCCTGTGTGATCGTTCTCCTGCCCTATTTCAGTTAAACCTCACATAAACCTCACAGTGATCGTGACAAGTAGGTGTTACTACCATTCCTACTTTACCGATGAGGAAACTGAGGCCAAAACATGCATCACTTTCCCGTCGATTCGTGACTGAGCTGGCATTTGAAGCCAGATGGATCTGGCTCTGAAGCCTGTGTTTATAACCCACAGTGCCATGCTGCCTCGCAGGTGACTTGCGCTTCTCTGTGGCAGGCCATCTGTAGAGGGAAATTGCCACTTCCTGACCTTTTTTTGGAACCTGAAGGGTTGAATATCAGGATTGACTCAGTCACTTTAAACAATATCTTTACATGAAACCCCAGTGTGGTTCAGGATGAGGCCTAAACCTAGCCGTTTCCCTTTGGACAGGGTGGCTTCTGCACTAACCAGGCTCCTCTGAAAGCCAGCGAGGAAACTGTGTCCTGGGAATCCTGGGCCCAGTTAATGTCTGAGGCTTAGAGTATCCTAAAGCAAAGAAGTTGGAAATTCTTGAATGCAGATCATGTTTAGGAGTTCCCTGAAATCAGCAGCATGCCCTTTCTCTTGGTGGGATAGAGAACTGAAGAAGGGGTCGCTAGACCTGACTCTAAAGGTGGAAGCCAGTAACCCCGTGGAGAGCCAGCTATACACGTATCATGTGTCTGCACTTATGGACGCCTGTCCCCAGTGCACTTCTCGGCCCTCACCTTTCCTCAGGAGCCTGGACAGGGCCTATTCTTCCCCCTTCTTCTCCTTGCTGCCTTTCTTTGTTCCATTTATTTAACAAGCATTTTTGAGAACCCATCTACACCGGTGCTAGTTAGGTTTCTGAGAGGATAGAAAGTCTTGTGAAACCTGCTGTCTGCCTGCATGGATGGTCAATCTTTTGGAGAGATCTGGCCTATATTTGCGAAATAATGGAACCAAGAGTTTTAGTGCCCATGTCGTAGTGAGTGGTGCACAGTTTATCCAGCTTGTTGCTGGTGGACTGAGCTGTCAGGACCTGATGGCACCATAGGAAATCAGGACCTCGAGGCATTGGTGGAACCCAGTGAACATAAAAGGAGACCAAGACCCAGAGAGGGGAGTGAGTTACTCAGTATCACACAGCTGGTGGGTGGCCTGAAGGAGGAGGTGGGACCTGAGCAGGGGTCTGCAGCCTCTTAGGGTGAGATTAAGGATAAAAAGAGAAGCAACTAGACCAGCAGAGTCAAGGCAGAGAGGAGGTCCAAGGTGGTGAGACCAGAGGGGATTTGAGTACTAGACTGAATATTCAGATTTTGTTAAGCAGGTATAGAGGGAAAGATGAACAAGGAAGGCCTGGAGAAAGGGCGAGGGGTTTAGAGTTGTTGGAAGGGTATGCATGGGGCTTTTTTTCCTTAAATTTTAAAATTTGTTTTAGGGAGAGAGAGAAAACGTGAGTGGGGGAAGAGGCAGAGGAAGAGAGAGGGAGAGGGAAAGCAGCAGACTTGCCATTGAGTGCAGAGTCCCCACGTGGGGCTCAGTCTCCTGACTCTGAGATCATGACCTGAGCAGAAATCAAGAGTTGGGAGACGTTTAACTGTCAGAGCCACTCAGACGCCCCTGAGTGAAGCTTTTCATGTCTTCAGACCAGGCCTGCATGGAGACCCTGAAGTGGGGTCAGGGGTGCTGCTGAGAGCCCCAGGGCGGTAACTCCTGTGCTTTCCAATCTTTCTTCCTGCAGATATCCCACTGTTGAAAGAAGCATGAGCGCTGCCATGGGCCTCTCCTCTCTGCGACGGTCCTCTCTGCCCTTCGTCCCTCTCCCTGTGGGTTTGAGCACCCTGTACTCCAGCCACCCTACCCGGATACCTGAGCCGCCACCTGTGTATCTGTGTATCTCTGTATCTCTGAGGGCCTCCACGCCCACCTTGCTGGAAACTCAAGGAAGATTCTCGCCATCTGCCTGCTGGACAGCTGGAGGAGCTGGCATTTTGCCTAGCCCGGCCTTCCCATCTGTGTCGGGGACATATTTGAATGTGCTGGACAGAACTCTTCCTCTCCCTGAGCCCTCTGGATCCCCTGCGGCCAGCTCTTTGGCGGCAGACCCCACCAGCCCGCGCGGGCCTGAGAGCCGCTGTGTTTACTTGTGCCTTCCCCCACCCCCGACCCCTCCAGTCCTCCTGTCACGCAGGCTGGTTGCTCTCCTGCAGGCCTCAGTGGCTGCACTGCTGCCCTCTGCCGCACAGGGTACCGGGCCTGGGGCTGGGGCTGGCCTGGTGCCACTGCCCTTAGCAGGAGCAAATCCAAAGGTGGCTCTGATTAGGGCGAGAATGTGGGTCCCTGGCCTGCCCTTGGTTGATAACTGGTGGCACATGTCTTTGGCTGAGGATGCAGGATGTGGAAAATCATGCCAAAGCTCCCCTAGCGCCCAGCCATCCAGCTCGGAGGTGCTGGATCCTGGCCCTGCTGAGTTTCCAAGAAGCATGGAGAAGATGCTGAGGGAGGGAAGGAAGGTGGCTGAGAATGACTGTCTTCCTAATACGCAAGTCCTCACTTCCTACTTCCAGCATCGGCCTTCCTGGCCTTGGTTTTCTCTGTTTCACTGGAGTGTAAGGGGAAGTGGCCTGCTGCCTCCTGGGTTGGATCCTTGGCAACCTCCGCCTCCTTGCTGCCCACAGGGGCCTGCGTGAATCATCGCTGGGACGGGAGAGTTGCTGAGGTGCTGCGGAATGCCCGCGAGGCCACTGGCATTGGGGGCAGTTGCCCCATTCTGGGTTCGTGGTGACGAAGGAAGCCTGAGAGGCACAGACCGAGTCTCCAGGCAGCTGCAGGCAGCTCCGCCCCAGTCCTGAGGGTCCTCGTCACCACAGTCACGTGCCTTAGTAACTGTGCCCAGGAAGCGTGCCGCTGCTTGCTGCGCCGCTGCTTTTCCTCGTTGTGTTTCCCCTCCCGCCCTTCCACGTGTCGCAGCTAACGGACGACTCCCTGCTCTCCCCGCGCACCTGGAGAGGGGCTGACTGTGCTAGACACCCCGCCTTCTAGACACCCCGCCTTGCTGCTCTGCGGTGGGTGAAAGCTTGCCAGGCAGCCTGGCCCCAGGGCTCTGCCGTCGAAGGGGGTGGGCTCCGTGCTCCCCGGTGCTTCTGCCGGGGGCTCCCGCTCGGCCGCCTGTGGCTGCTGACCAAGGCCGGGGTGGCAGAGCTCAGCCAGGCTGCTGCCATCTGCAGATGTGGCACGGAGGAGTGCTTAGTTCTGTTCTGTTTTTGAAGCACTGGGGCTAAGACACTTGTCACTGACCCCTTCTGCACCTCTGCTTGTCCCCGAGCCGCTCTGTTGGGGTAGTGAAAACAATAAAGAACCCCTGTATTTTCAGTACCTGACAGAACAGGGTAGCTCCAGGCATGAGCCGCTACAAAAATGAGGGGAATGGCCTCCTCTCAGCCTCCTGCATCCCTCTCACACGCACTTTACTACCCGCTCGTTCCCAGCCTCCTGGCACCACTGTAGTCTTCCTTCGCTCAGGGTAAGGGCAGTGCCTGCTGGGCCTGCGGGCACCCCCACGTCTCTCCCCTTCCCCACCCAGGAGCCTTCACATGCTGTGTGTAAAGCCCTGGCCGGCGTGGTTCATCTGGAGCAGGTTGGCAGGGGTGGTGGGACGCAGGCCTCTGAGGGACCCGCAGAAGACGGGGGGCCTGTCCTTGGCCTCCAAAGAGGCTGTTTCCGGAGACGTGCCTGCCAGCAGGGGCTGGCATGGGGCCCATCCGGAGGGTGGGGTCTCGACGGACCCTAGTGGCCTCATCACACATGGGCTCTCCTTTACCCACAGGGGTGCCCTTGTCTTCCTCCAGAAAAGAAAGCAGGGACAAATGGTGGAGGGATCCAAAGTCTCACTGTTGGGCTCACAGCCAGAATAGTGGTCTAGAATATTTTTTAAAATGGAAGCTCTTACCCTTTTTTATATCATTACTCTGGGTTTTCTCGCCTAAGAGATTGTGCTGTTTGTTTTGGGTTTATTCAGCCACATGGGCTTAACCCTTGGGGGGGGCGGGGGGAGGAAAGCCTTCTTCCACCTTGGCTGCCATTCACACCATCCTGGGGATCACAAGCCCAGATTTGCCTGCCTGGTAGGAAAGAAAGTCTGGATAAATGGGAAGTTAGTGTAAGCACTCTCCATCCACCCCCCCCCCCCCACGTCATTGGCTTTGCCCAGGCCTCCCATTCATCTTGCACTTCTCTGAAGCAGTTTCTCAGCCATCAGCCAGGTGCTGATGTTTCTAGGCTTCCAGGCTTTGTGGATTAGGGATTCCACAGCTGCCTCAAGGTGGAACCTGGAGGAAAAACAAGGGTGGTGGCAGGTGGCAGGCTAAGCCTAGAGTGGGTGGGAGAAACTGCCCAGGGCCGGCTTTCCAGAGCTCACATCTAGGGGAGTCCAGCAGAGGGCTTGTCCAGGAGAATGGCCCACACCAAAGGACTAAAAGTGTCTTTTTGCACACATGAGCTGACTCACTGCAGGTTTTATATCCTGGTGACTTGCTGTCACAGGCCAGCGACTTTCAAGGGCCAGTATGTGGTAAAAATCACTTAAGATTTCCGTCCCTTTCAATGCCTTAGTTTAGCAGATAGGCTCTCTGTTTTGCCATTTCTGAATTTTGTGTGCTGTGTTCCTGTTTCACTGGCGTGAACTGTGAAATGGGCTGAGTCCTAGCCACTTTGCAAGTTCTTTTGGCTTTGCAAGGCATTTCAATGTGCATTCTACTAACACTCCATTTGCAAATAGAACTTAAGCTCTTGTTGTCTTCCCCATTCATCCTTTCCTCCTCCTCCTCCCCCTCCCCTCTTTCCCCCCAGCTTTCAAGTTCTGTGGAGAAGCCTGATGGCAAGACAAGGGTAGACTTTTCCTGCTTCTTTAGTGCTGGCATAGGATCCACAGGCACTCAGCCTCTCCCTTCCTAGTTCTGCCTGAGCTCTCAAAGCACCTGCTTGCCACACAGCAGTGTCTCTTCCACTCGCAGGGAACATTGGCACATGAAGAATGGGATATGCTGCAAACACTTCTACATCCTTGCCTTTCTTTCCTCCTCACAGAGAATAAAGGACCCAGAAGGGAAGTGGTACACAAGCTTTATAGCTTAATTCCAGATGTGCTTGCTGAGGACAGTGATTCTGGGGGCTTCTCTCGGGGGTGCTGCTGGGGCCCCTGGCTCTCAGCAGAAGGCCAGTCATTACCGGTGCCCACGGAGGGGCTGGAAGAGATTTTGCTTGGCGGAAGCATGGACCGAGTGGTAGAGTAGCTGGTTCCCTGGACAGGGAAAGGCAGCAGGCTCAGCTTTGCTGAGAAGCAGCTCCTCTCAGTCTCCAGTTGAAAACCTAATCAAATTTTTGAATGAAAACCTCCAGGTTGAGGCTTCTGTCAGGCAGCAGAGCTAGCTGGAGGGCATGTAGGAGCCAAGCACTCAGATTGCCAGGCAGGAGGAGAGAGGGACACGGGTTGCATGGCAGCCCACCACACCCTGCCCTGGCTTCTTATCACACCACTATGGAATCCTTTGCAGAATGGTACTCCTATATAATGGTTTCAAACGACACGTGCATCATTGACTGTGCAGGATGTCACTCAATCAGTTTGGGTTTGCTTTATTTTATTATATATATATATTTTTTGGTATCCTGTACATTGCAGTGGGTGTGAAGATAGTATTTTAATATTTGTACAAAGTTTAATTTAATTTTAATTGTTCTATGTATATAACTGCATTTCTAAATAATAATTAAACAAAGGTTCTTATGAAGGCAGTTGTGAGAGATGTGATCCTTCCAGACAGTCCTTGCAGAAACCTGATATGGAAAAGAGAGTATGTGGTGAGAGCTCATGATGGGACGAAGCCCCAGCTCTAGGCAGGGGTCCCTAGCAAGAAGAGACGGGACAGGGAGTGTGCTGTTCAGAGACGGGAGAGCACAGGCCTTGCTGGAAACAGATTCCATGTCTCTTCAGACATCCTCAGTGCCAGCCACTGTGCTGCACTGGGACTCCGCGGAACCTGTGGCGGGAAGGCGGGCAGTTGCAACAGCATGCCTCCGCGATGAGGGAAGCTATGCCCAGGCACGGTCAGGGGACATCCTTTAGATGGAAAGGGCCACACAGCCAGGCTAAGGGGCGGGACACGACACATGCTTGTGGGTGCTTGTGGGTGCCGAGGCAGCAGAAAGCAGGTGCGGGGTTGGGGATAGAAGAAAAAGAGTGGGGCCCAGGGCTGAGGGGAGGAGGGGGCAGAGGCGGGGCGGCCCAGGCCCTCCCGAGTGAGGAGTGGGGAGGTTTGGCGGTCTTCTGTGTGGCTGCAAGTGCTCTGACAGTGTTAACAAACAATAAGTGAGCTCCCCTTTTCTGGGGGACATGCTGTCCATCTCCTAAGAGGAATGTCGGGGGATAAAACATACTGTACCTGGAGACCATGTAAGAAGCTGTCGGTCTCGGGAGGAAGGCAGTGCGAGCAGCCAGCAACCCTTCTCTGAGACAGGGAGATGGAAGCCATGGTCTGGGGAGGGAAAATGATGGGAGATCCTAGGACCAGAGGGCAGAGCACATGGAGGCGAAGAAGCCGACTGGATCAGGGCAGCTACCACAGGTGGTAAGGGAGTGAAAAGAGGGAAGATGGAGAACTTGGGGATAAAAAATCACTCTTGAATTGGCTCTGGGTTGGTAATTGATGGGCAGGATGTGTTTTTGTAATACTTAGTGTCAGGTGGGAAAACGTTTTAGGAGCATCCGTGCCAAGTCTCCCCACTTAGTAGCCCCAGTCCTCAGGTTGGGTCCACACAAGCATCACTGCCCTTTGCTGCACGGAGGTGAAGGGAAGAGCATTTCACCAGCTTCTCAAAGTCGCGGTGATACCGACGGATCTGTCCAGGTGTTCACCCCGTACCAGACAGAGCTCTGGCACTCTGTGTGTGTATCACTCAGCACTCCCAACACCACCTATAATGAAACTGAGGCATAAAGAGATGCATTAACCTGCCCGAGATGGGGCTGGGATTGAACTTGAACTCAGGTAATTCTGCGCAAGTGATCCTCCCTTCCATGTGCCATCTCGCAGCCCTGCAGATGCTGCCTGCCTCCCCAGGCCCTCACCACCCTCCCCCTGCCTTTCAGTCTCTGTTCCAACCAGGGAGCTGCAGGCACAGGAAAAACCAGTGTCCTGGCAGGGAAATCACACCATTCATTAGGGGAACAAAGGACTCGAATTTCGAATCTCGAAGAATGGGAAGTGCCCAGCACGTGTAGGGCAGGAGGCATTTCAGACCATGATAAGAAAATTCACAAAGCAGCAGGAGTTGCTCCCCCACAAGGAAAAATGTATATAAAAAGGAAAGACTGCTTATTTCCGCGAGAGGTAAGTCGTCTTTTTCGTTGGAGAACAGGCAGAAGCGTGTCCTATCAGGTAAGGAATGCTGGGGAAGGCAGCCTTGTCAACTTGGGGTCAACCATGGGCTTGTTACCTTTCTCTTGATGACTGATCGGGGAGGAAGAAGGAACAATTGCGGGGGAGGGGGCAGGGCTGGCTTTGAAGTGCTCCCCTCAGGTGGGGAAGGGTGGAGGGGAGGAGAGAAAAGGAATTTCCTCGCCCTGTGGCTGGACCCCCACCTCCTAGTTTGGAAAGTAGAGGCCACACGCCTAGGCAACAGAAGTAGTCATCTCTCTGGGAAGTCTTTCTCAGACCACTTAAAAATATTGTTAAATACACCAAAGTAACACGAAATGAGTAACATTTCCTCATTTCAGGAAATTTAGAAAACTAAAATCTTTCATAATACCACCTCCTACTGGTAATGTTGGTCTTTTTCCTATGCCTAAATATAGCCTCCTCTTTAAAAACATCATTTGTAAATAGCATTTGGGTTTTTTAAAGTTTATAATCCATTACAATCTCACAGAACATCAATCTACATCATTTTTAATAGTTGCATGGTTTTCTATTGGTAATTTGGGCTTGTAGATTGCCAAAAAAAATTTTTTTTTACATTCTTATGTAAAAAAACAAGGGTTTGACAGTATTTTAAATTATTTCCTTGGGATAAATGACTGGAAGTGGAATGCTAGATCAAAAGAAACACATATTTTAGTGGCTTTTGCTGTATCTCAAATCTCCCACCAAGAAAGTTAATCCAAATTGTACCCTCATTCCCACAGCCCCACCAGCATGGAGAATTATTTAAAAAAAAAAAAAAATAGGCCAGTTGAAAGAAAATGGTATTGTTTTGATTCACACTTGTGTCATTATTCCTGAAGTTGAATTCTGAGGAAGTATGGTTTGTCTACTATTTATAACAAAAGACATATTGAAAATTGGGCAAGTTGGATGTTTAGGATGTCCATGTTTGAGATGAAAAGTCATAACTGTGATTTCCCCTCTAGATCCAATAACGCATGATAGATGGATACACTGATACATTGATAGTTCACTCATGTCGGCTCCTGGGTGGTAGAGGAACATCTCAGGGCTTGGGGACCTTCCCATCCCAAGCCACTCACGGGGTGAACAACTGTTGGGCATTTCAGATTTTCCATGATTGCCCCAGTGCCCTCAGAAAAGAAAATTTCATAACCTAGGATTGTCCGGAACAGCCCCATCTGGAGCAGCTTGAACTGTTCGTGACCTAAGGTAGTAGATGACTCTCAACTTGGCAGGGCACTGTGGAGGCTTTGGCAAGGATGGGCTTCCTCACACACAGCCTCCCTGGAGGAGCAAGTAAGCAGCCCCCAGCAAGGGCAGCCTGTTTGCAGGTGAAGCCTGTGCCGGCCAGGGCTGACCATCTGGGGTGATTTGGGGTGTGTGAAGGAAGGTCTATGACTCGACACAAACACCAAGCATGCAGCCCGCTCTGACTTCTGGGGTGGTCTCTAAGCCCTTGAGCCTCTGGGTTCCAGAGACTTAGAGGGACTTCCCGGGCTGTAGCCTGACTATGGGATGGAAGGCCATCCCCACTCCTGCTCCAAGCACTTATTTGTTCATTCATTCAACCAAGTTTCTTTTCTTTTCTTTTCTTTTCTTTTCTTTTCTTTTCTTTTCTTTTCTTTTCTTTTCTTTCTTTCTTTCTTTCTTTTTTTAAAGATCTAGATCCACTTTATACAAAGCCTGGTATTGGATTTCAATGGCACAAAAGGGAATAAGACTTGGTCTTTGACATCAAATAGTTTGCAGACGAATAGAGAGAAAGAGATTAAGCAGCAACCTAAAACTTAAGGCAGAATTTAAAGAATGTCTAACACAGTACCAGCTCAGTGCCTGGGTAGTGAAGAGGAAGAGTTCATTTCTTGGGGGTCAGTTGTAGGCAATTTCAACCTAATACATAGTGGTTTTAAGAGCTACCAAAATAAAAAATGCTTTTCTTCTTCTTCTACTAAACTTTATTTTAATCACAAGAAAGCAATTTCAGCACACCCACAGACAAGTGGTCTGTGGAGACTGGAGACTTGAGACTTGAGACTGGAGACTTGCTGTCCCAGAGTCTAAATGAACACTGAATGGAGGGGACTTTCTGGTCGAAATCCACCAGCGCCTGGCCCCTGCCAGCAGGGGGCGTCTTCAGAAATCGCAGGATTGATCCAAGTCTCCAGCACATGGGCCAGTTGGCTTGCTCTTTGGGGTGGACAACCGAAGGGAGACTGGCTGCTTGCAAACAAGTTTCAACCAGCAACAGCCAGGTAGCGATTCCAAAATTAAGAAGTGTTTTTGGCTTTGGTGGTGTTTTATTTGTTTGTTTGTTTGTTTTTTTTTTTTTACCCTTTTGAATTGTTTCCTTTAAGACAGAGGTTGAAGAACAGCAGTAGCATCCAAATACAACACTCCTTTCTTGTCAAGTGCCTCTATCTGTCATTAGAAACATTAGAAAATGACCAAGCTGGGGCACCTGGGTGGCTCAATGGGTTAAAACCTCTAACTTTGGCTCAGGTCATGATCTCAGGATCCTGGGATCGAGCCCCATATCGGGCTCACTGCTCAGCAGGGAGCCTGCTTCCTCCTCTCTCTCTGCCTGCCTCTCTGCCTTCTTGGGATCTCTGTCAAATAAATAAATAAAATCTTTAAAAAAGATGATCAAGCTATCTTATAATGAAAGTAATACATGTTAAAACGTCAGAGATGGGGGCGCCTGGGTGGCTCAGTGGGTTGGGCCGCTGCCTTCGGCTCGGGTCATGATCTCAGGGTCCTGGGATTGAGCCCGGCATCGGGCTCTCTGCTCCGCAGGGAGCCTGCTTCCCTCTCTCTCTCTCTCTCTCTGCCTGCCTCTCTGCCTACTTGTGATCTCTGTCTGTCAAATAAATAAATAAAATCTTAAAAAAAAAGAAAAGAAAAGTAAAACATTAAAAAATAAAATTAAAAAAAAAAGTCAGAGATGACATTTCCCACCTATGATACTGTACTAGCAGAAGAAAAAGTTTAAAGTGTATATTCTCTTTGAGTATAGAGAGTATGAAGTGTACATTCTCTTTGCAAGGCAATTTGGCAATGACCATGGAGTTACAGTGCAGTTCCTGGCCCTTCTCTTGCTGAAGTCTGTTCTAAAGCCATTTGGTGGGGGCAGAGTTACAACCTCAGAAAGAGCCACAAAACAAACCCTTCAGGAGCAGTTTGGAATCGTAGGTATGTGTGTGCACTCCTGGTTTTCGGTCTACTTAAACAGATGCAGAAATTAATAGAGGTGTACTGCATGCTCACATGTACACATACACACAGATATTCCCTAGTTCTCCCTGGAGGGCTTGGGAGCACACCTAGAATTCGGATCTTAGCTTTATACTATTTTCCACTAAAAGGAACCAGGGGTCCTTGGACAAATGTCTCAATTCGGAGCTAAGGCAGGAAGATCACGTGACGGGCCTGAAAGCAAGAAAGTGTTCAAAGAATGATGAGTATAGACCCAAAAGACTCCCACTTGAAGTTTCTTCTACTGACTAAATGAGGAGCAACATGAGCACCAAGGTAAATAGGGATGGTAATGGATTATAATCCGTCGAATAAAACAGGAGGCCACGAGACCATACCGATAAACAGAAGCCTGGTAGACATTACTTTAATCAAATGCGAACAAATCAAAATCACGCATTGCCTGATGGGATGCAAGGAGAGAAACCAGCAACCTTTTCGTGATGTTCCCATTGAAATGCAACGAAAATCAAAATGTGAAAAAAACGAGACAACCCAAACTGAGTGATATGAAAGAACTGGCCTATAATCTTTAAAATGTCAGGGGCATGAAAGTCAAGGAAAGACAGAGGAATTGTTCCAGAAGGAAGGACACAGAAGAGACATGAATAAAAAGAAATTCAAGGCATCACTAACCTGGACAAACGGTATTATCGGAACTATTGGCAAAACTGAAATGGGGTGTGAAAGTAACACAACCATGTTAATTTCCTGATTTGTTGCTTATATTGTGGTTATGTAGGAGAACGTCATTGTTTGTAGGAAATACATGGTAAAGTCTTTGGAGGGGATTGGACAACATACTCCCAAATGGTTCAAGAAACGAAGCTGGTGATTTTTTCTAAACAAAATTATTTACTTTTAAATATATTGCAAAACACCTCTGACCTAGAAATTCTCATTTCAGGAATTTTTTCTACAGATTTTCTTGTTCATATATCAAATATCTTACGTGTAAAGCTAGTCACTGCAAGTGTCTAATAAAGCCAGAATTTTTTTAAAAAACACCCTAAATAATCACCAATATGGAGTTAAACACGTATGATATGTCCAAGCACAAAACAGATACGGAGAAGAGAACAATATAGCTCTGGACCAATCTACACAATACATTGTTGTATGGAAAAGGCCAAGTGCAGAAGTGTATGAATGCTATCTTTGTGTACAAGAAAGTGATACAAATAAATGTGTCCAAGTGCATGTTTTTCTACATACAGAGGGACGGTCCTGATCCACACAGCAGAGGTGCCCCTTGTGAAGAGAGAGTCCCTGGAAGAAGGGTTATCTTTTACAGCTTTTGTAATTTTGAACTTTGTAGCAAGTGAATACATTACTTGCTTAATACATTATTTCTAAAAATGCTAAATGTATGTTACCTGGTATCGGAAGGAATATTCACAAAAAAATTTGCAAATTTATCTCATCTTTTCTCTTGTTCCAAATCAGTAATCTGCCTTCTGGAAAGGAACACCCAGCTCCCCGCAGTGCCAAGTTTAAGGACAACAAGCAGTATGCATTACCTGTTCTTTCCATCTTCTTTCCCTGATAAAACAAAAATGATTTCTTGGGATCTTTGGTGTTCTGCATTGAACTGTCTTCCCCTAAAATGCATATGTGGAAATCCTATTCGGAGGAAGTGTTTTTAAAGAAGAAAGTGAGTTCAAATAAGGTCATTGGGGAGGTTCCTCTTCCAAAACGCCTGGTGTCCTTATAAGAATAGGGAATTGGGACACAAACACGTTCAGAGGGAAGGTGATGTGAAGACACAGGGAGAAGATGGCTGTCCACAAGCCCAGGAGACAGGCCCGAGACACCGCCCTCTGTTGGAACAGTCCCTGCTGGCTTCTTGATCTGGACTTCTGGCCTCCAGATCTGTGAAAAAAACAAAAACAAAAAAAAAACAAATCTGTTGTTTAAGCCCCCTGGTCTTTGGTACCTTGCTACTGCAGCCCTAGCAAACTAGCACATCCAGTCTAAAATAGGGGTTTGACCAAGACTCTCCCCAGCAACGGTGACTTCTCCAGGCAAGGGACATGAGTCCAGCATGGAGGGAGCCAGGGAGGTAAGCAGTGAGGGAGGTACGCCAGCGCCCAGCTGGAGCAGGACTTTTTCTTTTAAGATTTTTAATTTATTTATTTGCTGGAGAGAGAGAGAGCACAAGCAGGAGGAGAGGCAGGCAGAGGGAGAAGCAGGCTCCCCACTGAGCATGGAGCCTGAAGAGGGCTTGACCCCAGGACCTGAGCCCAAGGCAGACGCTTCACCCACTGAACCATCCAGGAGCAGGACTTCGAATGTCATACTAGGGATGTGAATGTGATTCCATAGGCAAGTGAGGGCTTTGGAAGGATCTGAAGACCAAATGTTGTGCTCTGAACATAGTACATTAGAAAAGAACTCAATGGACCGCGAGTTGGAGTGAGAGCCAAGCTAGAGACCACTGCGGGCATCCTGGTGAGTGAGAAGGAGGGGCAGGCCTTGGGTGGTTAGAGCACAGGGGGCTTGAGTCCGTCTGGGAAGATTGCTCACGTGTTTGGGGAGCTCATTCGGGTGGAAAGCTCTGAGCTCTGTGTTTGACTGTATGAAGAGAAACGGACAAAAGGGTCAAGAAGACTATACATCTCTATGGTGAGGGGAGGAAGAGGGGAGCCAGAGAAATGAAGGAAAGCTCTGATTGAAAATAGCATGTCAGGGGCCAGTGCAGAAGGTCAAGGAATATGGGAGTGAGGGGCCAGGACCCAGGGAAGTTTCCTTACCCTCGTTTGGGGGTAGGAAACACAGCCAGGGGGTGGCTTCTTGGGTGAAAATAGAAGTAGCTGCTCCCCACAGGAAGTTGTAGAAGGAGCTGAAGGAGAAAGGAAAGCCTGCCTTTGAAGGCAGAACCCGGTAAGCAGTGACCCAGCCCCCCCTACTTCTCCCAGTAGCAACTGGAACACTGAGGCTGCAAACACAAATTGGGGTCAGCGGGACAGTGTACAGAAAGAGGTTCTGGTCTCTTGGGGACACAGCCTCAGGCTTTACTGGGCCTGGATGCTGGCTTGGTTCTTATAATCCTGGGATGGAGAGTCACAGTATTTCTGGAAACACAAACACTCACTCACTCATGGGCCTACTCTGACACATCCGTAATTAACAGTGTGTGTTGAGCACCTACTGTGGGCCAGGGTCTGTGCCGGGCCCTAGGAATACAGAGGGGCACAGATCCATACGGTCCCTGGCTGTGAGAACTGCTCTGGTCAGCGGGATCAAGAAGAGCTCCCTTTTAGGAAGCCATAAGATGCAAAAATGCACAGGGGTGAGCTAGGCAAGGAGGGTGCCGCGTAAAAGGCCCAAGGCACCAGGAGCTCTGAAGTAGTAGGCAAGGCTCGGAGCCGGGAGAGTGGCGTGAGACCATGCTGCAGGGCTAGGCAAGTCAGCTAGGCCATGATCAAGACCTTGTCCATTGCCTAAGAGCACTGAAGCCATGGAAGGAGTTTCTCAAGGAACTGAAGTAATCTGGCGTTATCTCTAAAAGGTTCTTCTTACTCTGCTGTAGATGGATGGAGGAGGGTGAGGGCAGGTGCAGAGAGATGAGCCTCAAGAATCCTCGGGTCTCCCATCCAAGTACTAACCAGGCCCGCCCGACCCTGCTTAGCTTCCGAGACCAGACGAGATCGGGCGCGTTCAGGGTGGTGGGCGCCTGGGTGGCTCAGTGGTTTAAGCCATTGCCTTCGGCTCAGGTCATGATCTCAGGGTCCTGGGATCAAGTCCCGCATCGGGCTCTCTGCTCAGCAGGGAGCCTGCTTCTCTCTCTCTCTCTCTCTGCCTGCCTCTCTGCCTACTCGTGATCATTCTCTGTCAAATAAATAAATAAAATCTTAAAAAAAAAGAATCCTCGGGTCATCGCAGCTTACAAAAATGTAGATCAGGATCCCACAGACCGGGAGTGGGGACCTGAGACTCCACGTTTCCATGTTCCTGGTCGGTGCCCATGCTGCTGGTTCACAGACCACACTCAGCAGCAAGTGGCTTGTCCAGGTGAGCTGGTCCCTGGACCAGCTGTGTGGTCCCTGTGTGGTGGCCTGGACTGGAGCGGGGCGGGAGAAATGGAGATTAATGGAGACATCCCAGACATCCGTTGGAGGCAAACTCTTCAGTACTTGGCAACGCATAACACTCAGGGGCAAAGAGAGAGCAAAGTGTCAAAACAGGCTCTCAGACGCGGGCTTCTCTGAGAGGAGGAGACCGCAGAAGGAGCTGATGGGCCGGAAGGACGTTAGCCACTGCAGATGTCAAGCCGGGAGGAGAAAGACACCCTGTCTTCCCTCCCGCAGCCTCCCCGTGTGCTGAGATAGCAGTCCTCACACCCAGAGCACCCCGGCCGGCCTGCCCCAAATCACCATCGCGAGGCCTGTACTTGGGGCAGGAAAGCCCTGCCCATCCCGGGCAGGGCCTGCGCTTGGCTCCCAGCCCGGGGCCCCACCAGCCTCACCCTCAACAGGCCGCTCAAACTCGGAGGCCGGGCGTGGGGAAGGGCGAGTTGGGGTTGGCAGGACAGTTTGCAGGGGAGAGGATCCGATTTCCTCTGTGCCTGAACAAAAGCCGCTTTCTCTGGAAAGAACTTAAAGGAGTTGGGCGTCTGATGGGCTCGGATTTGCAGAGTCCCTTCCGCAGCCCTCGGTGCGCCGGGAGCGGCCACGGCTCAGTCCGCTGGCGCCATCTAGTGTGGATGGGGCGGCGGTGCTGTGCGGGTCGGAGCCGGGAGGCTGAGGCGGGCGTCGGGTCGGGGGAGATGGACTGGAAGAGCCTGGGACAGCTGCGGCCTCCCGGGACAGCGGAGGGGGCAGGCGACTCCGGAGTTTCTGAGCAATGAGTCTTGGGCTCTGTATGGAGGTTTTAAAGTCTGCTCCTAGGGCTGCCCAAACAGGGTAGCTTAAAGCAACAGAAATTTATTCTCACAGTTTTGGAGGATAGAAGTTCAAAATCAAGGGGTCATTCATCCTCAGAAGGCTCCCGAGGGGGACATCTTTCCTTGGCTCGCCCTGCTGCTGGGGCTGCCAGCAGTCTTTCCTGTCTGACGGTTGGTTCACAGATCACTCCAATGCCTGCGGCTGCCTTCAGTCTCCCCTGTGTGCCTGTGTCCAAATGTCCCTCCATTATGAGGACACCAGTATTCGGATTAAAGCCTACCCAACCCAGCATAACCTCATCCTAACCTGATCACATCTGCAAAGACCGTATTTCCAAATAAGGTCACACCTATGGGGACTGGGGGTTCGGACTAGAGGGGATCTCTTGGGGGACACACGTCAATGTAGAAGTGACTCCTGTCATCCAACAGCCGTTCCCTGAGCATCAGCAAAGTCCCCCCCACTCCCCGCCGCCCCCGGTGCTGGGGGCTGGTCTGTCCAAGCTGACCAGCAGACCTGCTCCTCCTCCCTTGAGGTTTTCACAGGGGGCTCTCTAAGTCTCCTCACTGATCTGCCCCCTCCCGGTTCACCCGTGACTCCTCAGCACCCAGAGGAAAAAGATGTTGGAAAGGAGGACGAGGAAGGGTAAGAGAGAGGCAGGAAAGGTGGCCGGAATGATGAGGAGGCAATGACACAGGGGCACAGGCGTGCAGAGCAAGAGCCTAGAGCTTTGCTGAGCGCATGACATTGGAGTTGGGTCTTGAAGCCATAGGAGTTTGCCAGGAAGGAAAAAGATAAACAAGGGTGGGGGACTTGTAGGCAGAGCTGAAGGTGTGGGCCATGGCCTAGAGGGGTGTCAGAGGCTGTGATGTTGGGGAGCGCGGAGGAGTCTGGTGTGGCTGGAAATGAGGGTGTGTGGTTGGAGGGGTGCTGCCTGAGGGCATAGCTTGGAAGACAGTGGCTCTATGGGGAAGGGTTTTGAGGACTGTCCTCAGGGCTTTAACTATTATCCTGTAGGTGGAGAGGTACTTGGAAGTTTCCTGTTTCTTTGTATCTTCATGTATTACAACATTTTTAAATAGAACATGAGAACATAAATTACCAAAAAACAAACCCAGCCATCCTCCTTTAACTATAAAATGAAACGAAATACTATCCAGCTGTTATAAATGAGGGACTACAAACTTACATAGGGGTACCTACATGCTACATTTTTTCAAAGTAATTTACTCATGTGACCACATTATAAAAAAACACCACACGCACAACTATACATGCATATATCCTCAAGCAAATGGGTGCAAACATTCAGAAATAACTAGACCCAGTAAATGGTTTAATAACTTTATGTAATTTTATGTTCTGTGAGCATTTTGTACGCTAGAAGCAGGCATTCATGTTTTTTATCTTATTTTATTTTTTTAAGTCTATTTTTTTTTTAAAAAGATTTTAATTTAGAGAGAGAGAAAAGGAGAGAGAGGTGGTGTGGGGGGTTGCAGAGAGACGCAGGGAGAGAAGGAAAGAGAATCTTAGGCAAACTCCCCATGGAGCCCAGAGCCCCACACGGGGCTCGATCTCATGACTCTGAGATCATGACCTGAGCCAAACCAAGAGTTGGATGCTTAACTGACTGAGCCACCCAGGCAATACTTTTGTTAAGTTTATTTTTATTTGTTTATTTAATTTCTATACCCAATGTGGGGCTTGAACTCAGAACCCTGAGATCAAGAGTCATATGCTCCGGAGCGCCTGGGTGGCTCAGTGGGTTAAAGCCACTGCCTCCGGCTTGGGTCATGATCCCAGGGTCCTGGAATCGAGCCCTGCATCGGGCTCTCTGCTCAGCAGGGAGCCTGCTTCTACCTCTCTCTCTCTGCCTGCCTCTCTGCCTACTGGGATCTTTGTCTGTCAAATAAATAAAATCTTAAAAAAAAAAAAAAGAGTCATATGCTCCACCAACTGAGCCAGCCAGCAGCCCCCCACCTTGGAGGTTTTAAAGTCTGCTCTAGGTGTCATAATTACCAGGGGTAGAGACTGTGTAGCAGGCAGAGAGCCATGACAAAGGTCCAGAGGGTCTCCTAGGTAAAAATTGAAATATAGTATTACCCCCACTTTATGGTAGCACTTAGTCCAGAATAAAACCATGTTGCCTTGAAACTTCCCCAAAATACTTCCCACAAGCCCCTGGTTGCACTTCACTGAGGTGTGCAAGCTTCACTGGTGGCCAGTACCAGGAAACCTGATCTGTGTTAGTTTAGGTTGGTCCCTCATAGTCTGGATCTGGGCATCACCATAGTAAAGGAAGTGTCTTTTAATCTCCAGTTTGCTGAGTGTTGTTAAAAATAAATGAATGTTTTGCGGGTGCCTGTGTGGCTCAGTGGGTTGGGCTTCTGCCTTCGGCTCAGGTCATGGTCCCGGGGTCCTGGGATGGAGCCCCAGGAGCCCCAGGAGCCCCAGGGGCCCCAGGGGCCCCAGGGGCCCCACGTCTGGGGGGGGGGGTCTCTGCTCAGCAGGGGGCCTACTTCTCCCTCCCCCTCTGCCTGCTTGTGATTTCTCTCTGTCAAATAAATAAAATCTTTAAAAAGAAATGAATGAATGTTTAATTGTATCAAATGCCTCTTCTGCATCTATTAAGATGGCAACACGTTTTTCTTTAATTGTTAATTATTTATTAACAATTAACAATTGTTAATGTAATGTACTGAATATTGATAGAATTTATTATTAAATTATCTAAATTATCTAAATTAATTTATTATTATTAAACTATCCTTATAGGGGCACCTGGTTGGGTCATTTGGTTATGCCACTGCCTTTGGCTCAGGTCATGATCCCAGGATCCTGGGATCAAGTCCCACATCTGGCTCCTTGCTCAGTGGGGAGTCTGCTTTTCTCTCTGCCTCTGCCTCTGCCTGCTGCTCTGCCTGCTTGTGCTCTCTCTCTCTCTGACAAATAAGTAAATAAATAAATAAAATCTTAAAAAAAAAAGAAAATCACAAGAGAAAAATACATTTATAGTATTGTACTGTATTTATATATATTAAAAAAACCTTTGTGTAAGTGGACTCATGAAATTCAAACCTGTGTTTTTCAAGAGTCAACTGTACTTCCATTGCTCACTTCTAAATAAGTGTCATTTCACCTTTAACCATGAGCTATTTGGGAATAAATTGCTAAGTTCTCAAATGTGGATTAAAAATACTTTTTAAAAAAATTATTGCTTTTTTTCGGGTGCCTGGGTGGCACAGTGGGTTAAGCCTCTGCTTTTGACTCAGGTCATGATCTCAGGGTCCTGGGATTGAGCCCCGCATAGAGCCCCGCATCGGGCTTTCTGCTCAGCGGGGAGCCTGCTTCCTCCTCTCTCTCTCTACTTGTGATCTCTCTCTCTTTGTGTCAAATAAATAAATAAAACCTTTAAAAAAAACTGTTGCTTTTTAACTTAGTTGCATCGCTAGTAGAGACAGTGATTAGTATGACAGATTATTTGAACCACACTGAGATTTTCTTTGTGATCTTCTAACTGGTCAATATTTGTGATGCTCCTTTCACATTTGAAGGAATGTTTGCTTTCTATTTTTTATATGTGTAAGTGTTTATATCCAAGCACACAGTACTTTGAACGGTGCCTGGCACGTAGGTTCTTAGTAACTATGAGCTAAGAGTATTACTATCTTCTATTTTCCCATTTTTTTTTCTGCATGAGCTGCCCATTTATGATAGAATAGAGGCTAATAAAATCTCCCACGAGGCCTAGGCATTTGTCTATTTCTTTTGGTCATTACGGCCCTTCTCACTTTCTACAACTTGAAGCCATTTTATCAATTATCTGTTACTAGGTAAAAATTGAAATATAGTATTACCCCCACTTTATGCTATCATAAAGTGGGGGTAATACTAAACTTAATGGCTTAAAACAACACTACACTTGCATAGTTTTCACAGCTTCTGAGTCTGAGATTCAGAAATGGCTTAGCTCGGTTGTCGCTCTCGGCCGGCAAGAACGACACGGAGACACGCGTGGAGGCAAACTTCTTTAATGGCTTCTTTTTATCTTCTTCCCCCTCTGGCGCAGCACAGCACACAGCTCCCGCCGCCCCGCTCGGGCGCCGCCGCCGCCTCCAGGGCCGCACGCCGCCGCTCAGCGCCCGCCGCCACCGCCGCCTCCCATGGTCAGGGCTGCGGCCCGCCGAGGCGGCGGCGCCCCCGCCTCCGCCATGGTCAGGGCTGCGGCCCCCTCCGCCCGCGCGGCGCGGCCCGGCTCCCCGCGGGCCCGCCCCTCTACAAGTACATTCAAGCACATATACACCGGCAGCTTAGCCCACCTAGCCAATCACTGCAGTGCTCATGCACCTCCCGCGTGAGTGGACCTAAATGAACAGCCAATCATATTCAGTCCCTTACGGCTCTTAGAGTAGGCCTCCTGTACCGGCTCCCGACACTCGGTGCTTCTGGTTTGGAGTCTGTCTGTGGGGACACTGTCTTCTGAGGGTATACCTGGGGCTGGAGGACTAGTTCCAAGTTCACTCACACGGTTGGGAGCTTGATGCAGGCTCTCTCCCTGCCAACCTCTCTCGGGCTGCTGGAGTGGCCACATGGCCATGGCAGCTGGCTTTCCCCGGAGCAAGTGATTCAAGAGGGCACGAGGCAGAATCTGTGATGTCTTTTATGATTAGTTTGGATAAGCTCAGCCCATATTCAAGGCCTGGGAGTTAATCTCCATCTTTTGAAGGAGAAGGGGTTCAAGAATCTGTGTGCATATTTTATTTTATTTTATTTATTTTTTTTTAAAGATCTTATTTATTTATTCGACAGAGAGAGATCACAAGTAGGCAGAGAGGAAGGCAGAGAGAGAGGAGGAAGCTGGCTCCCTGCTGAGCAGAGAGCCCAATGCGGGACTCGATCCCAGGACCCTGAGATCATGACCTGAGCCGAAGGCAGCGGCTTAACCCACTGAGCCACCCAGGTGCCCCTGTGTGCATATTTTAAAAAGTGACTCGGCTATGTTATTCTATCCACCAAGATTTTTGCCCTCTTCTCTTAACGGCGTATTCCTTTATTATGTACTGTTCCTCTTCATTATATTAATTTTTTAAATACCATATGGTTTATTTGCCTATGTTATGTGGTTAAGCCAGTCTTTCATCCCTTTATTTTCAATTTCTTTTTGAGGTTTTGTTATAGGTCTCTCTCATAAGCAGTGTTTTATTGGATTTTTAGGACTTTGATCTGATACATTCTTTTAATATCTGAGTTTATTATGTTTATCTTTCTTATAATTATTAATACATTTGGATTTATTTCCACGATCTCATTTTGTATTATCTTTTTAATATTCGTCCCTTTTACTTTGTCCTATTTTTGTCTGGATTGAAAATATTACCAATTTTCTATAATCTCTTTTTTTTTCTTGTCTAGTTGGGAAGCCATGAGATGATATTTCCATTCTTTTAGAGGTCACCACGCTTTGCTTTCAAAAATTGAAGTTATTATTTCCATTGCCCCAAATATTTCATAGAACTTTGCTTGTCTTGAGATTTTAAAAAACTCGTTATAAATGTCTAATTTTATTGCTCTGTCGTCAAAGACTACAGTTCAAATGGTATGGATCCTTTGGGATTTGTAGCTTTACAGCTTACTATATTGTTTTAAATGTTGCATCCCTCAAAAGGAATGTGTATTTATTTTTTCCAGGTATGGGAGGTTATAGATTGCTAATAGCCCAGTCTTATTAATTATGCTGCTTGACTACAGAGGAATGTGGCAATACTTCAAACTACAATTGTTTACCTACTAATTTCTCTCTGAATTTTTGTCATTTGTTGCTTAACCAG
Source organism: Mustela nivalis (assembly GCF_964662115.1). NCBI lineage: Eukaryota > Metazoa > Chordata > Mammalia > Carnivora > Mustelidae > Mustela > Mustela nivalis. The sequence continues at coordinate 31,753,772 of NC_139025.1, read as the reverse complement.
TGTCAAGATGCTCCCCTGTGCTATCACAGACACATGACACATTGATTTTTCAGTGCATTTATTTAATTTTAATGTCAAACTCTGTTCTCACTTGTTCCATTGGGATAGTTTGTTGCTCGGGTATATTGCCCTCTTTCAAATTGCAATAAAAACGCTGGCTAAGGTTGGAAATAGGTTTGGGTTTATTAATCGGTGGTCAGGAACTGATAATGGATTTGGTAATGAGGAACAACCTGTTTGAAGAACGTTTGAAGAGCTTCCTAACGTTTGGGATCTAGGTCAGCTGTGGAGAGACTACGTCCACTAGGCGGCGAACCAAACACAGATTTCAGAGCTCACTCATCCTCATCCAACCTGGGCGAGAAAAAGATTCCCCCCAAGAATTATAAGGATTATCCTGAGTGAAATAAGTCAAGCAGAGAGAGTCAATTATCATATGGTTTCACTTATTTGTGGAGCATAACAAGTATCATGGAGGACAAGGGGTGTTAGAGAGGAGAAGGGAGTCGGGGGAAATTGGAAGGGGAGGTGAATCACGAGAGACTATGGACTCTGAAAAACAGTCTGAGGGGCTTGAAGTGGCGTGGGTGTAGGAGGTTGGGGTACCAGGTGGTGGGTATTATAGAGAGCACGGATTGCATGGAGCACTGGGTGTGGTGAAAAAATAATGAATACTGTTTTCTGAAAATAAATAAATTGAAAAAATTAAAAAAAAAAAAGAATTATAAGGAATGGGGAATGGGGGATTTTTCAGTGAAAGCGAGAGGCCTAAATCCAACAGTGTGTGCGCGTGCATGCGTGTGTGTGTGTGTGTGTGTGTGTCTGCAGGATAGGAACTTAACAATAACAGAATGTGTGATTATTATTATTATTTTCTTTTTAGCAGCGACAATTGATTCAGAGAATAAAACAAATGATTTGGCTCATTGGCTCATGAGTTTGCTCATTCATTCATTCATTTGGAAACATTTCTTCATGTGTTTTTTCCCTTCTTGTAAAAAAAAAAACCCAAACCCCTACCCCAACGTTGATGTAATTAAAAAGTACTTAATCTATTACTTCTTTCTGTAATGGAGTATTTGTGGTTTTTTTCCAAGGTTTTATTTATTTATTTGACACAGAGAGAGAGATCACAAGTAGGCAGAGAGGCAGGCAGAGAGAGGAGGAAGCAGGCTCCCCACTGAGCAGAGAGCCCGATGCAGGGCTCCATCCCAGGACCCTAGGGTCATGACCTGAGCAGAAGGCAGAGTCTTTAACCACTGAACCACCCAGGCACCCATAGTATTTGTGTTTTAACAGAGATGACTTTGTATTTCTGCCCCTGAGAAATGTCTTGCATTGCCTTAGTTATTGAAACAAAAAAATACCGAGTTGTTGTTTATCTTGTCGCCCCCCCCCGCCCCCCGCTTGCACTGATGTTCATCTGGTGGACTTCTCGTTTGTCCCCTGCAGCCACTTTGAACCATAATTATAAAGATTTTATTACCATGTTGGAAATGCTTATAATATGGCAGGCAACAAAAAGAAAGCATAAAAATAGAAGATTTTCTGTCATTAGAGCCATGGAGAGATATGTGCACATATGGTTGTAGGCTGTAAGTGAATAATGGAGAAATAAACACGTGATTTTTCTTAGGAGACTGGAGTTGTGTATGGTTTTTCTCTATTACAAGTCATATGCTGTTGTTATAATAATTTGATAAGGAATAAAAAAGGGAAGCCAAAAAATATATGTTTTGATATAAGTTTTTCTTTTAAAAGGATTTATTATTTATTTATTTGACAGACAGAGATCGCAAGTAGGCAGAGAGGCAGGCAGAGAGAGAGAGGAAGAAGCAGGCTCCCTGCCGAACAGAGAGCCCGATGCGGCACTCGATCCCAGGACCCTGGGATCATGACCCGAGCCGAAGGCAGAGGCCTTAACCCACGGAGCCACCCAGGTGCCCCTTGATATAAGTTTTTTTTTAAAGATTTAAATTCAGTTAATTAACATATAATGTATAATTTGTTTCAAGGGCACAGGTCTTTGATTCATCAGTCTTATATGACACCCGGTTCTCATGACCTCACGTGGCCTCCCCAATGTCCATCCCCGCCGTTACCTCATCCCCCGACCCCCCTTCCCCTCCAGCAACCCTTAGTTTGTTTCCTATGATTAAGAGTCTCTTATGGTTGATATACAAAGTTGAATACAAGAAACACTTCCCTGTGTTTCTTTTTTGGCCCTTTTTATGATTTGTTTCATTCCATGATTCTTTTTTTTTTTTTTAAAGATTTTATTTATTTATTTGACAGACAGAGATCACAAGTAGGCAGAAAGGCAGGCAGAGAGAGAGAGAGAGAGAGAGAGAGAGAGGGAAGCAGGCTTCCTGTGGAGCAGAGAGCCCGATGCGGGGCTCGATCCCAGGACCCTGAGATCATGACCTGAGCCAAAGGCAGCGGCTTAACCACTGAGCCACCCAGGCGCCCCTCATTCCATGATTCTTAATGGAAATAATTTTGTTGTGGAAAGGAGGATGTTGTGAAAAACCGAGCTGCTCTGATGGTCAGATGTCCTGGGTCGGCTACCCTCGGCCACCTGGGTTTCTCCTCTCACAATTGAGACTAATAAGAACAGGACTGTTTGAGGGTCAAGTTAATGATTTGCATGAATTAGCTGAAGTAATCGCTTCACATGTATTTAAATTTTGATGCAGTAAATTAAGAAAGCCTGACAAAGCAGAGGGGCTCATCTCCCGTTTGAAAGTGTGAGCCAGACTTTTCTCTGAACAGCGTCCCCGTAGCCGAAACCGCTTGTAGGGGGGTGGAAACAGGGACGACTTTGTTGCTGGGGCCAGGGGTGGCTGTTGGGGGCGGCACCTCCTGGCTTCCCTCTCTTGCCCTCCCTGCAGCTGTCCCAGCAAAGGTGCTACTTTTTCTGTCACCTGCGGCCTAGAAACAACAGGAGAACTAACTCTCTGTGTCCATTCAGCTTGGAAGTTGAAGCTGGAAAAGAAAAAGAAAGTTGAAGGCTTTGTCGGAGGGACGGCTCAGGGTAGCTTCTCCCTTCTGGACAGAGACAGGTCTGGGCAGGCAAGAGCTCTGCAGGTGTTGGCCAGGTGGGCTGGGCGGCGCCTTGGGGTTTCCCACCTCATTGGTTTCATTGGTCACGGTGCCCTCTTTCTCAGCCAGGTCCCGTGGGCTTCTCCTGAGGGGCTTCTCCTGAGGGGAGGCCCACGTGGGGGTCTGCTCCCAGGACTTCTTGTCCCTGTCAGTACGGCTTTCTCAGAGAGCTCCCCAGGCCTCTGCACATGACCTAGATATGCTTGTCTTCCTCACCCTGAGGATGGAGAAAGCCCATCTTACAGATGAGGAAACTGAGGAGGGTTATTACCTTCAGGGTGAGAGAATGCCCTCAACCAGCATGGGGTTCCTTTCTGTGGTACAAATAGCTTCTTGTTCTGGAAAAAGCAAACAACACAGTCCTCATTGAATCATTAAGAGTGGGAGCCTTGGTTTGAAGAGGAAGGACTCATTGTGTCAGCGGTTAGACTGTGAGCTCCCTAAGGAGGAGGACTGGCAGGGTCATCTCTGTCCCCCGGGGTTCAACACAATGACTGTCTTGTCGTCCTTGGGAATTAAGAGGGAACAGTAGCCACCATTATGTCGGAAATTGTATGGGAGCTCTTCCATGCATTTCTGTGAAGTGATGCTCTGTTTCCTTCCTAGATGGGCAGCTGGGGTCTAGAGAAGTCAGATGATTCGTCTAAGGTTGGTGAAGGGCTGAGACCGGAACTGCATCTTTCACAGGCATCTGGACCGGTTCTGGAACAGGTGGTCCCATACTTGGACAAATACCGTCTTCAGGGAGGGGGCCGGGGGAACCTGGGAGTTTCCTTTCTAGTAAGTCAAGAAGATGGACTTGGTTGGGTCTAGTGGTCCCAACCCTTAGGCAAGGCAGGTGGCCGGGGGTCAGGAACTGCAGCTCTTCCTTCTAGCCCTTACTAGCTAGCTGTGTGACTTTGGGTCACTCACTCACCTTCTCTGGCCCTGAGTTTCTTTAGTAAAATGAGAGGATTAGGCAAGGTCAGCCATTCTTTAGGTGTATTTATTTATTTATTTTTTAAAGATTTTATTTATTTATTTGAGAGAGGGAGAGAATGAATGGGGGGAGGGTAGAAGGACAAGCAGATTCAGAGCTTGATGCGGGCTCTGTCCCAGGACCCCGAGATCATGCCCTGAGCTGAAGGCAGATGCTTAACTGCCTGAGCCAACCAAGATTTTATTTATTTTTTTTAAAAGATTTTATTTATTTATTTGACACTCAGAGATCACAAGTAGGCAGAGAGGCAGGCAGAGAGAGAGAGAGAGAGAGAGGAGGAAGCAGGCTCCCTGCGGAGCAGAGAGCCCGATGTGGGGCTCGATCCCAGGACCCTGGGATCATGACCTGAGCCGAAAGCAGAGGCTTAACCCACTGAGCCACCCAGGCACCCCCCTCCAGGTGCTTTTAAGCAAGTCCCCAAATACAAGTTTTTAGGGGAAAGCCCCAATTAAGAATTACTAACAGGAATAACTTTGGTCTTAGACCCAATATTAGACATTTATTATCCTGGTTTTTATGATTATGTTTTAAATATTGCACAAGCAAAATAGAATGGAGAGAAACAAAAATAAAACACACACCAAAAGGCCTGTAAAGCCAGAAATTTCAGTTTTCCCTGTAAATGATTAATCCTTGCTCTCATTGCCGCTGCCATTTGGCTGTTTGCTGGTTCTCACCTGCGCTGGCCTGTCCTAGGATAAAGCAGCACAGCCGAAGGCCCGCACGCAGAAGAGGTGGCACGTGACTTCATTCACTAGCGGCTCGCCAAGAGCCCAAGCGCCTCTCACTCAGGTCTTACGGGGCAATCCCATGCTCAGGAGGCGGGGGCGGGGAGCAAAGGCTGCCTAAGGCAGGGGTAAGCGGAAAACGCTCCTACTGTGGAGCAAGGAGCATCGTGGAGGCACTCGGATCGTGCTTCTAGAAGTGGAAGAGGGAGTTTCTCCCACAAGGCTCAGGTGCTAATGAAGGGCTAGGGCACTCAAAGCCTGAACAAGAGGCAGGAAAGGGACTAGGCTGGTGCCCAGAACAGTGGGCACCCTTTGCTTCCCCTCCACAGCACTCTTTACCCCCACCTCCCAGGCCTATCACCTTGTAGTAGCTTTTCTAGAGTGAGGACCACCTGCCCTAAATCTCCCTATTAGTCTTCTTTTCCAAGCAGGCCACTGACCTCAAATGAACTCGAGGATTTGTTCATCTCCCTAGCCCTGGGGTGCGGTCTCAACTCAGGTCAGAGGGTGAGAGCACGTGAGAGACTGTTTTTACCCACTACCACGGGTGATTTCAAATAGGCTCACAATGAGAGAGTCGTTCGACAGACCTCCAGGTACCTATCCCTGCGCTGCAGCAGTGATCAGTATTCTATCAATTTTGTATGATTTGTATGAAAATGTACTGTTTTTTACAATGAGCAGTTGAAACTATATTTACTGATGGGAAAAAAGATATTCCTGGTTTACAGAAAAAGACATTTTCTTTTTGTTTTTTTTTTTTTTTTTTTCCCAAAGATTTTACTTATTTATTTGAGACAGTGACAGAGCATGAGAGAGGAGGGGGAAGCAGACTCCCCTCAGAGCTGGGAGCCCGATGCGGGACTCAATCCCAGGACTCCAGGATCATGACCTGAGCTGAAGGCAGTTGCTTAACCAACTGAGCCACTCAGGTGCCCTGGAAAAAGATATTTTCTAAAGAATTAGTAGCCAGTGCAACACGTTCCCGATCACAGTGAAATGCATCTTCAGACTTTGAGAACTGCAGATTACCACAAGATAAATTTGTCCTGCTGACTCTTGCTGTGCCCTTGGTGGTCTGTGTGGCCTGTCCTGGTAGCTTATTTTCAGAAAGATCTTGTCCCATTTAGAGGGACAGGGGGAGGCAGGCTCCTGTCCGGTTTGGAGAGACACATAGCTGTCAAGTCTGATGACCACACTCAGAGGAGGAAGGTCACAGAGCTGGAAGAACCAGTCGGACAAAGCCACTGCACACTACGGCGTTTCCTTGGGTGTAAAGGAGAGTGGAGGTGGGGGTACAGCGCTGGGTGGTGCCCAGGAATCAAAAGAGCCCGTGGAACCTGGGGCACCTCGGATGTTCCATGTGCCCATGCGTGCGGACACACAAGTGACATTCTCTAGCACAGCTGGGCCGACATATGCGGCGGCCTCCTGATAACATAGGATCCCTTCCCCAAGGAGCCGAGGAGATCTGTTCATGAAAAACCAAACAAAGTCCAGAAGTGACACCAGACGGCAAAGCAGAATTCTAAGGAGAGGAAGGCCGTGCTCCCTGAGGAAAAGAGAGCCTCTGGCTGAGGACAGTGTTAGAACCCAGGGGTCTGCTCCAGGAGCCTCTGCCGGACTTCTTTAATGAGCAATCCAGGGTGGGCTGAGATTTCCATGAAAAACCATTGTCCACCTTTCAACTGGTAGCGGCCCGTGCAGCAGAAGGAAAGGAATGTTTTTGTTTTTTTGGTTTTTTTCTTTTTAAAGATTTTATTTATTTATTTGACAGAGATCACATGTAGGCAGAGAGGCAGGCAGAGAGAGAGGAGGAAGCAGGCTCCATGCAGAGCAGGGAGCCCAATGCGGGACTCGATCCCAGGACCCTGGGATCATGACCTGAGCCACAGGCAGAGGCTTTAACCCACTGAGCCACCCAGGCACCCCATGGACACATTTCTTCACCTCAGGATTTCATCTTTAAATATGGGGATAATAATGCTTAAGTCCACTGGACTTAATGCTTAAGTCTATATGTGACAAGGGTAGAGGTTAAGGGAGCACACAGACTATGGCAAGCCATGGGCAAATAAAATAAATAAAATAAATAAACAGTAGGAAGGGGTTTTCCTACAGGTTGGGGCTTTTGCGGGATGATTCGGGGAAAAAAACAGGGCGTAAGCAGGAGCAGCTGCTTATCATCAGGAAGTAAGAACAGTGTGGTGGTTGGGTTTTTCGGGAATCTTTGTCTGAGGCAGGAGGAACGATGCTGTTACTGGTAAGAAAGTAGTAACGATTCAAAGGAAGAGGGGTTGTATGGCCTTGGCCACACCTCTTTAGAAACTGGCTTAGGCTCTGTTAGTAACTTTAAGTCTGGGGCTCCTGGGTGGCTCCTGGGTGGCTCAGTTGTTAAGTGTCTGCCTTCAGCTCAGTCATGATCTCAAGGTTCTGGGATCGAACCCCACATCGGGCTCCCTGCTCGGCAGGAAGCCTGCTTCTCCCTCTCCCACTGCCCCTGCTTATGTTCCCTCTCTTGCTCTCTTTCTGTCAAATAAACAACAACAAAAATTGGAAAAAAAGAAAAAAGAAACTCAAAGTCTGATGACATCCAGGCTAGGGAGTGAATTCAGGACGCTTGTCCTCTCACTATGAAATCAAATAACTGTGGAATGTCACATCCCCAAACCCTCTATCAGAAGCTCCGCACCAAGGCTGGAAACCAAGGTTGCCATGTGTCATAGGGTGATGCATCGCTCAGAACCTTCAGTATCTTTAAGGGAAAAGATTTCAAGCAGGGAAGTTTTTCATAGTTTATGATTCTGAAGAATAAGATTTCTCGGTCCTATGCCATTGGTGTTCAGTAATATTACAATCAATTTTTAAAAAGACTTTATTTATTTATTTGAGAGAGTGAGAGAGAGCATGAGCGGGGGTAGGGGCAGAGGGAGAAGCAGATTCCCCGCTGAGCAGAGAGCCTGACATGGGGCTCAATCCCAAGACCCCAGGATCATGACCTGAGCCAAAGGCAGACACTTAACTGACTGAACCACCCAGGTGCCCCTTGCAATCACTCTTTATGGTTCTTAGTTGTAACAAGAGTTAAGCGCGTGGTGCCTAGTAAGGGCCCAATAAATGGCAACTGCTCTTACTAGTTTTAGGGTTAGTGATGGTATTAGTGTTAGCACTAGTTTGTTCTTTCAGGTTTCTTGTTAAAACATTCCTTTCCTTCTGCCGCATGGGCCGCTGCCAATTTAAAGGTGGACGACGGTTTTTCATGGAAATCTTAGCCCACTCTGGATTGCTCATTAAAGAAGTCTGGCAGATGGGGCACCTGGGTGGCTCAGTGAGTTAAAGCCTCTGCGTTCGGCTTGGGTCATGATCCAGGGTCCTGGGATCAAGTTCCGCATCGGGCTCTCTACTCAGCGGGGAGCCTGCTTCCCTTCCTCTCTCTCTGCCTGCCTCTCTGCCTACTTGTGATCTCTCTTTGTCAAATAAATAAATAAAATCTTAAAGAAAGAAAAAAGAAGGGGCGCCTGGGTGGCTCAGTTGATTGGGCCACTGCCTTTGGCTCGGGTCATGATCCCTGAGTCCTGGGATCAAGTCCCGCATCAGGCTCCTTGCTCGGTGGGGAGCCTGCTTCTCCCTCTGCCTGCTCTGCCTGCTGCTCCCCCTGCTTGTGTGCTCTCTCTCTCTCTCTGACAAATAAATAAATCTTCAAAAAAAAAAAAAAAAGAAAGAAAAAAGAAATGTGTCCAAATCACATGGTTTCTAGATGGCAGGACTTGGTTCTGAAGCCAGGTGACCTGAAAACAGCAGTCACCATTACTGAGCCTTTCCAGGTACAAAGCACATGCTTAAGGCCACTATGTCTGGGACACGTAGCAGGGTCTAGAGCCAGGAGTCTGCTGTCCCTCTCTTGAGGTCCATACCTCAAGAGAAGTACATTCAGCAGTTCTCCAAGCCATTCCTTCTGGAGTATGAGAGAATTTGGCCAACAGACAGGTTCCCACAAAGGTGACTGGGGAAGGACTGGCCTGGAGTAGTTAGAAGAGTGATCCAAAAACCAAAGTGTACCCAAGAGTCACCAGCAGCTGTTAAAATTCAGATTTCCCGACACCTCCCTTTGGTTAAATAAACTCCTCAGACATATTAATTACAAACATGTTCAAGTTTCTTTTCAAACTTGCTGCAAGGGTGAAGTCTTAAACAAAAACAAAAACAAAAACAAAAACAAAAACAAAAACACAACTGAATTCAAAGATTTCCTTCTTGGCAGGGACATTTTAAGAGGAAGTCATGAGAGTGTTTAAATCTCTGCTGCTCAGCCTGGGAGTCACAAGCCACACGTGGCGGTTGAGCACAGGCCATGGCACAGGTCTGGCAGAGGTGGTCTGTACCGGTAAAATATCCACCAGACTGTGAAGACTTAGCATGGTAAAAATTGTAAAATAGTACATTAAGAATTTGTATATTGATTGCACATTGAAATGATAATAGTTTGGATTTCTTGAGTTAAAAAAAGTAATGAAAATTAATTTCACCTCTTTTATTTTACTTTTTATTTATTTATTTATTTAAAAGATTTTATTTATTTATCAGAGAGAGAGAGGGACAGAGAGCGAGCACAGGCAGACAGAATGGCAGGCAGAGGCAGAAGCAGGCTCCCTGCTGAGCAAGGAGCCCGATGTGGGACTCGATCCCAGGACGCTGGGATCATGACCCGAGCTGAAGGCAGCTGCTCAACCAACTGAGCCACCCAGGCGTCCCTATTTTATTTTTTAAAAGACGCGGCCACTAGCGTTATATTTCTATCGGACGTGTGGGTTTAGATAGTCATTGTCAGACTGTGGACAAAAAGAGGGAGGAAGAGTGTCAAGCTAAAGACTGTCAGAACGACCTTGGTTTAACATTGATTAAAGCCCTCTGGCTTCTCCCGTGCCTGTTACAGGCTGGGTAAAGTTCCCAGAAAAGATTCTAAGGCCAGTTAAAATCTGTCCAAAATTGCTCAAGTGTTTTCTCCGCAACGCAGTTTTTCTAGGAAGGAACAACTCTTCATACCAGACAGCACCATTCACACCAGCTTGGGCTGGGGACAGTTTCTTTCTCAGAGACCATGATTCCACGGGTCTGAGGAGGACCCAGAAATCACACTGTCATCCAGGCCCTTCGATGAGTCTGATACTGAGTTTCAGAGCTGCTGACTCCAATGGTGTTTTGGTTTTTGTTTTAAGATTTTATTTATTTGAGAAAGAGAGACAGTGAGAGAGAGCATGAGAGGCGAGAAGGTCAGAGGGAGAAGCCAGGGAGCCCGATGCGGGACTCAATCCTAGGACTCCGGGATCATGACCTGAGCTGAAGGTAGTTGCTTAACCGTCTGAGCCACCCAGACACCCTCTAATAGTGTTTATATAGGCTTGGAGCCCCACAAGAAGGGAGGGGAAATGGCCTTTGGGAGCAGCCCTCTGCTTCCCAGAATGTCACCCGATGGAGAAGCAGGGAACAGAATTCATAGTGTGGCCAGGTCTCCAGTTTCTCCCTGAGGTGAGGTCATTACCCCTACACTTGCCCTTTTGAATCTACCTCCTTGTGTTCATGTGTGGAGTTCTGTGGCTCAGACCTGTGGTCTTCTGACCTCACTGTTCATCTTGCCTTTAAAAGAACTTGGGGGGCGCCTGGGTGGCTCAGTGGGTTAAGCCGCTGCCTTCGGCTCAGGTCATGATCTCAGGGTCTTGGGATTGAGTCCCGCATCAGGCTCTCTGCTCAGCAGGGAGCCTGCTTCCCTATCTCTCTCTCTCTCTGGCTGCCTCTCCGTCTACTTGTGATTTCTCTCTGTCAAATTAATAAATAAAATCTTTAAAAAAAAAAGAACTTGGAAAAATGATGGACTTTTCACCACATTTTTAAGGTGACAGCTAAAACTTTTCATCATTGATTGACATAGTTATAAAGGACGTGATTTCTAATGCATTTTCTTTAGCAACATTCTGGAACAAAACTATGACAAATCCATTGAGATCTGCATACCGTTGCAATTTGATACTATCCTGGTCATTTTATTTTAAGATTTTATTTACTCATTTGAGAGAATGAAAGAGAGAGGGAGAGCATGAGAGGGGAGAAGGTCAGAGGTAAAAGCAGACTCCCTATAGAGCTGGGGGCCCGTTGCAGAATTCGATCCCAGGACTCCAGGATCATGACCTGAGCTTCATGAAGGTAGTTGCTTAACCAACAGAGCCATCCAGGTGCCCTATCCTGGTTATTTTATTTTTTTTAATTTATTTTATTTTTTTTAAAGACTTTATTTATTTATTTGACAGAAGTAGATCACAAGTAGGCGGAGAGGCAGGCAGAGAGAGGAAGGGAAGCAGGTTCCCTGCTGAGCAGAGAGCCCGATGTGGGGCTCGATCCCAGGACCCTGGGATCATGACCTGAGCCGAAGGCAGAGGCTTAACCCACTGAGCCACCCAGGCGTCTGTCCTGGTTATTTAAAAACAAGGAAACTGTTTCTCCTCTCCCCTCTTCTTCCTCCTCCTTCTAAAATATTTATTTATTTGAGAGAGAGACACAGAGAGAGAGAGAGCACGTGCGCGTGAGCAAGCTCATTGGGGTGCAGGGGGGAAGGGCAGAAGAAAGAGTCTTAAGCAGGCTCTAGGCTGAGCACCGAGCTGGATGTGGGGCTTGATCTCATGACCTTGAGATCACAACCTGAGCCTAAATCAAGAGTCAGATGCTTAACCAGATGTGCCACCCAGGTACTTCCCAGTTCTTCGAAGACAGAAATTTTTATCATTCCTTTTCTTTTTAAGACCCTTTCCATTCCTCCGCCCCCACAGACTTTAACCCTATTATGTTTTTATACCTGAAAGTATTTTTAAGCACTTTCTTATTTCTATGCATCAACATTGTGTATATAAATGGAAAATTTCAGGGCGCCTGGGTGGCTCAGTCAGTGAAGTGTCTTCCTTCAGCTCAGTCGTGATCCCAGGTTCCAGGGATCCAGCCCCACACTGGGAGTCTGCTCCTCCCTCTCTCCGCTCATGCTCGCTCACTGTCTCTCTCTCTCTCTCTCTCTCTCTGAGTCTCTCAAATAAATAAATAAAATCTTTAAATGGAAATTTCAAAATGTTCAATTGCCTGTCATCAATACAACATAAAGGTAGAGGCTGCTTTTAGGCAACAGGCTTGAGGGAATAGAAACTTGAGCCAGGCTAAAGGGCCCACAGTGACCGCGGAGCTGAGGCATACAGGTTCATTAAGCTATAGGCTCAAAAGGGTCAGTGGGCTACTTCCAGCCAGGTGCAGTTCCCAAGATTACCAAAAAAAGGGAAATTCCATCTGTGCCTGTGTTCCCTCACTCTATCCCGTAAATACAGCCCCTCCCCACCCCCTCATGGCCGTCTCTCCTTTGCTGTCCTGCCTGCTGCTCCCTTGCAGTGTACTCAATAAAATTCTATTTCATTTGTCCTACCTCAGGTGAATTCTTTCACCTTCTATACCCCGCAATAAATATATTACAATTTTGGATAGTTATTCCATTTTGAAAGTAACTTTACTGGAAAGACATCTTTGAATGAGGTGGATCAGGCTATTTTTCCCCATATAACCTTGAATGAATATTATTTATTCATTTATATTTAATGAATATTATTAAATAATATTCATTGCAAGAAGGAGGCATTTACATATGTAAGTGCTGAGAAATGTTTACATAAACATATGTAAACATATGGTTACACAAACGTATTTATGTAAACATAAATGTTTACATAAACAAGTAGATGGGAATGGAGTTTTGTTAAAGTGATGTCACACAATTTGTAAAATTCCTTGTGAGTTATATGTCCAAAATGATTTTATGGCTGATTAAAACTACACTCTTTTTAGATTTATTTATTTGAGAGAAAAAGAGAGAAAGAGCACATGCACATGGGAAGGGGAGGAGCCAGAGTGAGAGGGAGAGAGAGAAACCCAAGCAGACTCCTCAGCGAGTGCAAAGCCCAACTCTGGGCTCGATCTCACGGACCTGAGATCATGACCTGAGCCCAAACCAAGAGTCAGACACTTAACCAATTGTGCCACCCAGGTGCCCCAAAATTACATTTAATAAGGTGTTGGCTGGCGACTTGGTTATAACCTCCTCCAATTTAGTTAAAAGCAAAAGATTGGAAAGGAGGGTTGTTAGGGACTGAATGTATCTCCCCCCGCCCCCATATGTAGAGATCCTAATCCACAATGAGATTGTGTTTGGAAGTGGGGCTTTGGGGAGATGATCAGGTAAAGGGATTAGCGCCCTAATAAAGGAGATCCAGACAGCGCTATCACTCCTTCATCCATGTGAGGGGACATGGAGACGGCTGGCTCCTCTATGAACCAGAAGGTGGGCTCTCATCTGATAAGGCATCTCCTGGAGATGTGATCTTAAATTTCATCTCCAGAACCGTCAGAAATCAATGTTACTGCTTATAAGCCACCCAGTTTAAGGTGTTCTGTTACAGCAGCTCAGACTGGCTAAGACAAGCATCTAGAATTACAGGTGGGTCCCTTAACTTGGACTTGAATGCAGACATCCCTTAGAAAGTAATGATGTGTCCCCAGGGGTTTACATACTGGGAAGCTCTGTGCAGGCCTGCTGGATGGAGCCGCTGCTGCAGCTTCCGACTCCAAGTAAGATAACCTTGACCGCGCACTGGGAGGTGGAAGCTGCCTTCTCACAGGGTGTGCTTCCTGGCCAGTCACACTCGGAGCTGATGCCCCTGGTCTTGTCTTCCCTCTTGTATGACCACTTGTTTTCTGAAACTCCTCTCTCTCTCTTTCTAACTCCCTTTTTTTGGAGCAGGCTCCGTGCCCAGCATAAAGCCCAGCGGGGCTTGAACTCACAACTCTGAGATCATGACCTGAGCTAAAATCAAGAGTTGGACGCTGAACCGACTGAGCCACCCAGGTATCCCTGAAACTTCTCTCTGGTCCTCAAGTTGTCCTTGTAGACTTACCCTGTATTTACTTTTCGTCATAGCAGTGTCACTTAGAGCCCTGTGAGATGACAGGCTCGGGTACCCATGCTCACTTGTTGGGTGATCCCTGGAAGTTGCTTCCTTTACGTCTCTGTCTCAGTCACCTCTAGTGAAAACTTGGTTTGTTTTCAAATTTAAGTGATTGAATGCACGCAAGGTCTGGGCAGCACAGCGTCAGGAACAGTAAGCACTCGACACATGTAAGCGGTTATTATTATTATTGGCATTGCCCTAAATTTGGCCTCTTTCAAATCTTCCTGGGATAAGCAATACTCGTAAAATGCTTTGAAACCCAAAAGATAAATCACCACACAGGACATCAAACCCTGCTGTTAGCATCATATTATTGTGTTCCTTTTTAGCCCCATCTTCCTGGAGGAGGTTGGGTCAAAGAGGCAGTGTGCTGAGGAGGTCTGGGGGAGGCCAGGACAGCCCCTGAGCCAGCGCTCTGTTCCACTCTCAGCCTGTTTTCCAAGACTCCACTCTGCCCACCTCTCCATTCCATACTGAAATTGACCTTGGCCCAGTGGAAAGAGCAAACTGACCTTGGCCCAGTGGAAAGAGCAATATGTCCTGCCCGAATTGTAAAGTGAGTTACTCATATTCCTGGAACCCTTGGTCCTGCCCAGATTGTAAGCCTCTGGTCGGCCTACCCCCCCACAACTCTCGTCCCCATAGTGTTCATGCTTGGGGTCCCCTGGACTCAAAGCCCTTCTTCCATTGGTCCCTGGAAGCCTCCTTCCAAGGCAAATACAGTATATATGGATGTATGGATGTATTTAAGATTTTATTTATTTATTTGCCAAAGAGAGAGAGCAAGAAAGAGAGCACACAAGAAGGGGAGCGGCAGGCAGAGGGAGAAGCAGGCTCCCCACTGAGCAGGGAGCGCCACGTGGGGCTCCATTCCAAGACCCTGGGATCATGACCTGAGCTGAAGGCAGATGGCTTAATGAGTAAGCCACCCAGGCACCCAAAATACAGTTTTTAAAAAATTTATTTTTATTGATATATAACTGACACTCAACATTATATTAGTTTCAGGTATATAATGTAATGATTTGATATTTGTATATATTGCTAAATGATCACAGTTCATCTGCTCACCACACTTAGCTATGATTTTTTCATCTTGTGATTAAAACTTTTAAAATCTGCTCCCTTAGCAACTATCAAATATCCAATACTGTATTTTTAACTGTGGCTTCCATGCTGTACATGACATCTGCAGAACTGATTAATTTTATGGTAAATACATTTCTTAAAGATTTTATTTATTTGAGAGGTGGGGGGGGGAGCGTGTGTGAGAATGTGCATGCACAAGAGCAGAGGGGAGATGCAGAGGGAGAGATACAAGCAGACTCCCTGCTAATCCCGGAAACCAGGGCAAGGCTGGGTCCCAGGACCCAAAGATCATATCATGACCTGAGCCGAAGTAAATCACTTAGCTGACTGAGCCACCCAGGCACCCTGCGCCAAGTACATTCTTAATCTGTCCTCAGAATGCTCTCTCCCCATCTTGGCCTCAACAAAAACCTGGGTGACTTCATCTATTTTCACTGTACAGCTGTCACATCTCTGGGGAACCCTTTCAACTGGATCTTAAAAACTGCTCTGGGGGTGCCCAGCTGGCTTAGTCAGAAGGGCACACAACTCTTGATTTCTGGGTTGTGAGTTCGAGCTCCATGTTGGGTATAGAGATTACCAAAAAATAAAAATAAAATAAAAACTTAAAAAAAAAACCTCAAACCTGCTCTGGCTTAAACTGCCCCCTCTGCTTCAGACCCTGTGCACCCACTGCCTGCTGGCATCTCCTCCCAGCGATTCCAGTATGTGGCTGTCCCGTGGACTTCCAACTCCAAGAAGCCCAGGGAATTCATGGGCATTACCCCTCAATCCTGTACTCCGTGTCATGCACATACTACAGCCTGGAGGTGAAATCTGATGCTTAACTTCCCCTTACCTACCCTGTCATATCCCTCACCAACGGGGTGGAACTTGCCTTCTCAGCATTTCTCTAATTCGTCCCCTGCCTTTACCACTACCCCCGTCAATCCCATGACTGACAATTGTTGCTTCGCCATCTCTCTTTGTGACCTGCTGCTGTGTGACAGGTCACCCCAAAACTCAATAGTTGGAAACAAGTATGTATCGTGTCCCACAGTTTCTGAGGGCTAGGAATCTGGGAGTGGCTTAGCTGGGTGGTTCTGACTTAGCATCACTAAGGGGGGCTGCACTCCTGCTGTCGGCTAGGGCTGTGGTTATCTCAAGAGTCAGTGGGGCTGGAGAATCTGCTTCAAGCCTGCTTGTGTGGTTGTTGTCTGGGCTCCCTTCCTTGCGGGCTGTTGGCTGGACGCTTCAGTCAGCCTCTCCTTAGGTTACAGGAGTGTCACCACTCTGCGGCTGGCTTTTCTCTGAGGTGGTGGTGGTGGTGGTGGTGGTGGTGGGGTGTGTGTGTGTGTGTGTGTGTGACAGAGAGAGAGAGAGAGAGAGAGAGAGAGAAAGAGATTACTCAGTATGGAAGCTGTAGTCTCTTAAGCCTAATTTCCAATGTTTTCGCTTCTGTCGATCACATTCTACTGATGCTACTGATTTACTGATCTATTGATCTACACATTCTTTTGATATTCTACTGATCACATAGACCAAACTTGGTATGCATTGGAGAGAATGTGTGAAAACCAGAATGTGAGGATCCTTGGGGGTCATCTTGGGAGTTGGTTACCACAACATCAATTTATCCCTTTTTTTAAAAAAAAGATTTTATTTAGTCATTTGACAGAAAGGTGGAAAGCACAAGTAAGCAGAGCGGCAGGTAGAAGGAGAGAGAGAAGCAGGCTCTTAACTATGTGCTGGCTGACTGGATTTAAAAAAAATAAATATGTTGGCTTAGGAAAGGTGAGATGGGGCAGTTTGACAAGTAACAGAGGTTAAGAGGAGGGTTTCTTTAAAAAAAAAAAAAGTTTTTAGGGCACCTGGGTGGCTCAGTTGGTTAAGCATCTGCCTTTGGCTCATGTCCTGATCCCAGGGTCCTTGGATCAAGTCCTGTATTGGGCTGCCTGCTCAGCAGGCAGTCTGCTTCTCCCCCTCCCTCTGCCCCTCCCCCCTGCTCATGTTCTCTCTCAAATAAATAACTAAAATCTTTTTTTTTTTTAAAGATTTTGTTTATTTGACAGACAGAGATCACAAGTAGGCAGAGAGGCAGGCAGAGAGAAAGAGAGGGAAGCAGGCTCCTCGCTGAGCAGAGAGCCCCATGTGGGGCTCGATCCCAGGACCTCGGGATCATGACCCGAGCCGAAGGCAGAGGCTTTAACCCACTAAGCCACCCAGGCGCCCCAATAACTAAAATCTTTAAAAAAATGTTTTAAAGGGGGAAACCGTTAAGGATCAAAGACATAGTGGAGAGGATGGAACTTAAGATAGAAAGAAAAAGGAGAGAGAAAAATGATGCACAGAGCAAGGTCTGGAATCTGGTACACAAAGAACCAAAAGGCTTGGGCAGAAATTAAACCCCTTGTTTCTCTGGATGGGAAGAAGATGCGTGAAAATATACGTAATCTGAAGATGGAGGGGGAGAGATGGAAGCAGTGGCAGCCTGATAACTTCAATTCTTTTTTCTTTATTCCCAGATAATGGAAGATAATGTCTAGGGACAAATGAGTAGTTCAGTCAGTTGACCATCTGCCTTTGACTCAGGTCATGATCCCAGGGTCCTATGATAGAGTCCTGCATTGTCTCTCTTTTCAGCAGGGGAGCCTGCTTCTCCTTCTCCCTTTCCCTCTATTTGCTGCCCTGCCTACTTGTGCTCTCTTCTCTCTCTTTGAATAGATAGATAAAATCTTAAAAAAAAAAAAAGAAGATAATGTCTATTTCCTTTTTTAAAAAGATTTTATTTATTTCACAGAGATCACAAGTAGGCAGAGAAGCAGGCAGAGAGTGAGGAGGAAGCAGGCTCCCTGCTGAGCTGAGAGCCTGATGCGGGGCTTGATCCCAGGACCCTGGGATCATGACCTGAGCCGAAAGCAGAGGCTTAACCCACTCAGCCTCTCAGGTGCCCCAATAATGTCTATTTTCTGTGTGACATAGGAAGTATTGTGGTAGTTAGTCTTTGATGACCCCTGTCATGCCCTCCCCCTGGTTCTCATGGCCTGTGCAGCTCCCTCCCACACTGTCTACACTGTACCGGGGTTGGGCTCTGTGACCAATAGCATATGGCAGAAGCTCTGTGTTCTGGGTTGAATTGTGTCTTCTGCAGAAAGGTGTGTTGAAGTTCTAACCCCCAGCGCCCCAGGATGCAATCTTAGTTGGGAATAGGGCCTTTATAGACATAATTAAGTTAAAATGAAATCATTAGGGCAGACCATAATCCAGTGTGATTGGTGTCCTTATCACAAAGGGGAAATTCGGACACAAGTGTGAACAGACAAACACGCAAGGAGGGACAATGATGAAGACACACAGGAGGAGATAGCCATGTGATTGGAGTGGTGCATCTGCAAGCCAGGAACCCCAAGGACGCCTGACAAACACCAAATATTAGGAAGATGCAAGACGAATCCTCCCCTAGAGCTTCTGGACAAAGCACAGCCCTGCTCACACGTTGAGCTGGGACTTCTAGCCTCCAGAACTGTGATACAATACATTTTCTATTGTTGTAATCCACCCAGTTATTGGTATTTTGTGATGGCAGCCTTAGCAAACTAATAACACTATGGTATGCCATTTCCAAGATCAGATTATAAAAAGACTGCAGCTTCCTCTTTGGTGCACTTTCTCAGATCCCTCTCTCTCGGGATACTCAGCCGCACTGTCATGAGGACATTCAGGCAGCCTATGGAGAGACCCCCATGGGAAAGAACCAAAGTTTTCCATCAATGGCCAGCAAGGGCCTGAGGCATGTCAGGAGTTGTGGAAGTGAACTTGGAAGTAGCCCCCCCCCCCCAGGCCTCAGATAAGACCGCAGCCCCAGTCAAAAGCCTGACTGCAGTTTCATGAGAGACTCAACGCTGAACCACCCAGTCAAGCCATTCCTGGATTCCCGAATCACAGAAACTATGAGATCATAAATCCTTTTGTTTGAAGTTGTTAACTTTGGGGGTACTTTGTTATCCAGTAACAGATAACTAATACACCGGCTAACAATGAAGGAGACAAGGTTGCTTGAGAAGAGGAGAGAGAATATGGACTGGGTGCTGAGATCATGAGAAAGGGAGCCACAAACCAACAACACAGGTCTGATTAGTGGATGCAAACTATAGTTCAGAACCACTTGATGAAGGTGCCAGTTATATATTTAGATTCCTGAGTATCACATTCCTGAATCAGGCTTTTCTCTGGGAAAATGGCACTGTGGATCTACTATTGGAAAAGTGCCCAGATGATTCTTTTTAGAAGAACCATTGAGTTAGGAGTGCCTCGGTGGCTCAGTCAGTTAAGCGTCTGCCTTCTGCTCAGGTCATGATCCCAGAGTCCTGGCATTGAGTTCCTGTTCAGCAGGGAGCCTGCCTCTTCCTCCTCCTCATCCCCACCTCATGTTTTCTCTCTCTGTCTCTCCCAAATAAATAAAATCTTGAAAAAGAAAAAAAGGAACCATTGAGTTAGAGGATAATCAAGAACAGAGGTAAAGAAGATGGAGCTAGATGATAGATGGATTTTATGAAGAACAAAAAAGTGAGCTCCTCGACCTCGTTCAGCATTCCTCTCAGACTCCTGGTTGAGTATCAGAAGCACCTGCAGCCCTTACTAACACACTCGGTAGGGTTCCAGCCCAGACAACTGGATCAGAATTTCTGCCAGTAGGGACCCAGGCAACAGAACATTATAAACACTTCCCATATGATTTTAGTGTATGGCTGGTGTTGAGAAATATTGCTCTAGGTACTGAAATTAAAGTTGTGGGTTCACAGGTCTTTTAACTACTATGCACTAAATTAAAAAATGATAAAAAACCACGATGTAGCAATAAAAAGAAGTCAGATAGGGCTGTAGGGATAAATCAGTCAAAAAATGGAACATTTTTAAAAGCCATAAATTTCCAAGAAAGATTAAGGATACCCTTTCAAAAAAATCTTTGGAATTATTAGCTAGAAGCAAGGAAGCAGATTTTTTCTTTGTGATGGAAGTTTTGGATAGGAATTTTTAAGCATCTGGTGTTATTTAGTACATTTTCAGAAAAACAGAGTTATTGATTAGGATGAGAATTTTCCCCAGTCATGTGCTTGTGTCATGTTAAGAGGAAAAACAGACACAAATTTGAATATATACTTTTGTTCATAAACATATTAAAGAAACATGAAAAATGCCTGTGATTATGTTTTCTGAATAAAAACCCCTCATGAAACCAAATTCTATATATGAGGATGATTCATATTTTGGAAATGCAACTGTGCTTTTGAGAGGAACACTACAGAGAAATTATTTAAAAGGTCAAATAGGTATCCTTCAGGGTTGGGAATAAGGATAGCATTTTAACATCTTTTAAAAATCTCTGTGGGGGTGCCTGAGTGGCTCAGTGTGTTAAAGCCTCTGCCTTCAGCTCAGGTCATGATCCCAGAGTTCTGGGAGCCTGGGTCCCCCTTCCTCGCTGCCTGCCTCTCTGCCTACTTGTGATCTCTGTCTGTCAAATGAATAAATACAATCTTTTAAAAAAATAAAAATAAATTTAAAAAATTAAAAAAATCTCTATGTTTTTTGAAAATGATGATGTATTATTTTTGAATTAGAAAATAAAATATGTATTAAACACTCAGGAAAGAAAACATAAGAAAGAAAAACAGCGAACCATAATCTGAGGTTCCCTGGGTGAGCTGGCTTCACAAGTGTTCTCTTCTTTCAATTATCTCCCCTGTTGCACATTTTTGCGATAATGAGCATATAGATATTTTTATAATTGGAAAATTATCAACTCTATTTAAAAATAAAGATCGAATTCTCTGTCCTTTACAGTTTTATCTCACAAAGGGAGTTGGCTGGAGCATTCACGAAACTGTTTAAAGTTTAGGAATCAGTTAGCTCAGAGGTTGGCAGATGTCTTCTGTAAAGGGCCGGATAGTCAATATTTTAGGTATTGTGGTCCTTATGGCCTCTATTGGAACTATGCAGCCCTGCTTTTGTGGCAAGACAAACAGATCTAGACAGTAAGTAAATGAACAGGAGTGGCTGTGTTCAAAAAAAGCTTTATGGATACTGACCTTTGAATTTCATCTCATTTTCATTTGTCACGAAATCTTCCTTTGCTCACCTTCTCTCAACTCCAACCATTAAAAATGTAAAACCATCCTCAGGCCACACAAAAACAAGTGACAGGCTGGATTAGGTCCACAGGCCATAATTTGCTGACCCCGGTGTTGGATGAAATTAGGAACGTGATGAATGAAATATCTCATGGTTGTGTTGAAAGACCCCAACAGAAATGGCCCATAAACTGTGTTAATATTTTAATTTAATTTAATTTTTTTTAAGAGTTTTAAAAAATTTATTTGACAGACAGAGATCACAAGCAGGCAGAGAGAAAGGGAGAAGCAGGCTCCCCGCTGAGCAGAAAGCCTGACTCGGGGCCCGACCCCAGGACCCTGGGATCACGACCCAAGCCGAAGGCAGAGGCTTTAACCCACCGAGCCACCCAGGCACCCCAAATATTTTAATTTTATTTTATTGTGTTTATTTTAATCTGTGATTTCCCTGTGTCTTTTTTCTCCCTTTTCTAAAATTTGCAACTCACTTGGATGTCTTGGGAAAAAGATGCTATGCCATTCTGTTGAAACATTAATATAGGAGGAGGATGACTTGGGGGAAAAAAAAGATGCTAATGTGAATCCAAGTTTACAGATACCAAACCTTTTCTGTGCTAGGCATTTCGGGGGAAAAAAAAACCCAACACATACCCATATGCAGGAATTGTAGATTAAGTCACTAGGCACACTAATGAAAAATTACCTTTGTGGAAATCGAACCTTTTAACAGTAAACAAATCAAGGAAAAGGCTTTGTAAAAAACTAATGAAGAGAAAACTTACTAGAGTCTGGAGGCTCTAGTGGGAGCTAAACCACACATCTGCAGTTACAGGAATAAGTGTCAGTTAACAGACCCCAAAAGAAGAAACCTCAAGAAGAAAGAATCATCCCAGTCTCCAACATGGAAAAGGTATACACTGCATTTCCCATGAGAGAATGTCTATCCCTGGGGCCTCTCAGTACATCTGACTTGGTTTGGGCTCAAGCAAGATCTCATGGGTTGTGAGATTGAATCCCTTAATGGGTGCTGGCTTCAGCAGGGAGTCTGTGTGGGATTCTTCCCCCACTGCCTTTGTCCCTCCCCACTAGCACGCTCTATTTCTTTCTCTTAGATAAATAATTAAATCTTTAAAGAAAAAAAAAAAGAAAGAAAATGACCACTCTTGTACTGAACAAATGAGAAAACATGCTTTTCTCCAACAACCTTTGGACTTTCCTTCAAAACAAGCCCTCTAATTTCCTCCTTCTCCCTAACATGTTCCTTTCCTTGTAGGACTTGCCTATGGTTTTTCTGCAGCTTATATGTCTTGAATTATAGTTCTCTACTATTCCTGAATAAACTCATTTTGCTGGTGAAATAACAATTTTCTTTTTAAGATTAATAGGCTTTAGAAAAAAAAAATTAGTCCTGAAAAAAATCACAACACTGTGCTGAAGACAGCAACATTCTTCATGATATACAACACGATCAGTCTTGTCTTTCACTCCCAGAAAACCTTCTTTAGATTACTTTGTTATTGCAGCAAAAATAACATTTAGAGACTAAAATCACAAGTTATTGCTTCTATCATAGTCAATAGAAAAATGTAGAAAATAATTGGAAGGCCAATTTTTTAAAATTATGCAGAAAGGGAACAAATGTAGCTAAATAAGTACTGGTTTGGGACAATTTGTACATTACGAGAGGCCAGTATTTATTGGGCTAGTAGCTAAAGGTATTTTCTTATAACAAACTCTTAATTTCTTTTAAATCCATCCTTAATTTCCCACACTATAGATGGCCTAAGTTCACAATTTTACTACATACTTACTGAGGCTCTTCTTAAAATAAACAAATGTTGAGGGGCACTTGGGTGACTCAGTTTATTCTGTCTCTGCGTTAGGCTCAGGTCCTGATCCCAGAGTCCTAGGATAGAGCCCCATGAGGGGCTCCCTCCTCCGAGGGGGTGGGGTGATGGTGTTGGTGGTGTTGGCTTCTCCCTCTGCCCCTCCCCCCATGCTCTCTCTTGTTTTCTCTCAAATAAATAAAGTCTTTTAAAATTAAAAAAAATAAACAAATGTATAAATGGATGAACTCAACCCATAAAAACTATCAAAATTCACATCTAGAGTTTCTAAGAGCTAGGAGGTCAGAGCGAGGGTCTGTATCTCAGCGGCTTCTTGAACTACTCTTGCTCTGTGTAACTTTAGTTGCAAATAGCAACCCTAGATGTCTGGCACCTCTGAAAAATGGGGTGCCTTGGGTTCCACCTAAAAGCGTTAAAGAAAAGTAACCTTTTCACATTCTCTTTATGCCTGGATTGCTAAGCCTGACAACCTTGCTGGGGAAATGTGTAGCTAAAGATGTGGAAGGCTGTTTCACCCACATTTTGAAAACATAGTCTTTTGTTTCTGAAGAATAGTATACTTTTATGTGTTACATTACAGAAACTTAAATAGGGAAGGTTAACCAAATACCATTTGGGACTTTAAAAGTAGCTTGAAACCTCTTCCAACCAGCTCAGCTCTAGTGCAGAAATCTGCATTTTGGCTTCAAGACGGCCTGCTAGCTGCAGTCCCAATTTCAAGATTTCATTGTGCGAGAACCTTCCGTTTAAAAAAAATACTGCAGTTCCTCAGTCTTCTTAGTGTAAACCACATGTCCATGGTATGACAGTATGGCTAAAATATTCACTTGTGCATTAAGGAGCATCTGCCGAAGTTCAACCACAAACAGCAAGAAGCAAGGGGTCATAGATGGCCAAATATTTTTGCAAAGTCTGAGTTTCTTTCACCCCGTATTTCTGGGGGTATCTTTAAAAGACTTCAGATAAAAAAGAAATGTCATTGGCTCTAGCGTATCTTCACCAGGCAGACAACGGGGAACAGCACTCCACCGCCCAGTTGACGCAAACACCTTCCACCGCGGCCCTTTGAGCGTGGGGCACCTGACGGCCTCACCCACGCCAGTTCCCGCCCCTCGGCCCCGCCCATCCCGGGTACAGGTTTCTGGGGCGGTCGCCGTTAAGAGGCTCCAGCCCCGCGTAAACTTCCGGCTCCGCGGAAATTTCCGCCCTTAGAGCCAACGGGGAGGTCCCAGGGGCGGTACCGGAAGTGACGCCAGGGCGCGCCCTCCATTTTGTGGGACGCAGGAGCAGCTAAGTGCGTCAGTTGTGAAAAGGCGTAGACGAGACTAGTCCTGGTCTGCGGGGAGGTAGACGGCTCCGTCGCAGACTACGGACCTCTCTGGTCTCAGCTGCCAAAGACCCTGTCCGGTAGGTGAGTGGCTCACTTTGAGGGAAAGGCTTCTCGGATCGAAGCTTCTTCATGGCCGTTCAGATCGTGAGTGGCCAGGGCTGCTCTCTTTGCGGAGGACGGCGTCCAATGAGCGCAGTTTATTCGAGGTGGGCGCTGGGGCACGTCTCCCTTTGGGTATTGTTTGAGGGGAACTGACGGTGGAAGGGCGGTTGTGGTTATGGTCGTTTTTACACGGGGGTCGTGTGCCCCTCCCTGCCTCCTTACCTCTTCACTACCCGGACCCTCCCCGAGTATTGGGCTGATGCCTTTGCTCGGGGCGTGGTTAGGGCTTTCTGGGACGGGCACAGTGACTCCGGAACTGTGGAGTCCGGGGAGGGGGGAGGGAGAAGGGCGTTTGGCACGCGCGGCTCACCCCACCGCTGGCTCGGTCGCCGCCATTTTATGGCTGCCAGCGTCCGCCTGCCGCCGTCTGCGCAGGCGCGGCGGTGGCGTCGCGAGATTCCGGCTTCCACCCGCTGTGACGTTCCTGGGAGGCGGCGGCGTGCGCGCGGCCCGTCGCCATTGGGCTGGCCTTGCGGAGGGCGGGGTCGGCTCCGCCCGCACTTCTCGGCCTTTCCTAACTGCGGCAGATGGGAGGGGGCCAGAAGAGCCGGGGAGAGAGTGCGGCTGCGCAGTTCCAGAGGCGGCAGTGGGCGTTGCGGTTGCTGCGGTCTGGGCCCAGGGAAGGATCGTGTTGGGAGCCGAGTTTTAATTTTGTCTGCAAGGGACCTGGCCTAATAAGAGGCACTCTTGGCAATCTTGTTTATAACATCACCGGGTAAACATTTTATTTTATGCCGTTTATGTTTTTGACCCCTTGACCAGGCATTCTTCGGACATTCACTGGTATTGTCTCAATTGAATTATTTTGTAACAGGAAATACTAGCCGGACACCATGAGTGGTTGTCGAGTATTTATCGGGAGGTTAAATCCAGCGGCCAGGGAGAAAGACGTGGAAAGATTCTTCAAGGGGTATGGACGAATAAGAGATATTGATCTGAAAAGAGGCTTTGGTTTTGTGGTAAGTATTCACAACTGGTTCTTTAGAACTGCTGTTAAGTCGGTAAAGATTTTGATAAGCAGTGTTTTTTATTTTTACTGAGCGTAGGGTATTAAAAACCTTGCTGTTAGTTGGAGGGAAACCACTCCTGATTGCATTTCTGTTGAGCTTATGTGTATGGGACTGTCATTAAGATACTCATTCTTGACACGGTTTTGGTGCTTTTACTGTTGGAGAATACATTTTAAAGTCATGTTAAGAGCTGTCTTTCACGTTCACGTTTTAGGAATTTGAGGATCCCAGGGATGCGGATGATGCCGTATATGAACTCGATGGAAAAGAACTGTGCAGTGAGAGGTGAGAACCTGAGTTTTGTGACCGTTAGCACTGTAAGGTAGAACAGACTAGGTCAGTTGGGATATTTCAGATTAGCTGTCAGGTAGCTTGTGTGGATAACAGAGCCTTCTTTCCTTTCCTGTAGGGTTACTATTGAACATGCTAGAGCTCGGTCTCGAGGTGGGCGAGGTCGAGGACGCTATTCTGACCGTTTTAGTAGTCGCAGACCTCGAAATGATAGACGGTATGTGATGGATCGTGAATGGCTGCTTTGAACAATCATTACTGCAGGAGGAGATTTTAATGTTTAAGAACAATTAGCGATAAGTGGTTTTTTGCTTACTGTATAATCACTTCTATTATTCCTGTGGTAGTCTGCTGTTCTTGATTAGTGTGTGTATTAAGTCCTGTAAAATAATTCAGAAACTCAATGGAAGTCATTTGAATGACTTGTTCTATCTTATTGCTTGAATCTGCCCACAGTCGAACACAGTAGGTACACACTGCTGCATTTCTTCCATTGTGAGTACTCATTTTCTTCCTCAGAAATGCTCCACCTGTAAGAACAGAAAATCGGCTTATAGTTGAGAATTTATCTTCAAGAGTCAGCTGGCAGGTTTGTTGAAACACAGTTTTGAGCTATTTTAATGTGGCTTTTTAAAAGTTAATGGGTAATTAATGTTTTATTATGTTTTTATTAAAAGTAATTTTATCTTAAATTAAATTAATGGAATTAATTGTAATTTTAAAATTTTGATTAAAAGTAATTGGGGGATATTTGAAACTTTAATTAATTTGATCAAATGTTTAATGTTTTGAGGATATTTTCTCTTGTTTTTTAAAATCAATTTTAACCAAATATTAAACCCTTTATTTGCCAGCCTATCTGTGTCGTTGGCCTTATGACGAGGAGTGCCTGTGGGTTATCCTAATCGTTGTCTTGGTCACTCTTGGTTGGGCCTGGTTGACTTTGCCAGTCAGCTCCTACAGTGATCAGTTGGCCACCTCTAGATCTGTGTTTGCCGGTCTAGACGTAATCGGGGCACTTACTTGAAGTGCCAGGTTGCAGCGATCCCAGAGCGTTGATAACGTGATCTGATCCCTAATTGAGAGCTGTCTTCCTGTAACGCTTCCGAATAAGAGGTCCTGGTCGAAAAGAGTTGAAAGATTCGAAATTAGGTGGTCGTTGGAATCCTGATCGCAGTAAAGTGGTCCTTGGTAACTGCACAAGAGTAGAAGGTGCCTGCATCCGCCAATAGTCTGCTAATAGGGAGGGCTGTGCGATTAAAGGCTTCCACCGATTGGGTAGTGTCCTTCAAGTGGGTGGCGAAGAGCCAGTCGGGCATATGTCATGAAGGTTTCTCCGACCGATTAATGGTTTGCTGCTTGACTAGCCTAGGGAAATAATAATAAAGGTAAAGTAAACTTTTTTAATGACATATGGGGCACAAAATAACTGGTGTCTTGTAAATGTTCTGTTTCTTTTTTTTTTTTTTTAATATAAAATCTTTACTTTAGTCTTTAAAAATATGTACTGTTTCTTTTTGTTTTGTTTTGTTTTGTTTTCTTCCTTTTGTAT
Organism: Mustela nivalis; assembly: GCF_964662115.1. Classification (NCBI taxonomy): domain Eukaryota; kingdom Metazoa; phylum Chordata; class Mammalia; order Carnivora; family Mustelidae; genus Mustela; species Mustela nivalis. Next base: position 31,726,546 of record NC_139025.1, on the reverse strand, counting down.
TGAACTCAGTATAGACTAATACTACTTTAATGTTAAAATCTGAATTTTCCTGTAGCATTTTGCTTAAAAGCAATATGCTTTTTGCTTATTTCGTGCCCTGGCATAGATAATTTTTGAATTCTGATAGAATACAAGTGTGGTAAATACCATGTTTGTACTTTATCTAACATCTTCTCTTCCAGTAGTCTTGTTTTTTATACCATGTGGTTGTTTGTGTGTCAAGTTTCCTTTTCTTCGCGTGACACAATTGTCTTGTGTTAAGGATCTCAAAGATTTCATGAGACAAGCTGGGGAAGTAACCTTTGCGGATGCACATCGACCTAAATTAAATGAAGGGTGAGTGTGTTTTGAAGGTCATAACAGCCTTTTGAAAACAATGTTTTCAGAAATCTGAGAATTGGGGTATGCTGGTTCTCATTTGAGGATGAATTTGCTCTGTAGGGGGCATTGGACCACATTTTTGGTGGTTGTAATGGGTTTAGGGTGCTACGGGCATCTTGTAGGTAGAGGCTGGGATGCTGCTAAACATTGGCTACCAAGCATAGGCAAAGGCCTCCACAACAAAGAACTGCCTAGCTTAAAATGTCCATGGTTTGGAGGTGGAGGAACCTTCTAATGCTGTTTTTAAGATTTAAGATTCTTAATAATAGCAGTAGCAGAAAGTATCTAGAAAAGGTAATCTTGATACTCTGGATTGCTATATGTAGTTTGAGACCAGACTACCAGATGTATATAATTGTACAAATGGCTTTTTTCCATTGTAGGGTGGTTGAGTTCGCCTCTTACGGTGATTTAAAGAATGCTATTGAAAAACTTTCTGGAAAGGAAATAAATGGGAGAAAAATCAAATTAATCGAAGGCAGCAAAAGGCACAGGTATCTAACATATTAAAAACAAAAGTTTTAGTTGGTGGGTTTGTAGCTCCTGCCACTTACATTGTATTTTTGTTTGCTTGATTATTTTCCTCCCTAGTAGGTCACGGAGCAGGTCTCGTTCCAGGACCAGGAGTTCCTCTAGGTCTCGTAGCCGGTCTCGGTCCCGGAGTCGCAAGTCTTACAGCCGGTCCAGGAGCCGGAGCCGGAGCCGGAGCAAGTCCCGTTCTGTTAGTAGGTCTCCTGTGCCTGAGAAGAGCCAGAAACGTGGTTCTTCAAGTAGATCTAAGTCTCCAGCATCTGTGGATCGCCAGAGGTCCAGGTCCCGATCCCGGTCAAGGTCCAGATCAGTTGACAGTGGCAATTAAACTGTAAATAACTTGCCCTGGGGGCCTTTTTTAAAAAAACAAAACAAATTCCCAAACCATACTTGCTAAAAATTCTGGTAAGTATGTGCTTTTCTGTGGGGGGGGTGGGATTTGGAGGGGGGGTGGGTTGGGCTGGAAATCTTTGTAGATGTGGACCACCAGGGGTTGTTGAAAACTAATTGTATTAAATGTCTTTTGATAAGCCTTCCGCTCACATTTTTGTGAATGTCTGAAGTGTATAGTTTGTGTATATTGAGAGAGCTCTTTTATAACTAAAGCAAATTTAATTTTTTTGTACTAGAAAAGATTTGAACATTTTAGTTCTTGGTTATTCAAATATGTTAATTCAGAATTAGTTTAATGCCTCAATTAAACTAATTAATAGCTTTGGACATTTAAAAGAGCTCTGAATTTGCTTGTACATAAAGGCTTGAGTTTTCCTTGTTAGGGTCAAGGGTGTCCTCCCACCGACCCTTTAACAGCTGCCTGACAAAGACAACGGTAAAGCAGCTGTTGTTGATAATAAAACATTATAAAAACTGTTTTTGTCTGTTTGTCTGAAGGATGTATGCTATTATTTTTCCCTATCCATCTATGTCCAGCACATTTAAAATACCTTGTGGAGAATCCTGGAATTTGGTTGGTGGATATTTAAAGGTTTCTTTGAAAATTTGAGTCTTAAAAACCCTTGCCATTTCTGGTCTAGTCAAAACAAGGGCAGAGATGTCTGCAAACTGTTAAAATGATGATGACAGTTAAGTTTCCTGTGTGTGACTGTACCAAAGCTCTTTCCCTTTATCACTTTATTATATTGGTATCAGGTTATTTAGGCTTCCGTAACCAAGAGAAGAAAAATTGGAGAACAGATTTTAAAAATGTTTTATGCTTATTTCAAAGGGAATAAATTTTGAAGGTTAGATTATTATGTAAAGCTTATTTAAGTCCACGCACAAGAATGCTTTAAGGGGTTTCACATGTTTTACTTGCATTGATGAGCTGTGGATGTGACTGTGTATTAAAGGGAAAACTGCTTAAGGTTCTACATCCATCTTCGTTCTGAGCGTTCCATACGGAGATGATGATCTTTATTGTCTCCTAGTAATCTCAGAAACTACTTAGATTTTCTTAGTTCTCTATAGGAGTGCTCAGTTGGATAAATGTTTGGTAGTGGTGAATGGCATGCAGTACTTAATGTTACAAATATCTTCCCCTTATGCTCACTGAATCTTCACAGCTACTAGGAACATAATCATTTTACGGGAGGAAACTCAGGGCCAGAGTAGAGCCAAGTAAATGGTGGACTGGTATTGGAATTGAGGAAGTCTAGTTCCCCAGAACCTGAAAAGCTCATTTTCTTTCATCTGCCCCAGCCTTGCATGGGTTTTTTGAGGAAAGGAGTACCAGAAGGATTGCTTTTCGCTTTACAAAAGTATGGGGATTAGGTGGTAGGACTCCCATTTGGGGTAGGTTTGAGAAGTTGTTGGTATATATGTTTTTTTGTTACATCCGAGACAGTAGAAGCTCATGCAACAAAAATGGGGAAGCTGCTCCCTTCTGTGAAGGGCCAGTTCTAGGGGGGGAGTTTGAGTTTTAACACTTGTTAATTTCCTTGGGTGGAGGCTGATGTAAAGGAGTGGAACCTAGGTGTGTGTGTTTAGTTTGGAAGGCTGGAAGTGAGCAACAGTTGCTACCAAATGGAAAGGCAGTTTCTTAAGTTTTTATATGTTGGTGGTGGTTTTATATGTACACACTTGATGTTTTACCAGTTGACTTTATTCTATTTTAGTTTTCCACGTTTCTTTACCCCTAGATAGGTAAATTGTCAGTGGCTTGCCAATTTGTCATTACAAATCGTCGTCATACAGTGAAGCAATAAAATGAGGCCCTTTGAGCAAATGGCAGAGATGACTGGGAGTTGGTTTGAACTAACCTTAATTGCCCCATCGAGGACCTGAGAAATCGGAGTCTGAATATAATCCTAAGCAAAGTTTTAGAACCGGCTTTTGTGTGAAGTAACAGAACTTGTTTTCTTTTGTGTTCTATCTAGTTCTCTTTTGAAGGATAATTTGAGATTACTAGAGCTCAAGTCTAGCTCTACCTTCCTGAGAATACTAATGCTCTTGGTTCTGCTTAAGTTTCCTGGCAGGTGATACTTGCTGAATGTTTAAGCGATTTGAGTAGGTATGTAAATAAGGGTATAATATGTCAATACAGTAGGCAGGTAGATCTTTTCACAGGTCTTTAACAGTATTAGTGACCCAAATTGATAATTTTTTTAAGTAGGCTCCATTGGTTGTGGACTGAACCCAGATCAAGACCTGATTTGAGATCAGAAGTTCGATGGACGCTTAACTGACTGAACCACCCAGGTGCTCCCTCCTCCCCCCCAGTTGGTGATTCTTAAACTTGCTCTGGTATCAGGAGTACTGGTGGTCCTGGCCATTGGGCAACTGATGCCCTAAAATTCTTTTAGGGTTTCAGTTGAACTTAAACATACTAAAAGGTATGAAAATCACAAGCAATTGGGCACAGTCTTATTTGCAGGTATTGTTTATTAATCTGCCTAATGCTTGTCTGCATATGAGTAGTATGTAAAACATTTGTTTCATTGGATAAAATTTGCAATTTTGGAATCCTATTTTAGAGAAACCACTCATTTTCCAGTAGCTTTTGCAGTACTTGAGTTTTGAGGGGGATAATACAGAAACCATTGTCAGCTAATGAATTGATGACTAATCTATCCGATTAGTGGATAATTCTGTGGATGTTTGTGTTTTCTTATTTTCCTGACTTCTCTGATTGTGTTCTCTAGAAATGTCCATTCATTTCATTATGGCTGATTTTTTAGTTCATCTTGTTTATAATTGCTCTTGCATTTCATGTCTGCCTTTGTACATTTAGTGTCATGTTGGTGTTCTCAGGAGCTTTAATCCCAGAAATAACAGAAGGGAAATTTGAAGGTTAGAAAGGACTTTGGGCGTTTGAAATGCGGCAGTGCTCTGAGCATTTTTTCCCCCATTTTCTGTCAAAAAGGTCGGAATAGGATTTGGATATTTGATGTTAGGGTAAAAGGCCCCTATTTGTTGCCTAGTTCAGAAGTTGAGTGTGTCTTATGTGCCTGTGGAACACTTCTGGAAATGCAGGGACAAAAGGCACTTTTGGTTTCTGCTTTCATAGGGCTGTCTTCGAACAAGTCTTTATTTCTTAAACGAGTATCCATCTCTGAGCTGGGGATATGTGAGGCTCTTCAGGTGGACCCTCCAGGCAAGACTTGTCAGTTCTGGTAGTCCTGCTAGCAGTCTCGAAAGACTCCGTCTCTGGTGTTCCTTTCATCTTTTGCTCTCTAGTTGATCACACTGAATTGCTTTCTGACCAGAATCCAGGCCACTCAGGGAAGGCTGGGCTGTGCAAGGGGAGCACTCCTCCCCTTTGTGGGTGCCATTTCCTAGAGTTGCTGGAATGGCTTCTTCAGTTGCAGCAGCTGTGTAGGTCATTTTTGTTTTATCTGGAAAGTTGAAAAGGGAGTGGAGAAGGAGAGCAACTATAGTTAATACAAAGCTTGTTCGGTCAAAGAACATCCTAGGTATTGTATACTGTGGGGTTTTGCCAGGTCTCCCCCCCCCCCCCCCCAAATCACTTTACCACCTATCCTGCTATGACTTAAATTCTGGGGGAAGGATTTGTTTTCCCTTCAACATGCCTTATGGTAATACTATGAAGTAAGTCTAATATACTTACTAATATATGTATATTATATTAATTATATTTTATTATATGTATATTACTTTGTAATATATAATATATTTTTATAAATATTTAATAAAATTTACAATATATAATAATACACTTCTCGGGGCGCCTGGGTAGCCCAGTGGGTTAAGCCACTGCCTTCGGCTCAGGTCATGATCTCAGGGTCCTGGGATCGAGTCCCGCATCGGGCTCTCTGCTCAGCAGGGAGCCTGCTTCCCTCTCTCTCTCTCTGCCTGCCTCTCCATCTACTTGTGATTTCTCTCTGTCAAATAAATAAATAAATAAAAACTTAAAAAAAAAATAATACACTTCTCAGTACAGGAAACGTGTTCAGAAGGGTCAACTTGCATTTGGGGAGAAATGAGGGGCAGGGAGGAAAGAGTAACTTTAGGGGGTCTTCTGAGTGGAGTTTCCATGCCCCTTCAATGTTATTTGGTCATCCCTCTTTGTGCCTGTAGAGAGTTGGTGAGTTGTGATCATAGGAGTCAGAGTTCACCTGTCTTGTCCCCATTTTTGTAGAAGGGTACAGGGCTCAGAAACAAAAACAAATCTTGACCTTGAGCACAGGTGCGGCAGCCCTTACAGTGTGTAAGCTCTTAAGGTCTTCTGAGCTGCATTGTAGCCCTGCAAACTTAGGAACCTGGTTGGTTGGTTGGTTTAGAAACTTCCACCTCACACTACTTTTGTAAGGTAGTGAAGACTAAAGACTTCATGGGCAGTTGCCTTCAGGTAAGCATCAGACCGGATTCTTCTCTACAACTCCACTGTGGTTTGGTTTTGTTTAAGATTTATTCTAAAGATTTGATTTGTTGGGGGAGAGAAGGAGCACACAAGCAGGGAGAGTGGCAGGCAGAGGGAAAAGCAGTTTCCCCCACTGAGCAAGGAGCCCATTGGAGGACTCGATCCCAGGACTCTGGGATCATGACCTGAACTGAAGGGAGATGCTTAATTGACTGAGCCACCCAGGTGTCCCTTTAGGTGTAGGTTTATTTTAGAGCATGTGCTCCTGAACACGGGGAGTGAGAATCTCAAGCACACACTACTGAGCTCAGAACCTGACCTGGGCTCGATCTGACCCTAAGATTATGACATGAGCTAAAGTCAGGAGATGGATATTTGACCAACTGAGCCACCCAGGACCGCTTCCACTGTAGGTTTTGGTTTTGTCTTTGTTTTTTTAAAGATTGATTGACAGAGATCACATGTAGGTAGAGAGGCAAGGTGGGGGGGTTGAGGAGCAGGCTCCCCGCTGAGCAGAGAGCCTGATTGGGGACTTGATCGCTTGGACCCTGGACCGTGGGATCATGACCTGAGCTGAAGACCGAGGCTTTAACCCACTGAGTCAGCCAGGTGCCCCTCCATTGTTTTTTTTTTTTTTTTAAGATTTTGTTTATCTATTTGACAGAAATTACAAGTAGGCAGAGAGAGGAGGAAGCAGGCTCCCCATGGAGCAGAGAGCCCGATTTGGGGCTTGATCCCAGGACCCTGGGATCATGACCTGAGCCGAAGGCAGAGGCCTTAAACCACTGAGTCACCCAGGTGCCCCTCCACTGTAGTTTTAAACTAACACTTGAAGTTCTGAAATATGGTCAGCTACTTAACTGGTTTCTTTTTGATAAGATTACATACATCTTAATTGTAAATCCACATTTACTATTATGCAATAATTCCAAGAAGGAGATTGTCTCCTAGGGTCTGAGTCCATTCCCAGGGTCTAGAAACATCTTGAAGGTACCTTTCAGGTTCATGAGAAAAAAGTTCCAGTTGAAGAATTTGATTATATTGATGTATAGAATTACAAGATCCTAAAATACCTTACCAAGTAAGGTTTCCTGATTTGGAAGAATGACATTTGCAGTTAAGGTCCACCTAGAGGAGAGGGCCTTAGTGGTTTCCTTGAGGTTGATAGTTTAGAATAAAGAAGGAACGTCTTAGAAGTGCCATGCTATTGTTTAAAAAGTGATTCAATAATGATCAGACTAAGCTGTCAGACCAGATGATTGTGATACTGTTTAATAAGCTTATACTACTTTTGTTTACTCTGTAACCAGAGTTGGAGTCTTTTTGTCTCTTGGCTTATTAGTCTGTATTGCTTTAATATATTGTCTTTCATAAAGGAGTGCCAGTGGTGCTGGGGTTTAACCTGGTTCTAGGACAGGAGAACCTAGCCTGAAGAAAACTTGAGTTTTCCAGATTGTGAATAGGAGTCCATCACACAACTACCACCTCACAGCTCTCTAATATCTTAGAAAAATTTGCCCTATTCATTCTGAGTCTCTGTGGTCTCCCTAGTTAAAGTCAAAATTGCCTTGCTCCCATGAGGGCAAAGTTTATCCATAGATTCTTCCAGCTAGAAGACCACTGGAGTGCAGTGTCTGGAAATAGCGCTGGCTCTTTGAAGTCCTTTCCTGCTTTTGGTGCTGCCTGGTTTCTCGTTGCTTGATAAGAGCTGAAGGCCCAGCCAAAAGGTCCCTGCCAGAGATCTCTCTGCTGGCAAGGATCAGATCCAATATGGGAGAGCAGGAGAACGATTAAATACTCACCCTTGGAAGACTTCATTTTCTCATAGCACCGAAAGATGAGGATAAGAAGAACCCCTTCTCCAAGCTGGAAAATCATGTAGAGGAGAGGGAAGAAGAAAAGTGGTCCAATGTCTTCAGGGCGAAATGTCACATTGAGAATGGTGGAGCAAAGTTGAACATTTTGACATCCAGTTTCCATACTGACAGTGCGGCTGCACCTGTATAGGTTGAAAAAAAAAAAACAACTATTACCTCAGACGGGACGTGAGGGTGCAAATTCACTTGTCCATCTTCCTCCTTCCCAAATTACTTAAGACATTTATTAATAAGACTACTACTTTGAAGGTTGAAGTGTGGTGACTAGTAGGTTCACTGCAGGGTTACCAAATTAGAATTTGGGAGAGCTGTCTGGCTGAAGAGGGAGAAGTGGGAACCAGCATCATTCATTGGCTTGTTCTGTGGTTTACATATGGGATAGTTGCAAGGTGAACATAAAGTAGAAGATTGAAATGCCTGGGGGACCTTGTCCTGTTACCTAGTTTCTGATTTGAACATCTTTAATTCCAAACCCATAATGACAAAAAACTTGATGGGGTGCCTGGGTGGTTCCATTGCTTGAGTGTCTTGACTCTTGGTTATGGCTCAGGTCATGATCTCAGGGTCGTTAGATCGAGCCCCACGTGGCGGCCTTTGTTCAGTGGGGAGTCTGCTTGAGATATCTCCCTCTGTCCCTACCCCCATGCTTGCAGACTCCCAAATCTTAAAAAAAAAAAATTGATTCAGCCCCATTTTCTATCTGGTACATAGAACATACTCTTGCTCTTGTTTTACGGACTAAAGAGTGGGATGTTTACATTTAGTAAATACACATTTAATTTCGTTGAGTTGTGGTAGCGTTTTAAAGAAGTGATTAGAAATTCTGAAAGCCGTCTCACCACATTTATTATGGTTTCTCGTTGCTTGATAAGAGCTGAAGGCCCAGCCAGTCAGTCAGGATGACCCTTGATTGGGCATTTATCGCTGAAAATTGACATCTAGGGGTCTTTGACAGTTTTAACTCTACTAAGTAGCCACATGCTACATCATATAATTTGTTCTTTATTAGTGTGATTCTTAAAATTAATAACTTTTAAAGCTGTACTTTTAAAGCAATTTAGTTTGGGTGGGGGGCAGAGGGAGGGCACTAGGGTGCTACTAATGATTAGACTCTGGCAGAAATAGTTGTCTATAGCTGAAAAGAGGCCAAGTTTCTGAAACATAATGCCTGTCATACAGACTGTCAGGCTGACTGTCCCTGAAAAGAGCCCCTGAGTCTGTGAATTGGATTAAACTACAGCAGAGGTCCACAGCTGCTTTGACTCTTCCTGCCACTTAGCAGAGCTGTTACCCAGTGGTGTCCTTGTCAAGACTAAAGCCTTGGCAGCCAAGGAGGAAGCGTGGAAAAGGAAGATGATCGTCAACACTTAGCCATGATGACTTGGAGGCACTCCAGAGTTGTTTAGCTACCAGATTTCAGCTCAGGAGGGAGCACTTTGTCATGAGCTGTTGCTCTTTGGGTTATTAGATGCTTTTGTTCCCGAACCATTTAGTAACTTCAGTGTTTCTCACAGTCCAAAGTTTCTTGTTCAGTTGATGCATTTGTACATACTGCCAGGAAAATGCCTCCCCGGGGTTTTGGATCTTAGCCTTTTCCTGAGAGACGAAGACGAGAATGAAGCCTGTGGGACATTGAGATCTAAAATAATACCTACCGTCCATTGAGGCGCAAGAGGATAGAGAGGACGTAGCCCAGCAGGAAGCCGACGAAAGGCATCAGGGAGGAGGTGGCCAGCAAGTGTGGTGTCATGACAAACATGATACTCTTGCCCACGTTGATGACAGAGAGAGCTATGATGGCCACACTTAACAAGAGCATGATGATCATCCCTCCCTGTAAATGAGGACAGGAAGAAAAGGGAATTAGAAGGGTGGTAGGGGATAGGGAGGAACAAAGAGTCTGAGGAAGCATGGGTGGGTATTAAAGGTGGAAAACATGTTAATGAAAAATTGGTACTTGAAGGGAGTACAAAAAACTTTATCTCCCATCTTTTTGGAATTCTTACAGGTAGCTAGGAAGCATTTTTTTTTTTAAGATTTTATTTGACAGAGAGCATAAGTAGGCAGAGGCAGGCAGGGGGGGGGGGGGCGGGAAGCAGGCTCCCCGAGGAGCAGAGAGCCCAATGTGGGGCTCGATCCCAGGACTCTGAGATCATGACCTGAGCCAAAGGCAGAGGCTTAACCCACTGAGCCACTCAGGCGCCCAGCTAGGAAGCATCTTGAATGACAAATCTAAAATTTTTGTTACTATTGACTGTTAACAAGATAGCTAGATAATTGCCAGCAAAATGAGTTTTTCTGGAAATAGAGGAAGTACAGCTTGGGACAAGTAAGCTGTGATGAACCACAGGCAAGTGCTCAGAATAGGCAACTATGTCTTTAGAGAGGACAAGCTGGGAGGGGCTGTTATACTAAGTCCTCACTGGCAGGGCTGTTGCTGGGCAAGGAGAAATTCTTCCTCCTGCTGTATTATGTAAGGCAAACTTCTTTTGGCTATTGGTAGTGCAGGAGAGCTCTCCAGGGCTTCTAGGCTCCCCCCCCCCCTTTTTTTTTTAAAGATTTTATTTGACAGTACAAGTAGGCAGAGCAGCAGGCAGGTAAGGTGGGAAGCAGGCTCCCCGCTGAGCAGAGAGCCCGATGCAGGGCTCAATCCCAGGATCTTAAGATCATGACCCAAGCTGAAGGCAGAGGCTTAACCCACTGAGCCACCCAGGTGCCCCCTGAACTCCATTTTAAATGAGGTTTTCTTTATTTTCACATTTCTCCCTTTTTTTTTTTTTTTTAAGATTTTTATTTATTTATTTGACAGAGAGAGATCACGAGTAGGCAGAGAGGCAGGCAGAGAGAGAGAGAGGAGGAAGGAGGCTCCTGCTGAGCAGAGAGCCCGATGCGGGACTCGATCCCAGGACTCTGAGATCATGACCTGAGCCGAAGGCAGCGGCTTAACCCACTGAGCCACCCAGGCACCCCACATTTCTCCCTTTTGATCAAGGTCTTTCTTCAAAAGCATTGGTGATCCAGAGTCAGGTTTTTTATATTTAGTGGCTCCATCCACTAAAGTGGTTTTCTTCCTCAGTGCCAGGAAGGACTTTCCCTGGTGGTCATGTCCCATGTTGGAAAGTGCATAGGTTGGAACTGTTCAGGCTACATTAGAGTAACAAGGAAGGGTATGCGGGAGAACTCTTCAGGCATTTTCTTTCTGAGGTCTATATCTTGCCAAGATTGTAAGCGTTGGAGATCATCTTGGAAGTCTTTGAGCTAACATCTCTCTATTGGAGTGTCATTTCTGTAGAGATTTGATAGTAAATAAGTTTGTGAATATCTAGCAGAATAATTTGTATGTGTAATAGTCCTAAACTAGGATTCCAAACCTTAAGGCATCCAGCTAAAGAGGTCAAAGAATTGGGATGCCTGGGTGGTGCAGTCAGTTGGGTGCCTGCCTTCAACTCAGGTCATGATCCCAGAGTTCTGGGATCAAGTCCCACATCGGGCGCCCTGCTCAGTGGGGAGCCTGTTTCTCCCTCGGCCCGCTGCCCCCCTTGCTTGTATGCTCGCTCACTCTGACAAAATCTTGAAAAAAAAGTCAAAGGATTGATGGTTATGGTTGGAGAAAGGTTGAAACAAGGTCTGAGAACATCTGGCCCTAAGAGCCTAACCTGACAAGTCTTGCAGTTATAATTTGGGATAAAAGAGAAATTGGTTACAGGTAAGGAATCTCTGACCTCATGAACAGATTGCAATTTCTGGTGACAGGTTGAACAGTTAGAAAGTTTCTCCCCTTTTACAATAGATTGAGCCAAGAAAGGGAGGAAATAAGGTTAAGAAGCAATATTGAAAAAAAGGAATACAGGCTTAATATCTTGGGAAAACTCTGCTTCAAGTGTCATTTGCTTCGATTCCTAGAAATCATTATTTTTATGTCATGAATTGGTGTGCAGGTCCAGTCAGGGTTTGATGCTTTCATTAGATGATCCAAAAGTCTGTTTGGTGGCACAAGAGTTAACAGTACCTGTTAGGGGCATTTTCAACAGGATTGAGGGGAATTCTGAGCTGTCTCTTCCAGTAGGTAAAATCTCTGGACTACAAGGTGTGATGGTTAAAGTCTTCATCTCCTGGGAGCACACTATGGAAAGATTACTAAAGCAAGTTGAGCAATAGATGATAGATTTTGAAGGATTATGGCAATGCCTTTGGCCATGGTATTTGAAAGGTCTCTACAAATTTTGCCAGTTGGGTCTTAATGATACTGTTAATGTGTTCAGCTAGCCCTGAAGATTGAGGGTGGTGAGCACAGTGAAAGTGCCGTAAAAGTAGCTGAACTCCACAGACTTGTCAAAGCCCTTGACTGGTGGAGTGAATTTCCTGGTCACTATGAAGTTCCAGGGGCATTGATGACCTTTAGTGGGATTTTAGCCGTAGAAGTAGCAGTAGCCTATCTACAAAGGAAAGCTTCAATCCAGTGAAGAAGCATACAAACCATTACCAAAACACATTTATATACATGAGGTGGAGGAAGCTCTATAAAATCCATTTATCAAACTTCAAATAGTCTAGTAGGTAGTTTGAGGTGTAGGGAGCAGTGTGGACACGTTTTCTTGAATTATGTTTTGGGCAGGTGGGGCAAGCAAAATAGGTACTCCCTGGGACCTTGTTAATATCTCTCCACCGGTATTGGTTCATGAAGGTTTTCCAGTCGTCAGTAATGGGAACCTTGTGTCTCGAGCAGGACTAGATTATTATTATTATTTTTTAAAATTTTAATTGACCATGCCATTTTTAAAAAAGATCTTATGTATATCTTTGTCAGAGAGATCGAATACAAGCAGGGGAGCACCAGGCAGAGGGAGAAGTAGGTAAAGGGAGAAGCAGGCTTCCCACTGAACGGGGAACCCAACATGGGACTCAATCCTAGGACCCTGGGATCATGACCTGATCGAAGGCAGATGCTTAACCCACTGAGCCACCCAGGCTTATTATTTGGCCCAAGCCAGAGTTTTGTTTTGTTTTAAATTGACTAGCAGTTAATCGTTATTCTAATATTTTTCCTTTTGTGGGGCCAATTGTTAAGCATCTCTGGTCAGTTCTTCTGGATTATTATTTGGGGGAACATCCTTTTGAACATGACAGAGGTTTAGTTATTGGTTCCTTTGAAAGCAGCATTCTTTGCAGAAATATCCGTGAGGTGGTCTCCTTTAAGTCCCAGGGAATCAGGTTTAGGATTCCCAGGGACCTTGATAATGGCCAAGTGGCTGGCAAGAGTATGGCCTCTAATAATTTCTGGACTGAAAGGCCATTTTTAGTTCTGTCCCCACTAGAAGTGAGGAAGCCTTACTGGTTCCATACCATTCCAAAGCCACAAGCTACACAAAAGGCATACCGATTCTCAGGAGAGAGGTAGTCCCTTCAGGGCTTCTCAACTGCATTCTGAGTGAGATTTCCTTTATTTTCACATTACTAAGCCAGCACGGCTTCTAACTGACCTCTCTGGACTGCAGGTATTTCAGTGACTGCTGTGACTCTGAAGGCATGAGACTATTCAGTCCTCCCACAAGTGTTTATTTTCTTACAAAGTCATTATCTCTGGAGCCTGTATACACATATCTACCATATTACCATCGCTCGCTCCGCGTTATTTAGGAACTTGGAAGTTCTTGGAACCTGTCCTTCTTGTCTCAAATACCTCCATTACATGTAGGGACTGCCTCTGTTTTCGGATGAATCTGATTTCTGGAAGTTGCTAAGAGTCATCTGAAGTGAAGCTGGTAAAGGGTGGTGATTGAGCCAGGTAATGTGATTTTAGACTCCAAATTGATTTATAACCATAAAGGGGCAAGCCTACTTTCCTGAGTGACCTGCAGATTGGATATGAAGGAAGTTACCAAAAGAAGTTTCAGGAATGTTCTGGGTAATAAGGCAACATCAGAAACTCTGCAGGTCTACCCTGCCCCAGGGGAGTGCCTACAAAAGCAATATTTGTTGGGAACAGTGGTATGTTTTCATTTATTTTAGAATTTGCTTTATTTTAAAATTTGTTGATTTTATAAGTTACATCTTACATATTATTTTATTTTTTATTTTTTGAAAGATTTTATTCATTTATTTGAGAGAGACCAGAGCACAAGCTGGAGTGGGGTGAGGTTGGGGAGCAGAGGGAGAGGAAGGAGCAAACTTCCCACTGAGCAGGGAGTCTGACACAGGGCTCAACCCAAGCTGGAGGCAGATGCTTAATCAGCTGAGCTCCCCAGGCACCCTCATCGTACTTACCATTTTAACTTTTCAATAGGTGAATTTATGATGAAATTACAGTAGAACTTTTTAGCATGTAACATAAGAATGAAAGCTTTCAAACTGCACTCACATGTCTGTTTGTTTTGGAGAATGACACACCAAACTGATAAAATATATGCATAAATTTAAGGCTCTGTATCCCTTTAATCCTCTGGGTAAAGGAATATATAACAAACTTTTGTTGAACTTAACCATGTTATTTTCTAATATTTAGGTGTATTGCTTCCAGTTTCCAGTTCACTCATGGGACATATTTCCTAGTAATATTTAGAAAATTGTGGTAAGGGGTGCCCAGGTGGTTCAGTCAATTAAGCATCTGCCTTCGACTCAAGTCATGATCATGGCAGGGTTGGTGGTGGTGGGGGGTGCTTCTCAGCAAGAGGTCTGCTTCTCCCTCTCCCTTTGCCTCTGCCTCTGTTTGTGCTCTCACATACTCTCTGTTCTCTCAAGTAAATAAAATCTTTTAAAAAAAATAGAAATTGTGGTAAAATGTATGTAACACAAAAGTTGCCATTTTAACCATTTTTAAGTGTATAATCCAGTGGCATTAGTTACATTCACAAAGTTGTCTTGGTAACATTTTAACATTTATTTATATTGCTCAAATTTCAGCTGCACTGTTTTGCATTTCTGTGTTTGAATCCATATTGTAACGGATATGGCCATTTAAAGATTTTTATTTTTTATTTGAAAGAGAGAGTGAGTGCATGGGCAAGGGGGAGGGGCAGAGGGAGAGAGAGAAGCAGACTCTCTGCTGAGCAGGGAGCCTGATGCAGGGCTGGGTCTCAGGATCCTGAGATCATGACCAGAGCCGAAGTCAGATGCTTAACCCACTGAGGCACCCAAGTCCCCTTTGATGTGAAAATTTAAATGTCAACCTGTAATGACTAGTGGTCCTACCCCAAGATAGGAAGGACTTTCACAGACTTCATTGATAACCACATTTCAAGTTATATTGGAACACTTCACTGATAAGCTGTTAGTTTGCATTTGGATTGACTTCTCTTTTGGATTTTTTCCTCTATTCAATGACCAAATAGATTTTGTCCCCATCAAAAGAGTGTAATGGGTAATATAGGGGTTACTGGGCTACTGAAATTGTCCATGAACCCAGATACCCTCTTCTCTGTGGGCATCTGCTCTCATTCTCTCACTCTGGTTCTCCTGGGGTTGTAGAGTGGTTTGGAGCATAGATGTTGGTGCGACCCTGGTGTGAAGGCTGACTGCCAGTCTCCAGGAGTGTAAACATTGCTCAGCCATTCCACCTTTCTGAGTCAGTGGACAGCACAGCACTAGGCATGTAAGAACTGACTCACTGAATTGTAGCCCCTCTTCTTATTCATGGGTTAAGGAGGGGAATTGAACGCCCCAGAGCTTCCTGTCCTCTTGGTCCTACCACTTGTCCACAACCTCCTGCTGAGACAGGCCAGAGGTAGGTGCTTCTCTATATTTTCTGTACCGCCTGACTTTACTGCTCTGTTCGAGCTGACAGAAGCTGTGAGCAGCCTCCTTTCATAGCCAATCCATCAGCGTGCCAGGGACGCAGGAGATGATTTGGCTTATTCTTCCCACAAAGGTGGCATACAGAGGTTGCTGAATGACCAAACTAAGATGATCCTCTCATTTAGAGGGTTTGCAGAACTACAGAGACGGAAGCAGGAGCAGAGACAGGCCTTGAAAGACAGCAACGTAAGCCGCAAGTTGGCAAACACTATCACAGGGAGGTGGGGCCGGTCTCCTGTAGCAGCAGGTTGGGGAAAGCTTGGGGGAGTGGCTGAGGCACTGTAACAGCAGGACCCTTATTTAAGGGTGGTGGGTGGCTTGTGGTACAAGCAGACCAGGTCATGCTGGGGTTCATCAAACTGACCACATAGACTTGCATGGGTAATTTAGGGTATTATACTTGAATTGCCATTCCAAATAGAGCATCCTTGAACTTGTATCTTGGCCTGTCTAGATGTGACCTCCCACAAGATAATGCAGAATTTGAACGGATACCTTCTGCCAGAGCTAGTTATCAGAAGTTGGGTAATTGTGATTTGAAAGTCTCTAGAAGGGTTACATTTGGAAAAGGGCAGGGGCGAGTATTTGCTCAAATTTCAGCTTACCACTCATTCTCTTACACAAGAGGGAGATCTCACTGGACTCCATTTCTGCTATTGAATTGAGTGGTGGGTATGCAACAACCAGCAACAGGAGACAGAGACTGGCTCTGCCAAGTAGGTTCCGGGGCTTCCGGTTATTCCATTGGAATAAGGCAGGAGACTGAACTTTATCTTGAAAGCCTTGCCAGCTCTAAGATCTGAGATCGTTTCTGCATCTTCAGGTGAATATTTTTAATTAAAGTTATTCTGAGTTAAAAAGACCTACATTCTAATATTAGTTGTGACTGGCACTAGAGTCATTGGCTTTGTCACTTACAAAATGGGGAAGAACAGAGTTGCATTAAATGATATCAGGGTCACTTCCCATTTTTAATTTATTTATTATTATTATTTTTTTTGCATTCCTATACTTCTACAAACTATCTGGAGTAACATTAAATGATAGATGCAAACATGTCTGGGGTTTTTGCCCCTGCAAATGTGGGAAGTGTCCCAGGTGGAGGGGAGGACATATGCGAAGAGAAAAGAGCTGGGACTGGGGAGGTTGGGGATAGCAAGTTGAGAAAGGCCTAGAAAGCCCCATTAGGGAGTTCAAAGTTTATCCTCGAGAACGTACAGAACCGATGAGGTGTTCTAAGCAGTGGAGAGACACGGGAAGTGTTCGTACTGTCCATCTCCACCCTCAGGTTAAGACCGATCAGGAAGCCAGGTTAGAAGGCTGTTTCAGTTGTCCTGTGAGAGAGGACAGTGGCCCAAGTAGATGATAGTGTTCTCAGAGATGGGGCGGAGTGGATGGATCGAAGCAACACAAGGCAGAATAGACAACAGCTGGGTGGGAGAGGCGATGGAGAGGGGACCCTGAGAACGATTTGATGATTTTGTGGCTCCGGCAGCTAGGCACATGGAACGCCATGGCTTGAGATAATCACATGGGGGAAGAGCAGGCTTGGGGGGGAGATAGTTTGAGCTTAATGAGCTTTAAATGCCTGACATATATTCAGGTAGAAATATGTGGCAGTTAATAAACGAATTCTGGAGTCAGGAGATAGTTGAGGGCTGGAGGTGGTGTTCTGGAAGTCATCAGCTTGTGGATGGTCATGGAGATGGACCAGATCTCACGGTGGGGAGATCCTGGGCTTAGGGAAATCTGGCAAGAAAAGCAGAAAGCCTGGGCTGAAGGCAGAGAAGTAACTTTTACCAGGGAAACTCACTAGGAAGTCCAAAAAGAAGTGCCCAAGAGGTGAGAGGAAAGCAGGAGTGTCCGGTCACCACAGCTGAGGGGGAAGGCTTCTGAGAGAGAAGCATCGTCAGTCATACCAAAGGTTGCTAAAAAAGTTAAGGACGAACCAAGAAATGTCTGTTGGATTTGGCAAAAAAGTAGATCATCATGCTGAGTGGATGGGAGACCAAGGAGGAGAGAAGTGAGAGATTCAAGGAGCTGAGACTAATTAGCTGAGACTAATTGTTGAAAGTCTGTCACTTGTGAGAGCTGCCCTCGTGGGTGTGGTGGGAGTGGAAGGTGTGGGGGCGACACAGGTGCAGGGAGGGGTGTTTCTTAAAGCATGGGTAGGGGAGGAAAGGCAGCTGTTGCAGCCCAGGAGGGATGGCTTTTGTTTTTGTGTGTGTGTGTGTGTTTTTAATTTTATTTATTTATTTGACAGACAGAGATCACAGGTAGGCAGAGAGGCAGGCAGAGAGAGAGAGGGAAGCAGGCTCCCTGTCAAGCAGAGAGCCTGATGTGGAGCTCGATCCCAGGACCCTGGGATCACGACCTGAGCCGAAGGCAGAGGCTTTAACCCACTGAGCCACCCAGGCGCCCCTGTTTTTGTGTTTTAAAGAGAGGAGAGAAGCGAACCTGTATCAGTACTGATTGTGAAGAACCAACCAGCATGGAGACTTGAGAAATGAGAGCAGAGGTGCCGGAGGCCATAATCACTAAAAGCAGATCTCTGAGAAGCAAGAGTGGAGAGAATGGGTGGAGCCACCCAGAGCTGAGGCGGGGAAACTGAACATGGACGGAGGAGAAACGACTTTTCCAGGTCTGTCAACAGAGTGGGAAGGACAGCTGAAGCCACTGAGTTAGGACTGGGCCAGGACAAGGGCAAACCTACCCTGGGCGATGGTAGTGCGAAAACTGAAAAGTCCTGACAACTTGCAACTCCTTGGTCTCAGGCCCAAAGCTGCTGCCAAGGCTTGAGCTTCTAAGCAGCAGGCCTCGCAGGCTGATCAGAGGCAGAGTCCTTCCTGAGGACAAGCACGGAGTCCAGGCCTTGGAGGGTGAGCAGTGAGCTGGAGGGGGGAGACTTACAGGGACTGAGCTCCAGGGTTACAAAGTTGGTAGGGGTCCATCGCAGCACTCCCAAGAGTCTATGTTTCTTCTGAGGACAGGGCAGTGGCATGATGGCCTGTGTGTGACCACAATGCTCCTCCAAGCCCCCTGGGACTAGTCATCTCTCCTTCCCGTCCCACACCTGAAATGCTGGGAGTGTGCACAGTACCTCTTCCCCTGTTCTCTTCTCCTCTGGCTTCTTGTAAAGTCAGCCAAGTTTGCCGTCATTCCCCCTGAGTTCCTCTACTCAGGCTACCCCCCCGACCCAGGCTGACCCAAATCCTACCCTTCATGGTCTACCCATCCCGATCTTGCATTCAGCCAATACCTAGTTGTGCACTGAATTTGGTCTTATTTCTCATGGGTTCCTTCACTGTCTGCTAATATCAGACTCATTGACGACAACGAAGCTTCTGAGTATAGCATAAAACTTAGCATCTAGTAGGTATATGAGAAGTTTTTTATTATGGAAATAATGAAAATAAAAATTACGAGAAATAATCATCATATGATTGTGCATGTGTTCTACTTTTTTCTCCTTACTTTTCAAAAGTATTCTCACATACGTTACAACCCCACGAGGTAGGTGTACCAGTAGTCGATCCTTTTACTTCTTCCAATAAGGAAGGAAACAGACACAGAGAAAGCCATGACTCTCCTCAAGTTATACACTGAGATGATCGTGGCATTCTTGCTCCCTGTGCAGGTCCCCAGGTTCTTACCTTGGTGACATAGCGTACATATTGCGGCCGTTTGGCATTGAGATAGATTCCAATGGTGCAAGGAATGAGAACCAAGATTAGTGATATCACGATGCCTTTGTAGGGTACCTTGTCCTTCAGATCCCCATCATAGATCCCCCTGGAGTAGACAAACAGGAGGAGGGGCATCATTCCCAGAGCAAAGAAGGTGGAGCAGGTGGTCATCACGATGCTGGGAGGGAGAAGCAGAGAGAGTACAGAGTGAGCCCATTAACATAGACTGTTCTGTTGATTACCTGCTATGAGCCAGGCATTGTGCTAAGCATTTTACATACATTTAATTTCTTTTTTTCCAGTACGCTTAGGAGATACAAGTTACAGGTTGATACTCTCAAGTTCTTTACTTTCTGGTTTATCTTTACATTATTTTTGATAAGTAGAGTGTGAGTCCCAGAGCCTGAATAATATATCTCTGCTCTAATCTGTATCCTAATTGTACTATTACCGTTTCCATTTGGACTCCATTACCTGTTAGTCCTGTATAGGGAGAGGCCTTCTGGAAAGGCTGGTTGAAAGAATAAAGAAGCTAGAAAATATTGTTGGATTTGTGGATATTCATGTGACCATATATGGCTCTAGCTTCCATTCTTGTAGGAGGGTTGGGCAAGAGGGGTTGGCAAGATCCCAGAAAAGCCCCACTAAGTGTGTGTTTCTCCTCCCCACAGCCCTATTATCTATATACACTGGTTGTTTCCATAGAAATGAAATACAGCTTCATTGCACATCAAGCATGGCCTAAGTCAAAGGGTCCAGAGTGTAGCCATCAAGGACAGCAACAGGTAGAGGTATCACTAGGAATAAGTAGCTGCCAGAGGTGAGGAGAGACCCTCAAAGAATATTGTGAACTAAATAATGGGAAAATCCTTCTTCCAGGAATATCTAAAACACTAAATACATATTTGAGCTTGTAGAAAAGTTAGGGAGTTTTCCAGATACCAGCAACAGAATGCAAAGGAGTTTGTGGGTGAGCTTATGCTGAAGCGGCATGGTGTGGAGTGAGTAGGGAGTAGAGTGTTAGTCTTGGTAATCTGAAGGCTTTGGTTCTCATGATAAAGGGAGGGACCAGAACTGAGGTCATCTGGCAGATTGGGCGCCTGGGTGGCTCAGTGGGTTAAAGCCTCTGTCTACGGCTCAGGTCATGATCTCATGGTCTTGGGATCAAGACCCACATTGAGCTCTCTGCTCAGCAGGGAGCCTGCTTCCTCCTCTCTCTCTTACTGCCTCTCTGCCTACCTGTGATCTCTGTCTGTCAAATAAATAAATAATCCAAAAGAAAAATTCCAGAAATATTTTTTGTACATTGAGACCTAATCCCCCAAGCCAAATGAAGAAATAGAGCAAAGAATAGCGAACGTAATTTTCTTTTCCCTTTCTTTCTTTTTTTTTAAACAATTTTTTTATTTATTTGAGAGGCAGAGAGAGCCTGGGGAGAAGCAGAGGGAGAGGGACAAGCAGGCTCCACGCTCAGTGTGGAGCCTGAGGCAGATCTCCACCCCAGGACCCTGAGATCATGACCTGAGCTGAAACCAAGAGTTGGACGCTTCACTGACTGGGCCACCCAGGCACCAGGTATGGAGACTTAGCCTTTCAGATATCAAGACTTACAAAGTCATGGTAATTAAGAAAACGTGGTATAAGGTGGCCACACAGACCAAGAGAAGAGAGATTCCTAGAAACAAACCCACACATACTGGTGAATTTTATCTATGTGAGAGATGGCATTATCAATTACTGGAGAAAAATTCATTCAGTGGTACTGGGAATTCTCTCTATTCATTTGGAAAAGATAAAATGAGATCGCACTATACATAAAAATGAGCAATTGAAAATCTCCATGTGAAAAGCATAACTTAAAAACTTTTCAGGGGCACCTGGGTGGCTCAGTGGGTTAAGCCTCTCTCTGCCTTGGGCTCAGGTCATGATCCCAGGGTCCTGGGATCGAGCCCTGCATTGGGCTCTCTGCTCGGTAGGGAGCCTGCTTCTCCCTCTCTCTGCCTGACTCTCTGCCTACTTGTGATCTCTGTGAAATAAATAAATGAAATCTTAAAAAAAAAAAAACAAACCCAAAAACTTTTCAAAGAAAGTGTAGGGAAATATCTTCATGATCTTGAGCATAGTCAATGATTTCTTAAAGGAACCCTCCCCAGACACAAACTGCCAAGGAAAAAGATTGGTGAATTTGAGTCCATTAAAATGAGCACTCTCTATTAAAAGACATTAACCTATGAAGACCAGTCCCAAACCGAGTTGACCGTTGCAACACACAAAAACAACAAATACCTCCAGTTCAGTGAGAAAAAACGTGCAAGAGGACAGTCCAAGAGAAAAAGCAGCAAAGGACATATTTCTAGCAGAGGACCGATGGTGATCCGGTCATTGGCCAAATGGCCAATAAACATATGAAAAGGTGCTAAACCTCCCTTGAAATCACATTTAAAACCGCTGCGACCCATTCCACGTTCACCAGATGGCGCCAATGACAAAGTCTGACAGATGACGGCAAGGAGAAAAAAGGATCTTCATTACGCCGCTGGGGAAAGTGTGAAGGGCGAGGCAAGAACTACTCTGGAGACTCATTTGTAGGCGTGCGAACCCCACGACCTGGCAGTCCTGCTTTGATGTTAAGTACTTTCGCCCCGGGAGCATGGGACACAGGTACAAGACTGTTCACAGCAGCAGAATGTAAAATCCACGTAAATAAATGTCTGTCAGTAGAACAGATGCATTCCAGCAAACTACACTGTGGGTCAAGGGCCCTGGAGAAGCTGTTCTGCACATATGCCCGTATCTTAGAGAGGTGAGTTGTCAAGTGGTCTGGCCAGCAGGCTACTGTTGTTATAACATTTGAGGACATGCAAGTTCAATGATGTGTCCTGCTTAGGGATCCATGCAAGGAGTAGTAAGAGTGTGTCTGGGACCACCTCCAGCTGGGAAAGTCCCCGCCTTTACAAGATGGCGCTTGGCTCACTGCCAGCAAAATAGGCTTGGCTCACTGCCAGGATAATACTTTGGGGCACCTGCAAGTAAACAATGAACGTTCTGGTGAAGCCCACCTAAAGGAGGACATAGTCATTGGCTGTTTCAAATTTAATCAGCATAGTAACAGGACTCTCATTGGCTCTCCCCATTGCTTGGCCCCTTATTGGTCACCCTGTGGCATATAAGCTAAGGAAGTTGACGAAATAAATGGATGAAGCATTAACACCATACCAGGCTGATTGTCGGTCTTGCAGGCCGGGGGCGACAAATGGTGCCGAAACCCGGGAATCGTTAAAGAGTAGTAAACCTTGCAAGGAGAAAAACCGCAGGTAAGCGGGGAAGGGACCACGATCAAAGTGGTGGGAATCTTGTACAAGACCGCAACAAGAAGCGGGGCGGCCATAGAGCCGGGATTTTACAAGACCGCAACAAGAAGCAGGGTGGCCATAGAGCCGAGATTTTCTTATCGCTTGTGAAATTAACCTAAGCGGCCTGATGGGTTCTGAATTATCAAAATCTAGATTGGAGTGTTTTTTAAAGGACCTTCTCAAAGCCAACGGTGCACCTCTGAAATCAAAAACCATCAGAGCATTTCTAACTACAGTGGAAACCGTTGCACCTTGGTTTTTGGACGAGGGTTTGTTAAATATTCTGCAATGGGACCATTTAGGAGAGGATTTTAAGAAAAGAGATAAAAGCAAACCATTGCGGCCCGGAACATTAGCTATATGGACTCTGGTTAGAGGATGCCTTGGGGGACATAAGCCGAGATGTGAGTCAGCTATTGAAGAGAGAGCTGAGGCCCTTGAGGAAGTTAAAGAGGAATGGCCATCTCCTGCTTCAGAAAGAAACAGTTCTAGCAAAGAGGAAGAGGAAATGTCAGGGGAGGAGTTAGAGCAAAAATCTGAGCCCTTACAGTCTTTGCCCACAGCAACCCCTAGTGCCCCACTACCGTATAACACTTGTACGAATAGGGATATATGTGGTTATCATGCACCTACTACTGAGAGTTGGACAACTAAATGGAAAGAAGCTGGTCTTACCTCAACTTTCCCAGTTTTAGAGGACCAAAATCACCAACGATACCACCAGCCGCTTGACTTTAAGTTAGTCAAGGAATTAAAGGAAGCAGTTTGGCAGTATGGCCCTCAAGCGGCTTTTACTATCTCCTTAGTGGAGTCTATAGCAGGAATGAACTTAATTCCAGAAGACTGGGGGAATCTAGCAAGGGCCGCACTTTCTGGGGGACAATACTTGGTATGGAAGACAGCATGGCAAGAACACTCTCAAGATGTTGCTCGGTGCAACGCCGCAGCCAGTAACCCGCAGTAAGTGAACAATTGCAATCAAAATATGACCTTCTCCCCAACGCCTGTTTGCATAGCTCCTCCTTTTCTTTTCCTCCTCTTTAATGGCAGCAATCTCGATGATGATCGTCTCAATTGCTCAAATGACAATTGCTCCTTATCCCAATGCTGGAACGGTACCAACTTTCGCTCTGCTGTTGTCATGCGTATTCCCACTAACATTCCAGTCCCTGTTTCTATTACAGATGATGTATCCATAGTTCTTCTCTCACGACAAAAAAGAGACTTCGGAATCACTGCTGCCATAATAGCCGCTGTTGCAGCCTCCGCTGCAGCAGCTATAGCTGTCGCCGTGGCATTGGCCACTGCGGTACCAACAGCAGAGGCCTTAAATACTTTAGCTGAGGGTACCGCAGCTGCCTTACAAACGCAGTCGCAGTTGAATGCCCACCTTAAGGCTGGTTTATTAATTCTCCATCAACGAGTGGACCTACTGCAAGAACAAGTAGACATCCTGGCAGATATTATGAGTGTTGGTTGCCTTGTTCCCTACCCCGCCCTTTGTGTTACCCCTGTAAAATTCTCTCAATTTAATAAGGCCAGGAATTCCTCCCAACAGCTCTCCCAGTATTTGCAGGGTGCTTGGTCTGACGATTTTCAAAATTTCACTCAAATCCTTCTGGCTGAGATAACTCGAGTAAATAGTACACGTGTGCAACCAGCTTCCCTCCCTGAGCTATTTCAAACATTCAGCAATGTTCCAGTTCACCAAACAATGGGCTGGCACAATTGGTCTTCTTGTCCTCCTCCTTATTGGCATTCTGCTTCTATTCAGAAAAGTTCGCCAATGTAGAACACAGCAGCGAGAGCAGAGCCAAGCTATAGTACAAACCCTTATGTCAATAGAGGCTGGGACATCTCCCCAGATATGGCTAAGCATGCTAGATCGGTAGTCAAAGATGGGTAAGATCAGTGGAGAAACATACCAACCTAAGACGGGACAGAGATCATCGATATCTTGTGTCTGATGACGGGTAAGGATGTTTTCTGCTACTGACGACCTAAGACAGGCACGATCTCTGCCATAAAACAAAAAAAGGGGGAGATGTCGGGAACCGCCTCTGGCTGGGAAAGTCCCTGCCATTACAGATGGCGCTTGGCTCACTGCCAGGATAGTACTTTGGGGCACCTGCAAGTAAACAACGAACGTTCTGGTGAAGCCCACCTAAAGGAGGACATAGTCATTGGCTGTTTCAAATTTAATCAGCATAGTAACAGGACTCTCATTGGCTCTCCCCATTGCTTGGCCCCTTATTGGTCACCCTGCCGCATGTAAGCTAAGGAAGTTGACGAAATAAACGGATGAAGCATTAACACAGTACCAGGCTGATTGTCGTTCTTGCGGGCCGAGGGTGACAAGAGTATAAAAGGGTCTGTGCTCCCTTGGGGTGGGTAGAGCGGCCCCAGACAGGGGAGGGACACAGGGGGTTCTGGCGCTAGCTATGGATCTCATTTTGGGAGAAAAGCCACACACAACTTGTGTGCTTGTTTTGATGCCCTTGGGCAGAGGAGTCATGCTTACTCTGGCTTGGTACCATCAGAAGTTCTGGAATTTGCTCTGGAACGTGGTGTGCCTTGCGAACTCTGGTGGATGGAAACCATGCCCCAAGACCTCCGGGTACCTCCTATCTCACCAGTGTCTCTGACTGTCATGATCCTCTCTTTATCCTGAAGGATGGGGGAGGACTTGTCCAGCCTCTAGCTCTGAGATGGGGGCTTGTTTCAGCGGAGCAGTGTGGACTTGGCTGCCTCGGGAGAGGACGGGGAGCAGAGGGCCAGAGGGAAAGGAGTCGTCATTTTTTATTTCTCTTTCTTGACTCTCAGAACACTGCACATGCCCTGGTCTTGGACATCTGTACACCCTGGATGGGGGGACAGGTTTGGAGCCCTTGTCAGTAAAGGCACTGGAGGCTGAAGCTGAGGGAGCGTGGGGGGACCCAACAGCTTCTGGGGGAGTGTGAAATTCCTGGAACACCTTCTGTCTCAGCCTGGTTAGGCTTCCTACCTCTGGGGTGGGGAGGGGAAGGCCTGCGGGCTGGTTGAAGGTGTGGGGCAGCAAAGGCAGTCCGAGGGGCTCACAGCCTAGAACGTGGCCTCTGGCCCGTGATGGCGGTGACCCCAGACTCACTCCAGCCGTGAGGAGCGGTATGAGTGGGAGAGGCTGGGACTGGCTCCAGGCGCGACTTTCCCGCACATTCTGGGAAACCTCTGGCAAGTGTCTGGACTTCAGTTCCTCATCTCTAAAGCAGAATCAGGGCCTTAAGATTAACCATAGCTCTGTGTGGGGAATCGTCCCGTGCTGGGCTTAAAGAGAGGTCCCGCCTGGTAGCCTCCCAGCTGTAGTGGCTGGCTCCAAACAGGCTCCATTGGGCTTGCACAGGGTTTTAAAAAGATGTTAATGAGTTGTCAATATGGAAAACTTTGGAGCTTTCAGGTAAAAAAGGGAGATTTGACTTTTTGGAAAAGCAGGAAACATTCGGCGGCGGCTTCATGCTCCCATGGAACACCCATGGTGTGGACACCTGGGATGTGCCCTGTTCCGGACACCCGCACCTCGTGGCTTGCAGGTCACTGCCAGTCACTGTGTTTCTTTCTATTCATGCCTGGCCCTGAAGGTATCTGAGTGAAAGGACAGCATTTGGAGCCTCGGACACATGTATTAGCCTCTCTGTGCCTCAGTTTCCTTATCTTTAAAATGGGATTCGGCCCAGCACCTCCTCCCAGGATGCTGTATGCAGGTTTCCTGCAAAGTGCTTGCCGCAGTGCCTGGCTGTGCTGTATTATCAGAATCATTTCTCTGTGATGCATGGAAGTTGTTGTCCCAGATGAACTTCGACTGTGATTTAAAGTCTGGCAGCCCATGAAGCTAGGTGATGTGGAATCCATGTTCGGCTGTGGGGGTCTGAGGCATGGTTCAATACGCAGGGAGGTCTGTCTGTGGGAATGGGCGTTATGGCAGAAGTTGGGCATCCCAGCATTTTCTTTGGGAGAGTTGAGGGTCCTCAGGAGCCCAGACCAAGAGGTCAAGCAGGAGAGCACAAGGGCTCATGCTCCTGTGTCTCTGGAGGCTGGGCTGAAGGCTCGAACCTCACAGAAACTTCACAGCATCCATTGGCCACTGAGGCTGGGACATCTGGTCACTCACACTTACGACACCCCTTTAACACTGGAATGAAGCTATAGTTCGGGTTTCTCGGGACACAGAGGCTGCAATGCACCTTGTCCACAGGGCAGACTGAAGACGGAGGGCTTGCTTTGCGGCAGGAAGGATTTGGATCAGATGGAAGAATTTCCTCACAGGGAGTTGAACATTGAACATGTTCCCATGGGAGACTGTGCAAGCCAAACCCCTACTTTGTGCCTGTCTTCCCATCAACTGCCTCAGTGAGTGCTAAGTCACGTGGGTAGAGAGTCCAGAGCTCAGAAGGTAGGTCCCAGTAAAGACCCGCTCACTATTTGTTTTTCATTTAAAGTTCGGTGGCCTTCTGCTGCACCAGATTTCTTGGCTGGTGTGCTTAGTAATGTTCAGCCGGGTGCTGGCCAGCATGAGCAGCTGGACCGTCTGAGCCCACTGCCCTACCTGGCATGGAAGAGGGTCTCCACTGGGCACTGAACCTCAGGGGGGTTAGGCTGGACATGGAGGCTCACAGAGAGGCCGGGGCTTTTGCTGGTGATTTTCCCTCAGCCAGCGCGGGCTGCTGCTAGGGCTGGAGCAGGTCTGAGTGAGGTCTCACTCTGGCAGGCATTCTAGATCAGAGTCCCGTTCAGCTGGTCCCTGCATAAGTGAGCCCTGATTTCTGCTGCGATGCTTTGGGTGAGGGGATATGGCGAATCTGCCCCCTCCCAGTATGGCTCATGCAGCCCAGCACGGCCTGGGAAACTCTGGGATCTGCCTAGTTGTGTCTTTGCATGGATATGTTCCTGTGCCTGATAGGCCCAGCGGGGTTAGGAGAGGCCATCCCATAGGCCTGGATAGCTGGAAGGATCTTTGAAAAGATTTGTCTGTTCTACAGGGATCGGAAGGGCTCTTTGGTTCTA
Organism: Mustela nivalis; assembly: GCF_964662115.1. Lineage (NCBI taxonomy): Eukaryota > Metazoa > Chordata > Mammalia > Carnivora > Mustelidae > Mustela > Mustela nivalis. Next base: position 31,699,071 of record NC_139025.1, on the reverse strand, counting down.
AGCCAACTTGATCTCCCTGGAGAAGTCTGGAACCCATGTACACTCCCTTTCAGATCTCTGGCCTCAAGGCAGACAACTTGCCCACCATGGTTAGGGGGCAGAGCTCCCCAGAGGCCTCTCAGGTTTAAATAGTACTCCTATAAGTCAGTTTCTGTGGCCCATCTGAGACACCTCTGGAAGTAAGGGGGTCTTCAGGAGGACTCTGGACCAGCTGGTCCCCTTTGACTTGATGCTTAAACCAGGATGTATCCCAACTCCTGTCTGCAGCCCAGTGTAAGCCCTGACAGCAGTCCCACGCACCCCTACCCTAGCCTCCACCTGGCCCCCACTCACTGCCTATCCTGACTTTGACCTTGACTGAAACATCTCCCATGCAGCTTCCATTCCCCAAGCAGCTCCCTCCTCACCTCCAGTCCTACCTGAGGTTCATGTCCCCCTTCATGGCCAGACTGAAGATGTTGGACAGGGTCCCGCCAGGGGAGCAGCCGCAGACGAGGATGGCCAGGGCCTCGATGTTGTTGAGCCGGAAGACCTTGCCCAGAATAAAGGCAGTGAGAGGCATGATACCGTACTGGGCCATCAGGGCGATGGCCAGTCCCTTGGGCTTCCAGAAGTGGGCCTTGATCTTGCTGAATTCCATGGTGCAGCCCAGCGAGAGCATGATAATGAGCAGCAGGAACACCAGGATGACACTCAGGGCCGTGTCGGTGGGGCGCTTGCCGAAGTGGGGCGGGAGGGTGAAGTTGAGCGGGGCCGTCCCGTTGTGAGCCTCCATCCTCCTGGGCAGCTGCAGAAGGCCGCGGGACCCAGCGCAGCTCTTGTTTGCTGAGGACTCCCTTTCCTGTCCAGTCTTTGCTAGGTGCCTTCTTCAGTCCCCTCTAGGGCAGGATTGCTCGGGGCAAATAGAAGGATTATGCAACTGGCAGAGCTGCTTCTCTGGAGGCGGTCCAAAGGGGAGAGAACCCAGAGCCTTCTCTGCCTGCTCCAACTCTGCCTCTGCAGCCTTCCCAGGGGGCCCTTACGCTTCCCTCTCAACACTTTGGCTACCCCTGGGACAAGTAAGCCGTGTCTCTCCTTCGCCGCCCACTGAGTGCACCTCACGGGCGTTCTGCCCCTGGGGACCTGTCCAGGGCCTGCACCGATCCAGGTCTGGTCCTCCCTGTTCTCTGCTCAGTCCCTGATACCTCCGCTCTCATTCAGGGGGAGACGCCCTTTTCATTCCCCCAAATCTGGGTGGTGAAACAGCTGAGTGACTCGTTTCCTTGCGGGACTGATGAGGGAGCAGGAGGCTGGCTGAGGACAAAGCAAGAGCTGGCGCCTTGCAACCCCCCCTTCATCCGCTCCCCTCCATATGTGTAGCATTGCTCAGGCACCCTTGACTGCCATAAAATGATAAATAGTTAACTTGCTGAGATCACAATCCTGCAAGGCAGGAGTCTCCCTTGGTTTGCAAATGTCCTTGAGATTACAACAAAGAAGTTAACCTTATCAATAGCCCAATTTCCAAAGACACAGAACTCAGTTCCTCAAGCCTAATGTCACCCTCCCCTCCATAAAAAACCGAAGGAGGTGGAAGTAGAAGGAAAAGTAAATAAAGTTAAATTTCTTCTAAACCTAAATCTCATTAACAAGGAGGCTTGATAGCAGGAATGTAACATTCCACCAGACTTCCAATTGTCTTTACTTGATAGTAACCAAGTCTTCAATATCCTGATAGTATTCTTTGCCCCAATAGCCCTTCTGAACACCCCTTTGTCCTCACCTACCCAACTCCTGTGTATATAACCAACCACTCCTCACAACCCGGGGCGGCCACAGCTCTTCCTGCCCACGGGTCCTGTCCCCGTGCTTTAATAAACCACCATTTTGCACCAAAGATGTCTTAAGAATTCTTTCTTTAGTCATCAGCTCCGAACCTCACCCCACCGAACCTGACTTAGGTTCTGGGACTTCATCAGGACCAGGACCGAGGTAGCAGATCTCAAGGGGCTGTGGGACAGGGGAGGGACAGGCGTGCAGCTGGCTTCCAGGAAGCGATTTGTCCGTGGCTCTTCTCCTGCAAGATGATAGGGCCCCATGTCCTTCTCGCCTGTTCTGGGAAAACTCTTATCTTATTCCCGCCTGGACAGAGCAGATCCTGAGAGGTGACTATGCTCTGCAGAGGGTAAAGCCTGCTGGGACGGTGAGGGCCTCTCAGGAAGGTGGGGAGGCTTTTTCCTTGAAAGGCAGCTCTCAGGGAAACCCTGCAGCAGAGATGGTTGTGCCCCGATTTCCCAGCCAGCAGCAGCCGGAGTGGACCCATCGCTTGGGAAATTTGCAGAGAAGGAAGCAGGAGCGCACAGGCTTTCCTCTCTGATGTCCTGACTGTTCTACTTGCTCTTTGCGCGTGTGTCTGAGGCTGGAAGCCAGGTTCTGCGTGGCCGCAGAAGGGCGGAAGGAGAAAGAGGTGGGGACCTGGGGCAGGGCACACCGTGTGTGTGTGTGTGTGTGTGTGTGTGTGTGTGTGTGTGTGTGTGTGTAGGGGGAGAGGCAGCCCTGAGCCTCCTCCGATGAGGGAACAGCAGGCTGGCTGCAGCCAGAACACAAGCTGACACCCCGCAACCTCCTCCCCTCCCCCGCCCCCCACTCCTGGGTGGAACCCCTGTGATGTTTTTCTCCCAACTACCTTAATGTTAATACCTTGCTAGAGGGGAAAACAACTTCAACAATGGCAAGACCTCATTATCTTGCATGTCCTCTTTAGCATATGAAAGTTCTTTTGAAACCTCCCTTTTCCTTACTTCCCCCCAACCCCCCAGTATATAATCAGCCACTCCGCAGGCCCCCCCAGTGCCTCAGCTCTTTCTGCCCATGGGTCCTGTTCCCGAGCGGTAATAAGACCACCATTTTGCACCAAAGATGTCTCAAGAATTCTTTCTTGGATTTTGGTTCTGGACCTCACCCCATCAAACCTCACCTGTATTCCAAAACCAAATCACCTCCATCCCAGTGGCAGGGGTAGGACAGAACAGACCTCTTGGGTGGGTTGGAGCCCACTAGGCTTGGGCGGTGTCTCACAGTTTCATATTTGCAGAAATGGGATGTTAGGCTTTGGGGTGGGGGGACTCGAGAACAGGACAGGGACGGGTTGTGAACCCCTGCGGGTTGGGGGTGGGAACAGATTTTGGTTCGGAATGAGGAACCACTTAAAAATGGTCCCGGGGGGGAGGGGACCCTGATAAAGGCTGGGGGATCCGATCCATGCCTTTTCCACCACACACAGGAAGTTGCTGCTCCCTGAAGCAGTCTGTAGGCTGAATACCGTGACCTTGGGACAAGAGCTCAAGCTGAAAGAGGATTTCATCCACCATCACTTTGACCTCAAATTTTCTAACTGATTAAGATCTTCCTTCCACCTAACGATTCACACACCTGTACCCCTGGGGCTAATAATACATTATATGTTAATAAAAAATAATAATAATAAAAAAGATCTTCCTTTCAGCTCATCTCAGGCAAAAGACCCTGGAGTCAAGGCATCCCCAGATTACCCCCTCAAGCAGTAAGAGCTGCTCTCTGAGCCCCCGGGATCCCACCCGTGAGGCTGACGACCTGACCTTTCCTGCACTCCTGAACATACCCACCAACCTTGGCCCCGCCTTTTCCTTGTATAAACCTGGACAGATTTTCAGCCCTTCAGAGACCATCTTTAAGACGCTAGTCTGTGGTCCTCCCGGTGTTGCCTCACTGAAATAAACTCCTTTCTTGTTTCACCACCACTACTCTCTCTGCCTTGGGATTTTGTCAAGGGCAGGTGGCCTAACCTGGTCTCTTTGGGACCCCTCTCGTGCCCCTGTGTCCGGGGCAGGATGTGGAGAATAAAGGCAAAGTAAATGTAGATAAAATTAAATTTCCTTATAACCTGCAGCCTGTTGACAAATACTTGAGGCAGACGTAGTATGACATTCCTCCAGAAACTCCCAACTGTCTCAGTCTTAATGCCTTGCTGGAGGGAAAAACAACCTCAGGGTGACAATACTAGGCCTCCAGGATCCTGTAAGTCTTCTTTAGCATATGAAAATCCTTCTGGAAACTTCCCAGGTCTTTCCATCCCCCCCAACTCCAAAGTATGTAATCAACCCTCCTGTCCCTGTGCTTTAATAAAACCACCTTTTTGCACCAAAAACGTTTAAAGAATTCTTTCTTGGCTCAGGAACCCTGCTTGCTACATCAGCTACAGAGCTCCTTTCCCTCTCAATGTAGGAAAGATATTAACGTTTGAAGCTGAGAGCCAAGAAAGAATTCTTCCCCCCCACCCCCCCCCAAGAAAGACATCTTTGGTGCAAAAAGGTAGTTTTATTAAGGATCGGGGACAGGACCTGTGGGCAGAGAGAGCTGCACAGAGGTGGTGAGGAGTGAGTGGTTATATTCCAACTTTCAGGCTGGGAGGAGGTTAAGGACGGTGTGAAGTCTCCAAGGAATTTTGGAAGCAAGGTTTCTAGGACCTCGAGGGGGCTAGCTGTTGTTGGGAAAAAGTCATTTGTTACCATCTCATAAAACCGCAGTTGTGAGACCCTTCAGATGTGTATCGGTGGGCCACATGCTTGGGGGATGATTGCCAGTATGTACCTTGGGGGGTTTAGAGACAAAGGACGTTTCCAAAGGAATTTTTATTTGTTAAAGTAGGCTTAGGATCCTGGGGTTCAGACCAAGATTGCCTTTTGCCCTTGGCAAAGTATTAACATTGAGGCAGCTGAGTTCCTAGAGGAATGTCACTCTGCCTGCTTCAGGGACTTGTCAGTGGGCTGTGGGTAGTAAGGAAATTTAATCATTTTTCTTCTGCCTTTGTTTCCCACATGACTTGGATTGAGTGTACCTGGAGGGTCAGAAACAGACCAAGAGAAGGCTGCTTCCTCTCATGGGAGCAGGTCAGAAGAGGCCCCTAACAGAGTACTAGGGCAGAATGATCATAGGCACTCTGGGAATATAAAACACTCTAATACATGTTTTTGCCCTCAGGGACTTTTTAGTCCATAGAAGACCATACATGACCAGATGATTACAATGCAAAGCAGAAAGCAAAAAATGTCCCAGGCCCAAAATGTCACTTGGGGCCAGCCAAGTCAGGAGAATGGGGCTTCCTACCTAATCTAACTGCAGTTCCAACCTCCCCTCCAAATGTAGCCTTAAATGGTCAGTCAGGAATTTTCTGATAAGCATCAGTGAGGTCATCCATCACACCAGCCTTCTCCATCCCCGCCCCCCCCTCCACAAGCAAAGGAAGATGATGTAATCTTCATAAAAAGACACCCCGCCCCCATCAAGGAAAGGTCATCTTGTAGGAACCAGTCTTTTGCTGATAACTCTCTTGTCTCGCTTTCCTTCCTATATAAACCTTCCATTCTGTACAACTTTTAGAAGTCACCACCACAGGGTGGTGCCTGATTCATGAATCACTTAATAATGCCAGTTAGATCTTCAAATTCACTTGGTTGAATTTTGTTTTGTTTCGTTTTTAACATGTGCAACCATACCTGGGACCCTGATGCCAAAACATTACTTTTTACACATCTGTCTGATGCCCAAGGCCGTGAGAGCTCATCAGTCAGGACCTGTTAGAAGATTGGTTAAAAGCTCCCCAGGGTGTGGGGAGTCATCTACTGATGGATTACACACCGAGAAAGGGCAGAGCTCCCACAAGCGCTGTAAACAGGATACTAATTCAGCTACTCCACATTTCTCAGGAACCTGAACTTCTGCCTCCCACTGTGAACTCTTCCCTTTGGGAGAACACACTTGCTTGCCCTCCCCTCCCCCCAGCTCCATTCTGTTTGTTCCCAGTTATGTGCCTTTGCACCGAAAGGAAAAAATCTAGGAAGCCAACAACCTCCATCCTTTTATCCATGTCTTCCCTGTACTTCCTCTGATGCCATACCATTTGGGGGATGGAAGGGTCTTCTGTGTTACATTAATGACATCGGACAGTTTCCTCACATGCGCTCTGCAACAGACACTGTGACTGAAATCACGTTTCTTCTTCGGTTCTCACAATAACCTTGGACCTGTTAGGTACGGTTGCTATCCTCTCCCAGATTAGGAAAGCCTGGCTCAGAGAGGTTAAGCAATCTGCCCAGTTTGTGTTGCTATGGGTGGGATTCCTGTGCAGACCCCCGTCTGAGAAGCTCATCTTCCCAGCAGCCTGGCTCTAGGCCCCTAAGTGCTCTCTCATGTTGCTTTGTGCTGCTCTTTTCTTCCACCTCTGCCTTCTGAGATCTCCAATGTTTGAATGGAAAAACTCATTGATGACATAGTTTTTCCAAACTGAACTGGACCAGTTCTTTCACAGGCTGGTTGGAGCCAGCGGCGCAGCACCAGAACGACTTATGAGGGGTAGTGGAAGCCAGGAGAATCTGCTTAAGGGGCAATGTTGCTTCAGTTCCAGCAAAATGGAGCTGTTGCCCCATATTCTGCTGTAGCATTAAAAGCCCTCCATCAATCATTGCCCTTGCCCGCCAAATCCTGCTTGCAGAGAATTCTCCTGCAGAAATACTTTTTCGAGTGCATAAAGGATCTAGGTAAAGGGATCCTCCCTGCAGCATTGCTTGAAACAGCGAACTGTTGGAAGCAACCCGAGTGTTAGCAGGTGAGCGGTGATGGTGATGGGCGCCTCGGTGGCTCAGTCAGTTAAGTGTCTGACCTTGGCTCCGGTCATGATCCTGGGGTCCTGAGATCGAGCCCCATATTGGGCTCCCTGCTCAGTGGGAAGCGGCTTTCCCTTTCCCACTCCCCCTGCTTGTGTTCCTGCTCTCGCTGTCTCTCTGACAAATAAACAAAATCTTAAAAACTATATATATGGGCATTGAAAATCTAGTAGGGACTCATGATATGAAAGTGTTTGTGGAATATGGTGCCTAACGGGGATGTCTTTCGATCGGATGGGAGCCCCCAAATGTGGGGTAACGATGGGATGGAGGCTAGTGGCCCTAGAGGTGAAAGAATTCACCTGAGGCAGAACAAAGGAGATAGAAGTTGATTTAATCCACCAGGGAGTGTGGGCAGGACAGCAGAGGCAGTGGGTGGGAGCTGTTCTTTTTTTTTTTTAAAGATTTTATTTATTTGAGAGAGAGACAGTGAGAGAGAACATGAGCGAGGAGAAGGTCAGAGAGAGAAGCGGACTCCCCGTGGAGCTGGGAGCCCTATGCAGAACTCGATCCCGGGACTCCGAGATCATGACCTGAGCCGAAGGCAGTCGTCCAACCAACTGAGCCACCCAGGCGTCCCTTGGGAGCTGTTCTTAAAGGGGGAAGATAAGGTGCCCTATGGAATCTTCCTTGTTCGGGACCCAGCCCATTGGTCACTTAGGGTCTGTGGCTATTTTGAGGTGTGTGGCCTGCTGGCTCCTGTGTATTCAGCCGGGGAGTGGGGTGGGGGGATCACGGTGGCCCTTTCTATATTCCATTGCTCAAGCTTATTTGCCTAAAAGCGGCCTCTACACAGAAACCAGTGTTTTCTTCTCTTTTCTTGGAAATCATTCAAAAGCAACAAGAAAAATGGAGGGAAAATCCCACAGACTATATATATACTTAAAGTTTTTATTCATTCATTTATTTTTAAGTAATCTCAACACCCAGCATGGGGCTTGAACTTACAACCTTGAGATCGAGCGTCTCATGCTATTCTGACTGAGCCAGCCCGGCGTTCCCCCTCCAGACAATAGTTTTTTCGTTTTTTTTGGGGGGGGGGCTAGATTTTATTCATTTATTTGAGAGGGAGAGAGAGAACGTGAGCAGGGTGGGGTGCAGCTGAGAAACAGTAGAGGAAGAGGGAGGGAGAAGCAGACTCCCCTCTGAACAGGGAGCCCGATGTGGGACTCAATCCCAGGACCCCGGGATCATGACCTGAGCAGAAGGCAGACACTTAATCCACGTGCCCTCAGACAATAGTTTTTAATAAAAGTAGGGGACAAATACAATTTGCAGACTCCAAAATATGGGAAAAGGCTGCCCAAGTGCCTGAGAGCAGGCAGAAGTCATAAAAGAAAACATAACAGGAAGAGGAATGAAGAGGAACAGACAGGAAGGCTCAAAGAAGATAGATGTGAGAAAGTTCCAGAAATATATGTGCCCCCTGAAAGAGAAGAAGGCAATTTCAAGGGATATCCCTTCTTTGTAACAGCAGTTCTGGGGACCGGGTGAGCAAGTCTGACAGCAGAAGACATTTTAGAGCCCAGTGAGGTCCCAGCAACCAGTAGAATGTTTCTGTTATTCATTGCTGTGTAACAAACCCCCTCTGAACTTCATGCCTTAAAACACCAACTTAGAATCTTTCATAATTCTGAGATGTGGCAGTCTCAGCTGGTTGGGCTTCCTTATTATAATTGCTGTCAGAGGGGGCTAAGGTGAGCCACGGGCGCCTCCTTCGCTCACGTGTCTGCTGCCTCGATTTGTCCCACTCCTTGCTCTCTGTGAAGCCTCTCCATGTGGCCAAGATGGGTCTCCTCAGAGCTTTGTGGTCTCAGGATAGTCCGACTGCTTATGTGGTCGCTGACTTCCATCAGAGCAATTGCTCCAAGGGGCCTGAGCCAAAGCAACAAGGTATCTGTGACCCAGTTTGGGGAAACCCCACGCTGTCACTTTCACCACATCCTATCTGTGGTAGAGTAGCAAAGGATCTGCGGCCATCTTGAATCCTTCACGTAAAGGTATATAAAGCAACAGACAGAAGAGCAGTAATTGTAGGCAACAGCCTGTGTCTCTAGTTGACGATGGTGGGGAAAACCAGCTAGCCTGGAAGGCTCCTGGCCTCTTCTGCAGGAGCCTCAAGCAAATTACGAGCCCATTCAAAGATGAGTACTACCCAGCAGCAAATTAAATCCACCATAAAATGAAAGGCGAAGAGAGTAGGAAAAATTCCCAACAACTGAAGAATACTCATCAGGGAAACACGGCCGCAGAGCAGAAGAAAGCAGACCAAACCTTACGCTGTTGAATTCTAAAAAGTGAATGCAGTCATTGCTATGAAGGAAAACCACAAACTAGAAATATGGGAACAAAGTTTTTTTGAGTCCCCATTCTGGAACCCTTAATGTAATAAGCTGATTCAGGTAAGAATTCTCAAGAGATGGGGCGCCTGGCAGCAAGGCAGAGGGAGAAGGTGGCTCAGTGGGTTAAGCTTCTGCCTTCGGCTCAGGTCATGATCTCAGGGTCCTGGGATCCAGTCCTACATCGGACTCCCTGCTCAGTGGGGAGCCTGCTTCCCCCGTTCTCTCTGTCTACTTGTGATCTCTCTCTGTCAGATAAATAAATAAAAATTAAAAAAAAAAAAAAAAGAATTCTCAAGAGGTGCCAAACCCTTTGGGTAAGAGGTAACTGGGGAATAAGATATTCATATGTGATAAAGTATCATCATACAGATTAATTAATAATTATATAGAGAAGATATGTCCTTTTACCTTGGTGAAACTTGGCAGTTACCCACCTTAACCAAGTGATCAAACTGTGAATTACTAATAATGAGACAAGCTGATGTCATATGTCTCCTGACAGAATGCAGTAAGAAATGCACAATGTAATTACAGCAAATATGTTTAATATGAACCTAATTAAATCTTTAGACCTAGCTCATAGCTCATTGAAAATATAAGTGCTACAAAACAAATGAAATATAAAGAACTAACAAGACAAATCTAGAATATGGGACACTAGAATATGGGTGTATGTTTAAAAAAGTAAATGTAATGGAAGTAGGGGACCTGTTCTACATTAAAAGAGAATGAAGACACAGAACAACCAAATGCAATGTATGATTGGATACTGCTTAAAAAATATCTAACATGGGGCACCTGGGTGGCTCAGTGGGTTAAAGCCTCTGTTTTCAGCTCTGGTCATGATCCCAGGGTCCTGGGATCGAGCCCCGCATCTGGCTCTCAGCTTGGTGGGGAGCCTGCTTCCCCCTCTCTCTCTCTGCCTGCCTCTCTGCCTACTTGTGATCTCTGTCTGTCAAATAAATAAAAATCTTTTTAAAAAAATCTAACATTTGGGGGTGCCTGGGTGGCTCAGTGGGTTAAGCCTCTGCCTTCAGCTCAGGTCATGATCTCAGGGTCCTGGGATCGAGCCCCATATCGGGTTCTCTGCTCAGTGGGGAGCCTGCTTCCTCCTCTCTCTCTCTGCCTGCTTCTGATCTCTGTCTGTTAAATAAATAAATAAAATCTTAAAAAAAATAAAAATAAAAAAAAATCTAACATTTGGAGGGTGGTTGAGGACATTTTAATATGGATTACATATTAGATGATATTATGGGATTATTGTTATTTTTAAAAAAGATTTTATTTATTTTTTTGTCAGAGAGAGAGAGAGAGAGCACAAGCAGGGGGCGCAGCAAGGCAGAGGGAGAAGCAGTCTCCCTGCTGAGCAAGGAGCCAGACACAGGACTCCTTCCCAGGACCCTGACCATGACCCAAGCTGAAGGCAAATGCTTAACTGACTGAGCCACCCAGGCGCCCTTATGTCTGCAGTTCATTTTGAAATGGTTTGGAAAAATGTGTTTGTAAAGAGAGGGCAAAAGTTCAGAAAGATATGGGGCAACGCTGACAGCCGGTGAATCTATGAGAAGAATCTATGGATGCTCATTGTAGTGTTTTTCTAACACGTTGTCCATTTGCAATTTTTCAAAATAAAAAGTTGAAGAGAGAAAGAACACAGAAATGTTGAGATAACAGGAGGAGAGGAAGCATGGGCAGGTAGAACCCACAAAAAACAAAGTACCAGAGAAATAGTGATGAAATGGAAGGAGGCACAGGGCACCTGGGTGGCCCAGTCAGTTAAGCATCTGCCTTTGGCTCAGGTCATGATTCTGGGGTCCTGGGATCGAGCCCCACATCAGGCTCCCTGCTAAGCCGGGAGTCTGCTTCTCCCTCTCCTGCTGCCCCTCCAACCTGCTCATTCTCTCTCTCTCAAATAAATAAAATATTTTTAAAAATTTGTTTAGAAATGGAAGGAGATACAAATAAGGGGCAATTAAAAAAAAACCATAGTAAGGGATGTGGAGGAGAGACACCAGAAAGGCAATAAAATTGAGTGGAAATAAAGGATTTAAAAAAGATGAGAGAAAAAATTTTAAAAAGAGAGAAGACGATAGATCTAGAATACAGGCAAACAAGAGTCAAGACACATAATCACAGCCTCCAAAGAAGAACACTAGAACAGTGGAACAGATTGAATAGAACTATGATTTTCTGAAGTAAAGGAGACTTCAGTTTTTACCGTCTGAAAGGAGAAATTAGCCCAAGAGAGTCACCCTAGAGATACAAAGTAGTAAAGGTGTTAGACCTTTAAAGATGATTAAACAAAACCAAGATGCTTAGAGGGAAAAAAATCGGGCTGGCCTCCAGTCCTCTCCAGCAATGTTCAAGGCCAGAAATGATGTCGCAATACTTACAAAGGGAAAGAAAAGTGTTACCTAGGGATTTTATATCCAGCCAAATTACCCTTCAACCATAAAGCCTACAGATAGTCTTGAACTTGAAAAAAATCAGAAAATATTGATTCTGTGGACCTGTCTTGAGAAAACTCCCAGAGGATGAATGTCAGCCAAGTCAGAGATAATCAGGGAAAATATGGAAGGAAGATTGGCAACAAGCCTTGAACACATTTACTGGAGACCATGCTAACATAATCCTACACATTACAGTGATTGAAAAGGGTGTAAGAATTATGCGTCCTGACAATATCAAATCATGTAACAAATGTTGGCAGAGGAAGGGGGAAAGTAGGTGAGAGGTCAACTCTGTTTCCCCGATTGCTAGGTCTCTAACAACTGGGAGCCAAAGAACATTCCTCAAAGCTAAACAAAACAAAACAAAACAAAACAACCAATCTCTGGGAAAGATACTATGGACTAAAATTGGATAGAAGAGGAGAAAAGGGGAAGAAGAGCAACGTGCTCATTTTTTTCATTGTTTATAGAAAGGTAATTGTTAGATAATAGAAAACAAGAGGTGTTATTAAAATTGTCATTATAAAAGTAAACGCTAGGGGGCGCCTGGGTGGCTCAGTTGGTGAAGCGTCTGTCTGTGGCCCAGGCCCTGTTCCCGGAGTCCTGGGATCAAGCCCTGCCTGACGGGCTCCCTGCTCAGCATCTCCCTCTCCCTCTGCTCAACAACTCCCAACCCCCCTCCACCACCTGTGCTCTCTCTCTCTCTCTCAAATAAATAAATAAAATCTTTAAAAACTAATAAAAGTAAAAACTAGAGCAAAAATGAAAACCTGGAATTTGAGAGGAAATTAGTCATAGCAACAAAGGCGACAGATTAGTTAGTGAAAGCTTTTTAAAAACTTGAAGTATAATATTTTAATATGATAGAACTAAGGCTAACATGTGGCATGTCAATAAATGTTGAAACAGGCTTCACTCATCTACAAAAAAAGAAAAAAGATTCAGACTGTTCTTTAGGCAAAATCCACCTTTTTTTTTTTTTTTTAAGTTTCTTTTATTTATGAGAGAGGGAGAGATAGCATGAGCAGCAGGGAGGGTCAGAGGCAGAGGGAAAAGCAGGCTCCCTGCTGAGCAGGGATTCCCAATGCAGGGCTTGAACCCTGAGACTATGACCTGAGCCAAAGGCAGATGCTTAACCGACCGAGCCATCCAGGCACCCCAAGACCCACCTTTATACTGTAAGTCAAACAAATGACCCATCTAGGACACAGTGTCTTCTGAAAGGTCGAAAAAGAAAGTATGTAAAAGGTATATGAGGCAAATACAAAGAAAGCAGAGCACAGGTCACAATTATTTATTTATTTATTTTTTAAGATTTTACTTATTTATTAGAGAAAGAATGAACATGAGAGGGGAGAGGGGAGGGGGAGAGGGAGAAGCAGACTCTCCACTGAGCAGGGAGCCTGACTCAGGACTCAATTCTAGGACCCTGAGATCATGATCTGAGCAGAAGGCAGGTGCTTAACTGATTGAGTCACTGAGGTCCTATAGGTCATCATCTTAACACCAAGTAAAGTGAAGATGAAGAAAGGTACTTTATATGCTCAAAGATGCAATTCACGGTGACTACAGGGATTATAGATATGTACCAGATAACAAAGCACAATATGCATAAAGCTACAATTACAGGAGACACAAGTCAGAAATGAAGAAGCAGACAAGTAGCAGGGGACTTGAACTCATCCCTCTCAATCATTTCTAAATCATCTAGAAAAAATTAATTGGGCTATAGAAGACCAAATATTATATTTAGAGAAGCAGATTCAGGTCCATAATTTCTTATGAAATTTCCCACGACTTCTCAAAGTTTGCAGAGATGAGGTAGGGCACTGAGTGCAGCTATGTGACATCCCGACTGGGGTCTGAGGGCAATATCATAACCCAACACATCAATAGTCCTGATATTCTAGTATTTCTGCCATGAATCATACAACGGGACAACTAAAGGTCATAAACAGCTTCACAGCAGTTCAGAATAGGGTTTGCTGTTAAATGAATCACAAAACGAGCTTCTAGGTGGCAGAGCATTTTGGATTTGGAAATTGCAGCTTTGGGAGGGTGAATCTGTATTTGATACTAAGCTATAACTGTCATCTAAAAAAGGATCGAAGGACATTGAAAGTGCCTGTCCCTGGGGCTACGGTGGGTGGGGAAGTTTCAAGCAGAGAGGGCTTTTTCAGGGGACTCACATATCAAGCATCAATCTGACCTTGAGACTCCAGGGTTAAGACCAGTTGGGAGGAGACAGACAGGTTAGCAGGGGCGGGGAATGAATGAAAGGTGTTCACAGTCCTCAGCATGGTTTGTTACACATCTACTGAGATTAAACCAAAATGGTACTGTCCAATGTTCTAGCCTGTGGTTGGGAAATGTGTGTACAAGCTACTAAATCAGCAAAGATGACAAACACCCTCTTTCCCACACTTTTAGAGAACTGAACCCAGTCCAAAATAAATATAAAACGTACCGAAATGGGGGATAGCAAAGCGGGCATTGACACACCGCCTGGCTTGTCCTGGAGCTTCCCGTGGCCAGAGATGCTGACCCACCCCTGGAGTTTTTTTTGAACTCTTTCTGTTCCACGAGACACTTCTGTCAATGCCCGAATTGGATACTGCGAAGCTGGAGGCCTCAGCAGGTTGGCAGGTGGTTCCGAGGAGACCAGTAACGGAGAACTCGGTCCACCTCGAAGAGCTGAGAGGTCAGGTGGACGCTGAGCGGACATGGCGTGGGCAGAGGGCATTAGCATGCTCCGCTGACCTGATAATGATGAGCTGATGCTGGGGGCTGGGGAGACGCATCCCAGGGTGTTAACCCTTTCCTTTTTCTTTCTTTTTTTTTTTTTTAGATTTTATTTATTTATCAGAGAGAGAGAGGGAGAGCGAGCACAGGCAGACAAAATGGCAGGCAGAGGCAGAAGCAGGCTCCCTGCTGAGCAAGGAGCCCGAAGTGGGACTCGATCCTAGGACGCTGGGATCATGACCTGAACCCAAGGCAGCTGCTTAACCAACTGAGCCACCCAGGCGTCCCTGTTAACCCTTTCCTGAAGAAGTTCTTCCATCATCCTCCGGAATCACTCTGGCTGCGATTCCTGCCACGCCCCCTATTGTCTCTATACCGCTCAGCCTGGAAAATGGCGAGACTGGCCGAGGGGTGAGCCTCACCCCTGAAGCATTTCTTAACTGCCCGTAGATGTGAGCAAACATACTCATTCCGTGGCTGGGAGAGAGCGAGATGCACGGGAGGCTAAAGTCCCAGGGGCAGGCAGCTGCGGGACCCACAGGGTCAGGGGTCCTTTATAACATTGATTTCTTTTTGGCTTAAACAAAATTACACAAGCCACCTGGGCGTATTTTAGAGGAGGGAGAAAATAAAGATAAGCAAAAAGGACAAAACAAAAATCTCACCACCCAGAGATAAGTGTGGTTAATTTTTTAGCAGCTTCCATCTGGGTTCCTAGAGGACCCGAGACTCTGCGGAGGTGCTTCTAAGACTCCACAAACACTGGTTGGAATGTGATCAAGAAAGTGGACACCATCTGGGTCAGAAAAACTGTAGGGAGCAAGTGGGCTGATGAGCTTGGATGAGCCGTCCTCACCAGCACAGGACCTTGCCTCTCTGGCCAGCTTCGCGCAAGCCTCACCCGCTGTCCCTGGGCGCTTACTTGTGCCTGTCCTCCCTGTGCCTCGTGGGCAGGCTGGAGCCCTGCAGCCCTGCAGGCAGACCCACGGGAAATCCTATAGGAGCCACACAAGGGCAGCCTCCAGTGCAGTTCTGCATTAAAGACCCAGAAGGCTCACGGGCTTCCGTTATGTACCCCTCACAGGGGAGTCACAGGCTGTGCTAACAAGAGGGACGTCCGTAACACATGGGGGTGGTGTTACATCACCCAGCGGGTCAGTTTAGCACTGGTCTTTTACTACTAGGTAGAGCAAGGATCTTTCCATTGAAATACCTTTTTTTTTTTTTTTTTAAAGATTTTATTTATTTGACAGAGAGAGAGAGAGAGAGAGAGAGAGAGGCAGGCAGAGGGAGATGGAGAAGCAGGCTCCCTACTAAGCAGAGAGCCCCATGTAGGGATGTAGGGCTTGATCCCAGAACCCTGGGATCATGACCTGAGCTAAAGGCAGACGCTTAACGGACTTGCCACTCAGGTGCCCCTAGAAATATCTTTTAATAAGTGGCAAGATGATAATGCTGAATATTAACCTCCCCCATTCCTAAACACGACCGGCTGGCCCCTGGTCTGCCTGGCTGGTGAGTTCTCAGGCTTTTAGAGGAGGAGTTCAGAAATGCGAGAGAAACAAGCATGTGGATACTCAGCTGTTTATTTGAAACTCAAAACAGAGAGAAGGGTCTTGATCACTTTCAAGACCAAGGTCTAAGCAGTAATTTCAGAAGACCTAGGGCAGGGAGAGAAGAGAACCGGGGGGTGGAGGCAGTGTACTCAATGTCCTTGGTGGCAGGCCAGCCCCCGGTCTAGATGGTTCCTGCAAGTTCAAGTCTGATCTGATCTCCAGTCCCCTATGACTTCTGTGAGAACCCCTAAGTTCTTTCAGCAATTCCCGTTTTTGTTTAAGATGATCAAAGTTGATTTCTATGGTTTTCAACCATACACTCTGGCCCAACCCACGTAAGATGCCAAAACATTATTAAAGTCCCTTTTGTTGGGGGAGAGAGATACAGCATACAGGCACTCAGAAGTCACTATCAGTGCTCTCTTTCTTGATCTGGGTGATCTGTACTTAGGTATATATGTTTATTTTTGGTGACATATATATATGTACATAGGCACATGTATGTGTTATTTAGGTATAGAAGATACGTCATAATAAATATAAGCATTAAAATGATCACTGGAATGAATTGGAAATCGAGTGCTAGCTAACTCAGGTGTCTACCTGTAACTCTATTCATATCTGGGGAAAATTAAACAGGTCCCGCTTTCATTGATTTAGTGTTCTAGGTCAGGAATAAAACACAGTTGTTGGCATGTTTATACCCTCGAAGTGCAATCTGTTGGGGGCAGTGCTGGGTCAGACTACCACCCCGAGAGCCACGGGGAGTCAGCTGGAATTCTGAAATAAATCAGTAGCAGTGTTATCAACGAGGGACGATTCATTATCTACATTTTAGAGCCTTGAATTTGCCTTTCAGAAAGTAGCCCCCGTAGGAAAACAGTGAAAGAAAACAAGAAAGAGAAGAAGAAACACAGGAAAGTTGAAAACATTTTGCTGATAGAGTCAGAAAAAGAATTTTTAAGCACTTTTGGATGTTGTTTTCTATCTATATCATTACAAACGATCTCTTTTATTTAAGTGTGAATGATTAAAGCTTTATATGAGCACATGTAAGAAATTCCTTATTTGAACATGAGAAATTATATAATTTCTATATAATAGTTTGTATATATAATAATAATTTCTATGTATAATTTCTATTAGGTAATAGTTTTTTAATAGCTAGAGCATCCCTACTCCAACTAAACATGTTAAAACAGATTTGAAGGGGTCTCAGGTTATCATCAGCTCCTCCAAAACCCAAATGTCTCTATCTAATTCTGGGAAGAGGTGAAGATTTGTCCTTCTGTACATTCCGCACAGCTCCTGGGTGCTGTTAAATAAATGGTTGCTTTGTGCGTGGTAAAATCACGTCCTGGGTTTAGTGGCAGAATCTGCGGACAAAATCCTAGCCGCCCTTACCAATTCTGCCACCAGATGGCAGCAAGTCACCTCTGATGGGATTGCCCTACAACTAGGGACGGCTGCTGGGGTGGGTGCTGGGGAATAAATAGGGATGAAGAGGCCAGGGAAGGTGTAGGGATGGTGTCTTGATATGGAGAATCCTTTGCAGAAAAGGGAAAATCCTGCCAGAAGTATAACTCAGCTTTTCCTGCCCACAGCTTCATAAAACATTTTGTATGTACAATGTTCTCATTGATAAACACAATTTAAGAGTATCTTTCTACATATCTGTATTTCCTCTTGACTTTTTATCCACAGTCATTCTGAAATAATATAAGCTTATTTTGCTTTTATGGCCGGACTCCTCTTACAAACTTAGAGACTTCTAGTTGGTTCACAAAAGGCATGTAAGACTATGAAGTCGGCTTTCCTCCTCATTGAAGAAACACTTACGGCATTTATTGGGGACCTACTTTGTACCAAGCATTTTACATGGCAAATTCCTTTTCTTTCTCACAATTGCCTTGGGAAATAGTTTCCATTAAACCCATTTTACAGGTGAGAAAACTGAGATACAGAGAGAAAAATAACTGGTCTCCTAATAAGTCAGTAGCAGACTATGGGTCTGAACCCTTAGACTGTTTGGGATCCACACTCATGCATGTGTCATAGGGGTTCTCAACATTGGCACTACTAACATTTTGGACCAGTTAATTTTTTGTTTGCAGGAGTGAGAAGGCCGTGGTTATCCTGTATATTGCTGGATGTTTAACAGCCAACTGGCCTCTACTCACTAGATGCCGGGACCACCCCATCTACCCTACTTGTGGGAACCAAAAATGTCTCCAGACTTTGCCAAATGACCCCGGGAGGCAAATGCATCACCACCGAGAGCCATTGATACATTGAAGCTTTGGCTGTAGACCAGTGCTTCCTCAGAGCAGGGAGATGGGGCTCTGCCCGGCATGGGCTTTTGAGAGTCATGGAAATGCCCACCCAGAACAACCCTAGCCTTCCGAAACATATTCCATTTTTCCAGAGCCTGTGTGGGTTTCCCGTCAGTTCCCCCAGCTGATGGCATGTACACTCTGAAGGGTGGTTCAAGGTCTGCTGAGGTGGGAGGGAGTGGGCGGGGCTGGCCAGGCCAACTAGATTGTTTGGACCAAATCTGTGTATGAGCAACTTTGGAGAAGGGTGATGGTGTTGGAGATGGGAAGAGAAGGGTAGTGGGCTGTGGGACAGGGATCCCATTTTTTTTTTTTTTTTTAAGATTTTATTTCTTTCTTTGACAGAGAGAGAGACCAGCAGAGGGAGAGGGAAAAGCAGACACCCACTGAGCAGGGACCCTGATTTGGGACTTGATCTCAGGACCCTGGGATCATGGCTTGAACCAAAAGCAGACACTGAGCCACCCAGGCGTCCCTCCATTTGTATCTTGACTCAGTTTGCAAATTAGGACAGTCCTGCTCCAGACCCCAGCTGCTGGCATAGCTGGTGGGAGATGTGGTTGTGGGTCACACATTCTGATGTGTCTGTTTGAAGATTTTAGGCTTGCCATCTTAGGCAACATAGAAAGGCTCTTGGGGTTCCAGACTCTCCAGAAGCACATTTTCTGGGGGGAAATGTTCACTTTATTTACATTTCACTTGGTGGTCACACAAAGAAACAGTTGTTACCATATTTCTCCTGGAAAAGCAGCAAGAAGTCAGACCAATAGAGGCACTTGGAGAAGTGGGTGTATTCAGCTCTGCAGAGGAATAGTCAAAATCCTGGGTCCTCCCACCCCCCGAATTGAACAATCTTTACTATCTTCACATTAAAATGACTTCTTGATATACATGGTCTCAGGTGATGTAGGTGCAGAAATGTTTTAATTCATTTGCAATTACTTAAATCACAAAGTCTATCCATAATCTCTATCAATGCATATTTTAGTGTTGTTTTCAGGTTTTGTAAAAGATTTTATTTATTTATTTGTCAAATAGAAAGAGGGAGAGCCGACATAAACAGGGGTAGCAGCAGGCAGAGGGAGAAGCAGACTCCCTGCCTAGCAGGGAGCCCGAAGCAGGACTTGATCCCAGGACCCTGGGATCAGGACCTGAGCCAAAGGCAGATGCTTAACTGGCTGAACCACCCAGGAGTCCCTGTTTTCAGTTTTTTGAACACTACAGGTAATCCATATCAGTTGGCAGAGGACCCCTTATTCATTTACGGTGGCTCTACATGCTGGAATCCAAAGCAAACATCACAATCAGGAGCAAGTTTAAAAAATGAGCCAAGATTAATTTCCTTATTTATTCATGTAACAAATATATTCTAAGCACATAGTAGGTGTTGGTGCTGGGTTAGGCACTGGGTAATAAAAATACATGTTTTGACTCGTGAAGATGTCCCTTATGGAACATCGAGCTTAAAAAACCATTTTACAGTGTACAATACAATCGTAGACATGCTGTCGTGTATTTATGTAAGTGTAATAGGAACTACTTCCTCAATGCTGGGACTCACTGTGCCTGAAAAATGAGGCTAAGCAGTCATACATGAGAATTTCACTTAATTCGTATGATGAGTGAGGTTTAGGGAGGTTACGTCATACACACACCCTTAAGTTGCACAGTTGGCATCGACTCTAACTACAGAGTCCGAGCTCACTGTCGTTGTGCTTTATAGCTTTCTCCAAAACATCGACACACAAGGAAGAAGGGATCTGTGCTGTCAGGATTATGGAAAAATTGCACAGCTCCTTTCCCTGTTCTCTGAATTTTGAATGAACTTTGTAGTCAATTCGTCAACTTCCAGAAAAAAAAAATGGTGGTTTTGATTAAGATTGCATTTAATTTACAGAAGACTGGGGGTAGAATTACTTTCTCTACAATTTTCAGAATTCCTGTCTAGTAATGTGGCAAATCTTTCCATATACATTCAAGTTATTTCTGCCCTGCCCTTAAATTAAGTGTGGCGATTTCAAATGCATAGATTTTCACACCTTTCTTGTTAAGTTTAATTTCAGGTCTGGTGGCTCTTTTAAAAAAATGGACTTTCTCTCCAGTTTCTTTTTCTAACTGAGTATTTCTGTTCTAAGTCAAGGTAATTGATTCTTGGGTGTTAATTTTTATTCAACCACTGCATCGAGTCATCTCATTTGTTTTTAAATTGAGGTAAAATTCATACAACACTCAGTGAACCGTTTAAAAGTTCAACAATTCGGTGCCATGCAGCACGTTTATAATGCTGGGCAAGCACCGTGCCCAGGTCCAAAACACTGAATCCCCTGAAATAAAACCTCTGTCGGTTAAGCTATTGTTCCCCACAATTTTTTTTTTTTTTTAATTGAATTTTAGAAGCCAAGGCTGTGAAGCCCATGCGTATCTTCAGGTCAGGTGGCATTGCCACGGGCTGGAAGGGGTTGGGATGGCGCTGTGAGGAAGCGGGCTCCTCCCTCGTGGGAAATCCACAGATCCGGGATTTTTCCACTGCAGCTTCTCCCTCGGATTCCGCCCTTCCTTCTTTGCAGCTCACCTTCCCCACGTCCACGATCAAGAGGAGGCGTCTCGCTCAGCCGGGTTAGCTCAGTCAGTTAGGACTAACACCTCAAATTCCCCGGATTTTGCCTGGAAAGCCCTGGATGGGTGTTTTGGGATGCCCCAGGTGGGGAGATGAAATGATCTGAGGTTCCTGCGAAGGCTCGGACACCCTCTGCCTGGTCCCCAGCCTGCTTGAAAATAAATAGTCTGAGATATTGCTGCTGAAGTGACCCTCAGACCTCCGTTGGCCGGTCACAAGCCTGGCTCTGGCTGCCAAGGATAATTGGTGCTTCCGCACGGCTGGCGCCGAGCTACGTGCTGCCAGGGCGGCCAAGAAGCCCTGGGGCGTGGGGAGGGCAGCGCGGGTTGCGATCCTCCACTCGCGGGGACATTTGCATAATATATGCGTACAACCTGCATAAGCTGAAATATAGTCCCAATTCCATGTAGGTAAAATTCCCTGTTCTTAAACAAACAAACAAACAAACAAACAAAAAACCAAAGAAACAAAACAAAACAAAAAACCCTTGTCTTAATAACGCAGGTCATGTATGAGCACCCTTGCGATGTTTTCACTGTTATTTTACATTTGTCTTTTGTTTTGTTTTTAAAGATTTTATTTATTTATTTGACAGAGATCACAAGTAGGCAGAGAGGCAGGCAGAGAGAGAGGAGGAAGCAGGCTCCCTGCTGAGCAGAGAGCCCGGTGGGGGGCTCCATCCCAAGACCTTGAGACCATGACCTGAGCTGGAGGCAGAGGCTTAACCCACTGAGCCACCCAGGTGCCCCTTACATTTGTTTTTTAATTTTATTTCTATCTCTGGGCACGGGGATGGTGTGTGTGTGTGTGTGTGTGTGTGTGTGTGTATCTGGGTGCCATGACCTGTGCTTGGCACTGGAGACATCAGGACAATGTCTTTCATGTCTTCAATGAGCTCCCAGTAGGGACGATGAGAAACTCCCTTGGTCTCCCAGCTCCACGCCCTGTGACTCCTCTCTCTCTCTTTGCTCACAGGCTGCCCCAGTGGGGTTGTAGCCCTGGGTTAGCCAGGGCGGGCAGAATGAAGTGTGGGGTGAAGTGGTCTTGGGGATGGAGAGCGGGCTCCCCCTGGGTCACAGTGGCCCGGAGACTTGGGACTTCTGCTCTGTGTGTGGAAACCCTGTGCTCTCTGAGCCTCTGCCTTGGGCTTTGGTATCTGTTGTACACTGGATGTTTGTGGTCCCCCCCACCCCCCAGAATTCCCATGTTGAAGCCCTACCCCCCGTGCGCTGATAATTCAGAGGTCCATAAACATGTCACGATCTTCTCTTGCTGTGTTCATATTTTTCCTTGCAAAACCCACAGTTTCTCCTTCCCGAAAGTGGTTGCTGGTGAATGATAAGCTTTATCATGATAAAATGTCCTTCTTTGTTTCTTTTAACATCACTTTGGGAGGTGATTAGGATTAGATGAGGTCAAGAGGGTGGAGACCCTAGCATGGAATTAGTGCCCTACAGTAGGCGGCACTAGTCTCCGGAGAGGCTGCTTCCCTCTCTGCTCTCTAGTTAGGACTAGTAAGGACTAGTAGGACTAGTAAGGACTTCGAGGAAGTCCTTACCCTGAAGAGTGCTTGCACCAGAACTCCCCAGATCTTTGTCTTCCAGCCTTCAGAGCTGTCAGAAATAAATTTCTGTGGATTGTTAATGACCTATTGCTGTGATACTAGCCCAAGTGAACTGAGCTAGGATCTAATGCTGGTGGTACTATGGGCTTGCATCTAAGCAGCAGTGGGTGAGGGCAGGAGACTGATCTAGAAGACATTCTAGATGACGCCTGGACTGGCTTATTCAGTTCTCCTTTTCATCCCCTCCCCAAGCAACCTCGGAGTCCATGCTAATGGCTCCTGCTGGTTGAACTCTCCCACCCTCCCTCTGCCATCCCCTCGCTTGCTCTCTTTTTCTGTTTCATGTTCTTCCGTGACCATTTAAATGAAAATTTCTGAAAGATTTAATGCGTTAATTAAGTATTCAACAATTTGCCAAAGATCTTACTGTATTGTGGACGTAGCCATCAACAGCAACCGTGCTGCTCATAGAAAACAGAGCGCGACAAGGTTTAAAATGGGATCAACCTACAGGGAGCTACAATGCAGGTAAGATGGTCCCTCAAGGGGAGGACTGGAACCCAGGACCCAGGTCATGAGATCTTAGACATGTTACCTCATCTTCATGTGAAGTCTAGAGCTCTACCTACATGTAAGCCAACAGGAAAATTCTGGGAACTTTTTTTTTTTTAAGATTTTATTTATTTATTTGACAGAGAAAAAGCATGAGCAGGGGGAGCAGCAGAGGGAGAGGGAGAAGCAGATCCCCATGCGAGGCTTGATCCCAGGACCCCAGGATCATGAGCAGAGTTGAAGGCAGCCACTTAACCAACTGAGCCACCCAGGTGCACTCTCCTGGGAACCTTTTTGACCATGATTTTAACTGGAATAGATTCACCTTGTATCATAGAAGTGCGGTTGTCAAGAGATGTTGGCAGATCAATATTCTGTCCTTCCCCTGCATTTGTCTTCCTTTTCAAACTTTTATAATATATTTTTAAAATTTTATTTATTTATTTGACAGAGAGAGATCATGAGTAGGCAGAGAGGCAGGCAGAGAGAGAGGGAGAAGGAGGTTCCCCGCTGAGCAGAGAGCCCGATACGATACGGGGTTTGATCCCAGGACCCTGGCCAGGATCATGACCTGAGCTGAAAGGCAGAGGCCCAACCCACTGAGTCACCCTTTTTAAACTTTTAAAATGAAATTCTCACCCACACTTCCCTGTAGCCTCACCAACAGAGTAGGTAGTTGTGGCAGACTGCAGGTGTCAAAGGTGGCTACAACATTGTCTAGTCACTATCCCACATGTTCTTCTGAAACCTACTCCTCCAGCAGGAGGTGAAACCTGTCTCTTTGCTAGAAACTGTGTCGGCCTTTGTCATTACCGTGGCCCATAGAGCGTGGTGCAAATGGTGTAATGACTTCTAAGAATAGTTCCTAAAAATGTCATGATCTTCTATTGCCATGTTCATATTTTTCCTCGTAAAAGCTGCAGTTTTTCCTTTCTGAAAGTGGTTGCTATAGATTAATAACTTTATAGCTCCACGGTAAATTATAAGCTTTACCATTATAAAATGACCTTCTTTGTTTCTTCTAATGTCACTTTTTTTTTTTAATGGATTTACATAGTCCTGGTACACCTTTGTGCATTTCAAGATTGTTAACCCGTCCAAATCCCTGTTTAGGTATGTCTTTTACATAGTGTGGGTTTTCCCCTTTGCTTTGTTGACCAACCTAAACATTTTTTCTTTTATTAGGTGAAGTAAGCATATTTACACAATTGGTCACACAATGATCAAAGTTCCGCTCAGTTCTGTTGTATATTGTATGTCATAAATCTATTTTATTGTTCACATATTTTGTCATATATCTTTAACTGCGTGGACTTTTTCATCTCTCTCTCAATATACCTTTTGGTATTTCGGAAGGTTTTACTTTTCTTCTAACAGCTATCTTTATTTATTTATTTTTCAAAAAGATTTTATTTATTTATTTGACAGACAGAGATCACAAGTAGGCAGAGAGGCAGGCAGAGAGAGAGGAGGAAGCAGGCTCCCTGCTGAGCCTGCTTCCCACCCCACCTGGGTGTTATAGAAGAAATATTCTTGAGTTCTTGCATGTTATTCAAGTTTACCTGTGGCCTTGATGCCTGAAGGTCAGTTTGGCTGGGTACAAGAGCCACAGTGCTCATGTTCTTTTCCTGGGTGTCTTAAATATGTCATTCCATTGAATTTTGGCAAAAAAAAAAGAAATTGCTGCTGGAATGTCCGATGACAACCTTATTTTCTTTCCCTTAAAAGTGATTTGATCTTTTTGCTCAGATATTCAAATATCCTTTTCTGTTCCTACTTTTTTAAGTGAGTGGAGTATTTTTCGAGAGAGGGTTGAGTCAAGAGTTTCTTCTTGGCTCTAGAACTCCTTCCTTGGTTGTTCTTTGCAAAATGATTAAAAAAAATAATGACCTGCTGTTTTTTGAGACTTGTTTGCTCTGACTCCCTCTTCTGTTTTGATATTTTCTCTCCTTTGCTCCTTGTGTCCGATCCTGTTCCAAACCAGGCCTTGCCAGCACTTCCGCTTCCTGATGGGGCTTTCTCTGGAAGCGGGTGTGGCTTGTTAGTTTGGGGAGGCTGTGGGCTCCCGTGCCATCAGTCACCGCTGCGCCATGGCGCCCTGTCCAGACCCGTGAATTGGGTCCTCTCCATTTCAGCTACTTAGGCTTAGGTTAACTTGCTGCATTTCCAGTGAGTTTTGGGAATTTGGGAAGGAGGAGACATCATGGTTTTTTGGGATACCTTGTCTGGTGCAGTTGCAGATGTTGTCTCTGGGTCTCTGACTTGGCTGTCTTGGTTATTCCGTATGCCTCGAGGGGACTCATGGAAGTTTTGACAACTGTGGTTCTCCCATCATTTTCTCAGAAGCCCTTCTCTTACCCTCACTTTTTGTTTATTTATTTATTTATTTGACGGACAGAGATCGCAAGCAGGCAGAGAGACAGGCAGAGAGAGAGGAGGAAGCAGGCTCCCTGCTGAGCAGAGAGCCCAACGTGAGGCTCCATCCCAGGACCCTGGACCCTGGGATCATGACCTGAGCGGAAGGCAGAGGCTTTAACCCACTGAGCCACCCAGGCACCCCTTACCCTCACTTTCTAATAGTCCCCTTTATTCTTTAAGAAAGTTTCAGATTTACAGAAATATTGCAAAGAGAGTACAGAGAGTTCCCGTATACTCTGCACCCTGGTTTCTCTATTAACCACATCTTACATTGGTATGGTACATTAATTATTGTTATGAAACCAACATCAGTGTATCATTATTCATTAAAGTCAATATTTTATTCAGATTTCCTCAGTTTTCCCCTAGTGTCCTTTTCCTGTTCTAGGAGTCCATCTAGGTTACTCTATGACCCATGGTCCTCACACTTCTCCAGGCTTCCCTTGGCTGTGACCCTGTCTTCCCCTGTTTTTGAGGAGAACCGGTCAGGTATTTTGTAGAATGTTCCTCACTTGGGATTTGTCTGATATTTTTCTCATGATTAGAGTGCGTCTATGGGTTTTTGGGAGGAAGACCACAGACATAAAGTGCCATTCTCCTCACATCAAGTCAAGGGTACCTGCTTCCCTGTTTCCTTGCTCATTCTGATTCCTCTGCCCCACTCAGAGAAGCCAAGACTCACCAAACTTAGATCGCAGAAGAAGAAAATGACGGAGCCAGGAGTTGAACCCAAACTCTGTCTGTCTGACCTTGGAGCCTCTACCCTTAACCACTCTGCCACGCTAGGAATTGATTAATTAATTTAGCAAAGGCCCCACACCACCCTCTTCTTTCTAGTTGCACACGGTCTCCTCTCCCCAGAGCTCCTCTCACAAGGGGTCATGCATCCCTTTTATCCTTGCTTTAAATGGAAGACGTCCACTCTTCCTCCCCGTCCAGGGGCCAGGCCATTTCCCCCTTGCCCGCCTCCCCCCATCAGGTCACAAAGAGGCCCCGTGATGAATGGGAAGGGAAAGCGGAAGGAGAGGGAGGGGGGCACGAGGAGAGAAGGGGGAGGACGAGGGGGAGGAGGATGGAGCTGGGGGGGGTGGGGGCAGAGTGGCAGAGCCACAAACCTTAATTTAATCACAGGGCCCCATGCTCAATTTAACAGACACAAGGGCTCAGAATGGGGTCCCTGTGTGGCGGTGGGGCAATCAGCCGGCTGCAGTTCCTGGGAAAGCATTAATTGCGGATGACAATGTGTAAACAGTGGGGATGAATGGAGTGTGCAGGTGTGAGCCGCTGGGGCCAGCTGGGGCTGTTTTCACACGAGCTGAGCTGCGGCTCCTTCACTGCTGACCTGCTCCCCAGAACCAGATTAGCGGCAGCAGTCGGGAAACCGTTGAGGGTGTTGGGGTTTGGCAGGGAGCAAGTGGTCTGGAGCAGAGGGGAAGACGCGGGGGGAGGGTCTGGGAGGGCAGAGGCCTGGGAGAACCGCAGAAGGCGCGTGCGTGTCTGTGCACGCGTGCACACCCGCACGGCCTGCCTCTGGCCAAGCTCTACGCAGGCTGCCGGCTCTCTGGAAAGCCAGGCTGGACTTCTGACAGCTTATTGCAGTGGCCTTGGGTCTGGGCTTGGGGCTGCTGGCTGTCTGGGCGAGGAAGCTGGACATGTCTCCTTGAGGTTATGAGGTCCAAGGGTCCGAGGGTCCAGAGATGTTCTTGGGGGAAGGCTCTGAATCAGCATGGGATGTCCAGCCTGATTTGTGTGGGAGGGCGGCGGTGGTTGTGGGGAATTGAAGTGATAATGAGAGGAAGATCCGGAGAAGCCTGGGCATTCCGACACCTTGCGTCTGAGCATCCCAGAGCTCCTTCCCAAAGCTGTCCCACCTGCCAGATACCAAAACAGAGGCCCCTAGTGCTTAGGACAGGAGTGAGGTCTCTGGGGGCCATGGCTGGCTCCTGGAATCGGCCTGGTGCACTTAGAGCAAGCGAGGCTAGCTGTGGGCACATGACACCCTACCATGATGACAGTGTGACTTACTAGTAGGGATTCTACGTACTGAGCTCAAACATTGTGCCTCCATAAACCCGTGGGTCTGCTTCATAAGTGGCTTCGTGTAGCTTTCTCATCATCTCAGTTTTGTTGTGACTCTCTGGGGACAAAGGCAATGTCCCCCACCTCTCTTGTCTCTCGCCTGATTCATAGAACTCAGTTGGGCCCCCAGGAATCCCAGGGGTTCAACCTTTATTCTGTAGGCAGAATAGGAGGTCCATGCCTGTTTTAGGGACTTGATTGTCCCTACCCAGTGTGACAAGTCAGAGAGTAGGGGGATGGCTTGGCAGAAGGTTTGAATGGGTCATGAGAAACCAGGTGAGGCATGAGGACAGGTGAGGCAGTAGATTTGGGGAGGAGGGGGATGAGTGGGGAGACCTTGAGGAGTTGAATTTCTAGGACTTCTGGGGTGTGTCAGCCCAGGGTTCCGGTTTGAATGGCTGGCCAGGTGGTGGCAGCAGTATCTGTGTCCCTGGCGGGGAATGAGGCTGGTAGTGGAAGATAACAAGTTGAATTTGGAATGACTTTCTTTCCGATGGTCATTGTGAACTGAAGATTGGTAAAAGTGAGGAACTAAGAGCCAAACATCAGCCCCATGCTGATGTTTCCGGAAGGGCCATCAGCATGCAGCGCCCCCACGTCCAGTCTCAGCTGAGCATCCTGGGCCAGGCTGTCTCCAGCAGGGAGTGCTCCCGCTCTGGGGTGCTCCTGCTCTGGGGTGCCAAGCTCATTCTGAACACCTGCTGGAGCTGGGCCTGGAGCCAGGGCACGGGCAGGGTAGGTTGGTGGTGCAAACTGGCGACGGGCTCAGGAGAGGGGGGAAAAAATCAAGTTGGCATTGAAATATCTCATGCATCAGCCAAGGAAAACAGTACACAGATGCGAATTGAACTCAGAATCCTGAATCTGTGTTTTCTTCAGGTAGCCTGTTCAGTCCCTCCCTGCTGCTTGTTTTTATTGCTTTTTTCCCCCCCTTTGATAGAGAAATTACTTTTTTCTCCTGCAAGGCCAGGCACCTGAAGTGAGTTTGAAAAGTGAAGCAACTCTCCAACCAGAGGAAGGACAATGGTAACTTTCTGTATTTTGGAGTCATTTTCCTATTTTAGTTTTAAAATAATGGTTTCTAGTATTTATTTTTTATTATTTTTAAAGATTTTATTTATTTATTTGACAGACAGAGATCACAAGTAGGCGGAGAGGTGGGCAGAGAGAGAGGAAGGGAAGCAGGCTCCCTGCTAGGCAGAGAGCCCGATATGGGGTTTGATCCCACGACCCTGGGATCATGACCTGAGCCGAAGGCAGAGGCTTAACCCACTGAGCCACCCAGGCACCCCAATAAACTGCACTATTAAAGGCACATTAGTTAATGAATGATACTGATACATTTTCATTAAATAAAGTCCATATTTTATTAAGGTATTTCTAATTTTCCCGTTATGCCCTTTTTCTGTCCCAGGAGCCCATCCAGAACACCACACTACATTTAGTCTTCATGTGCCCTTGGGCTTCTCTTGCCTATGACATTTTCTCAGACTTTCCTTGTTTTTGGTGACCTTGACACTGGCGAGGAATACTGGTCAGGCAGTTTGGAAAATGCGCTCCCCACTTTGGGGTTTGTTTGATCTATTTCTCAAAATGAGATCAGGTTCTATGTTTTTAGAAGACCACAGAAGTAAAGTGCCTTATTGAATATAAGCAAGTGGAATTAACTTAAGCATTAAATACAATTAAAATTTAACTGATTAATGAAAGAAAAAAAAAGAAGTAAAGTGCCATTCTCATCACAACATACCAAAAGTACTTACTGTTAACGTGCCGTATCACTGTTAATGTTGACCTTGATCACCTAGCTTAGGTTGGGTTGGTCAGGTCTCTCCACTGTGAAGTTACTTTTTCAATCTCCCTTTCTATACTGTACTTTTGGAAAGGGAGTCGGCATGGGTGGCTCATGCTTAAGGAGTGGAGGTTTATGTTCCTCCCGTTTGAGGATGGACTATCTACATAAATTATCTGGAATCTTCTGTGTGGTAGATTTGTCTCTTTCCCCCATTTATTTAGTCAATTATTTATTTGTATAAATACTCTTGTATATTTACTTTATACTTTGGGATATAATCCCACACTGCATTTTGTTGCGCAAAATATTCCAACTTTGGGCATAGGGAGATCTGTCAGTTAGATCCCATCTTTGTGGTCACGTGGACTTTTTCAGGGACATGAGCTATCAATTACTTCTTAGACCAACCTTCAGTTTAGATCAGGGTTTCTGTTACTTGTAACCAAAAGATTCTTAATAAATCTTTTTTTTTTTTTTTAAGATTTTATTTATTTATTAGAGAAAGTGAGAGAGAACATGAGGCGGGAGAAGGTCAGAGGGAGAAGCAGACTCCCCGCAGAGCTGGAAGCCTGATTCGGGACTCGATCCTGGGACTCCAGGATCATGACCCAAGCTGAAGGCAGTTGCTTAACCAACTGAGCCACCCAGGTGCCCTAGATTCTTAACAAATCTTAAAAGAAGAGAGAGTCCTTAGGTTGCATTATGTGTTGAAAATCTCTCATGTTTCTTATGTCAGTGCAGCTAAAATGACAATATTACACTGGAAAGCACCAATCCTCCCCTGGGCTACGGCGGCCTCCTCGCTGAGCACTGTAAGAGAATCAGGAGGCTCGGGAGATTGGGGCTGTGTGTGGTTCAGGTTCCAGCCTTGTGGTCTTAGACAAGTCATGTAATCTCTGGGTTATAAAAATGGCGCAGAGATGAGAAGGGATTAAGTGACATCACATCATTGTGATTTGATCCAGAGGCCAAGACTGTGCCTCTCATCTGCTAATAAACCAGCTACTGGGGAGTATAAATGAAGCTCTCAAAGCAGGGCTGCCAGATAAAATATAGGATGCTAGTTAATGTCATATAAATGATGAAGAATTTTTGTTTAAGTAGGTCACAAATCGTGCATGGGGATATTTTTACACTAAAAAAAAAAATTCACTGTTTATCTGAAATTCAAACTTAATTGGGTGTCCTGTAGCTTTATTTGCTAAATCTCTGGCAACCCTACCTCAAAGGCCCTCCCATTCTTAGGTTCCTCTGGGCATGGACTGCTGGAGTCTGCAACTCCAGCTCCACTGATGAAGGAACGAGAACTGCGTAGTGTTTGGGGAAGAGTAGGATTTTGCGGTCAGACCATCTCGAGTTCAAACCTCTGCTCCACTGCTTTGGGCAAGTTGCTTAACCCTTTTGAGCCCAGTTTCCATACTTCATTGTTCAGTGGGTTGATAATTCCTAGATGCCACGATAACCCTTTCCAGGAATGGAATGAGCCATGGGTCTGACACCTGTGGGCACTCCATCAAAGGTGGCTGCTACAGGTGTTACTTTTATCTGGACAAATGAGCAGAAAGTCCTGAGAGGGCAAGAGAGAAGATTCAAGGTCATGGTTATGCACCCTCACTCCCAGTCTGTGCCCTTTTCCGATACAGCAGGAATGCCAAATCCCAGAAGCAGAGGCCAGGGTGTCAATGGGATGTGGGGCTCTTTGCTAAAGATCAGCACCTCCCTGGGGTCCAGCTTTCCAAGGTCTTGGGGTCCTTCAGGAGGGCCTGAGGTTGAAGGCAGGAGTCTGTTTTGGTAAGGATCTAGAAGCAGCTATCTGAGAAAACTACTTCCTAGACGGGGAGGCTGGCCTTAACCATTCAGGAGCAAGGCTGGTAGGTAGAAATGATGATAGTTAAATTTATTGAGCACTTAGTATGTGCCAGGAACTGTTTTAACATACCCCCCCATTTTAAGATATAACTGGTAGATAACATGGTATTAGCTGAAATACACTTTAGCCAAATAATGACTTGATATATGTACATAGTACAAAATGATTATCACAAGTCTAGTTAACATGTATCAGTTCACATAGTTACAATGTTTTTCCTTGTGTTGAGAGCTTTTAAGATTTATTCTTAACAAGGGTGCCTGGGTGGCTCCGTGGGTTAACGCCTCTGCCTTCGGCTCGGGTCAGGATCCCAGGGTGCTGGGATCAAGCCCCGAATCGGGCTCTCTGCTCAGCAGGGAGCCTGCTTCCCTTCCTCTCTCTCTGCCTGCCTCTCTGCCTACTTGTGATCTCTGTCTGTCAAATAAATAAATGAAATCTTAAAAAAAAAGATTCATTCTTAATAGGTTTCTGATATACATAGAATACCATATTAATAATGATAGTCACCATGCTGTACATAACATTCCCAGAACTTACTTATCTTATAAGCAGAAGTTTCCAGCTTTCGACCACCTTTACCCATTTTAACCACCGCACCTTACCCTGCCTGCTGCCAGCAACCACCACTCCATTCTTCGTATCAATGAATTTTTGGTTTTCTGTAGATTCCCATGTAAATGAACTCATACAGTATTTGTCTTTCTCTGACTTCTTTCACTTAGCATAATGCCCTCAAGGTCCATGCATGATGTCACCAATGGCGGAATATCTTTTTTATGGCTGAGTAATATTCGTGTGTGTATGTGTGTGTGTGTGTTTGTGTGTGTGTAAATCTTTAACAACTTAGGTTGTTTCCCATGTGTTGGTTATGGTAAATAATGCTGCAATTAACATGGGTACAGGTATCTTTTTGAGATACTCAGGCATGGAATTACTGGATCATATGGTATTTCTATTTTTAATTTTTTGAGGATACTTTTCTACTGTTTTCCACAGCGGCCGCACCAATTTACCTTCCCACCAAGAGTGTGCGAGGGCTCCCTCTTCTCTACCGCCTCGCCGGCACTGATGTCATCCTTCTGATGACAGCCAGTCTGACTGAGGTGAGGTGTCACGTACTTGTCATGTGTTACTTCATGTAAATCTCACAATTCCCCCATTTTGTTGACAGGGAGACTGAGCCACAGAAGGATCAGGAAACTTGCCCAAGGTCGCACCGTAGATGGGATAGCGATGAAGTGAAGTGGTGCCCTTGCCAGGCGCTCTGCTCTGAGGGCAGGGTTTGGGAGGTCCGAGAAGGCCTACTCCTCGCCTTCCCCTTCCAGGCCCCACCAGCCTAGCAGGCCTGAAATTCACCCGAGCCTTTGGCCTCCGTCAACCAGGGGGGACTGCTGAGCGCCAGGCATCAGCTAACACGCTGGGTCTCCTGTTTCACTTAGTTCCCACAATAGCCCTCTGAGGGGATGTGATTGTATCTTCATTGCACAGAAGACTGTGAGGTTTATGCAGCTTGCCCAAGGCTGTAATTTACAAGGGCCATGATTCACATGTGAATTTCCAACTTGCAGGTGCCTGGAGGTGTCAGGGAGGGGAGGAGGAGGCCAGGGATGACCTTTCCCCTCCGTGCCAGCCCTGGGAAGAGGTGGAAGTGCCTGCCTTACCGCTTTTGATTTATAGTGGGGCAGGGGGTTTAGTTCTAGGGGTCAGCTTGGGAAGCCACTGGAGGATTCTATTTAAAAAAATGAATTTGTAATTTGTAATCGTGAAAACAAAACAACAAACCCCAGGCAAATAGGAAGACAACTTACATGTCCAACAATGGGGGAACCAGTTAACTCAATTATAGTACAAGCCCTTAATGGTGTATATTGCAGCTGCTTAAAAATGTTTTCAGACTTACATAGGAGAATGCTCCACATAAAGCAAGAGCAGGGGATCAAACTATTTACTAAACATGATCCCCTTCAGACAATGATAATTTTATCTACAGAGAAAAAGGCTAGAAGAACAGACTCTGGAACATTGGTAGTGGGTTACCTCCAGGCTGTGAAATTTTAGGGCAGTTTAAAATTTCTTAATTATACTATCATGTACTTGCCTCATAATTTGCAAATCAGTTCACTGACTCACAGCCCGCTGGAGTTGAAGGCCATCCAGGCGGTAGCCAACCAGGGCATTTTAACAACGGGGAAACTGAGGCCCACGCCTGGCCAGGAGGTTCATGCTGGCGGGTGGTTCAGGGCGTCCGAGCCCCGAGTGGGGTGAAGCCCACGCCTCCACTACGCTCGAGGGGGGCGGCCGCTTGGGGGGAGCGTGGGGAGCCCCCTCCAAGGGGCACAGCTAGAGCCCAGAAGAGCAGAGAGGGGAAGGGTGAAGGTGGGTGGGGGCTGGGTGGAAGCGAAGATTGGGGACCTTTCAAAAATGGAAACCAGATGAGCCTTTCAAAGGGGAACCCATTCTCCACGGGCGCGCTCCTTTGTTGCGGGCGTGTGAGGCGGCGGCAGCTGCGCCCTCGCCCCCAGCCCACGGCCCGATGGGGCGGACACGGATAACTGCATTAGATGCACTCAGCTCTTTTCAATGAAGCGCTCTTGTTGGCGGCACAATAGGGGGAACGGGGCAGCAACCTCGGGCCAGGCCCGGGGGCGGGGGGGCACCCTGCCCCTGCCCGCGGAGAGCCAAGAGCACTCTCATTTTTCAGGGCTGGGCTAATTGACGTTTGGCTGCCCTGTGGTTCAAACGAAAAGGCCGAGCTCCCCAAGTCCACTTCCACCGGAAATGAGTGCCCCCTCCAACGTGGGTCCGTCCCTGGGGGCACAGCCAGAGACCAAAACGCCGCTGGTCGGGGGTGGCGAGGGGGACACACGCCGCGCAGAATCCCTGCCCTGTGTTGCTTTGGCTCCTGTAGAAGGTGTCCTGAAGGTGTCTCCCAAAGGGCTTGGGCGCCCAGCCTTCAGTTTCTCCGGGAGAAATACACTTCGGGAAGGAGGCAGTTGACAGCTGCAAGTGTAAAAGACACTTTCAGGGCTGGAGGGCTCCACGCCATTAGTGATGACCAAATGCTTACATTCTTTGAGTGGTTCTCCTAAAGATAGCGCGGAACGTTGTACGTTGGAGCGGTGGGAAAAAAAAAAAAAAAAAAAAAGGAAAGCATGGTATTTCTTGTCCCCTACAATGATTTGTCGAGGAATGAACTTTTACAGGTGTGGAAACCAAGGTTCAGGGAGGTTATTGGTTTGCTGAAATGGCGCATATGAGAAATGTACACAGGGGAAGGCTGAGCTGGAGTTTGAACCCAGGTCTATTTGACTTAAAAGCAGGGTTTCCCAACGTGGGCACGACTGACTTTGTGGCCTTGAGAACTCTTTGCTGGGGGTGCTCTCTGGTGCATTACAGACAGGCAGCGTCCCTTCTAAATTTAAAAAAAAAATTTTTTTTTTTAAGATTTTATTTATTTATTTGACAGAGAGATAGATCCCAAGTAGGCAAAGAGGCAGGCAGAGAGAGAGAGAGAGAGAGAGAGGGAAGCAGGCTCCCTGCTGAGCAGAGAGCCCAATGCGGGGCTCGATCCCAGGACCTGGGATCACGACCTGAGCCGAAGGCAGAGGCTTAACCCACTGAGCCACCCAGGTGCCCCCAGCGTCCCTTCTAGATGGGGGGTAGCACCCCCCTTCCAGTTGTAGCAACCAATGTATCTCCAGACATTGCCAGATGTGCCCCTGGTAGGGGGCCGTTAGTCCCTGCTGAGAAACGCCGATATAAAGCAACTCCTGCCTGCTTCCTGGGCTGGCCAGCTGGATTTCCTTGAGATCAGCTTTTCATCTGAGGATAAAAATTGGGGAAACCAATCCAATCAGCAATGTGGGATCCTTTTCATAAAGGTTAGCCCTGTGATTTTTAGAGAGAGTGGCAGAAGATGAGTTGGCATAATCAGACAAGGCCAAATTGCCTGGACACCAGAGCCCAAATTCACACGGAGCGCTGGAGGCATTTTGAATTGGCTGTTTGTCTGGAGTGGCCCTCAGCCCCCCTCAACTGCTCTCCTCCTTTCTTTCTGCCAAGACCGTCCCACAGAGGGGGAGCCAGTCTCCTTCCTCCGTTCACTCTGCCAAAGAAGCGAGAGTAGCCTGGGTGGCTAGAAGGGCTAAACCATGAGGGAACGCAGCCAGGGAAGGCAAGAGGAAGAAAGATGATGTCACCCATGCAAAATAGAGCCTGAGGCACATGGTGAAGTAAGACGGACCTTGTCACAGCCACCAGCTCCCCCGGTGCCCACTGTGATGAGAAGGGCCTTTGCCCTGATTTTCACAAGTAAATGATCACAGCCTTCTTAGCTGCGACTTGGGAGTGTGATGCTTCCTGGGCTTGGCGCTGCTTGAACTTACTACTAAATGGTTCAAACCCCCCACCTCCTGGGTCCCCAGAGCTACTCAGGTCTCTCAAAAGCCACTCCCCGCCTCAGGGCCACACTGAACTGGGGCCTGTTTCAGTTCAACTGCCTCCTTCTCATTAGGTAGAGTTGATTCGTAACTGGGCACCCTCCTATTTGTTTTCCTGAATCTGACCTTCCTCCTGCCCAAATGGCTGCATTGACTTTTTACTGGAAATGCCATTTGTAAATGCAATGTAAATGACCTCTGGAAGAGTGTCAGGTCCGCAGGGAAGTCAGAGGGCCTCTAGGCTTTAGGATTGTCCCTGGCACCCTCCCGGCCGGCAGTTCCTGGGTGGCAGTGGCGGGGTGGGGGGTGGTGGGTGGCTCAGAGACTTGGGGTTTATCCTTTTTTGATTGAGCTCCATCAAGGGACTATAGAGGATAAGGGTTTAAGGAGTTACGAGAGAAGAACAGGCATGTGGAAAGAAAGGAGGTGGGAAAGTGGGGTAGTAAAGAGCCAGCAACATTTCAGATAACAAAGGGCTGGGACTTTGGATAATTGAATTTTGTCTTTGTATCAAGTATTTGGGGTCAGCCTAAAACCACGCGTGTTTATCACCTGCATTCACACACACAGACTTAGTTTCGTTTGGCACAGGATCCACGCCCTTCTGTTTTCCTTTTTATGTTCCCAATAATATATATTTGGTGGCCACAGCTTCCTTCTAGAGGGACCATATCAAAAAAAGAAGATGGGAAAACAAGTGTGTGCGAACACGTGTGTGCATGTCTCTACCATATGTAACCGCTTCTTTTCTTCGCATGCCGCCTCCCCCGGGTGGTTCACACTTGCCCTCCTTTTGCTGAGATAATTTGCACTCTCCAACTTCATTAGTTGCAACCCCCTCCTGCCCTGGAACAAAAAATGGGGCCAAACTGTTCAAAAGAACACATGGAGACCCCATTAATGCTGGCCCTAATTGTGCCAATTCAACCCCCTCAATAACTCTAATTAAAACCTGTCTTGTGTGGGGCGCTGAATGGCAACACAGCTGTCATTCCAAACAATCACAGAGCAGAGCTATAGGAGAAAAAAAAAAAAAAGGTCTCTACATGCGATTTTTGGTGGTGGTTGTTATGGAAAGGGTCAATGGAGAGGATTAAGACAGGGGTGCAGTCAGAGTGGGGAACCTTGAAAAAAGTCTTCTATGTCAGGTCACAGTTTGAAATCTGAAGACCTTTAGCTTTTCCCCCCAGCTCCCCCCTCCTTCTCCTCCCCGCAGGCAGGAACACCTGCAAACCGACTGGAAGGGGCCATGACCACCAGACACATGGATACCACAAGTCGACTCAAACATCTGAAAGAAAAGGAAAAAAAAAAATCCAACCAACAAAACCGCACACCAAAAACCGAGAAGGAGTTTTTTTTCTCCGCTTTCACCCTCGTCATTTTAGTATCCAGCTGCACTTTGCTGGGCACCGTAAATAACTCTGCAATTACATTAATTGGTTGCATATTTGTTGACACTGAGGGTGAAGCCCTTGAGGTTGGGGGAGGTGGGTTTCAGCTACAACTTAACACTCCTCCACTCTGCCGTCCCTCTGAAGCTGATTTCCAACCACCCCGTTCAGTTTTTCCACAGGGAGGAAAGCAGCGGGCTGACAGACCCATTTCTGAATAAGCTTTGACAGCTCCCATTGAGACTCTTGTCCCCTCTGCTGGCTGTCCCAGGATCTGTTTGTTGGTGCGCGAGGTCAGAAGTGAGATCCCACTATGGGAGGACTTGAGGGACGGGTTTCTGGCAACACTTGATGGAGTTTAATTCCCTTTGGAGGCAGGGGGTGTGCTGGGTTCATTGTCAGCATGATAATATTGTTTAGATGGAATGAGAACCAGCTAGACCTTTGTCTGAGTCCGCAAACTCATCCGGGACTCTTCTAATGGGTTGTCCCACCCTATGAAAGTCTCTGGAATTCCAGTCCTTGGGAAGCAATAGGATCTTAGTTCTATCCTTTACTTTAGTCAGCGGGCAAGACTTGGAGAGTTCTGCTTGAAAACCTGCTCCGTGTTAGGGCTTCAGAGACCAGGATGGAGGGTGAGCAGGACAAGACTGAGTCCCAGCTGGCAGCCCAGAGTTGGCTGAGGACCAGAGACTCAGAACTCATTTCCCCTCTTGCAGAGCAACGATTGAGGGAATTCCTCTGGAGTCCCAGCCGGGGGCTGGAGGGGGAGTGAGAGTGTGTCACACACCCTGATGCTGCATCTTGGAAGTGGCCCCTGGTCAGTCGGAGCCACCCTGGAGGGGAGGGGCCTTGTCTGTCTTGCTCCTCGCTGTATCCTCGGCGCCCAGCGTGAGCTGGACACACAGGAAGCCCTCCTCTCATGTCGGAGGCTGGATGAAGCCCTGAAGTTCTGGTTTCCAGGTGCTCTGAGCTCTCAAGAAGGAAGGAATTACCTCAGGCTGAAGTCATGGGCCTCACTTCTACATGGTATGGTAGAAAGCATGCAGGCTTTGGAGCCAGCAGACCATAACTTGGATACGTTTACTTTTTAGAGCCATCGTAAGGATAGGTAAGCTCATGGAGGTAAACCCAACACAAGTAATTTCCTTTTCCTCTTTCTGTGAAGCCAGTCAGAAGAAGAACTTTTTTTAAAGATTTAATTTATTTATTTGAAAGAGAGAGAGAGAATCAGCTAGGGGGAAAGGCAGAGAGAGAGGGGGTGAAGTAGGATTCCCACTGAGCAGAGAGCCCTATGCGGGGCTCGACCCCAGGACCCTGAGATCATGACCTGAGTGGAAGGCAGAGGCTCAACCCACTGAGCCACCCAGGTGTCTCAGGAGAAGGACTTTTGGATCAAGACCTCTGAGTTCCATATTTAAATATCAATAAAAAAGACCCCACAAAATAAAGATAATATAGTCTTGCAAATTAGCAAAAGAGAAAGCAGGCTTGAGAACCTAAAAGGCAGAACAGAACTGGCCGCCCTGGGGGTGTTTGCTCTTCCCTCTACCTGGAATGCTGTGAGTCTCTCTCCTTCAGATCCCTGCTCCGACACCCTATCCAAAACAGAAACATCCCCCTCCCATCACTCTGCATGTCCCTCACCTGTTTTGTTTTCTTTATGGGGCCTATTACCCCCTGACACATAACATAGTCATTGATTTGTTACCTATCTCCTCTTATGTCTTAAGTGTTATGAGAATAGGAACTTCTTTGTTTTGTTCATGGCTGTATCTGTAGTACTTGGAATGGTTCCTGACACACCGTAGATGTTCCATCAGTATTTACTGAATGGTTGGATGGGGTAGTGACTCTCAGATCCCATAACAGGAAGAGACTCTCTGGCCCCAGATATTGGTTGGGTCGAGTTACTTCATGATAAATGCATTGTAGGAGGGTGGCCCCTCTCCCTCCGGTTCCCGACCTGGGGTTCCTAGAGCCGTGGTGAGGATCATGGTCATCAATCTGGATTCAAATGTTGGCTCCACTCTTCAATAGCAATGTGAACTTGGGACAATTATCCAGCACTTCTGAGCCTCAGTTTCCTCATCTGAAGATAGTCATGGTGGCTACCGCGCAGACTGAGGGGGGTGATTGGAGATAATGTTTGAGAAGTGTTCATGACAATTCTTGGCACCAGGTGTATGTAGGACAAATGCTGTACCGTTGGCATCGTGGTCATCACCATCTTGATTATTTTGACGCTGAGATTCCCCCATCCCCGAGAGTGGGGCTGACTTAGGCATGGCAACACCATGGGGTAATAAAATAGGGGAGAAGTGACAGAAAGGAGCGTCAACTTTTATTTTGAAATGACTCTCCCCAGCCAATCACACTCCGGGGTGGTAAGCCAAACCCCATTTTGCCATTTTTAAAAAATTCCTTTGCTCTCTTGTTTTTAAAACTTGCACTTAGTTGCCAAGGGCATAGTCACGTAGATGTGGAAGGACCGCACATTCCTCACAGACTTTATTCTCTTGAACTTGAACAGTTGGTGCAGAAGTTCCCCACATGGTATTTGGGTCATTATCACCTTGGCAAGGAATCTGATTCGTAGTCAAACCAGAACAGGTTTCTGTCCAAGGCCAGAGTAAATGCCATCCCTTCAATGAGGCCAAACAGAGGGGTCAGGACCAGACAAATCTGAGTCTTATTCCTCAGTTTCCCCAGGAGGTTGTGAGCAGGCACACCATCATTCTCTTACCAGCCACCAAGAGCTGATCTCATTTGTGGGCTAAGGACATTGCTTGCTCTGGGGCTCTCAGCTTTTGAACCTTTGGCTTCTCTAGGACGTACCAGCATTTCCCTTCTGTAGTTATTTATCTACCTGTTTGCCCTGTATCAATTATACCGTAGGATTGTATGTTCATTTATGCATGCATGTGGAGACGTGGGGTACACACATAAAACCTGGACATTCCCTGCTTTGGGGGAAGTTGGAAACAATGCAAGTTTTGGAAGTATCTGGATCTCAACTTCAAATTCTAGTTTTGCCACCTGGTAGTTTGGTGACCCAGGCCAAATCATTTATTCTCTGTAGAGCATAACTGGGGAAAAGGTCCTCGTGGAAAGTCCACTCATGTTCCACCTGTGCAAACGCCTTACGCACAGCAGGAGGAGCTCTCTTTACCTTTCCTGGCTGGAGAAATGGGGTGGTTTAAGCAGAAACTGTGTTGTGATGTCTTGCCCTATGTTTGGGCCTGTTTGTAATACTTTACAAAGCATATTGTTGAGATTTAACTAATACCTACCCTCATAAAATAATCAGGCAGCCTAAAGAGATTCCTGCAAAAAACCAAGTTTTAAAGATAGAATTAATCATATACCATAAAAGAATCAAATATTGTTTTTCAAGCCAAAACAATGACAATGGCCAAGCGATACTGCTCTAGGTTCTACTTTTCAGCCAGCCCCATTACGAGGTAAAAACAATGATCTGGCAAGGAATCAGTGACAAAAACAAACATAAATTATCTTAAGTCTACTTGAAACGTGGATTTACAGCAAGTCTCATTGAAGAGTCTTGTCTTAAGTAAATATTTTGCCTTGAAATATTAGCAAGTGATAAATTGAAGCCACGTGGTTAGTACAACATAAAAGTATCAGTTATTTCATGCTTTTCCCTTTTAAAATATTCTCTGTGCTGTGTATATAATAGAGCAGTGCAAATGGTACATTATAACTAGATATATAAATATATATAGTGGGGATGGATGCTCAAAACATTTTTAAAATTATTTATTTGAGAGAGAGAGTGTGCTAGTGGGGAGGTGGGAGAGGGGGGAAGAGCAGAGGCCGAGGGGCAAGGAGACCCCATACTGAGTGCAGAGCCCGGACACAGGGCTCGGTCCCATGACCTGAGGCCGAGAACTGAGCGAAAACCCAGAGTCACACATTTAAGTGACTGAGCCACCCAGGTGCTGCTCCACATTTTTACCGATAGAGGCATTCAGGAAAAAAAGACAGGAGCCCACCTGTGTTCCCTCGGTTGTGTATGTCACTGGAGTCACTGAGGGCGGAGGAGTAAAGGCATGTTTTCAGAGTCTGGCAGTGAGCTGGTCCCGGAGCACCACACAGTCACTGGGAAGCAGGTGTCCAGAACTTTTTTAACTGTACAGGATTTTGTTGTTGTTCCCAAGGATATAGTGGTAGCACTTCCCAGCTGTTTACTATGCCTCATGGAAACAGCCTGGATGGTTTTCTCTCCCTCTGTAGTTCAGCTTAAATAAATAAGTAAGTAAGTAAATAAATAAATAAATGGAGTGGTAAGGCCAAGGCCCAGATGTGTCCAGGAAGTGTTTCAGTCACCTCAAGAATGAAGGCCTCTAATGGTAACACTTGTACACTAATAACCAATACACTAATTACATTTAATTCATGTCTATTAAGGATTTTGAGTGTTAATCCTGTAACCCTCTTAGGAAGTAGTGTATATTCTAGAACCTAATAAAACTGAGTTTCTTTAGAATCATTCCACTCACCAGATATTTAGAAATATTCCATTAATCAGGATTTTAAGGGACGAGGCTGCTTTTCCTGCAAAGTGGGGCAAGGAAGAGAAAATTGTCCTGGAGATCAGAAAGTGCCGGGCCCCAGGCGGAGCAGGCTGCTGGGACTGAGCTGGAAGGATGGGAGGAAGCGGAGCCATGGGGGCGAGAACACGGAGAGAAAGAGAGGAAAGGCAGAGGAGGGTCTTAGGAGAGAGAGAGAGAAGCTCTGCAAAGTAGCAAGAAGGAGAAGGTGTGGGTGGAAATGGTGGTGAAGAGAGGCCTGGGCAGGAAGGGCCATGGGCTCACTACACTCTCTGCTTCTATTAAAGCCAATTAAAGTGTTGAAAATCAGATCACATGTGAAGCTTTTAACATGAATTTTTCATTACAGCGTTGGGTGGGGGTGGGGGCGGGGAGGAGGGGAGGAAGGAAGCCGGCAGCAGGGAAAGCCCCAGTCTGCCCCCTGTGGGGACGGGAGCCTCCTGCCTCTCCAGGACACGCGGGGCCCAGGCCTGTTTCCGTGCTGGGGCCCAGCAGAAACGTTGGCCTCCTCCCTCAATTACCTTCTGCCCCGCTTTTATTTCCTTTCACTGCCTACAACCCCATTCTATGGGTAGGGAGCTTGGCAGGCGGGGCCAGAAAGAAGGGGTGGTCGCCAAGGGTCCTTTGCTGGGGGTCTCAGAAGGGACACCCCCCTCAAGTCCCCCACGTTCTGCACTGGCATTGCCCATGGGAACGCAGGGTTCCAAAGCAGAAGGAGAAAAGGTGTAAGATACAGGCGCTCAAGACCCCATCGTTAACTGCCATTTGCTTCAAAACTTGGTGTGAGATAAATAGCTCAGGGACCCCGAGCAGTCAAAAATGTCTCCTTTGGATCCCGAGGAAACATCACAAGGAAGAAAAAAGGTTTGCTCCGGTGGGAAGGGCAGCTGTCAAGCCCAGAGCCTCCTTCCGCCATCAATGCACCTGCTATACTTTAGTCAAAAACACTTCGGGAGCCTCAGCCTGACGCCTGGCTCTGCTCTAGTGACCGTGTCTCCAGCCCAGAGCTTGTGGCTTCTGTTAGGTGATGCAGACAATAAACAAGTGAGCAAACACACTCTTTCAGGTTGTCCAGGTGGGGTGTAGGAACTACTCCGATCACACCTTTTATCTAGTTTTTGTCCTGGTTATAGCCTCCTTGACTGGAAAGCCCAGCAGCTGGCCGAGCTGTGGGCAAAGGGCCCCAGGTCACCCATCACCTGGCCCAAACTGTGACTCCTGTTAGCCCCCCCCCCCCCCGCCCGCCCTTGGATATCCTGCCCGGTGAAGTTCGTGGTGGAGGAAATAATTGCTTAAGTTCAAAAAGAAAGTCAAGAGGGAAGCGTGTTTGGCCGCACGGAGTACAGTGCTGATCTTTTCCCGTGGTCTTGCCTTTGACCCCTCTCTTGTCTGACTGTGGGAAGGACCAGAGGCATGGCTGGAGTGTGGGGGAGCCTGGTGGGCCAGGAGGTCCCTCTCCTTGAACTGCCCTCTCCATGCTCAGCTCTCCTCCCGCCCAGAGGCCCTCCCCTGAGCCTGGGGTTTAATCTCTGCCAGGCCTCCACACACGCTGGGCCTGCTGGTGTGTGGTCTGTCACACTGATATGCCTCAGCAGCTGGAAATCCTGAGGAGGGAAGGGGGGCACCTCAAGCATAAAACCCTGGCACTTCTCAAAACAAAACGAATGACTCCGGCTTTTAATCAGTTTAGGGCCGAGACGGAGAATCGTGTTTGGTTTTACACAGACAAAGCCCTTTTTAGGTCTCTGCTTTCAGAGGAATCTTCGATAGCCCTTTATGTAAATGGCCACGGCAGGCTGGGCAGGGGATGCTGGGAGACCAGACCGTCTGCGTGCAGGGTGGTGACTTGGTCTTCATGAACCGGACCTCAGTCTGCCGTGGCCCTTGGTATGACATACCCCCCCCCCCAGCCCCCCCCCCCGCTGCCCGTCCTGGGCTCCCAGAAGCCAGAAGCCAGAACCACAGCTTTTGGGACTGTGGCCTTAAGCTTTGATGGGTGGGCTTCTTTAAAAATGGACCACCAAATTTAAGCCTTAAGAGCTAATTTCTGTGGTAAGACAGAGCTTGCTATTTATAGAACCCCAACTGTGAAAGAATACATTTGCAAAGCAAAGAATCCTGTCCATCCTCTGTTCCCTGACAGCTGCCTTGACCAGATTTTCAGCTACCAGGATATCCTAGAAGCTGTAACAATCCTAAAAGTGACATAGTATGAAGGGCTGAACGCTGAGCCACGTCTCTGGCCCAGGGTTGCTAGATTTGGCAACAACAACAACAAAAAAGGACAGTTCACTGAATTTGAATATCAGATTAACAATGAATAGATTTTTAGCATAAGTATGTCCCATGCCATAATTCAGGGTTATGTGGCATTTGGGATGTAGTTAAAAAAAAAAAATGATTCGAGTGACGCCTGGGTGGCTCAGTTGGTTGGGCAGCTGCCTTCGGCTCAGGCCATGATCCCAGCGTCCTGGGATCGAGTCCCACATCGGGCTCCTTGCTCGGCGGGGAACCTGCTTCTCCCTCTGCCTCTGCCTGCCATTCTGTCTGCCTGGGCTCGCTCTCTCTCCCTCTCTCTCTGACAAATAAATAAAATCTTTAAAAAAAAAAAAGATTCGTTACTTAGCTGACAGTCCAATTTTAACAGGGCCTCCTGTGTTTTCCTGACAGCCCTGCTCCAGCCCTCTTGCATAAGAGCCCCTGAAAATTCTTTTCTCTCTTGGTTTCTTCTAGGTCCGCCTCTTTTTTGTGCTGGGATGCCTTGGAGACTTAGGTCTTCTGGGGCGCTGTCGTCCTTCTACGTTTCTGCCCAGTGAGAATCCCCGGGGGTTTCCGTGTGGGGCATCTCCCTGCTTTCCCTCCCTCGGTCTTACCTCTAGGTGCTGGTTTGTCAGG
Organism: Mustela nivalis; assembly: GCF_964662115.1. Classification (NCBI taxonomy): domain Eukaryota; kingdom Metazoa; phylum Chordata; class Mammalia; order Carnivora; family Mustelidae; genus Mustela; species Mustela nivalis. Next base: position 31,654,771 of record NC_139025.1, on the reverse strand, counting down.
TCTCAGCCTCCGGTTCTGAGGACTAAAGCCAACGACGGTGTTATCCCCAATTTACTACTGCACTGCTATGCACCAGGCGCTGAGCCCCTTCCACCAATAGCCATTTCGTGCTCCCAGCGAGACTCGGACTAAGGCAGTTTTGTGTGGCAGAGAAGACAGAACATAAAAATTACCCTTTGAACCATTTTTAGGTGTACAGCTGGGCATCAAGCATACCATTGTAGTATAACCATCACCATAATTTATGTCCCAAACTCTTTATCTTTTATGTCCCAAACTCCGTAACCATCCGACGACACTAACTGCCTACCCCCGCCCCCTGCCCTCCAGCGCCTGGCAATCAGCATTCTGCTTTTTGTGCCTACGCCTTTTACTCCTCTAGATACCTCCTCTGAGTGGAATCTTGCAATCGCTGTCCTGTGCGTTAGGCTGATTTCACATAGCATCAAGTCTTCAAACTTTGTCTACGTGATAGCGTGTCAGACTCTCCTGCCTTTTTAAGGCTAAGTAACCATCCATTACACGCATATACCACGCTTTGTGGATCCATTCATTGGATGATGAACATCTGGATTGCTTCCACCTCTTGGCTGTGGCGTGTAAATCGGTGATGAGCATGGGTGTACAGATACCTGTTCTGGTGTCTGCTTCCCGTTCTTTTGGGTTCCTACTCAGAAGTGGAATTGGTGGGTCGCGTGGGAATTCTATGACGTTTCTGCTTTTGGCCAAAGTGCCAAGCTGTTTTCCACAGCAGCCATGCCATGTCACATCCCTCCCAGCCATGCACAAGCCTTTTAATTTCTCCACATGTTCGCCAACACACCTTTTCTTTTCTTTTTTTTTTTTTTTTGTTTTTTAGTAACATTCATTCTAATGGGCGTGAATGAGGAAGGTATTTTAAAAAAGATTTTATTATTTATTTATTTATTTGAGAGAGAGAGAGAGCAGCTGAGAGAGCGAGTGAGAGTGGTGGGGAGGTGCAGAGGGAGAGGTACCAGCAGACTCTGTGCTTAGCACAGAGCCCAACACGGGACTCGAAAACACGGCCCTGAGATCAGGACCTGAGCTGAAATCAAGAGCTGGAGGCTTAACTGACAGAGCCACCCAGGTGCCCTAAGGAAGGCACTTTTAATTACTATTTCACAAATGAGAACACGGAGGCCCAGAGAGGTGGAGGGGCTCCTCCATGGTCAGCCACTCACAGAGATGGAATTTGAATCAAGGCCTAACTCCCAAGTTGGAACGCTTAACTCGATGTTAAATTTCCTGCCTCTCATACACGCATCCAAATGCAAGTTTTTCTGTCTGTGCACAGATGTCTAATTGTGCAAGACATCTGGTAAAGGCACAAGTGTAGGAATGAAATATGTCCAAGGACTTTGACATGTTCTTATTAAAAATACATCTCTCCTGTGGGAACATAACAATAACACATAATCTGCATTTCATCCTACTTAATTTTAAAATAATTTATTCAGTTGGGCTCTCCCATAGTCCCTTACTTCGGCGTCCTCTGGCCTTTTATTTTATTTTTATTATTTTTTAAGATCTTATTTATTTAAAAAAAAGATTTTATTTATTTGAGAGAGCGAGAGCATTAGCTGCGGGAGAGACAGAGGGAGAAAGAGACTCCGACTTCCTGCCGAGCTGGGAGCCTGGTGCAGGGCTCGATTCCAGGGTCCTGGGATTATGACCTGAGCTGAAGGCAGAGGCTTAACTGACTGAGCCACTCAGGTGCCCCTCATCTGGTCATTTAAATGGCCGAACTAACAAGTGTGATTGAGCATGGATTTTGACCTAGTGGGGGAGGGTAGAGAAGCCACAAAATAGAAGCTATGAGTCGCAACTTCCAGACGTCTGTGGTCTCACTGGTCCAAGAGCTGTGGCTGTCTGAGAGGCATCGTGCAGCAGCACAGACACAGGACCACAGCAGGCAGCAGGCTATAGGGAAGACACAATTCAGAAAGGGTAGGCCAATGGCAATGCCCCCATGGATGGTCAGGGGTGTGCCTGCCTGAGGGCTGCCTGCCTCCTTGGCTGGCTGCAAAACCTGGAATGCCTCCGTGCAGTGCCCCCAAGGGAAGGGGGCTGTGGTTGATCTTGCCCTACCTCTCAGACCCAGACTGTGCCTGAGTACCTCTTTGTTAAGCAGCCAGAGCCCTCCTGCTGCACCATTATCCTTAAACATAGGTCCCACGGAGACCACCTGCCTCCTGCCTCCTGTGCCAGCCGAGCCCTCACTCAGTGTCATAGGAACAGTCCCATCGAGTCACCCAGCTCTCACAGGCTAGTGGGGAAGAGCATGGGTGGTGGGGTTAGATGTGCTCAGGGTTGGAAACGACTCTGCCACTGATGTCTGTTTAACCTCAGTATAGTGCCTTAGCCCCTCTGTACTCAGCTTCCTGATCTGAAAAAGGGGAAGAATATTAGGGACAATGAGCTTGTCATAAAGATGGAATGAGGTGTGTTTTTGAAGTGCTTTGGATGATGTAAACGCTCAGTAAACACTAGCCATGAAAATACATATACGAGTAGGGCTTGTGGAAAAAACCCACCAGATTTATGTGTGTATCTTGTTGTTGGACCATTGTGCCAGTGACATCAGCACGGCCGAACTCTGTGGGAAGCCACCGGCTGGTGTGCTGGAGAGCAGAGAAGGCCGTGGGTGAGGATACTGTCTGAACGGGGAGGCGCGTGCCTTCAGGAGTGGTGCCCCCTGAGTGTTTTGGGCTGGGGTTCCAGATGCAGGGGGCCATGGGAGTGAGAGGCATGGAAGCGTGTGCATTGGTGGGCAGTGAGAAGAGAGAGGACTGTATTGGATCTTTTCTTTTTGTATTATAAACACTTGCCCCTTATCACAGATACAAAGTTCATTGTAGAAGAAAGAGAAAAGGGACACCTGGGTGGCTCAGTCGGTTAAGTGGCTGCCTTCAGTTTAGGTCATGATCCCAGGGTCCTGGGATCGAGTCTCGTATAGGGCTCCCTGCTTGGTGGGGAGCCTGCTTGTCCCTCTCCCTCTGCCTGCCTCTCTGCTTACCTGTGCTCTCTCTGTCAAACAAATAAATAAAATCTTTAAAAAAAGAAAAAAGAGAAAATACAGATAGCCAGGGGTCTTTGGACAGGTGTATGTGATGGGGGTGGGGGTGGGGGGATGGTGGCTTGTTTTCTGGAAACGCACTACAGCTTGGGAAAATCAGACAGCCGTGTGATCGCTGCAGAGCTGTGGGTGAGCAGCGGGGTTGGGGGGAGGGAATTTGAGCCTGCAGGGGCAGGTGTCTGGAGGTGCCGTGGGTGGCAGCCCAGGCGTGGGCACCAGGTGGCTCTCAGGGTGATGAGGAGATCATGCCCCCTGTTTATGACAAGCAGGTGAGGTGCGTGGCCCGAGGCAGTCGTCTGAGTCACCAAAGCAGAAGTCAGCCCTGAGGCTGTGACAGAAACACACCCCGCAGTGCAGGGACTGAACGCTGGGGGGCATGAACAGACGCCCTGGAGTTAGGGACACGTTGGTTAAAGAAGAGGTGTTCGGGAATCTGAGGGAAATACGGTGTGTGGGAAGGGAGCAGCCTCAGTAATAACTGACCCCCAAAGATGTCCACGTTCAAGTCCCCGAGACCTGTGAATATGTTGCTTTATATGGCAAAAGGGACCTTACAGATATGATTGAATGAATCTCTTGACATAGAGAGACTATTCTGGATTATCTGGGAAGGCTCCTTGACAACACAGGGGAGTTTGTAAGAGGGACGGAGGAGAGTCTCTCTTCCGGGAGCGGTCGGAAGATGCTATGCTATGGCTCTTCCGGATAGAGGCTGGGGCCAAAGCCAGCACGCGCAGGCAGCTTCCAGAAAAAGGCGAGGTAGCAGACTCTTCCCTAGAGCCTCTAAAACGAGCAGAGCCCTGAGGATGCTTTGGTTTTAGCTCACGGAGCCTGCTTTTGGACTTCTGAGCTCTGTAACTGTCAGATAGTAAATTCGGGTTGTGCTTCAACGCTGGTAACTTGTGACAGCGGCAATAGGAACCTGGTCCAGGGAGGGAACCAACATACTGAACAGACCCAGGCACTGCACGGCTTCTGCTAGATGCTTGGCACACGTGTCTTAGCACAGCCTGGGGTCTGGAGAGGATTCTCGAGATGGTACTGCACATGCCTTCACTGCCCAGAAGCAGAACCGGCCTCCCTCTCTCCCCAGCGACCAGATTCCTCTAAAGGAGCAGAGCTTACAGCGCAAGAAAGGGCCTGTTGGACTCTTCTCCCAGGACACCGGTGCCTATTGACCCTTCATTTACACGACTAAAGGGACTCAGGTAGCTTTTCCAAAATAAGGCCATGTGCCAGAGGCAAGTGTCTGCTCCAGCCTGCACTCCAGGGTAAATGGCAAATATCTTGCTGAAGAAGATGAAAAACAGAGAACATGCTACTACACCCCATGGCTTCATTCATTCCTCCCAACGACTCTGTGCAGACCTTGCTACCTATCTTTGGTGGTGGGAACGGCCAGAGAGGCCTGGATTGGAACCCTAGCCCTCCATCTCCGTGCCCAGGGATGATCCACTGCCTCAGGATGTTTCTTAAATGAGATCAGACTGTCCATCTGCCACCCCCGGGAGCCCATTCCAAGTTTTTGTCAAATGGATAAAACATTTCTGATGGTTTTAGACAGCTTCTTATTCGAATGACCTCTGAAGGCATTATTTCTCCTACACTGCCATCTGCCACCAGGAGCTAGTCTCCTCTCTGTTTGGCCTGTTTGGATCAGCCCACTCTTCTCATTCTGGGTAGGTAGCATCCAGGTTCTGGTAGAGCAAGCCCTCCCAGTGCGTTCTGGGGCCACGGCTGCTCTACCGTGATGTGGTTTCACCCTGTGTCCTGGTTCCGGTTTGCTCAATGGCAGATTCTGAGACAAGGAATTTTTGGTCCAATAGTTTATCTGGAGATGATCTAAGGAAACACAGTAAGGGGATGTGGAAATGCAACAGGGAAGGGAGAGAGGCCAACTAATGGTTGATTAATGAGAGAGTCACCGCTGCAGGAAGCTGGGTCTTAATCCTGTTAGGGACCCACTAAAAGACTGTGGGATGCACCTCAGAATTGCCTTGCTGGGCAGTAAGGAAGGGGAGGAATGTGCCTACTAATTCTTGTTCTCCACTGGGTGAGGCTTGCTCCTGGTGGCATTACCTTCCAAGACACTTCTGGCTGCCCTCTGCATGGGATGAGCCGCCACCTGGAGCCAAAGGAAGTCCTCAGGCAGAAAGAAGAGGTACCTGAGGTTAGCTGCTGCATGGTGACTCGGGGTCTGAAAGGATGCGGATGGGACATGAAGAGCATCTGCTTCAAGTCATGTCACTGGTGCCACTTCTCCCAAATCCACTAGCTGGGTTGTGTTAATACCATATAGGAACCCCAGGACCCAATTTTAGCTGATTTTTAAAAGCACTTGAAACTTTGGTAAAGCATTGATATTTCTTGGCTTTGATGGCTTTGATGCTTTTTTCGATGTCTCCCAGAACACAAAGATAAAATTTACCGATTTTTTTCAATATAGACTAAAACTCATTCAATCTTGCTGTTATGATTTGGGTACACAGGAACACTTTTATAAATGTAAGATACATTGCAAGAGCCTCGTGGGCTTCATTTTTCCTGTGTCTTGAAACATTTATTTTGTCCTCCTAGGAATTATTTCTCATTACTCATCATTTATTCCCAGCGATGTTGAAAAGGACTAAAATAAGGAAACCAAAGGACGGCAGAGTTACCTAGAAGGACGGTGTAGCAGTATCATCAATCATTAGTTGTTTGTCATCCTTCAGTTTTCTTAATTCATTGCCTAAAGTGTTATATCATTTTTCAAGAAGATATAAAAGAGGCCTGGAGATACCATCTTTGTGATCTGCTTTTAGTTTTATTGTGTGCAATGGAAAACTCTGAATTTTTAATTTTCTACCTTTAGTGGCAAAGAGAAGTAAATTGATAGCAAGAGAGGTTTCACGATTACTGCATAAATCAGAAGATGAATGCAAAGAGTCAGTAGCACTCCAGAACATAAGCAAATGATGGTGAAATTATGTAAAAGAAATCTTAGCCTATGAATATTTGGATGATGATATCTTAGGGGATTTTCCTCCAGCTTGAATATCAATGAACTAAGAATATGGTTTTTAAAAAGATTTATTTATTTATTTTAGAGAGAGAGAGTGTGTGGGGGGGGTGGGGGTGAGGAGAAGAGGGAGGGGGAGATGGAGAATCTCAAGAAGACTCCTGCTCAGAGCAGAGCCTGATTTTGTGGGTTCAGTCTTAGGAGCCTGAGATCATGACCTGAGCTGAAATCAAGAGCTACCCAGGCTCTGACTGAGCCACCCAGGTGCACCAAGAATATGTTTTAAGGACAAAAAGGAAATAATGTTATTTTCATAGAAATCAAGATGAACTTGATTTCATAGTATTTCATGGGAAAAGCCTGAACCTTCCTATTTTGCTAAGAATATTGACAATATTCTTTAATATCTTAGACTTTTTGAGCCTCAAAATTTACTTAAGGTGGTTTGTGAGTAGACAAATATTGAAAGTAGGTAGACATGCGAAGAGGAAATAGATGCAGAAATGAAAATACTAGATTGAAGATTTTATTTTATTTTTTAAAAGATTTTATTTATTTATTTGGCAGACAGAGACCACAAGTAGACAGCAGGCTCCCCGATGAGCAGAGAGCCCGATGCGGGGCTCGATCCCAGGACCTGGGATCAGAACCTGAGCTGAAGGCAGAGGCTTAAACCACTGAGCCACCCGGGTGCCCCAGATTGAAGATTTTAAATTAGGTTTGTAGACCTGGAAAAGAAAATGTTTTGTAATTACAGAACAAAGAAGATGGCTATACTCTCTTCAACAAAATTATGCATCATTGAGAATGAATGAATGAATGAATGAATGAATAAATTATGAGCCACCAAAACTTTCAAAAGTGTTGTGTTTTGTTGATGCAAATGCAAACAGAAGAATCATAAAGCATGGTAAGCTAGACCATTTAGAGATACAGTTGAAATCTGGAATCAGTATTTACATGATGAATGTGTTCCATGTTCATGACATTTGATGCGTGGATATTTTCAGTCAAATTTATTTATTTCAGGTATGTTACTTTCAAAACTAGGAAAATATGAAATAAGATTTTGGGCTTGTTATATTTTAGTTCTTATTAACATTCCTAACAAAGTTGCTTTTAGCTCTCTGTGGTAGCCAGCATCCAAGATGGCTCCCATTGTTCCCCGTCTCCTGGTGTTCAAACACCTGTGTAGTCCCTTCCCACATTGCACTGGGGTTGATCTGTGTGACCAAAGAATATGGCAGAAGTGATGGTATGTCACTACTGAGATTAGGTTATAGAAGACTGCAGCTTCCATCTTGGGCTCTTGTTCTGATCATTTGTTCTGGAGAAAGCAAGCTATCCTGCTGTGAGGACTCATGTGGAGAAGAACCAACATATCTGTCAATGGTCAGCAAAAAACTGACGCTTGCTAACTACGATGAGATGAGCTAGAAAGTGGGTCTTCTAACCCTAGATCCTAGATGACTATAGTCCTGGCTGGTAGGTTGACTTTAACTAGGACTGGCTACATAATTTATGTTGTCCAATGCAGCATTAAAATGGAATTCCCTGGGGCACCTGGGTGGCTCAGTGGGTTAACGCCTCTGCTTTCAGCTCAGGTCATGATCCCAGGGTCCTGGGATCAAGCCCCACTTTCGGCTCTCTGCTCAGCAGGGAGCCTGCTTCCTCCTTTCTCTCTCTGCCTACTTGTGATCTCTGTCTGTCAAATAAATAAAATGTTTAAAAAAAAATGGAATTCCCTGACAAAAAATTACTAAAAATTCCAAGACAGCAGCAGCAGACTCCTAGGTCAAGCCTGGGACTTCTCATGGTTGCCCAGGTCACATGCATGCCTGTGAAGCTAGCCCTCACTGCCACCTAATGAGAGACAATGAACCAGAACCACCCAGCAAGCCCCTCCCAGATTCCTGACTCATAGGAACTGTGAGATGTTTGTTGTTTAAGTTTGGATAGTTATTTGTTAGGTAGCAATAGCTAACTAACACACTATCCATTTGTTCCTACTTCTGTAAATTCTTTGTAAAATGACTTGGAAATATAAAAACATTAAATGAGTCTATCAGACCCAGATGATTAGTCTATGGTGATAATTATTTTTCCTGGGCTACTGAGAGTTGAAGAGATAAGAATGATCCAGTTAGTTCCAAACTTATTTCCATGGCGTTCCCTGCCTTGGTGTCTTTGCATGTGCTGTTCACTATGCCGAGAACATTCTCCCCCCTCTCTTGTCCAGCTTAAACTGGACATCCTTTGGATTGAGTTAGATGCTCTTTTATTATTATTATTATTTTTTAAAGATTTTACTTATTCATTTGAGAGAGAGTATGAGTGAGGGGTGGGGGATGGAGGGGCAGATTCCCCGCTGAGCAGGGAACCTGACGAGGGGCTCCAGCCCAGCGCCCTGAGATCAAGACCTGAGCCGAAGGCAGACACTTAACCATCTGAGCCATCCAGGTGCTTCTAGACACTCTTTTTAATGACTCCCCAAATCCTCTGTGCCTCTTTGCAGTACTGTAGACACTTGGAATTTGTAGACACTGCAGACACTTGGAAGAAACTGTCGATAATTAGACATTAGCAACAATTGGTTGCTTAATGTCAGTCTTTCTACTAAACTGTGGGCTCTGTGAGGTCAGTTACTTTCTTTGTTCTCATTGTATACCACTGCCTAGCGCAGGACTTGGCACACTAGAGGGAAGCAAGGAAATTTGTCTGATTGAGTGGTTCAGCTCTTTGTCAATGGACTGGGAGTGCACGGCAGTGATCTGCAATGGAGTCGGAACCCCCCCGTCTAAATGGGGTTTGTAACAATGCTTTCTCTGGGGTCCCCCAGGCATGGTGGATTATGGGTTCAAAGATATTGGAAAGGCTCCTTGCTTCATGGGCTCCAATACAAAAAACACAGACCAATAAAGCAGGCAAGTGAAAGATGAAGTAGGTGAGTGGAGAAAACCCATACCTGTGGACATAAGAATCAGTCTTCAGAAATACACAAAATAGCACGTTGAATGTAGCATGTGCTTCTGACTCTTAGTACTGAGTAGTTAGTACTGACAGATTTAAGAGGATGCCAAAACTTAAAAAAAAATTTTTTATCTATTTCTTTAACAGAGAGATAGCACACAAGCAGGGGGAGTGGCAGGCGGAGGGAGAGGGAGAAGCAGGTTTCCTTCGCAGCTGGGAGCCTGATATGAGGCTTGATCCCAGGACCCTGGGATCATGACCTAAGATGAAGGCGGACACCCGACCGACTGAACTCCCAGGTGCCCCAAGAATGCCAAAAGTTTTGAAGTTCATGCAAAATATAAGGACCACCTTTGGTGAAGTTAATCTTAGTGGTTAAGCCTCAATTCTTGATCTGCATAATGAGACTACTAATGCTATATTATATTTTTGAAGGTTGCTGAGAGAGTAGATCTTAAAAGTTCTTATAAGAAAAAACTATAACTATTTGAGGAGACAGATGTTAACTTATTGTGGTAATAATTTCACAAATATACATATACCAAATCTTTGTGTTAATACAATGTTATATGCCAATTCTATCTTAAAAAAAAAAAAAAAGAGTCTGGGTGTCTGGCCCTAAGTCTAATAATGTTTTTGAGCATGAGGGAATTGGCCATGCAGAGGTAGAGAAAAGCCACAATTTAACATTCTGAACTCTATAGCATTGTTTATGGTTCTTTTGTTTGGCAACTCTAGGCATAATGATGATAGCCCCTACTGCTAGTTGTCTTCCAGGATTTTATTCTTCTTGGTAACATAAAACCTGATTTTTATCTGGACACCTGTGGCCACCTCCAATTAAGATGAAAATTTTTCAATCTTTTTTTTTGTAGCTAGATGTGGTCATACAGATACAATGAAATGTGACTTCTTGGGAGATGTCTTTAAAGAGAGAGGCATGCTCCTTTTTTTTTTTTTTTTTTTTAAAGATTTTATGTATTTATTTGACAGAGAGAAATCACAAGTAGACGGAGAGGCAGGCAGAGAGAGAGAGAGGGAAGCAGGCTCCCCGCTGAGCAGAGAGCCCGATGCGGGACTCGATCCCAGGACCCTGAGATCATGACCTGAGCCGAAGGCAGCGGCTTAACCCACTGAGCCACCCAGGCGCCCCAGGCATGCTCCTTTTTGACCCTTTTCTCTCCCTGCTGATGAGAAAAGAGATGTGATGTCAAGAGTTTGAGCCGCAATCTTGGACTTTGAGGTAGAAGCTGCTTATGAAGAATGATACAGTATGGGGTGCCTGAGTGGCTCAGTCATTTAGACATATGACTCTTGGTTTCAGCTCAAGTCATCTCAGGTTTGTGGGATGGAGTCCCCAGGTTCATGGGGCCCCCCACTCAGCGGGGAGTCTGCTTCTCTCCCACCCCTTTTGGTTGCATGCTCCTTCCCCCTGGTTGCATGCTTTCTCTGTCTCTCTCAACTAAATAAATAAATAAATAAATCTTAAAGAAAGAAAGAAAGAAAGAAAGAAAGAAAGAAAGGAAGAAAGAAAGAAAACGAAATGACAGGGCGATACTAGAAGAAGTCTGGGTTAGAGGGAGTCTGTGTATAAAAGAGAAATAAAACCTTTAACTTGCTCACTCTAATTATTTTTGACATGCATATTTTTTCAGCTTCATTGAGGTACAATTGACAAATAAAATTGTAAAATAATTGAGGTGCATGCCATGATGATCTGATATATGTATACATTATGAAAGGTTTTCCCCATCAAGTCAATGAACATATCCATCACCCCACATATTTTTCTTTTTTTTAAACCCAAGATTCTTGGTGTTCCAGGTTTCTGGGTGCAGGATTATATTAGAAGGGAATCCAGGACCTTGGACACAACTCACCCTTTTCTGTTGGTAGCTGTTGTCACAAGTGAAGCAAACATAAATCAAAGCATATTTATATTATAGAAGGACTTTTCTCCAAAGCCTCATTCTAGATCTACCTTCTTTATGAGGCCTTCCCTGGTCGTTAGGTCTATAGTGGATCCCTGCTCTCTGAGTCCCCAAAATACATTGCTTTTAAGTAATGGTCTCCAAGAATGTGTGTCTTAGATTATAACCACTCAGAGGGCAGGGTGTGCACCCAAAATTCCTCATAATAGTGAGCATTGTGCTGGGCACAGAGGAGATGCATCAAAGTGCTTGTTAAAATAAATGGAAAGGTTCTATTTGTAATATGAGATGAGGCAAGTCTCCTTTGGATTATACAGAAACATATTCTTGAAACGGGCATTCCGAGCTAATACTAAATATTTGAGGCCCTCAGGCCTCAATATGGGATATAAAGTATTATTTTTCTTCTACTGAAATATCCCCTTGCAAATAGAAGTCCCACAGGGCAAGGAGTATGGCTGGAACTGGACAGACCAGATGCCAGAATAGCTAAATTTATTTTTGGACCATAAGCCTGGCCTCCAGGGAAAGAAGGAACTTGTCAATTTCACTTTTTGCTTGGATCAGAGGATTGAGCCTGGCAGAGACACGCTGTTTGGGACTAGTAGTTCTCTGGAATTTCTAACCTTCTCTGGGGTTGGGAGGAGTCGGGAGAAGAAAATGCATCATTTGAATGATGGCCATGGTTACGACAGGCCCTGCATGCCAACCAGAGGGAAAGAAAATACTTGCTGAGCAAAGTAACTGGAAAGCAGTTGCTCATATTTTAAACTAAGCTACATGGTCGAAATCCAGAAAATGTAGACTTTTGGACCAGCAACCAGTTGGAAATAGGCTTTCTGGCTAGAAAACAGCATGCAGTGTTATGGATGGAAAGGACGATTGCAATGCCTTTTCCCTGGGTGCGCGGAACTGCCAGATACTGGGGGGCCATCGCAAGCATATTTACTTACTCCAGCAGATTTCTCAATAATTCCAGCAACAGGAAGAAGTTGACCAGCTTGACCATGTGTACATGGCCAGGTGGTGGAGTCAGGACAGACCTGTCAGGCTGCGGAGCTTGGTGATAACATTTCCATCCTGCCTACCCCTGGTGCGTGAACACACAGGGCACACGGAAATTAATCTAAGTGCTGCATGAGGCGCAGTAGTATTGGGCCAGTGTCACAAGTCCAGCTGGGCGAATTCCCAGCATGCCAGATCATAAGGGCTGTTTCCATGCTCTTCCCCTGAAGCTCGGTGCCGCTCCCAAGTCTCAGTTCTTTTGCAGGTCATGGCTGAGATTCTCTGTGCACCTCACAGGGAGCATCTAACCCAATGGCATTTGAGATTGGACACTGTGGTCATCACACGACAGAGGCAGAATTAGAATCTGAAAACCTAGCCTTGAATCTCGGATGTCCTTTACCAGCCAGATGAGGAAAAGAAGTCAATCTCCTGGACTATCTGTTCACTTACCTGTAAAGGTGGATCTAACTCTCTACTTCACAGGATCATTCTGAGGATAAAATGAGATGAGCCATTTGCCTTGCCCTCTACTTAGCCAGAGGTGGTATTTCTAACTTAACCATCTCCTTGAATCCTGACCACTCATGAAGTAGAGACTATTTTTATCCCCATTTTACAGAGGGAAAGACTGGACCCCAGAGGAGTAAAGTGACTTGTGCAAAGTTATGCCACTAGGTGGCAGACCCAGGATTTGAACCCATCCTGTCTAGTTCCAGAAAGCAGCCTGTCCACTGTGTTACTTCTCAGCAGAGGAAGACAGGCACTCCCCTTAGAGATGGTCTTTGTTTTTGTCTGGAGAACGACAAGTACTTTTGTTATTGTACCAGCATCCAGTCTGGGCTCTCTTATCGGAGAGCACCGGGCAGAGTTTAAGTCTATTAAGTAGGGAGCAGTACATTCAGGTTTGCTCTTTTGGAAGGATGTAGGGTGGAGGCTGGATGAGGCAGGCAAGGGGAGTAGGCAAAGCTGAATGCAGGAGTTGGGTGGGAAGTATGTTCACACAGTCCAGAGGAGAAGGCATAAGGGAGCAGAGCTAACCTTTGGTAGGACCTCTCAGGCACAGACACGGGGGAGGAATTAAGTGCTGGTGCTGATGCTTCCTATCTGGTTGGAGAAAGGATTCCCTCCTCGTGTAGTGAGGGGTCCATTCAATGGAAGTAAACCTTAAGGGTTATAATCCACACAAAAAGGGAAGCCATGGTTCTCTTGCGTTGAATGCAGTGGATGGTGCTCTGGCCCAGGAGCTGGTGTGATGCAGCTGTGACCATTCCCAAGATGGCCCTTTGGAGACTATCCTGCACAGAGACCTTCAACATCCCGCTGGACCTTTTGTGGTGTTATCGTCTCCAGGTGGGTTGGGCACCTAGGAGAGGTCTCCTCTCCCTACTCTAACCCAACTGTGGGGTCTTTGCACCCACAGACCATCCCTCCCCATCAATATTTTTCTTCCACTCCCCCAGGTGTAGAACAGGTCCCCTCTGACCTCTCCTAGAACTCCTAGGCCACAGAGTGGCTGCCCCTTGGCCCTCCAGTCCAAGGCAGGGAGCCAGGATGCCCGGGTCCCAATCCTGGATTCCCAACCCCACCTCCTGCAGGGTTCCAGGTGGGCATTACCCCATAGCCACAGGGTCCCTCCCCAGCAGGTGGATAACTAGGACGTGCTTCACCTTATCTCCTAGCACTTCTCCCGTGGGAAATGCTTTAGGACTTGGGTTGTCATTCCCTGGAAGCTTCTTTACTAGAAGTGAACGCATGCACTCCCCACTCCCAAGGCCATTCACAGCCTGTCTGGCGCGGGTCCCCCTTCTCAGTCGTGTTTGGTGTCGATACGATGAGGAAACAGATTTCTTAACTCCGTTGAGCCCTAGTATCCTCTTCAGAAAAATGGGGCTACAAATATTTTTCCTGCTTATTTTACAGGACTGTTGGGACAACTCGTGGAATTCTGTCGAAAATTACCCACGCTTAAGACCTGATTTTTTAGCCGGGTGGGCGTTCCAGGAGTTAGGGCCGCTGGAGCTCTTCGAGGCTTCCTCAGACAGAAGGACCGCGAGAAAGTTCTTCTTCCTCCCAGGCTCTCCCGGAGCCCACTCCGGCTGAGCAAGAGGGTGTCTCTCCTCGGTGGGGTTGACCGCGAGCCGCCCCTCTGTCCGCTCTCCGATTGGCTTTCACCTGCCAGAGGGTCGGCTGCTACGGGCCCCTCGGCCTGTCAATCAGGGCCGCCCGGCTCCGCCCCGCCCCTCCCGGGGGTTTATAACGGGAATTCCCATGGCCTGGGCTCTGGCTTCCAACCTGCTGCAGCCGCGGCCCGGCCGAGCCGAGCGAGCGAGCGAGCGAGCGAGCGAGCGCCGCGCGCAGAGCACACGCTCGCGCTCCAGCTCCCCTCCCTGGCGGTTCATGACCGCGCGCTCTGAGCGCAGCGCCGCCGCCCCCGCCGCCCCGCCGCAGCGAGGGCCCCCGAGGGAAGGAAGGCAGGAAGGCAGGCGCAGCCGTGAGCCCCGCGGAATCCGCGCCCCCCGCCCGCAGCCCGGCTGGCACCATGCTGCCCGCGCGCTGCGCCCGCCTGCTCACGCCCCACTTGCTGCTCGTGTTGGTGCAGCTGTCCCTAGTTCGCGGCCACCGCACCACGGGCCCCAGGGTAAGTGCGCCCCCGGCCGCGCGCCCACCTGCGGAGGGAGCCTGAGGTCGCCAGCCCCCATCCCTCCGGGCGGGGGCGGGGGGGGAAGGGAGGTGTCAGACCTCGTCCCCCCCACCCCGCACCTACCGCCCGGTCCTCGTAGGCTTCTGGGCGAATAAAAATTTCTCCTGTTCTTCCCCCCTACCTCCCTCCTTTCTTGCAGCGCCAATCTGCCTCCCGCCTTCCCCTTCGAACTGTCACTGGGTTTTCTTTCCCTGTCTCTTCTCCTAGAGTATTTTGCTCCGAGCGGGTGCCTCCAGCGTCCGAAAAAGGCTCGCTCTCCGCTCGAGTGGGCTGCCCTGTGGTCTCACGCCGCGCCCGGTCCGGGTCCCGGAGCGACGGCGTTCTTGGCAAGCGGCGAGGGGGTGGGGGGCAGCTCTGCCTCCAGAGTTTTAGGTTACCTGAGAGCCACACAAGGACCTTGTGTTGTTGTTGTTTTAAAAAGTGATCGCTGCTCGTAAAACCCACGGCAGATAATTTTAATGCTCTCTCCTGCTGGGCACAGCCCCGGAGCAGGGGTGGAGGTGGGGGGCTGCGGAGAGGCGCTGCGCAGTGCTCAAGAGTCTCTTCCCCCTGACTTCGGGGCTGGGATGTTGAACTACTTGTTGAACCTTGGTCTGATTGGAGTTTCTGAACGATACGCGAACGTGCCAATTCTGTGCACAGGACAGGCTGTCCAGAGCGTTGTAAAATCTCCTGGAACTGAAGGCATTGTGTTCGTGGCTGGTCTAAATTATTGCTCCTCCCACCCCAATTGGTCTAAATGAAGGATTCCACTGCCTTAAAAAAAATGTGCTATTAAACCACCTGGTGGTTCATTTGACCGAACTTAATCCAGAGGATCTCTGGCCAAGAATCAGCTTATGTCAGGGCAGTCTCTCCGGATAGCTGCTTGCCTCGACTGGCAGCCCGAGAGTCCGTGTGAAGCAGCTGGAATCTTTGTGAAAACAAGGTCGGCTCCCTAAGCGCCGGGGGCTTTCCTGGGTATCTGCGGGCCTAGCCCCATTACCACCTGTTCAGACTGCAGGTTCTTTATTAGGAGCTCTTGCTCTAGGAGAGTCCTCTTTATAGCTGTTGTGTGTGGAGGAAAAGCCTTGCAAAGGCTGGCCAGCCTTCCCGACCGCCCAGATACCGGCTGCTGCTGACGTGGGAGCCCAGCTATCACTGGGAGATCAGATTTGCAGCCACTTAGGAAAGAAAAGTGTTTGTCCCCGTGTTGTGCCGGCCCTTGCTTTTATGACCAGATGTGCCACAAAAAGCAGTTAAGGTGCCGCAGATTAGATCCAGGGCGTGTCGTAAATCCTCGACAGCAGGCGTTCTAGAAGCTGGGGCAAGTGTGGGCTCCGGGAGGGACTTTTATGGATGCAGATGAGGATGCCTTTTAAATGAAGCTGCTTGGTTTGATATTAGGACTCCGCAGCTCTTAAACTCCGAGGTCAGGAGAGCCACAGCGTTCCCTCCAATAATTAGGAACAGTCAAGACAGAGACGCAGACCAGAGCACCCCGACTGAAATCTGGATGCCCGCCCACACGAGAGGCCCGGAGACAAATGGTGGGGGGCTCATTTGCTGCTGGGCATGTCTAGCATCTCAAGCCATATGGCTTTCCTTCTCTGCCTCCTGAAATTGGAGGAAGCAACTTTAGGGGAAGGCTAGAGGCTTTAGGGGAAAATCGGGACATTGGTTAGGTTTCCCTCTAGCTTCTTTAGTTTAATCATTCGATAGATCTGATGAAATAAAACAGGAGCTGTAAATAGGCTTGTGTGGATCGCAGCTGCATTCTCTCTTTCACACACACACAATGAAAGTACCAAGGGAAAGCTGCTGTCTTGAGCATGTGCTTACTTGGGTGCATTTACAGGCTACAAGAAGAGCTGCCATTCAGGGACATGGGGGCTGGGCCGTTTCCATGACCACTTATGCATAGAACAACAAGGAAGGGGGTCTTGTTAGTGCCATTTTGCAAGTGAGACCCTGGGAAGCTAACTGGCTTGCTTGAAACACTCATGGTGCACATGTAGCTGTGAGACCCACGTCCCAGTTTATATGGATTTACAGGTGGTGTGCTCTCCCTGCCACCAAGCCGCGGCAGGGAGCGCTCATTCCACTAGTGGTGCTGTCCCTCTCACAGGAAGAGATGGCTCCTTGAGACAATACTGAACCTGGACGCATTAGGGGAGGCTGTAAGAAAGGGTTGATAATATTTTTTGGTGTCTGAATCGCTAAAGGGTGAGTTTGAGTTTCAGGCAATCCCCAAAGATTCCAGCTCTCTTCTGTGGCTTCTTGGTGGCCTGAGGAGTGTGGCTCTGGTGGCCAGTGGCCAGTGTCAGTGTCAGAGAAGCAGAAACATCTGGTTTGTTGCAGTATTCCCTTGGGCACCCTGGGTCTCTTCTGTTAATCTTTTGAGTGACAGAGGCTTAAGGATTGGCATCTTTTCCAGCTGGCTTTCTAGGAAACCGAGAGCATGCCCTTTTGGTTTAACTTTATCTGGCCCACTAATTGAGCTCCCCCGAGGCCTAGACCCCAATCCTCGCTCCCTTATTTGCTTCCTGCCTTCATAAAATTCCTGACATCTGTTTGACTCTGGAAACCCACAGCTATCAAGTATCAGATTGGAGGCTATTTTGTAGGAAGCACCTGATTTTTTGGTCTCCGAGCTCTGAGCAGCCACTTGGCTACCTGGGATGCTGGTCAAGGTCCTTTTAATTACTGAGGAGGCAGCCATTTCTTTAATTCTGTACAATTTACCAAAAATGTTTCAGGGAAGGGTGGGGTGGTGGAGGGGCTATCCCAGGCTGATGGAGTCTGGCTGATGGTCAGGCCAAGTCAACTGCCTGTCTTTGTCTAAAGCTATCTGCCCAGGAGCTGGGTAATGGCGGGAACTGACCCATCTTCTCTACTGGTGCATCCTCAGAGCTCAGCACGGAGCCAGGTGCTGGGTGGGGAAGGACTGTGTTATTGTTTATGGAAAAAATAAATTAAGACAGACAACGCATGTTTAACAGCATTCTACGGGTTCCACTTTCTTAATGCTTTTTGCGACTGGAGGCCGGAAATAGATTTAAGAAATTTGAAAAGAGGCGAAAATGGGAAGGTCAAGAAGTCTGAGTAAGGAATTGGGTTTTTTGTTTTATGTCTGTTCTTTATTGGTTCTCTCTCCTCTTGCTGGCTGGGTTTGCCCTTCAAAACCCAGGTCCTGCACCACTCCCCAGGAGCTCTCCTGCAGAACACCCTTTGGGGGTGTTCTTTCTCCTTTGGGGAAGAATTGGTCACTCTTACCTTTGACCAGCTCCTGTATTTGGCTCACTTGCATTCTAACTTCAGCTGATCTTTCCACAATGAGCGTCTCGAGATCAGGCTAGCATCTCCCACCTTCTCCGCGCTAACGCTGGTGGCACATCATGTACAACCCTGTCTTGGGAAATGAACAAACTCACACCACCTTGAGGGCAGAATAGAGGGCTTATTTGTCCGTGTGCTGGGTTACACTGCAAAGCGTTCTTTGAATGTTTACTGAAATGGGTCAGAATCTGCAGTGATGTCCAAGCTAGACCCCTTGCTCTCATTTGAACCTGAACTTGGTTATTTCATAAATAATGTTCCCCCCACTTACAGGCTTTTGTTCTTTGTTTAAAAATTAGTATGTGTGGTGGTTATGGGAGGTTTGGGGGAGGTGGGACAGAATGAGCAAACTGGGATGGGGAACAGGTGTGAAACAGCTTCTAGACAGCTCTCTTTCTTTTGGCTAGTCTGCATCAGTGTCTAGACTGGGGTGGGTCCTTGAGTCTGTGTAGAAACTCTTCCTATTACCTGTGGGCCTGACAAGACCCTTCTTTTCCACCCCGGGAGATTTATCTGAAATGCTCTTCAGGTGTTATAGGCAAAGAACTTGGTTTACACATTTCCATGTAACTGACATGTGAAATTTAGAGGAGCGAAACTGAGAAGGCCAAGAAGAGGAAATGATCATCTTAGAAGCTGTAGGAAATGCTATCAAATGGAAAACACTTGGATGTTATTTCATTTTCTCCCAAAGTTGAAATTCACATTTCTTATGGCCCAGCAATTACAGTCCTAAGTACATATGCCCAAGAGAAACTCATGTCCAGAAGGAGACGCATGCAACCATGTTCGTAATGCTGGAAGCCTGGAAAAAGCCCAAATACCTGCTAGTTGGAGGGCAGATTAGTTGATGTTTTCACACGGTGGAGGGTCATACTAAGGCAAAACAAATGAGCAACACTGACATGCAAAAATATGGATAAATCTTCGTAATAGGATATTAAGTAAAAGAAATGTACTGGGAAGACCGAGCATGGCATCTTACAAACTTAAAAAGAGCTAAAATTAAAGAAAGTATCTTCTAGGAATACATATAACTATAATAATGCTCTATGAGAAAAAAAGCAAAGTAATGTTAGAGGATTTAGGGCGAAGTTATGGGGGAGCAGAAGGCTGGAACCACATGGTGGGGTAAACCATATGGTTAGTGTAAGTTAATGTCAATACTTTACCTTTTGGGGGAGGGAAGGATGGGTTGGAAAGTAGTTGTCCGTTAATAAAGATTAGTGGCTGATTAAATGAAAAATGAAAGTGGGGCCTGGATAGACCCATGTTGAGTATCAGGAACCAAAGTTTATGATTAGTTCAATTCTTGGCACCCCATGCTCAGATAAATAAAAGTTCCCAGAGCAGGAACTCCTGTCTTGCCTCCTTCTGCTCCCCCTCTTCCAGATGTGCACGTGGTCCTACCTAAAATACCACGCTGCGGAGTGATTATTGGCTTTTGTTTCAGTTCTTGGCCGGTTCGACCCAGAGCAGGCCCAGGCCCTGGCATCAGTATCTACATCAGCTGGCCAAAGGGCTCATTTGTAAGGCTGAGTGGGCGGTGGGCTGTCTTCCCTCTCCCTTGCTCAGGGGGATCTATCCTGCACATCTGGGTCCCCTGCCCTGCAGAGTAGAAAAGTTCACTAGCTGATGCTTGGGTCATAAGACTTACTAGCCTGTTGGGGGTGGGCTGGGGGAGGGGGAACGGAGTACATCTGGTGTGATGCCTTTCTTCATCCTGGCCTCCTCCCTCACCCCCCTGGCAGAGCCTGGGGGAAGGGAGCATGGCCTTCCTTAGCAGGTACAGGGCACCCTTTCTCTCCCAACCACATAGAGATCTATTGTTTAAGCAGCCAAGTTCCTGGCATCGCTGGTGGTGGAGGTGGTGGGGGAGAATGTCTGTGAGGAGGCCCCCCCCTTCCCCGTTTGTCACCACAGAGCTGTTTGGGAGAGGACAAGGGTTGAGTTGCGGATGAGAAATCGATCGGAGCTGTTTGTGAGGCCCGCCAAACAGGGTTAGCATTGTACATATGTGCTCTGCACACATCCAGAGTCACTGAGGGGATAGAGAATTGGATCTCCAAGAACATTCCCAACAGCGCCATAAAGACCCCCCAAAGCAACATGGGTCATTATAGCAATTAATTGGATTTCATTTTGCATCTGACATCATTCTAAACTCAATTGCTAGATCACAAAATAATCTTACCTTTGGCAGAAATCTAAGCTTGTTAGGTGTGGAGCCCTGCGCACTTCCCAGACATTGATTTCAGCCTCCTTCTTTTGGGAGCCAGGGTTGGGCAGCCTCTGCCGAGCGAGGGGAAAAGGTACTTAGGAGAGCTGGAGTTCCAGGACAGCCCCCCCCGCCCCGACCCCCCAGCTGGGAGGACCACACTGAGCGAGGTTCCAGGAGACAATGTGGCAGATGCTTTGAAACCTGACAGATACTCTACAGATGTGAGCAGCTCTGCCTTTACTCTTTAATATCCGTTTCACAGGGCAGCGTCGATCTGGTTCAGATAAGGACTGAATGCTCTTCTCCTTCCTTTTTTATTTTAATGTATTGATGGTGGAAGAAAACTGGACCTACTTCCCAGCATAGTTCATTTTTAGGACCAGATAAGCATCTCTAGGACACTGCTGGGAGTTTTAGGTATTTTGGTTGGGTGTTTAGTGTGTATGTGTTCTTGGAGAACCCGGCAAAGCCAGGAAAAGGACATGGAAGTAGATCATAAGAATGAGGGTGAGGTGGAGAGAGTTGCCAAAGCCCACGGACCGCTCCCTGCTCCTCGGGTGCCCAGAGCCACTGACCAGGTGGAACACAGGGCTTCACTTTGTCCACAGCATTCTCTGCTGGACCTTTTTTTGGGATGGTAATATTCTACATTGGCACTGTCTGATGGTAGACACATGTGACTATTGAAGTTTTAAATGTGCTTAGCACAACCGAGGAACTGAATTTTTAATTAATTTGATTTCACTTAATTTAAATGTTAATGTTAAAATAGTTACATATAGCTAGGGGCTATCACACAGCCGTGTGCCCAACCCTACCCCCTGGCAGATGCCTCCACCATGTGCCCCAGACTGTAGCCATGCTAAACCACATCACATTTCCTAACCTGTCTTTTCCTTCCCATCTCTGTCTCTCAAAATTCTGCCTGTCATTTGGATGGCTCCACACAGTCTCCCCAGACTTGCCCCAAGCAGAGTTCTCTCTGCACCCTGGGCTTTGCTCACCCTGGCATCAGTGCATGTCTCATCTGCCCGGTATCGCAGCCGACCGTACGTAGGAAGGTGCTGGGGCAGCCTCAGCACAGGCTCTGGAGAGAGACAGACCCAGGTTTGACTCTGGCTTGGCTTCTGTGGTCCTGGGCTAGTAATTTAACTTCACGGACCCTCAGCTCCCTAATTTGTCCAATAGAGGTCATAGCCTCTATGTCCAGGGTGGTGGGGAGGATGCACCTGGGATGTCTTAGCTTCCCATTCCTGCCATAGCCATTGACTTAAGTACCACAACCATTGGCTTAAAGAATGCTCATTTCTGGAGATTGGAAGTCTGACACGGTGTCCATGGGTTAAAACATCAGCAGAGCTCAGTAGGGGAGAATCCATTTTATTGCCTTTTCCTGCTTCTAGAAACCGCCTACCTTCCTTGGTTGGGAGTCCCCTTCCACCTTCAAATCCAGCAGAAGCTGGTCAAGTCTTTTTCATGCTGCCATCTCTCTGGTTCCAACTCTCCTGCTGCCCACCTTCCCCCTAAGGACTCTTGTGATTGATGAGCTCAGATGTTCTCCTTATCTTATGGTTAGCTGATCCATGGTTAGCAATCCTATGGTTAGCAATCTTGATTCCTCCTTGCCATGTAACATAGCATTATTAGGATTAGGACATGGGCATCTTTGAAGGGCCATTGTTCTGCTTACCACATTCACTAAGGGTCGAATATAGTGCCTGGCTCATAGAGGGTGCTTGATAAACAGGGGCCATTATAATGACCCACATCTATTAGTTTCTTTCCTTTCAGAGTGGGAGTCTCCTAATGGTGGAAATATTTAATTTTCTTTATAGACTTATCCTGGCCAAGAACAGGTGCTTAGTAAATGTTCACTGAACAATAGAATTTTTGAAACATAGATTGTTTCCTCCCTTATAAAGATATATTGAACAGTAAAAAAAAAAAAAGTTAACTGCAAATCAGAATATATGATCCTATTTTCTCAAAGCAAAAAAATCTGGTTTATGTACAGAAAAATGGGGTGGGTTATAAGTCATGTCATTAATGGTAATCAGCATGGGTGTTCTACCTCTATGGGATGTGTTTTAGTAAATATTCAACTAATTTTATGATGAGCATTTTTAAATCTTAGAGGACAATAATAAAGATTAAAATACACGTGATTTAGGGGCGCCTGGGTGACTCAGTGGGTTAAGCCTCTGCCTTCGGCTCAGGTCATGATCTCAAGGTCCTGGGATCAAGCCCCGTATTGGACTCTCTGCTCAGCAGGGAGCCTGCTTCCCCCCACCCTCTCTGCCTGCCTTTCTGCCTGCTTGGATCTCTGTCTGTCAAATAAATAAATAAAATCTTAAAACACACACACACACACACACACACACACACACACACGTGATTTAAAAAAAAAGTTCCAAACCTGTCTGAATCCAGCCTGAATACCCTTGGATTCTGTCTACCTCTGACAGTTAGCCTGTCTCATGTTAGGCTGGGTTTCAGGTTTAGTCACTGTTAGCACCAGGCCTCCTACTCATTTCCAGCGTGCTTTGAACTTAGTTTGCTTTGAACTTTTAAAAAAGATTTTATTTATTTATTTAATGGAGAGAGAGAGAGCACAAGCAGGGAAAGCAACAGGCAGGGCGAGAGGGAGAAGCAGGCTTCCCATGCAGCAGGGAGCCCGATGCGGTGCCCGATCCCAGAACCCTGGGATCATGACCTGAGCGGAAGGCACTCGGTCAACTGACTGAGGCACACAGGCTCCCCAAACTCAGTTTGCCTTAAAGGAGAGTTTCCAATTAACCTTAGCAGGATATAAATGTAAAAATGTACTTATTGCTGCTGGTGGAAATATAAATTAGCACGATCACTTTGTAGGATTGACTTTTCCTTTCACTCTGCTATATGCCCTAGAGAAATGTGCTTAAATATGTGCCAAGACACATGTTTAAGGATGCTCATAGCAGCATTTTTTGGTAGCAAAACTGGAAACCACCTATGTGCCCATCAGCAGGTGACTAGAAATATGAATTATGGCATATACAAAAGTGGAATACTACGCAGCCCCCAAAATGGCTAATCTAAAGCTATACCCATTATTATGGAGGAATTTCATAGTCAGAAAGTTGAGTGAAAGAAGGCAAAATGTACAAAAACACATACATTATGCCATTTATATAAAGGTTGAAAGCATGCAAGAGCGATGATTGTTTAGGAATGCCTGCATACGTAAAGAGTGCATGAGAAAATGAAGGGTAATGATAACTCTGAACCTCAGGTTAGTGGTTAATTAGGTGAGAGGGCAGGAAGGCCAGTGACAAGCTGGAGGGGACACAGAAGGTTTGCCTTGAATTGGTAATGTTTTATGTTTTTAAAGCAGGAGCATTTTTAAATTGTATTTTGTATGCACTACATAATAGATCATACAGTTTTCCGGAAAAGATAAAAATGGATTTGGATAGGGGTGCCTGGGTGGCTCAGTGGGTTAAGCCTCTGCCTTCAGCTCAAGTCATGATCTCAGGGTCCCGGGATCAAGCCCTGCATCAGACTTTCTGCTTGGCGGGGAGCCTGCTTCCTCCTCTCTCTCTCTGCCTGCCTCTCTGCCTACTTGTGATCTTTCTCTGTGTTAAATAAATAGAATCTTAAAAAAAATGGACTTGAATATATCACAACAGAGTTTTAAGAGCAAGCAATAAAAGTGATGCTTCTTTGAGGGGTCCGTACTGTTGATCACACTTTTCCTTTCCCCAGAAGGACACGTTCAGGGACATTTAGCCAAACATATGGCCTCCCCGCTTCCTTGCATTGCTGGCCACGTCTCTCCTGCCCTCCTGAGGCCCTGAGGCCATGCCTCCCTCCAGCTCAGGGCCAGGTGCAGGTATGGTACCGTCTCCCACATCTGCCTGGCAGTGCTGGGGCTCCTCTCTGCTCTCCTGGGCCTCTGCTTTTCTCCCTGTATTTGCTCTCGTTGCATGATTAGGAATGAGCTTGATTTATTGATCATTAATTTAGGGTTGTCAGAACTGGCAAATAAAAATACTACTATAAGATCGCCTAAATTGTAAATCGCATACATTTGAAGGGTGTAAGTGAATAACATAATGTAGAAGAATGTAAATTACAGAAATTTGAATTCAGATAAATAACATGGTCTTAGTGTAAATATGGCCTAAATAAAAACTTGTTTGTCATTTATCGAAAATTATTTGTTAATCATCTGAAATTCAAATTTAACTGGGTGTCTTGTATTGTATTTGGCCATCCTATGTTAGCTCTTTTTCTTTTAGGAATCACCTATCCAGGTTTTTTGTCAATTTTTAAAGTAAGTGTGCTAATTTTTTCTCCCTGGCTCACTGGCTGACTTGGAGGAGTTTTTTGTTTGTTTGTTTGTTTGTTTGTTTTAATACTAAGGATATTAATCTGTTTTTTCTGTCATGTCTGGCAGATGCCTTTCATTATAAAAAGACAATGGCCTCAGTCTAGTAAATTTTACATCTGTATGTAGTTAATACGTTATTATGGTTTCTCTCTTCAGTAACAGGGTGAGAAAGGTCTCCCCCTGCTAAGATGGTAGAAATTAAGGTGAATACATTTCTAAAGTTGCACAAGCTGGGTGACATATATCACACCGGCCATCCATTTCATGTTTGATGGGAATTTATATAGTATTTTCTGTGAACTGAACTTCTTAATGTAACCCCATTGAATGAGCACTTGCCCTGTATTTAAGAAATTCCTGATAATATTTGGAAAGAAGATGTGTCAACTGAAAAATAGTCCATTAAAGGTAATTACTTGGGGAGATTTATATAAAAAGTGTCACTTTGGGTAAGCAGGCTATCCTGGAAGAGATACTAGGACTTTGGCAAAGAATGTAGACTCTCCTTCATCTTTGGCTCTCTTCCATTAATCGAAAAAAACTTTTCCTTATTATGAAAACTTCCAAATACACACACAAAAAGAGAGAGTGGTGTAACAGATTTCCATGGAACCCTTGCACAGCTTCAATAATGGACAACTCCTGGCTAATCTCATTCCTTCCACCCATCCCCCAGGCCCCTTGTTCAGATTATTTTGCAAGTCCAGACATTATATTTTATCATCTGTAAATATTTTCAAATATATCTCTAAAAGATAAAGACATTAAAAGAAACCTAACCACAATACCATATCACAACCAAGGAATACTGGTAAGTGCTTAATACAGGTATTTTGAAAGTTGGCATTCAGCCAGTTGGCTTTTATGAAAGATCTACAGTAGAACCAGTGTTTGCTACCCGACAGACATCCCAGGAGGAGTTTTGCCTTTACAAAAGGAGGGCAAAAAGCAAAAATCGCATTCAGTGTTCACTCTGAAGTGAGCCCTTATGGGGCTGGGGGTGCAGCTCCTTCCCTAGGAACCACACTCAGCGGCATCTCAGCGTCAAGCCACCAGACCTTTGAGCTGTGTCTGTGAGCATCTCGCTTTCTCTTGATTTATTTTGTGCACCCATTAGCAAGCTGTGTCCTAAGGTATCAGAAAAGCCCACGAGGTTATATTTTGCACCTGGGAGTGCTAAAAAAATGCTTCCATATAAATTCATGGTAATTGCTTCTTCACTTTGTGCCTTTTCTGCTGATGAGATGTTTCATAGGACGGCTGTACTTTCTCAGACAACAGGGGATACCTCTATAATCTAATGCAATCAACATTCAGATCTCCCTGATTATCTCTTAGATGTGGTTTTATGTGAGTTTGAAACAAGACCCAAATAAGGTCCACATATTGGTTAATCTGTATCTTAAATCTCTTTGAGTCTATGAATTTCCCCTCCACCTCCTTTTTACTTAGTGATTTATTTTTGAATAAACAGGTGGTTCTAGGGTTTTCTGCACTAGGTGTTATTGACTACATTCCTGTAACGTTGTGTACCACATTCCTCTGCCCTTCATATTTCTTGTAAAATGAGAGGTGGATCTAGAGACTTGATCAGATACAGATTTCATGGTTCCATTAATTTATTTGACAGAGAGAGAGAGAGAGAGAGCACAAGGAGGGGGAGTGGCAGGCAGAGAGAGAGGGAGAAGCAGGGTCCCCGCTGAGCAGGGAACCCAGCACGGAGCTCAATCCTAGGACCTTGAGATCATGACCTGAACCAAAGGCACATGCTTAACGGACTGAGCCACTCCCGTGCCCCTAGATACAATATTTTCTTGGCAAGTATATTTCGTGGGATTCGGTCTGTTCTTCCACCAGGAGGCATGTAACATCTGTGCTATCAGCATCATTTGGGGATCCATTCGTTTTCTAGGAGTTGTCAATGATTTTTTTAAAAAATAATTTATTTGAGAGAGAGTGCACACTCAAGAAAGAGCACAAGTGAGGGGAGGGGTGGAGGGAGAGGCAGACTGCCCGCTGAGCTGGGAGCGCATCATGGGGCTCAGTCCCTGAACCTCAAGATTGTGACCTGAGCCGAGGGCAGACACTTAACAGGCTGAGCCACGCAGGCGCCCCTGTCAGTGATTTTTAAACAAGTAACAGGTTAAACTGAAAAGAGCTTCTACGCTTTGTGTGGCATTGCCATCTTTCTCGTCTCTGGGGTTTCCTCCAGAGGGCTTAGTTGCCAATGTTCTCTTTTCAGCAATGGCTTCCTGAGGGGGAGGCTGTGTGTGACTGCAGAGCTCTGAGAGGGAGACATGCTCCAAGTTCTTGGTGGGTGGCTGAGGAAGGAGGATCTCCTTGATTTCTGGGGGAAGCAGTAAGAACGTGAGCTGGTTTTACTCTCAAGTGCTAACCAAAAGGCCTCTAAAGTGTAATTGTAGATCGGCTTTGAGTATGATCTTTGGTATGTACACATCAATTTATATCATGAGAGCAGAGACCACGTTTTGAACTGGCTTAGCCAATGAAGATACAATGTGGGTTTCAGGATTGGTTGGACTCAGCATCTTATTAATGCCATCAACAGTTTCCCTCTGCCTCTGTTTGTGTGGTCTTTATGTTTCTCCCTTTCTGCCTTTTGTGTTGTCTGTTTAATTTCAAGCCTAGCTTTTCATGGTGGTAGGGTTGTTGCAATGATTCCATACTTCTCATACCAACATCTTACTTTCTAGAATACCGAAGAGAGGTGACTTGAAGTTGTCTTTTCAGAGAAGCGACAACCTTCATTCCTAGATGATGTCAGAAAACTTTGGCATTTAGCTCATTGATCTAAACTGGATCAAATGCCCATTCTTTGGGCCAATCCCTTGGCCAGGAGAGTGCCATGCTGTGAGTGACTTAGGTCTGGATGCCTTAGGATGGTCACTGTGGCAGGGTTGGAGACAGGGTACCCATTTCTGGAGCTGTGGGTCAGGTGGTTCCTCCTCCCTCTGCTGACTGCATGGCCACACATGGTGGGGGAGAGAAAGGGAGAGGGTCTCCTCCTCTGTGTTTTGGGATTTGCAGTTTCTGTTTTGGGATTTGGAGCATCGTTTTTTTTGTTGTTGTTGTTGTTTTTGTTTTGTTGTTGTTGTTGTTTTAAATCAGTAGAGTGGTGGGGTGGGCTGTGTGGTAAGAAGTGTGCTGGACACTGATGGTCACAGTCTGGTGAAGAGGGAGCTCTCCTGTTACTGTGTGATCAGTTCCCTCCTGTACTCAAGGGAGAACAGATGACCTCCAGGGTTACTATCGGCACAGATGTTCTGAGATTAAGAGTTGATAGGAAAAAGGGAACATGGGAAAAATTTGTACCCTTTCCAGGCAGAATAAATAGGCCAAATGAGGATTATTCCAGAAGGTCCCCCAAATGAGATAAGCATGAGGCACTATCCCACAGTGGGAAGAAATCTCAGGGACGTCTTCCTTGTATGCATGAGGTCAGATCTGTCTTCACTCCACCCAGTCAGGATCCGGAGCCCTGCCTCCTTGCTCTGTCTGTGACTTTCACATTTAAAGGTGCCCTGGAGAACTTTGGGAAAGGGGTAAAAGTCCTGCCAAGGGGAGGAACTAGCTTGAATTCTAGTAGAGGATCATATTTCTGAGTTGCTTTTGGCCAATTCACCAGTTTCCATGTGGCCCCAAAGTCAGGCCTTGTGGAATCCTGACCCTCCACGACACCTGACTACTGGTATTCTTTTACCTTCTGTTTCATAGGGTTCTGGTTTCTCAATCCCTAAAAGAGGTGAATTCCTGGTTTCTGCAAATGCTGAAAGCTTTCAGGTGGGAACGTGCAACAGAGCAGACACAACAAGTAGCCAGTGATACAGTTGGAAGTAGTAAAGGCTGATCTTGTCAGACGCTTAACGCTTGTTCATAGCAAGGCAGTGAGCGCAGATGTTCACAGAGTCAGATGACGAATGGTCTGGAGCACAGGGTGCATGTTTTATGGTTGGCACAATCTTTTCCTGGGAGGCCTTTTTAAAAATCAATACCCAATTGGAGGGTTGAAGCAGAAACCCTTTGTATTTGTTGAAGAGGGTTTGAAAGCGTCCAGGACACTTGGATGGACACATTCTCCCTGCCTCCCTGGAAGTGACTTCAGAAAACCCGAGGGCAGGTCCAGGCCTGCGCTGGACGAGGCATTCTGAAGGCAGAGGCCGAATAGAGAAGTGGATGTTTTGTTTCTGTCTGTCTTGACTTCTCTTTGGCTTTGAGGGTCACGTACCCTCTCATGTACCTTCTCCCCATCCACGGAGAGGCCTAGAAAAAGATAGCACCCACAGCCTAGGCTCCATCTACTGCTGATCTTGGTTTCTAGCTTTTCTTTCCTGAAAGCCACAGCTACCTTGAGGATGAAATCCATCTCCCCCGTATCATTGCTAGGAGGTGAGAGAGGTCGGAGCCAGAGCCATCTGACAACCTGTTTGCTTTCTTGCCCCTCCGGAACGCAGTGTGGCGTAGTGCTTTGGGACCAACGAGACCTGGGTTGAGTTCTAGTTCTAGTGCTTCCTCACCACGTGCTCCTGGGCAGATGGACTCTGAGTTTCCCCCCATCATCTGCAAATGGAAGATTTTATTTACCTCATTGGGTCACTGCAGAGCTTAAATGAAATAACATCAGGATGCTCAGTAAATGTTAACTACTCATACAAATAACGGATATAACAGGAAAATGTGAGAGATTCCTAGAAGAACCCGAAGTTCTTTTGTTTCCCTTAGTTTTCCTCCTTGGAATTAAGGCTATAAAGCGCATCAGTATGTGGAAGATTTTTAATGTGTTGTTCTGTTACCTATTACTTAAAATGAAGCTGGTTCCTGTGTGTGCTCAATCACATTCCTCCCCTTTCCCAACCAGATCCAGGTCAGGACGACTCTCTTAAATGGAGGAAAGATGTTCCTCAGTGTGATCTTCCTCCATTTGCTGTTTGACCATGTCTTCTCCAGGCAACACTCTGCTTCCTGAAATCTTCCTTCACTTTCTTTTTCCCAGGATGAGAGTTTGTCTTCCTGAGTTTAGCATCTGAAGGAAGCTTGAGTGAGCCTTCTCACCTTCGCTTTTTCCTCTAAGACGGTGGGAAGCAGTCATGCTCTTAGGAGGCAACCAGAGGGCCACGTGACTCCATGCTGATATGCCTCCTCCCAACTTCTGGGCTCAGGGGTCAGGTGACTGCCCAGTATGTTCCAAGATCAGGTCACCAGGCCACTGCCCCCAGGAGGCGGGAGGAGCAGTGCCTGAATCTCTGGTGCTCCTCCCCCTCCAATCAGCCTTCCCTTGGCCTTGTTTGGAAAGCCCATCCCAGCAGGTCCTGTGGGTGGGCCCAAACCCAATCTTCTAGGCTGCTTTTATTTATTTATTTATTTATTTAAAAAAGATTTTATTTATTTATTTGACAGAGATCACAAGTACACAAGAGGCAGGCAGAGAAAGAGGGAGAAGCAGGCTCCCCGCTGAGCAGAGAGCCTGATGCGGGGCTCGATCCCAGGACCCTGGGATCATGACCCGAGCTGAAGGCAGAGGCTTTAACCCACCGAGCCACCCAGGTGCCCCTAGGCTGCTTTTAGAACCATATTTCAGAAAGGAAAACTGCTGGCTCTTAGCATGGCTTCCTGAGGGATAGTTCTGGATAGGGTGACTTAGGCAACCGTATCCACATCTTCTTCCTTCCAGATAGTTTACATTGGTAAATTTGGACCATTGATGTTTAAAGTGATTACTGGTGTAGTTGGATCCTTTTCAATCATATTTGTGTAGTTTTCTATTCCTTGTTCATATTCTTGGTTCCTATGTTTGTCTTCCACTTTTTCCCCATCTTCATGCTTGTAACTGAGCATTCTATGGAACTCAATTTCACTCCTTTCTTAGCATATCAATCATACTTCTTTTTAAAAACTTTTTTTTAGTAATTGCCTTAGAATTTGCAATATACATTTACAATGAATTCAACTTCACTTTCTTTTTTTAAGAAAGCCTCTTTACTTACTGATTTTTTAAATTCCAGTATAATTAACATGCAGTATTATATTAGTTTCAGATGTATAACATAATGGTTCAACAATTCTTTACATTACTTAGTGCTCACCACAGTAACTGTAGTCCCCATCCATCACCAAACAACCTTATTACAAAAGTATTGATTATATTCTCTATGTTGTACTTTTCCATATCTGTGCTGTAACTGGAAGTTTGTCCCTCTTAATCCATCTTATCCGTGCCCCCTACCTGCCTCCCTGCTCTGTTAACTATCAGTTTTTTAAATTAATTTTTTAAATTTTTATTAATATAAAATGTATTAATAGTGCCAGGGGTACAGGTCTGTGACTTGCTATGTTTACATACTTCACAGCATTCACCATAGCACATACCCTCCCCAATGTCCATAACCGAACCACCCTCTCCCTAGCCTCCTCTCCCCAGCAACCCTCAGTTTGTTTTGTGAGATTAAGAGTCTCTTATGGTTTGTCTCCCTCCCGATATCATCTTGTTTCATTTTTTCCTTCCATGTTGCCTCTCGAATTCCTCATATCAGGTATATCATATGATAATTGTCTTTCTCTGATTGACTTATTTCGCTCAGCATAATACCCTCTAGTTCCATCCACATTGTTGCAAATTGCAGAATTTCAGTATTCCATTGTGTGTGTGTGTGTGTGTGTGTGTGTGTGTATACACACCACATCTTCTTCATCCATTCATCTGTTGATGGACATCTGGGTTCTTTCCATAGTTTGTCTATTGAGGACATTGTTGCTATAAACATTTGCATTCACGTGCCCCTTTGGATCACTACATTTGTATCTTTAGGGTAAATACCCAGGAGTGCAATTGCTGGGTGGTAGGGTAGCTCTATTTTCAACTTTTTGAGGAAACTCCGTGCTGTTTTCCAGAGTGGCTGCACCAGCTTGCATTCCCACCAACAGTGCAGGAGGGTTCCCCTTCCTCCACATCCTCGCCAGCATCTGTTGTTTCCTGACCAGTTAATTTTAACATTCTAACTAGTGTGAGGTGGTATCTCACTGTGGTTTTGATTTGTATTTCCCTGATGCTGAGTTACGTGGAGCAATTTTTCATGTGTCTATTGTCCATCTGGATGTCTTCTTCACAGAAATGTCTGTTCATGTTGGTAACTACCAGTTCTCTGTATATAAGAATCCATTTTCTTGGATTGACTCTTTTATTCTTTGTTCATTTGTTTTGTTTCTTAAATGCTGCATATGAGTGAAATCACATGGTATTTGTCTTTCTCTGTCTGACTAGTTTCACTTAGCATAGTACTCTGTAGCTCCATCCATGTTGTTGCAAATGGCAGATTCTCATTCTCTCTTTTGGCTGAGTAATATTGCATCATATATATATATATATATATGTGTGTGTATATATGTATATATGTGTATATATATGTATATGTGTACATATATATATACACACATATGTGTGTGTGTGTATACATACATACCACTTCTTTATCCCTTTATCAACTGATGGACACTTGGGTTGCTTCCATATCTTGGCTCTTGTAAATAATGTTGCTGTAAACTCAATACTGTTTTTCACAGTGGTTTCAACAATTTGCATTCCAGCCAACAGTGTGTGAGGGTTCCCTTTTCTCCACATCCTCGATGACACTTGTTATTTCTTATCTGTTTGATTCTAGTGTATGGTGATACCTCATTGTGGTTTTGATTTGCATTTCCCTGGTGATGAGTGACGTTGACCATCTTTTCATGTGTTGGTTGAACATTTGTAGGTCTTCTTTGGCAGAATGTCTATTCAGGCTCTCTGCCCATTTTTAACTGGATTATTATTATTTTTTAAATATTGAGCTGTATAAGGTCTTTACATATTTTGGATATTAACCCCTTATTGGATATGTCCTTTGCAAATAGCTTTCATTCCATAGGTTGCCTTTCTGTTTTGTTGATGGTTTCTTATGCTGTGCAAAAGCTTTTTATTTTGATGTCATTCCAGTAGTTTATTTTCAACTTTTGTTTCCCTTGCCTCAGGAGACATATCTAGAAAAATGTTTCTATAGCCCATGTCAAAGGCATTACTGCCTATGTTTTCTTCTAGGAGTTTTATGGTTTTAGGTCCTATATCTAGGTCTTTAATAGATTTTGGATTTTTTTTTAACAGAGAGAGAGAGAGACAGTGAGAGAGAGAACACAAGCAGGGGGAGTGAGAGAGGGAGTAGCAGGCTTCCCACCAAGTAGGGAGACTGATGTGGGGCTTGATCCCAGGACCTTGGGATCATGACCTGAGCCGAAGGCAGATGCTTAATGACTGACCAACCCAGGTGCCCCTTTAATCCATTTTGAGTTTATTTTTGTGTATGGTGTAAGAAAGTGATCCAGTTTCTCCAGCACCTAAGTCCACTTTGAAATACTACTCTACTGCTTCATGCATAGGGGAAGTACCTTATAATAACAAAACAGTCTTAATTCCTAGTCCTTCCATCCTGGTTTTTGTTCCATCGAAGTAATTCATCTCACTTAAAAATAAGTTATAATCATTGAATGCATTGTTGTTATTATTGCTTTGAACAAACTTACATGTTAGATCAATTAAGAATAAGAAAAAAAGTCTTCCTTCATCAGCACTCTTGCTTTCTTTAGGGAGGTCTGCATTTCTGACCTGTATCATTTTTCTTCTCCGTGAAGAACTTTATTTTTTTTCTTATAAGGCATGCCTACTGGCAACAAATTCCCTTAGTTTTTATTCATCTGAGAAAGTCTTTATTTCTCCTTTGCTTTTGAAAGATAATTTATCAGGATACGGAATTCTAGGTTGGTGGGTTTTTCCTCCTCTCAACAACACACGGAATATCCCAGCCTGCTGTCTTCTTGCTTGTGTGGTTACTGATGAGAACCCCAATGCAGTTCCCACTTTTGCCTTTTTTACAGGTGAGGGTCCCACCCCCACCCGCCCCGGCTTCTTTCAAGATTTTTTCTTTGTCTTTGATTTTCTGCAGTTCAAGTATGACATGCCCATGTATAGTTTTGGGGCATTTATTCTGCTTGCTGTTCTTTGAATTTCCCAGATCTGTGGTTTAATATATGACATTAATTTTGGAGAGAATTCTCAGTTATTATCACTTGAGATATTTCTTTTCTTCCTTTCCTTTTTGTTCTTGAAATCCTGCAACATGTGTATTACACCATTCGTACTTGTCCCACAGACCTTGGATATTCTGTTCTGTTATCCCTCCCCCACCCTGTCTTTTTTCTCTTTGCTTTTCAGTTTAGAAGTTTCTGTCAACATATCCTCATGTTTATTTTTTTAAGACATTATTTATTTACTTAGAGAGAGAGAGAGCATGAGAGGGTCAGAGGGAGAAGGAGAAGCAGATTTCCTGCTGAGCAGGGAGCCCGAATTGGGACTGGATCCCGGGACTCCAGGATGATGACCTGAGCCAAAGGCTGTCACTTAACCAACTGAGCAACCCAGGTGTACCTACATCCTCATGTTTAGAGATTGTTTCCTCAGCTTTGTCCCGTCTACTAATGAGCCCATTAAAGGCATACTTTGTAGTATACCTAAACCAATATAAACCAATTGTATGTCAATTATAGTTTAATAATAATGATGATGATGATGATAATAATAATAAAAACATTCTTCATTT
The DNA here is from genome assembly GCF_964662115.1 of Mustela nivalis. Classification (NCBI taxonomy): domain Eukaryota; kingdom Metazoa; phylum Chordata; class Mammalia; order Carnivora; family Mustelidae; genus Mustela; species Mustela nivalis. The sequence goes on along the minus strand of NC_139025.1, from coordinate 31,620,511 downwards.
CTGTTGCAGTGTTTTTGACCTCTAACATTTCTTTTGGATTCTATCTTAGAATTTCTGCCTCTCTGCTCACATTACCCATCTGTTCTTGCATGTTGTCTACTTTTTCCATTAGCGGTCTTAGCATGTTAAACATAGTGCTTTAAAATTACTGATCTGCTGAATCAGACATCTCTCCTTTATCTAAATCTGGTTCTGTTGGTAGCTCTGTCTCATCAAATTATGTTTTTTGATTTTTAGTAAGCTTTGCAATTTTTTGTTGAAATCAGACGTGATGTATTACATAGAATTGTGATGAAAAGGACTTCAGTGATGTTGTGGGGAGGTGTGGGGAGTGAGGAAGCATCCTATTGTCCTGTGATTAGGTCTCAGTCTTTTGGACTGTGAGCTTTCTAAGTATGTCTCAGTGCTTCCTTCCCTTAAATGGGATAGGATGGTTAGGGCGGGCCAGACTCAGGAATTTCTCTTCCAAGTCAGATTGACTAGCTTGGATAAAACCCCAATAAGTTAGGCTCTAATTAAATGGTTTCTTTTGATGGTAGGCCTTGTTAAAAAGAACTGAGTGCCCTGGTTGTTTCTCCCTCCCCCTGCTGGAAGCATGAGGAGACTTTTCTTTGATATTCCCTGTAGGACCCTGATACATTGTTCTTGCCTATCCCCAACACCCAAAAGCTCTCCCCTCACGTTAATGATGAAAAAACCAATAATCAGGTGCTCCCCAGTGCTGTGGTGAGTGAGTTAATGCATCACAGTGAAGAGTGTTTGCATGTTCCTGTGCTCACCGTATGACTGGGCTAATAACCACATATCACAATAACCTGGTTCAGCTCATGGAAACTTTAGTCATATCAGCCTATAACTGGGTGTCATTAACAAATTCTTGGCCTCTTCTCTGAGGAGTAAGACCCAGCAGTTAAGAATCTGTTACAGGGACACCTGGGTGGCTCAGTCGGTTAAGAGTCTGTCTTCAGCTCAGGTCATGATTGGGTCCTGGGATCGAGTCCTATATTGGCCTTCCTGCTTGGCAGGGAGTCTGCTTCTCCCTCTACCCATCCACTCTGCTCCTGATCGCTCTCTCTCTCTCTCTTTCAAACAAATAAATGAAATCTTAAAAAAAAGTTTTTCGTTACATCCTATAGCTACGTGTTTTTCAAAGTGTATGTTTCCTAAAGCATTGTGTGTAGCTCACCTACACACATGCCAAAGGGTCCAGCAACGTGCCTTTCTCAAAAGTAGTGCAGGTGATTCTCATGCATTCTGTAGAATGACACTTCTTTAGGCTAAAATTGTAGAAAGGAATACAATCTACCAGGCAAGGCTTGGACCCAGGGCTTATGCAACTTTTGACTTAACATAAATGAATGCAAATTCATTTTGCTTTCACTAATACATATATACATACATCAAGACTAGCTCCCTTGGAAGGAAGGGAGCCTCTTATAGCCTCTGGCTTCTGCTTTCCCAGATGTTATGTTCATGTTTGAGGGTAGAAGAGCATCTTGGTTTTGAGTTGGAGCCGTTCATGCACTGGGTAGCTGCAGTTCTAAAAGGGTGATGTCCAGTTCTGTGGAAGACCAAGTCTTTAGGGCTACAGGAAACTGTTATGCCATGAGATGAAATTTAAGATGAAAATTTCTTAGGGTGCCTGGGTGGCTCAGTTGGTTGAGCATCTGACTCTTGGTTTTGGCTCAGGTCATAATCTCATGAGTTACGGGATTGAGCTCTGTGTTGGGCTCTGCACTCAGGAGGGAGCCCGTCTGAAGATTCTTTCCCTTTGCTCCTCCCCCGACTAGCTCACATGTGCAGACTCTTTCTCTTTCTCAAAATATAAATAAATAAATAAATAAATAAATAAATAAATAATTTTTTTTTAAAAGTTGAAGATTTCTTTTTCCAGCCCCTTGTCCCATACTCAGGAGATGTCCAGTAAGATGAAAATAAGTGCTCCAATGTAAATTAGTACATTGGAGTCCAAGAGCTTCCAAAAAGTTGGATTCCCACTTGGATTATTCCATTGACCATCTTTGCCTCCTGTACTGCGGGGGAGGTTTGGACCTGAGCACAGCTCTAGTTAGGGACGGGCATTGTGGTTCATTCTCTAGTGCATTTATTCAGCGATGAGTTGGCCTTTGATAGGGCTGTAGGAGGCAAGAAGGAAATTGTTTGCATCTGATCTAGAGAAACCACTAAGTTAAAAGACAAAGCATTCTGATTCCTGTTACAGAGGCGTGTCTTCAGAAGCAATGTGACAGACGTCCGAGAAGGGACAGCTTTTGCCAGATGGAAGAATTGTGCAAGTGCTTGTTGCAAAAGGCTTTGTCCTATGTCTTTGTTTTTCAAATGCACAACAAGCTATTCAGTGGTGCACATAACACCCCACTGGGAAGCTGGGACTTGTCAGCTGGCAAAGTTGCGTGATGCATTGGGAGAGGGGAGTTCAGTGCGTTCCGTGGTGGCTCTTTGCCCTGCCACCATCCTGAGAAGTCTATTATAGTAAACATCTGTTGGTTTGGTCTGCCTTGTATCTATTCTCTCTTTTCTGGTAATAAAATCTCTACTTTCTTTTGGGGACAAAGAAAGTAGAAGCATAACAAGCCACTCCAAAATTTAGTGGCTTAAAATACCTTCCTTTCCTTCCCCATAACTCTGGTGGACTATCCTACCTTCTGGGCTTGGCCAGTCAGTGTGTGCTCTCTCCCAGGTCAGGAGTGCTCCTGTGACCTGAGCTGGACCAACAAATCCCACTGTGGGACTCCAAGGTACAACTAACCACTGGGGGAGAGAAACTCTGGGGTTGGGACACTGTGAGGACATAGGCCAATGGTGGTTGGATGTCCCTTGGTCACTGTGAATGAAAAGCTCACCTGACCATAAAGACAACATAGAACAAAAACAAAGCTGAGAAGGAAAGACACTGGTTTCTGATAATATATTGTGAGCATCTGGACACAGTTATGCCTGAAGCTCCCTTGTAGCTTCCATTATACATGCCAGAAACATCCTGTGGTAGATTAAATATGGCTACAGTTTCTTTGTGACTCTTTTCATTAAGAGATGGTGTCTCTTTCCTCACCTCTTGAATTTGGGCTGGTCTGTGACTTGCTTGACCTCATGGAATGTGGTCGGAGCAACCCTGTGTGAGTTCTGGACATGGGACCTCAAGGAGCCTTGAGGCTTAGGCCTTCACCCCCTTGGGCCACTGCCCCACAGCCACCATGTAAGAAAGTTAATCTGCTGGAGGACAAGAGGCCACGTGTAGGAGAACTGAAGCACCAGTCGCTTCTCCAACTGTCCTTGAGATCATTTTGGACCTTCCAGCCAAATTGATCTTCCCTTTGATGGTAGCTGAGTGGGTGAGCCCAGGTGAAGCCAGCAGAGGAAATGCCCCGTGCAGCCCCAGCATCAGAAATTGGTATTTTAAGCCACTAAATTTTGGAGGGGCTTGTTATGCATCAGTCAGTGGCTGATAACACTCCTCTTTTGGCTTAAGTCAGTCTGATTTTACTTTTTGTCATTTGCCGCACAGACTGCTTTGCAATGCTTCTACCTGATATACTTATATGATATGCGAAACCTTATCGAAAGTGCGCCCGTGCAGAACTTTCCACCTGTGCCAGTGGGGCAAGGAGAGCAGCTGCCTCCACCTACGTCTCCACTTGTCAGTGTGCACGTGTGGACTCACGTGGTGGAATCCGTTTCTTGCTCATGTTTGTGTAACTTATTTGAATGATAGTGCCACTGTGTCTGAAAGGTGGGTTTGTCCAGCACATGTACCTGTCGGGAGACCATTCAATAGCTGGGCTTTACTGGTCGCTTATGTGATTTGACACTTGACATTCCTTCACCTCACTGGAGACCGTTCTCTCCAAGATGACTTCTTGAAGTTGCAGTTCCTTTTTATAGGCTCTTACACATCGCATCTGGGGTTCCTGGTCTGTCCTTAAAATGCTTAGGAGATGTGAAGCCCGTTATTTGAGACTAAGGAATGTACTAGAGGCAATCAAATAACACCAGCCCTAGAATTGGATGTATGTGGGCTCCAAGCCTTGCTCTGACACCTGCTAGTGGAGGGCCTTTTGCATATCACTCAATCTGTTTGAAATTTTGTTTCTTTACAGGTACAATGGGAGGTAGTAATACCTGTTTCATGGGGTTATGGGGCCCGTTCTGTGAGGGAAGGCATGGGCAGTCCCTGGAAGGGGGTGTTGGCAGTCTACATTTAGTGGTGACTTTCAACATTGTTTGTCTTGTTGAAGGCAGAGTATCACAGAACATATTTTTTTCCCTCTCCCTTTATTTCGCTGTTAACACTAGAAGGAATCATGTATTATTTTGTTTGGAATCAAGATTGTAATGGGTCGCCTATGATAAAGAGAACTTTTTCTAATAGTGCGTCTGTTTATTTACTTTTAAATATGACTCATGTAGAGGGGATGATGGTATCAACAAATTTTAGCATCATGTGATAATGTTGCATGTGATAAAAATATGATGATGGGGAGACAGCGGTGCTATGGCCACATAAAGGAAAGACTGGCTACGATTCTTTTGGGAGCAGGATCAAAGAAACCCCACTTGATCTAGGTATTTAACCCTGAATAGGAGTTTCCAAGACAGGGACTGGAGAGGAATTTCCAGGCAAAGGCACAGAGGTATGAGAGAGTGGTATGTTCCAGAGACTGCAGGAAGTTCAGTATGCCACGATGTGGGCTAATTTTAAGGGAATGTAAGGAGGAAGCCTGGGCAGGTGGCAACCAATCATGAGGGTCATGATGCCTCTATATTGCTAGGGAGTTAGACTTGGTCCTATAGAGAGTAGGGCATTGCTTGGGGACTTTAAGCAAGAGAGTGCCATCAAAGTCCAGGCAATGAAGTGGTTGCAGGGATGCAGGAGGCTGCGGGATCAGTTATGAACCGATGACGGGAGTCCATCTAGAGCTGATGAGGATCTGAGTTAAGGTGGTCGTCGTGACCATGGGAGAGACAAAGGACTAAACCCTCAATGAGGCAATGTTGCAAGGAGTTGGTGGCCAGTTGGATGCGGGATTGTTGAGGGTGAAAGATAAGGAGAAATCGAGGCTGCCTATTTCTTATCTCACTTAGATTTCAGAAATTAGATGGTGCCACAAATCCCATGGGGGAACACAGGAAAAGAAGCAGACTTGGTGAGGGGCAAGGGAAGACTGTTTTGGACTTGAATTTGAGGCATCTGGGGAGGTCTAGGTGAAGCTATCAGGATAGCATCTAGATCAGCAGCAGACAGAGGAACCACCAACATGTAGAAGTGTTAAAGCCACTGGTGTGAATAAAGTTGTTCAGGGAACATGTGTGCTCAGATTCTGGAGAATGCTACCAGTAAGCTGGGCTTGGAAGAGAATGTTGGCAGACTGCGTTTTCCAAAGATGACTGCAACAGTATCCTCTAACCCACATGCCCTCTTGCCTGTGTGACTGTGCCATTCCTCCCAGGGAAGGGAGGGTCTATGTCTCTTTTCCGTGATCTGGGCAGGCTGATGACTCCAGGAGAGGTGATGTTGGGTGACTTCCAAGCTTCAGTAATAAAAGAAGATGCAGCCTCCACTTGTTCCCTTAGGACATCACCTTTGGCACCCTGAAAACCTGAGGTTTCCATGTTTTTAAGAACTCAGGCCATGGCAAGAAGCTATGTGTAGGCATTTTGGCTGACCGCCCTGCCTGAGATCCCCACTGACCACCAGGGTCAATGCCGGATGTGTGAGTGAGTACACTACCCAATTTTTCCTGCCCCTGGCTGTAAATTCACCCATAGCCTTTGAGCCCTTCATGAAGCAAAGAAAAGCCATCGCTAAAGAAAAGCCCTTTCTGAATTCTGACCCACAGAATCTGTGAGTATGACAAAATTATTGCTTTAGGTTGCTAAGTTTTAGGATGTTATGACCTGAATGTTTGTGTGCCCCCACTAAATTCATATATGTTGAAATGCTAATTCCCAATGTGATGGTATTAGGAGAGGGGTTCCTTTGGGAGACGATTAGGTCGTGAAGGTGGAGTCCTCAGGGAGGGGATCAGTGCCTTTATTATAGGGAAGCCAGGGAGTTCTTTTACTTCATTTACCTTGTGAGGACATGGAGGGAAGATGGTTGTCTATGAGCCAGGAAGCAGGTTCTCACCAGACACCGAATCTTCCAGCACCTTGATCTTGGACTTGCCAGCCTCCAAAACTGTGAGGAATAGATGTTTGCTGTTTAAGACATCAGGCAGGTACCTTTGTTCTAGTAACCCAAGCTGACAACAGAATGGGGCAATGTGCTATACAGTAATAGATAATGAGATAACCAGGACAAGGGCAACAAGGAAAGAATCAAAGAAGTTGGAAGTTAATGGAGAGTGAGAGAGAGAGGCCTAGAAGAGGTCCAGATGACTAACACCTAGGAGGTGTCCAGTGGGTTGGCCACTGGGAAACCACTGGTCACTTCAGCAAGAGCACCTTCAGTGTATCATGAAGGCCCATGTCGGATTGCCATGGGTGGGAACTGGAAAGGGAGTGCCGGTCTCTTTTTCAATAAGCTTGGCCATGAAGCATGGGACAAGAAGGGTGGGAATTAGATGGAGACGCAGGGTCAAAGAATTTTCTTTGGAAGATGGTGGGGAGGGATTTGAGAGAAGCCAGAGGCTGGATATAGGAAGGGTTGGATGAGAACAAACACCCTATTGAAGAAATGGTCTTGAACAGCCTTTGGCGAAGAGGGAAGGAGGCTGAAAAGATGGCGGTGGAGAGAGTATCTGAGGCTGGGAATCGTAACTGCTTTTACTTTGGTGTCTGTCATGAGGTGCGTAGTGGAACAGGCGTTGGGTTAGAATTCAGGCATTGACAGCAACAGGAGGCCATACATTCCATTTAATGTCTTATCATTGAGGAATTATAATATTGCTTAAGTAGCAAAACTTAGGTAATTTCAGGGACTCTTTATAAAAGATGAAATCTACCCTGGGAGATCTTATGTACCTTATTTGCTTCTACTGTGATTAAGAAATTATTTCTATAACATCCTTACTGAGGATCTGTTTTCTTAAGTACGTAAGTGACTGCTTTTCCTATTAAATGAAATTCTGCCTTTCTGAGACTTCTCATTGGTCCTGGCTCTCCCTTTGGAGCTACACAAAAGGGTAGGCACTCAGATCTGGTTTCATTTTGTAATTAACTACAGGTAGAGAGAACAAAAGTAAGGACGCAGAATTTAAGATGACTCTGCTGTTTTTTTTTTTTTTTCTTTAGCTATAAGGGCAGTGTACCTCTCTAATTCAGTGACATTCAGTAAAAATGAGGGTAGACGAGACAGAAACAGAAGAGAAGAATGAACTTAAATAGAAAGTAGGTGAGTAAGTTATGGCACAAATCTGCGGCATAATCTATAAAAATGGTCTTATGTTTTTGATATGGGTAAGTACTGGGGGAGGAAGGAAAAGGGGTTAAAACATTATTGTATTATAGAGGTGCCTGGGTGGTTCAGTGGGTTAAATGACTGCCTTCAGCTCATGTCATGATCCTCAGGATCCTGGATCGAGCTCCGCATCAGGATTCTTGCTCAACAGGGAGCCTTCTTCTCCCTCTCCCTCTGCCTGCTGCTCTGCCTACTTGTGCTCACTTTCTCTCTGTCAAGTAAATAAATAAAATCTTTAAAAAAAGAACATTATTACATTATAGAGTCCCATTTTGTAAATGATAAATAAGCATAGAAAAAAGAGTACACATTAAAATGTTGTTTCTTGGGACGCCTGGGTGGCTCAGTGGGTTAAAGCCTCTGCCTTTGGCTCAGGTCATGATCTCGGGGTCCTGGGATTGAGCCTCGCATTGAGCTCTCTGCTCATCGGGGAGCCTGCTTCCTCTTCTCTCTCTGCCTACCTCTCTGCCTGCTTGTGATCTCTGTCAAATAAATAAATAAAATCTTAAAAAAGATGTTATTTCTTTCCCTCTGGGTGGGGGGATTACAGAGACTTTTCACTTTCCTTGTTTAAAGGGAGCGTGCATTTCTTGTGTGAATAAGTACTATTAAGAAAAATGAAGCAATGGCTGAAATCTGCATGTCTGTTCATTTCAAATGTGAAAGCTGGCCAGTAGCATCACTCACTTAGCTACGGTAAGAAGGTAAGTCCTGGCTCTTGCCTTTCCCAACGTTCCACTCCCTTGACTGAAGCTCAGAAGGCGGTGGGAACAGGACAGACTGGCCACAGAGCAGTCTGCTTTTAAACGCAGGAAGGGAAAAAACACAGCTACATCCCTGAGAACCTGCCGGCCAGGACTGGGAGAGCCTGGGGCTCAGCATCCTCTCTCCTCTGTCTCATGGGGCCTCTGTTCCATTTCTTTGAAAAATATGCATATGTTGGACTCTTCTTTCAGTCTCGACGGTGCCTCTTCTGTAGGGGCCATGCTGGCTTTGTGGGGCCCTGTGATGTTCTTCCTGTGAGTGCTGGAGGTGAAGCAGGAGATGTTCTGGCATGTGGCGGTGACCTCCTCGGCACAATTAGGAGCTGGGGCAGCTGGGCTCCAGCAGTGGAGGGAAGTGGTTTTTCTGTTTTCCTTCTCTTTCCTTACCCTTTTACTGATAGTCCTAACTATTGGTGTGTGTGTGTGTGTGTATTTCTTTATTTACCTATTTTTTTGGGAGGATTTTATTTGGGAGAATTCTACTTTCCAGACTGTCTCTTCGGAATGTCCCTCTCTTCTCCATGTCTGTCCCCTGCCACTTTGTGCTCCTGCCTGCTAATGCCCTCTGTGGTGGCGGATTCATTTGCTCACAGCACAGTGATCTTTTTGCCCATTAGACGGTGGGCTCCTTGAGGGCAGGAACCCCCAACCGCATCCCAAGAACTCAGCAGACCCTAATTTACAGTCTCTCTATTTCCAGCCACCAACACTGCCTCAAGTGCTGAACCCACTAGTAACGGCACCAGCCGGCATTTCGTCATCCGTACGCGAGTTTGCTGGGTCTCTGAACTACAGCAGGTGTGGACTCTCTGTGGTGTGTAATTTTACTTTAACTGGTGTCTGCAGAGTGTGCGATATGCTGTGTCTGCTCCAGAGATGGGCTAGTGCTCCTGCCTGTCTGTGGTAAGCCTCTCTAAGCAAACACGCATCCTCTGACAGGCTTCACTTTGACTGTATAGACAGATACATCGAATTCTGCCTTACAGAGTTCCCGCGACAGTCTCTTGGCGGTGGAAAATGTGGCTGGGGAGGAAGACAGCTTCTAGTGCAGGGTGTAGCATTGGGGAAACATGATTTCTGGCAGGGGTTTATGTAAAAGCTTTTCAGAATTGTGACTGTATCTTTAATGAATGCTCCATCTCTTTGTGAGGAGCTATTTTCCATTGGAAAACAATCTTGGGTTTTAAGTTATGCTGTGTAAAAAGTTTCCAGAAAATGTCAGGGCATTTTCCAAGAGCACCCTAGGAGGTAGGAGCAGTTAAAACACTTAAAAAAAAATCTGTATTCTGATGGACGTTGGCCATTTAATTTGTTTTTCATTGATTCTTGGGCCAAAAAGAATTCCAGCTGGGTGTAAGTCAGGATAGTATGAGTGAGAGAGCAGTGGAGTCTTGGTCCCGCTCCCTGGGGAGGGAGCCACTGGGTTACTAGTCCAGGTGACACGAGTGGAGACCAGATTTCTTTTCATCATTCACATATCAGTCACTTCTTTGAACCAGGTTTCCTAACTTGGAGCACATGGCTTCCTCCTGCTCTCTGATCATTTGCTTCTGCTCCCTTTTCAGCTGCGTTTTGGGGCTGGTGTGGGGTAACTCCAGATCGGGGGAAAGAGAGGCTTAGATGTGATGAGCGTGTTTTACGAGTAAGTCCCACGTAGGTGTTCTGTACGGACACTCATTCATTTCAGCCAGCTGTCCTACGAAGGGGACCAGTTGTTATCCTCCACATATAAAAGAGCACACCGAGGTACAGAAGATTTAATCCCAGTGCTCAGGGACCCTGGGAGGAGACTGGATTTGCATCCGGCTCTGCCTAGTTACATAGCCCTACGCTTTCCAGGACGCGATGGTGCGTTCATGGCATGGTGGGGAAAGGTTCAGGTTACCCAGCGCAGGTGAGTGGGCAGAAACCTTTCTGAAGACATTTACTATATTGCAAGCATCGAGGGTGGAGTTCACGATGGCCAGGCAGGAGGCTCGAAGCTGGCAAAGTTACCCTGGCACCTCCTACCCACAAGACAGGCTCCATTTATTTTGTGCCAGCTAATGTGGAGGGTGCCGTTAATGAGTTATGTTGGAAGGATTTGGGGGGGGGGTTGTCAATTAAAATACTCCTATTGCAATGAGCTCTGGCTTCTCGATTTTTAATAAGCCAGGCACAGTAGTTGCCTAAGGTCAAGAGCAACAGACTGGGGAGGTGTCAAGTCCGACGCGTTCCCGATCAGAGTCCACCCCTGAACAGAAGGGTTTTCCACGGCCCGACTCTCGGCATTTAACCCTGGACGTTCGCAGCTTTAGGGTGTCCTCTGCCGGGGGGTCATCAGGGATAACTAGTAGGAAGCCCAAAACTGAGGGCCTCAGGGTAAAGGGCTCTGTTGTTGGTACCATTACTGGCAAGTTTCCTGGGACTGAGATGGTTCTGAACTATGGGTTGAAGCCTGACACATGGGGCTGTATCCAGACACTGTGTTACCCTGGGCGGGTCCTCAAGCCGAGTGAGCTGGGCAGCTGCAAAGGCCAGTGGCCGGGAGTCACCTTGGAACTTGTTGCTAATGTTTACGCAGTGGCCTGTATGGAGCTGCGTACAGTATGGCCATTGTTCCTCACTCCAGGGGTACCTCTTAGTGGCTGGTGTGAAGATGTGTTGAGGTTGGACGGAGAGTCCTCTCTGCTCTACAGGTTCCTGGAGGAATGTCTAGATGGTGTCTGGGCCTTGGGGCTGGGGCAGATTGGGATGGACACTGACACTGAGGCAGAAGGGGGATATCCCATTTTGCCCAGTGCTTGGCATTGTAACCCCCATGGTAAAGATACAGAGCACTTTGTTTCCCCCACCCCCCATAGTTTTGCCTTTTCCAGAATGTCCTGTAAATGGAATTATGTAGTCTTTTGAGTCTGGCTTCCTCTGTGTATTATAGTACATTTGAGATTCATCCATGTTACTGCACCTATCAGCCATTTCTTCTTTTTACTGCCGAGTATGTACTGTGGTTGGTTTACCTGCTCACCAGCTGAAGGACATTTGAGTTGTTTTCAGCTTTTAGAGATGATGAATAGAGCTGCTAGAAGCATCCACGCACAGGTTTTTGGGTGAACGTAAGTTTTCGTTTCTGGGAGTGGGGTTGCTGGGTCATAAGTAACTGTACACCCAACTTTATGAGAAACTGCCAATTTTTTCCCCAGAGTGACTGTAATGTTTTGTATTCCTGTCATCAACGTGTGACATTCTGGCTGCTCGATGTGCTTACCAGCACTTGGTCTTGGATGTGTGTCTATATCTATATTTTGAGCATAGGTACCTTGCATCTCCTGGTGGTTTTTACTTTCTTTCTTCTTTTTTTTTTAAAGATTTTATTTATTTATTTGACAGAAAGAGATCACAAGTAGGCAGAGAGGCAGGCAGAGAGAGAGAGGAGGAAATCGGCTCTCCGCGGAGCAGAGAGCCCGATATGGGGTTCAATCCCAGGACCCTGGGACCATGACCTGAGCCAAAGGCAGAGGCTTTAACGCACGGAGCCACCCAGGTGCCCCTTTTACTTGCTTTCTATTTAAATGTTTCAAACATTGTTTCCAAATGAGGTTACATGTCCCAATTTTCAGGATCAAAAGAATTAAATAGCACAATGGTACTAAATTGTATTTTCGTATGTAGGAAACAACCATTCTTTTGTGAAGTGTGCACACTTAAAGATATAGCACAATTTTGGTAACCTTGTTTTGGTGTTTCTCTATTTTCATATACCCTTGAGCCTATAGCATTTAGGAGTAGTGTCTGGCTGCAATTAAAACCGACTCAACTGTAGTTGAGGCTTAATTATGTCTGGCTTCATTCTCTCACGTAAAGGGATTCTAGATGCACCATGCAAAAGCACGAGGGACCCAGGTTCTTTTGTCTTTCCATGCCCTCATCCTTAGATTGTGGCTTCCTTTCTTAAAGTCACAAGATGATTTTTAAAGATTTTTTTTTATTCATTTGACAGCGAGAGAGAGAGAGAGAGAACAGAAAGGGGGGGGGGGAGAGCGACAGACAGAAGGAGAGGGAGAAGCAGGCTTCCTGCTGAGCAAGGAGCCCGATGCAGGGCTCCATCTCAGCACCCAGGGATCATGACCTGAGCCAAAGGCAGGTACTTCACTGACCAAGGCACCCAGGAGCCCCCCAAGATGGTTTTTAGAGCTCTAGCTATCACAGTAGCTTCCATGCAGGAGGGAAGGAATGGGGAACAGGGAAGGGCTCTTTCAGCTTTTTCTCATGCTAGATGAACACACATTTCTTCACTACCCTGGCTGTAACCCTGCTCAGGCTCTAGCTGGTCCATATCCCTCACATGGGACTACTTTCTGCCTAGGAGAGCGATCCAGACTTTTACTTGGAACCTGTTTATTTCCACTTTAAACACAGTTTGAACAAGTCCATTACTTGTGTTCATCTGGAAATTGGAAGACTCAACTTGGAAGCATGAGAACATTGGAGGAGGGACGGCCAACAGCTAGTCTATGGAGACCCTAATCAGGACAGTTTGACAAGGAAGGAAGAGGCAGACAAAACCCAGGGGATAGCCTAGGGCCAGCTGGGGCTGGGGCACGTAGCTGTGTGTGTGGCTTCAAAGCCTCTGGCATCTTGATTGTGTCATTCCACCTGGAGGGTTGGCTTGCTATGTAATGAAATCATTTCTGTATCTCTTTCCTTTTTATGAGACTGTATCCCCCTGAGGGCAGGAACATGGTGGCTTTTCCATCTGTATCCAGTGTTTTATATACCTATACGTGAACATTACATTTTTTTTTTTTTCCAGCTTTCTAGGAGGACCAAATGAAATAAGATTGGATGCTCTATGGAACGGTAGAGTTTGGGCTGCTAGAGAAAGCACAGGACACCTATCAGCTTTGAATTCCAGACAGTGGTTTTTTTTTGGTTTGTTTGTTTTTAGTATGACTATGTCCCAAATAGCACATGGGATATACTTATATTAAACATACATTCACTGTTTATTCGAAATTCAGATTAACTAGGAGTCATTTCTTTTGGGTCATTAAACCTGGTAACCCTACTCAGAGTGTATGGGTGTCAGGAGAAGGTCTTGATTACCTTTCAGCCTGATAGAGCTGGAGGGGTAGAATTGATTTTAATGAAACACTCATTCTTGGCACAATGGTAGAAAATTTGTTGATCTAATTTTGCTCTGAGTGTGAGACTTCTGATGCTCATATGAAGCAGAGAAAATAAATTTCCCTTTTCATAACTGCTAATAAGCTGACTGAATACAGCAGGCTTTAGAGAAACCCTAGCTAAGGTTTAAGAGACATAGGGATATGCAGCTTGTTATCTCTTTGACTTATCCCTTGCCTGTTTAGAGTTTTGTTTTTTTTTTAAGAGTTGTGTATGCTTTCCTCAAATATCCGTTTATGCATTTGGACCTAGAATTAGAACAGGAAAGCTCAGTTCACTGCAGAGTAATGAATAAGATCTTTTTGACATGAGCACAATAGGCCCATATTGACAGATTTGGGGCTTTCTCCAAACCAGTGATTCTCCAAGTGTGGTCCCTGGACCAGGAACATCAGTGCCACCTGGAAACTTAATTAGAAATGTAAATTTGGGCCTCACCCCAGACCTGCTGGATCAGAAACTGTTTGTGGTAGGCCCAGCAATATGTTTTTAACAACTCTTGGAGGCATAGTAAACTTTTGAGAACCGTGGCTCTAAATCAAAGATTGATAATATTTTTTTAAATTTTTAAAATTTATTTTTTAAAAAACATTTTATTTATTTATTTGAGAGAGAGGCAGTGAGAGAGAGCATGAACGAGGAGAAGGTCAGAGGGAGAAGCAGAATCCCCATGCTGGGAGCCCGATGTGGGACTTGAGCCCGGGACTCCAGGTTCATGACCTGAGCTGAAGGCAGTCGCCCAACCAACTGAGCCACCCAGGCACCCGATAATTTTTTTTTTTTTTTTAATCAAGGACCAGGGGTGCCTGGGTGGCTCAGTGGGTTAAAGCCTCTGCCTTCGGCTCAGGTCATGATCCCAGGGTCCTGGGATCAAGTCCCGCATCGGGCTCTCTGCTCAGCAGGGAGCCTGCTTCGCTTCCTCTCTGCCTGCTTGTGATCTCTGTCTGTCAAGTAAATAAATAAAATCTTAAAAAAATAAATAAAAATCAAGGACCAGATAGTAAATATTTTGGACTTGAGAGCCATAGGGTGTCTGCTACTCTGCGCTCCACGATTGTGCAAAAGCAGCTACAAAGGCGTGCATGAGTGGCTGTGGCTGGGTTATAAAGCAAATGCAGCTTTACATCACAGGAGCAGGAGCCGGGCCAGAGATGTCTCTCCCGAGTAGCTTCCTGACGCCTGCAGGAAGGAACGACCCTCGGAGCAGGCGGACTTGCTTGTCACTTGCCTCTTCTCGTCATTGAGAGATGTGCAGTGCTCTTTAAGAAACAATCGGCAGGGAGAGCGACCAGAAGGAGAAAACAGTAAAACAGAGTTGCTGGGTCTGGTGCAGTAGCTGCTGTCCTTCGAGAAGGCTCACTCTTCACTGGCCTGGTGACTAGGATGGCGCATTGTCCTTCTGGGGGTTCCACCCTGTTTGCAGCTCTCGTGCTCCCTAGTGAAGCCATTCTGACCGTTCTTAGTGGGGGTTTATTCCTCTGTGTCCCAAGTGCTCCCCGGCAGTCCTGTTCTGTTTCTCTAGCCCACTCACTCTCCCTTTTTTACTAGAGGAGGAGCTTATAACCCTCCCCTCAACCCTCAGCCCATCTTCCTCCCTCCCTGCTCTCAGCTGATGGCCTTGATGCTTCATCATTGAGATCATAGAGACAAAAGAAGAGGACTTCTGCAGGGTGCCATTACTAGATCTCTGAACCGACCCCCTTCTGTCCCCAGGACTCTGTCTGTCCTCCTCTCACAGCAGATGAATGGCCCCTGCCTCTGTCCAAGGCAAACGCCCCACCCTTGCACTTGACCTCATCTCCCTGCACCTGCTTAAGGACATGGATGTAGCAACCGCCTCCCTGTCTTCTGTATTGCTGTCCTTCCCACCCCCCGATCACTTCCTCAGTGTCAAAACTGCTATGATTTCTCCCAAGTATCGTTCCTGCCACCACCCCATTTCTCTGCTGGCTCTGAGAGCAAAACTCTTGGAAAGGATTGCCGCTACATGTTTGCCCAATCCTTGTCTCAGTCTTCTCTTGATCTCACACCTATCTGGCTTTCGTCTCCATCACTTCCCTGAAACAACTTGTCAGTGTCACATTGACCTTCAGGCTGGCTAATCCCATGGTCAGTGTTCATTGCCTACCTTACTAGGCTTTCGAGCAGCATTCAACAGGCTTGTTCACTGCCCCTTCCACAACGTGTTTCCCTCAGTTTTCTGGGACATCACTTTTTCAGCTCTCATCCTGTTTCCTGGATGCTCCCAGCTCATCTCATTTCCTGGTTCCTCCTCCTCTACCACACGTCTAAATGTTGGAGCTCCCCAGGACCTAGCCCTTGGACCTCCTCTCTGTACTCATTCCATTTCTGATCTCATCTAGTTTTACAGTTTAAATTGCATCTCTATGCAGAGCTATCACAGGTCTATGTCTCTAGTCTGCTGGATATATTCATAGCAACACATCCAACTTCCTACTCAGCATCTCCTCCTGGAAGTGTTATAGGTATCCAAAATGACAAGTGGCTAAAACCAAACTTCATATTTTTCCCACCAACTCTACCAAACTCATTTACCCTCAATCAGTCAAAGCCAAACCTCATTTCCAACTCAATCAATGATGATGCCGTCTTTACCGATGTGACAAAACCCTTGGAGTTCTCCTTGACATTTCTTTCTCTCACATTCCCAATCATAGCCATCAGCACATCCTGTTGACTTCAAAATGTGTCCAGAACCCACCCACTTCCTAATACCTCGGCTGTATACCCTAGTCCGAGCCACTCTTACCTCTTTGCAGGGTCACTACGACAGCGGCCATTGTGGCCTCCTTTTTCCAGCGTTGGCCCACCATACTCCATTTCAACACAGCAGCAGAGTGAGTCTTTTATAATGAGGATCAGACCAGTCCCTGCTTTGCTTTCCATCCTACAGTGGCTTCCAGAGCCTTCCATGATCTGCTCTTCTACTCCCTCTCTGATCTGACCTCCTAATGTGACCCCTTATGTTTAATTTTTTTCAGACTTCTAAAAATCAGCATAATGCTTTTTCCAGACACATTTAGAAGGCACCTCAGTTTGTAGGATGGATATCAATGGTATTAGAATTCATCTAATGTTAATCTTGCTTTAGTTGTCTTTTTTGTGAAGTGTTGAGAAAGTCCCAATTTACATTGCAACAGCAGAATACTCTCAAATTAAACTGACCCAGAAGTTTAAGGGGAGGATAGTCAGATATTTTTATTTCAGAGTTGAGTTATTAGCAGCATTTAGCAACTGGTCATTCATAATTGCATGTGCATAAGTGCCTACATGTCAGTCAGGGAAGAAGTTATCCAGATTTATAATGAATGGGCTGCTTTTATGATGTGATGAGTTACACATTCATGGGTTCTTTTTCTTTCTTTCTTTCTTTCTTTCTTTCTTTTTTTTTTTTTTAGAGATTTATTTGTTTATTTGAGAGAGAGAGAGCATGCGAGTGGAGGGAGGAGCAGAGGGAGAGAGAGTTCAAGCCGACTCCCTGCTGAGCGCAGAGCCTGATTGGACGCTCGATCTCACGACCTGACAAAAACCAAGAATCTAGTGCCCAACCGACTGAGCCACTTAGGCGCCCCACCCATTCACAGAATCTTAAACAATTAATCCACATCCATGGTGAGAATAGTTGCAGAGTATGTGCCTGAGCGTTTGAACGTAGTACACATGGGCTGTTGCAGGGACCTTGCTTCTAGAATTTCACATGAACGACACATGTGGCCTAAATTTTAAAAAGCAAAGCAAAACACATAGACCTGCAGCTTCTTTCCTAGTCAATGAATGGTGTATTTAGAAAACATTTTAATAGGGACACAAAGATGGGCTGGGAGAAGTCTTGTTATTGGGTGTCACACAAAAACTTTGGGAGCACAGGACAGTGTATTTGGGAGCACGGGGAAATGATTTGGCAGTCTTTGGTGTGTTAACATTTGGACTTTCAATATGTCAGTTGGCCATTTAAATATGGTGTTTTTTTATTTTTTAAATTTTTTATTTTTTAAATTTTTAAAAAAGGTTTACTTACTTGAGAGAGAGAGAGAGAGCATAAACAGGAGGAGAAGGGAGAGGGAGAGAGAATTTTAAGCAGACTCCATGCTGAGCACAGAGCCCGACTCGGGGCTTGAACTCGCAACCCTGAGATCATGACCTGAGCTGAAACCGAGAGTCAGGCGCTTGCCTGACTGTGCCACCCAGATGCCCCTAAAAATGGTTTTAAAGCAGATTCTTCTGATTTATTCTCTTTTTAAGCTATTGGAAAAAAAAAAATAGCAAGCATTGTGTTTTGGTTTCTGTGTGAACAAAATCTACGGAGGCCAGTGAACTTGGGTGTCTTTTCCAGAAAGTCATCAGGAATGATTCCAAAGACAACTTCTAAGCATACAGTAGACATTCAGTTCATGAATGCTAGATGTTGGATGAACACAGTGGAAGTCAGAAGGGGAGGCACTATGGAGTGTCTTCTTCAAAAAGCAAAGCCTTGCCTCACTGCCCGCCCCCACCACCACCGCCTTCCTTCCTGTATGATGCGGTTTTGACCATGAAGCCTAGGGTCAGACAGGCTGGATTCCATTCCTGGTGCCATCAATCACCAGGTAGTGACCTTGGCCAAGGAACAGAGCTTCCCTGTGCCTCAATTTCTTCATCTCTAAAATCTATTAAAAAATATGTATCTCACACAACTGTGTGGAGGGTTAAATGAATTAACATGTGAAAACACCTGGAATAATGCCCAGCAAGAAGAAAAATGTTTGCCACCCTCATCATTGTCATCATTATTATTATGAGAGGTGATGCTTTTCATAGCTGCCCACCTAGCAAAGACCACAGGATATTGACCTAAGAACAAAGATTCTCTCTCTCTCCTGAACTTGTAGCATTTTGAGGCACTTCGGGTAATTCTCAGGACATCAGATACACCCAAGCAAATGATACAAGGATGAGGACATGTCCTGTTCCTGTTAATATGCATAAGCAACGGGACTGTGGCTGTCTCTGATGACTGCTTCTCTGGAGTTTAAGGCATGTATTTTCTTTGCTGTTGCTTCTGCGGGCACACACACTTGGGGTGGGGTAGAGAAGTGCTGATTTAGGGTTATTTTTTGTAGAAGGAGATAGAATCTTGTTTCCCATGGGGCTGGTTTCCCACTGGGAAACCCTGTTGTTGCCTCTCACAGACAGGTCAGGCCTATGGGAAGAGCCAGACTAAGCAACCGTCTTCCATTCTGGTACAGAAAGGATGCTTAGAAACCCAGAGGTTTCCCGTGGAGGTGAAGAATTATACCCATTTTCTTGGTGCAGCCCTCCCAGCCCCTTTCTCCAGTCTGGACTCTAGCTCCCCAGAATTGTGTCTTCCCTGTCCACTTGTGTTCTGGCCAAGAGGGAAGTTACTCTACTTCCCACACAGACCCTGAACCTCTGCCTTCTCTACTTTAGAAAATAATGATTATTATTTTAACCGCAGGAATTATGCCTGCTGCTGTTTACTGAGACCGAGAAGGAGCCAGGCACATGCAGTATCATAACATACCTGTGATTATTTACACTTCACGGACATGCAGACGAAACAGGAGTATGAAATTTGACCTAAGCCCAAGATCGCTTGGCTCGGGAACATGAGGTTGGGCTTCAAGCTCGGACCGTGATTGCATATCTTGTCCTCTTAACTCATAGTTGTCAGAGCTGCACCGGGGATCTGGTAAGCCTGGGACCTGCAGGGAAACCTGCTTTGTTCATGTTCCTGCCTTTGGCAAAGTTAGCGGAAACCTGGCCGAGGTAGATTTTTCAAGAAATGTGTTTTCGTTATACAATTATTCAACTTTGATTTGGAGATGTATTATTCATATAGGAGGAATATAACCATCTGTATTAAATCATCCTATCAACGTAAATGCCGCTTGTGTGCATGTACACACACACACACACACACACACACACACACACACGTGCGCACGTGCTCTCCCCTGGAGCAGGGATGAGAGGCACATCACATCCTACCTTTGCAGTCCCGATGGCCGTCTGCCATATCCAGTCTCCGGGGAGGTATGGGTGGTCTCCTGTCTCTTTCCCTGGTGGCTGCCAAGGCTGTGGGCATGGATTGATTTCAGTTTCAGGGATCCCATTGGAGTGAGGCCCAGAGCCTTTAGCGGGGACTGGATCTGCAGGCGGAGGGACAGAGTGCCTTCTTGGGAGCTATGAGAGCCCCCAAGCTCCTCTATTCTGTTGTGGGAAACTCTTTCTGTGATTAGTTTCTGCAGGGCTTTGCTATGACTGACTCTTTGCAAATGAATGAGCCCTAATGTGATGATTCTGGCTATAATTAGTGTGGTTGCTGGCTCTGCGCTTGCCACCCACCTGGCTGTTCGGTTTATGGATATGCAGATCAGGCAGGTGCAGAGGAGTTGTGGGAACCCTCACTGGGCGCCTGCATAGCATCCGCATCGTTATGGATAAAGGGCTGTGGCCGGAGCTGGGACTCAGAGTCCTCATTCCCGTGCTTACACACGGCAGCAGCTTCTGCCACATGCAGACCGACACGCCACTGCTCCATCCTTCTGACTCAGTTCCGGTGTTGGTCCCGCACATTGATGTTGAGCTTCTGCTCTGAGCCAGACACAGCCAGACCGAGTGATGAGAGCAGAATGGACACAGCCAGTGCCATGTTAGAGTTTCTGTCTACCGGGGTGGGCAGTCAAATAACCACACAGATAGAATATGGTTTTGACATGGTGAGAGCTATAAGGCAGCTTCTTGGCCCACTGCTTTGCCCCAGCCTGGAAGGCCAGAGGGGCAGAGAGGGTCTCCCTGAGGATGTGATTGGTCCGTGGGCTGTGGAGGAGGAGAAGGAGGAGGATTTGCTTGGGGAGGAGGGAGGGGCCGAACACTAGGCAGAACTCACGGACTGGGATAGACTTGGTGGCTGGAGGTGCGCTATGGAGATTTTCCCCATTCTTTTTTTTTTTTTTTCAAGACTTTATTTATTTGATAGAGGGAGAGCGAGCACACGCACAAGCAGGGAGGAGAGGGAGAAGCAGGCTCCCCACTGAGCAGGGAGTCTGGTGTGGGGCTCGATCCCAGGATCCTGAGATCATGACCTGAGCTGAAGGCAGATGCTTAACCCACGGAGCCACCCAGGTGCCCCAATTTTCCCCATTCTTTAAGCCAATTCGCAGTCACTGTTCCAATGAGGAGCCCTGCTCTGTGCTCCTAAGTCCTGGGTTTCTTAGGGTGTTTGATATATCCAGGCCCCTGTGAGGGGCTAAATTCTTCAGGGCTGAGAGCCCACCTTTGGTTGCCCAGAAGGGCCACGAACTACCCTTTCTCACCCTAGCTTCCTGCCACTGGGCTGGCGGGATGCCTCCCAAATTCTGCCTCCTGCCTGAGTCACAGCCTGGGGAGACCAGGGAAGGGTTAGGAAGGAGTGAGCCTGACTGAGCAGCCCCCAGCCCCACAGACTTCTACCTTGGTCTTTCCATCACAGCAAGACCTGGCAGACTGCGGCGGGGAAGGAGTGGCTGGCCCGGCCACCCGTCATGCCTTGCAGAGTATGTGTGACCCTTCCCAGGGCAGGCTGTCAGGACACGAGGCTCACAGCCTACTCTGGCTTTCCTTTCCACTTACTCACAGCAAAATTTAGAGTGATGAGTCCTTCTCTGTGCTGGGCCAAGTTTCCCAGTAGAGCAGGAGACATCAGTTCATTTAGCAAACATTTATTGCACACCCTGATGTGTCATGGGGCTCTGCGGTCTGGGGCCTCTGTCCCCCGTCCACAGGGGCTCCCAGCCCGTGGTAGTGCCGGGCCCCTCCACCTCTCTGAACTAGTCTGCAAGGGGTGGGGAGGTGAGTGAAATCCCATATCACACAGGGCTTTGTATTCTGGGGAGGGAGATGCGTGGCCAACCCCAGGAAAATCTTAGTAGTTTCCTGTGTGCAACGAAAGAGCATTCCTAGGGGCTGGGCTGGGGCCCTAACTGGGGTGGTCTCATTGCATCGTCCAGCTGGACAGTGAACCAGTGCTTCTCACGTATTTCTTTCCTTATAGAAGACGGCTCTGAGGGTCTTGAAGGTGGAGTGCTTTGCGGCGGCCACCAGAAACAGAGGGCCGGGCATCACGATGGGGAAAGATGGGGACCGAGGGAAGGAGCCCTCCTCTCTACCCCAGGACCCCTGAAGTGTTCTGGGGGAGTTTGGCTATCTGTGTTCATGGGATGCCCACCTGGGACCACTGCTCCTATCTGCTGCAACCTCGGAGGACCCCTCGATCCATTGCAGAATGAGGCAGTGCTCCTGCTCAGAGTCACTGGGCTTTACATACTCCATGAGCTCATCTAAGAGGCAGCTCAGTTGTCATGGTGCAGAGCCAGGCTCTGGAGTGGGATTGCCCGGCTATGTCGTCCTGGGCTAGTAGCAGAGCTTCTGGAGCTTTCTTGTGGGTAAGATGGAAGTGCACATACCACACGTTGTGCGGATAGAGCAGAAAGCGCACGTAATGTCCTTTGTGGAGTGGTTGGCATAAAGTTGGTGTCAACCGGGATGAATGTTGCTACCTGCGTCTGTTACTCTTCCTGTCATGCTCTAGGCAGAAGGGTTATGCATCATTCCATGCAGGCAGAGTACGTGCTGCTGCTTGACATGCTGGAATGAGGCCCAGGGCTCTCTGAACCCCTCCTGCTACAGGAACTGGCTTTCCTAGGGAAAGTCAGGTTGACCTCCTGCTGTTGCCCTTGACAACTGCTGTTGGGTGAAATGCGTTCTCTACGCCCTTCATGTTGGAACTGTGGTGTGGTCTGCCCAGCCAGCATCGTTGGCATCACTAGAGGCTTGTTAGGAATACAGCATCTGGGTGGCCGCCCCCTGCCCACCCCCAGACCCAATGCAGGAGAACCTGCATGTTCACAAGATCCCAGGTGATTCGTATGCACCTTAAAGTTCGAGAAGCTTGCTTGCTTGCCCTTATATCGGCTCATGGGAATTAAGCTCTCACTATATGTTTGGTATGGTGGGTCAAGGGTACAGATGGGCAAAAGAGGGGGGAGGAATGAGCTGATGAGACAACTGGAAAACCAATAGAACTTGACCTGGGACTTTCTGCCTCCCATCAGCTGTCACACTGAACCTCGTTCACCTGTTGACTCCTCCCATGGGTGAGCTCCTGGGGCAGGGTCTCTGCTGTCCCTAGCAAATGCCCTCCTTGCCAGTTCACCCCTTGGCTCACAGTAGGACTCAATAAATGTCTGAGTAAGTGCAACGAAATGATTTCCATGGAAGTGTGAGTTTTCTCCTTGGTTCTGACAGCCAGGTGCAGATGGGGAGGGCAGTGGACTGGAAGGAGCGAGAACTCACTGGGTTTCCTTCTGTGTCTCCTTGGCTACCCCCTCTCAGTATGGGATCGCCCATGCCATGGTCCTGGGCTTTCTGCCTTGAGCCGTTTCGCCCAGATAGCTTTAGATCCATGCCTTGGTGGTGCATTTACATCTCCAGCCCTGACGACTAGGCTCCTAGGACAGCTGCCTATTGGACATTTTCATTTAAGAGTTGTTTTGTTGGGTACCCGGTGGCAGACAGATTCTGAGATAGGGATTCTGGTGCGTGAGATTTTCTGAGAGCATGCTCTCAGGGGAAAGCGAGTAAGGGAAACAGGATAGGGTAGGAGAGGAGACTTGCAGAGGTATGGTGCCACTCCCTTATATCTGGAATCTAAAAAAAGTCAAGCTCATAGAGATAGTAGAATGTGGTTGCCAGCAGCTGGAGGTGGGGAATAGGGAGATACTGGCTAAAGGGTATGAACTTCCAGTTATAAGAGGAATAAATTGTGGGGATCTAATGTACAGTATGGAGACTATAGTTGGCAGTAATCTAGTGTATACTTGAAAGTCACCAGGAGAGTAGATCTGAAGTGCTCCCATTATGCAAAAGAAAGTAAGTATGTGAGGTTACCTTGTTAATTAGCTTAATTATGGTAATCATTTCACACTGTATACATATATCAAAACATCATGTAGTATGCCTTAAATACAATTTTTATTTTTTAATTATGCTTCAGTAAGCTGGGGGGAAAAAAAACAGGTGGTGCCAGATAATCTCTGGCCTTGGCCTGATCTTGGCCTGATCGGGGGTGGGAGAGTGGGGGGGGATGGGGGAGTGGGGGGGGGTGGGGGAGTGGAGGTGCTGGGTGTATGGGGAAGGCAGGCACACACCTCCCTGTGTCCGCTGGTGGAATGGCTGCCTTCATAAGGCAGTTCTGCCCTTGCAGCAAACGGGTGATGGATGCACCAGCCAGAAAACAGGATCTGCGTGGGGCGACAGTGGCAGCTACTACCGACGTCCAGTAAACATCTATGACTTAATAAGCCTCAGATTGTTCTTCCCGTGCAAGCTGACTCCTCCCCAGACTTGCTTATCTCAGTAAATGGCACTACCATTCCGTTTGCTCAAGCCCAAAATCTAGAGATCACTCTGGGTCCATTTTTTTCCCCCTTAACTACTCACATCTGGTACATCAGAAAATCCCATAGACTCTGCCTCCAGACCTTCTCCCATCTGTACTGACTTCTGTCTCTCCAGCACTCTGACCAATCCTGTCCAGTCGCTCCCAAACCACTATCCTACTCTAAGCTGCTTCCCTCATCTCTTGGGCCTGGATATCGTCAATGACCTCAACGTTGATTTCCCTGCGTTTTTCTTACCCTCTTCGAAAAGTCCCTGGGGTGGATCTTTCTTTCTTTTTTTTTTAAAGGACTTTAGTTTTGAGAGCAGTTTTAGATCTGCAGCAAAATGAAAAGGAAGGCACAGAAATTTCCCCTACAAGCCTCTGCCCCCACACGTGCACCGCGTCCCTCATTATCAGCTTCCCCCAGCAGAGTCGGACATTTATTACAGCTGGTGAACCTACACCGACACATCGTAATCACCCAAAGTCCGATGTCGTTTACATTAGGGCTCCCTCCTGGTGCTGTACATTCTGTGGGTTTGGACAAATGTTGAATGGCCTGATTCTACCATTGCGGTATCGTGCAGTGTGTTTTCACTGTCCCCCAGAACCCCCCAGATTCATCCCTCTCCTGCAACCCCTGATATTTTTACTGTCTCCTTAGTATTGCATTTTCCAGGACGCCCCTGAATTGGAGCCTTAGAATACATAGTCTTTTCAGACTTCCTTCACTTAGCAATACGCATTTCGGGTTCCTCCATGTGTTTCATGATAGCTTGTTTCTTTTTGATGCTGAATAATAGTCCATTCTCTGGATGTACCCCCAGATTATCTATCCAGCCACCTACTCAAGGACATCTCGGTAGCTCCCAAGCTCTGGCAATCACGAATAAAGCTGCTCTAAGTATCCATGGGAAGGTTTCGGTGTCGACGTAAGTTTTCATTTCCTTTGGGTAAATACCAAGGAGCACGATTGCTGGGTCATAGGGGGCAAGTTGGCTTACTTTTGTAAGAAAGTGAGATTGTTTTCCAGAGTGGCTGCAGCGTTCTGCCTCCGCACGAGCAGGGGATGAGAGCGCCCTGGATTTTGTGTGGGTAACACATCTTGACCTTCGAGTCTCTGCTCAAGTGTTTCCCCACCCCCAACTGTCTCGTCTTTCTTTGACCTCATGAGCACCAGCCAGAAGTAGCACTTGCTACTCTGGCATCTCCTGGTTCTGTTTCCTTCAGAGAACATATTACTGTCTGAAATGGTTTGTCCTTTTATTTCTGTGTGTCTGTCCCAGCCCCCTAAGATGTCAATCCTGTGAGAGCAGGGGCCTCATGGGTCCCACTCACTGCCGCATCCCCAGTACTAAGAACAGTGCCGGGCACATAATAGGCTCAAGTGTTTGTTGACTGAATGACTGCACCCCAGGAGACTCGAGAGCTGCCAGCTCTCTGGGCCCCTCTCAGGGGCCCAGTTAAGGTCAGGCCACTCCATCCATGGTAGGTTAGAAGTTGTTCTTTTTCCAACTTTCTTCTTATCAAAATAAGCAAAGCAGGAAATGAAACCCAGTTTCCTGCTTATACCTCAGACCACCAGGAAAGACAAGTTCTGGAAAAGTCCTGAGCACACCCTGGAGTGGTGCGCTGGCTCTTCCTGACTGAAGGTGCACCTCCCTGGGGCCCTGTTAGCTGTCCTCGAGGGGGGCTCATTTCAGGAGCCTCCGGCATGGAGGCCTGTGGAGCTGGTTAGTATCACGGCCTTTCACATTTTTTTCCCCCGACTCCTGACTTGGTATTCCCAAAGCTCTGATGAGGTCTGGACATTGCGTGTCTGGGGAACAGACACAAATGCACTATGTTCTCCTGGATGACACTTTTGTTTGAAAAACAAGAAGCAGCATTTTCCTGTTGAGAGATTCTTAGGGCACAATGAAGTTAAGCCATTCAGGCCTTTGAATCCTCTTCTGGGAGGTTTCGGAAGCAGGAGGCCCAGTATCCAGAACAATCGCTCCCCTGTGGAGAGCTAGGTTGAGTCTTGGCTTTTGATTTTGTGCCCCCCAGGACTGAGCCATGGTCCCTGCCTCAGGCTGCGGGTCAGGTGACGGTCCCCATAACTTTGAAAGCACCAGGAAGGGGAAGTGGAAAGAATAGGGCTCTGGGGGCCGGGCTCTTGTCCTTTCTCCCTCTCCTGGCCTCCAGTCCTAGAGGCCCTGCGGAGGATCAAATGGCCTTTTCTTCAGAGACCGCGGAACCCAACTTTTGTCCCACAGCCAGCACTCTGAGCAGTCCTGTCAAATCGCTCCCAAACCAGCTTCCTTGATTCATACTCTGCGCTCCCTGGTGGGGCACAGTCAGGGACCACGGACACCTGCCCAGCTCGCAGCTGCCGCTCCTGGGGCAGAATGGCGCATAGGCACCTAGTGACTGGTCTTGGATGTCGAATGGTGGGGAAGTACATCGGAGTAAGAAGAGCTCACTGAAAGCTGTGTTCTGGCCGTTCTTTATGTGGGGACCTTGAGGATGTTCCTTGGCCTCTCTGAACCTCAGGACTGCGCGCACCCATTGCCGTGTTACGACGTGGGCGACAATAATAGTCATTTGTGAGCACTCACTTGGTGCCAGGCATGATTTTGCCTTCTTTACATGCCTTCACTTTGCTTGTGCATCCTTATGTACTGGTTCTGTCATCATACCCATTTCACAGCTGCGGGAACTGAGGCACGGAGGAGTTAAACAGCACGTCCAAGGCCACAAACAAAGAGTGAGGGGTAGAAGCTCTGCACTTATTTCCCCTGGCCACTTGAGATAATATATGCAGAATGTGTTTTATGAGCGTTGGCCAACTTACATTGCTTCGGTGTTACCCCCCCAAGCAGGCTTCACAAGGTCTGGGCCCGGGGCTTGGTTTTGGAGGTCGTTGACCTCTGAGCATTTGCTGCGTGTGTGCTGGGACCCACGAACGCCAGACAGGAAGGGCCTTGCGATTGCTTGAGAATGTGAGGGGGCTGGCAGGATGGGGAGCTGAGCTCAGTAACATGGTAAGAGGAAACCTCTCACCCAGGCCAGAAAACCTCAGAGGGAGTGCAGGATTGCATGGGGCGAGGCCACTTCTCCGGCCACTTCTCCTTGCTCTGGTTTTCTGGAGGGAGACTGGCTGGGGCTGGTCCTCCGTCCTCGCTCACATCCGAACCAAGCATTTGGCAGAACTGATCACCCAGCAGGACTTCCAAGCCACCTTGGCCGGGAGTAATGGAGCAGAGTTCCCCTCCGTCCAGTAACGTGAAGCTAAGAGGGAGGAAACTAGAAATGGA
Source organism: Mustela nivalis (assembly GCF_964662115.1). Taxonomy (NCBI): domain Eukaryota; kingdom Metazoa; phylum Chordata; class Mammalia; order Carnivora; family Mustelidae; genus Mustela; species Mustela nivalis. The sequence continues at coordinate 31,593,424 of NC_139025.1, read as the reverse complement.
AGAAATAGAAGGCCAGGGTCTGTGTGCGGAAGAGAAGGTAACTGGGAACTGGACAAGGAGAGCCACTGGGTTTGGATGCACTCGGCTTCCTGCCGAAGAGAAGGGATGCTTCTCATAAACCCGGAAAGCTTCAGACCTCAGGTCCGCACTGGATAAGAGACTTGCCCAAGGCCTGGAGGAGACCACGCACTCATAGACTGTGAGTGTTTGCTGCTGGCACCCAGCCTGGGAAACGGGAGGTCGGGCTGACCGGGGAGCCCGCCTCCTCCTCCAGGAAGTGGACAGGCTTCCTCAGCTGTGCTGTACCCATGTGCAGCTCTGATTTATTTCAAGATTTTCCTTGTGTGTATCAAAGATGGTTTTTCTTGGCAAATCAAGACTTTTTCAGAAAGCAAAAATGCAGTCTCCTCATAGCTTGGGTCATCGCAATCCCCTGTTGATGCAGGCTCAGTGTGTTTGAGGCCAGAGCCAGAGGCAGCCAGGGGGGAGGGTCCAGCCCAGCCCAGAGAGCTTTGTAGCTGGACTTGCGCACTCTGGCATGGTCCCAGCTCTGGATCTTTCTGCTCGTTGGTGCAGGTAGTATGGCTGTGTGCCCTGGGTTTCTTCTGTGCCTATCTTTGGGGGCGTTCTTCAGTGGGCCCTTTGTCTGCTTCCTGGGACCTTTATTTCAGAGTGCAACTGAAATAGGAACCCATCAAACATAACAATTTGGGAGAAAATCTAGATTAATCTGTTTTGCCCAATTAATGTGCTCCTCTGGGTAGAGTTACTAATATTACATATCTTCACAGCCCAAATAGTTATATCCTGCATATATACATATATATACAAATATGTACATATATATGTGTAAACACATGTACGTGTGTGTGTTCACATACATACATACATACACATACTTCCTTTGCTTATGTCTGTTCTTATTTTCTACCTTCATCATAAATTCACTAAGGATGGGTCAGGAAAACCTACCTCTTTATCTCCCAAGTGATAGAGATGGTATAGGTGCTGGGACAGAGACAGATACCTTTCTGGAGAGGAAATGACCGTCTGGAAATCTGTCTACACTGGAGTGGCAACTCTCTGGAGGGTCTGGATCTCTCTGACAGATGATCTCTTCAAAGGACTGGAGAGACAGGGTTACAAGCTGCATAGGAAGAGACCTTCTAGAAGGCAGGGTCTGCCACAGCCAAGGTCCCCAGGGGCTCTACACCAACCCACTGGAGGAGCAAGAGGAAGCTGGGACCATTCCACATGCTGAAGTCTTTCTCCTCCATTCCTTACTTCCTCTTTCTCCCCCATCGGATTTTGGTCTGAGGGCAGTGGAGTGGTCCTAACAAAGACAGTCAGTCACCCTTTATCTAGCATTTGTAAAGTGTCGGGTGTTGTGCCAAGTGCTTTATAAGCACCCTTTCAGTAGTTCTTGTGACAAATCTATGGAATGGAATTATTCTTATTTTACCAATGAAGAAGCTAAGGCTCAGAGAGGTTAGATGACTGTCCTGAGGTCACACAGCAAGTAAGTGGTGGTGCTGGGATTTGAAATCCTTGTCTGATTCTAAAGGTCACGGTCTTAAATACTGTGCTACCTTGGCCACAGAAATGCCTGAGAAACCAAGTGCCTTCCAGGATGCTGGGATGAGTGTGTTAGACAGATGTTCTGGAAGCCATTTGGAAAGTTAATCCCAGGACAAAGGGTACTGAATCTTGGAGGCTTCTTTAGGCATCCAAGCCCCCAGAGAGCGGGGGGCAGAGAGCCAGCTATGTGATCTCCAGTGGAAAGTACAAGTCAATAAGGAGTTTCTTGGGGCTGGATTAAACACAGGTGGGACTTCTTAGTAGTCCCTTGGATTTTGGCCAGACTCCATGGGGCTTGTTTCTCGGTGTGGACATGGGAGGAGGCAAGGCCCGGGGTGGGATGGTGGGGCGGGGGTTGCTTCAGGCTGGCAAAGGAGGAAAGAAGCCTTCCTACAAAGAAACCTCTTTGTGGTATGTGTACCAACCTGGGGATAGTCACTTTTCTGGAGGTTCAAGTAAGGGCCGGGACACGACTCCCCAGGGAACTGCTTAGCTCTACACCCACTGTGGTCTTCATCTAAGGAGGTGGGGGCAGGCCAGGAGGGTGTCACAGACCCTGAGAGCAGCCTGAGCACTAGGTCTGCTTCTGGGTCATTCCTGGCCCTATTTCATCCACTGCCTCCACCCTGTCTCCGCCCCTGGAGATGGACTCCCCTGCTGGCCCCCTTCTCATCTCTGCACATCTCTGGCCAGGTCACCGGACCACTACAAAGTTGGTCTCATGAGTCAACTGCTGGGCCACCTCACCTAGGAGGTCTGTGTGGCATTTGTCTTGTGCCCAAGACGTTTCTGAGGGAGGCTGGGTCTGTGCTTGGGGCGAGGGTCAGGGGCTATTGAGTGTTCTGTGGAACATTAGTTTCAATCGCCTGGACTGGGCTGTGGCTTTGGGAAAGGATCTTTCCCTTTGGCAGCCGACAGGGTGCAGAGTAACACCACCCAGCCACTTCCCCATGCTCCTGGGTAGGAGCCAGCAGCCGGGTCCCTGGGTGGAGTTGGGAGGGTCAGAGGTGTGAGGAAGGAGGCTCCCTGGGACACGAGCCCGAGCCCGAGTCGCTGGCCTCCAGGGTCTGGGCTTGGGAAAGCTCCCTCTCCAGGGGGACCCACAGAGACGGTCCCAAGAGGAGCCTGGCCGGCGACAGAGTGCTCCTCCCACTCCCTCCCTGACAAGGACACTCATCCAGCCCCGCAGTGCCTAAAGCAGCGGCTGTTGGCCTGGAGCAGGGAATGCAGGAGGTGACCTAATTACGTCGCGTTTACTAAGGCAGGCTGGAACCAGAAGATGGGGACAGCCATTTCCAGAATCTTCCTCTAAACCACCTCCCGTATTGATTCTTTCTTTCCATCCCCACTGCCACCGGGTAGCCCAGGCCCCTGTCAGCACCTCCCGCCTGGATTTCCGCCAGGGCCTCCTCACTGCCCATTCTGCGTTTACTCTCTCGGCCGCCAGCCCTTCTCCCCGCCGCTGTCCGGGGAGCCAGCGGAAAACACCAGTTTTATGAAGGGACTTTCCTACACAGGCCTCCACGGGGGCCATCTGGCCCGGTGGAAGGGGGCACCCCGCTGCGCCTTCATGCCGACCTTCCTAGGCAGCTTCCTGCGCACGCTCTCCCTTCCTCCTCTGGGCCGTGGGCACGCACTGATTTACCCTTAAGGACCCCACATCCTATCCCCTCCCAGGGGTCCTCTGTGGCCTCAACTCCTCCTTCTCCCAGATCTCCTGTCCCACCTGCTGTCCTGCTTCAGACGACCGGTCAGGGAGGCCCTAGGGTCTCCAGTGACAATATGTGGAACTGTGGAATGCAGTTTGAAAAACCCTGATTGAGTAGATAACGGAAGTAATAATATAGTGATATCTTAAGATTTACCAAGAACCTTTCATGAGCCAACCTACTCTTTCATCTGCAGATTAACCGTTGGCAGAAACGGCTCTTTTTCCTTGTCTTGACAGATAAGGATACTAAGTCTCACAGAGGACCTCTTAAGTAAGATCCACAGTCCAAGGATGGGATCCCGGGTTTGTCTACTCCAAGTCTATGCTTTTGACACCTGCATTTTCTGCCAGGGGCAGACGACCCTCCCCAACAACACCTTCTTGGCTGTGCCCTGTGAAAGGCTCAGATCTGGTTCCTGCTAAAAACATCACAGCTGTCTGACTTGGGGTTGGGGTTTTGAGCTAGTCTGGTATGCTTCTTGCCCCCTACTCATAAATGAGGACAAACCCTTTTCCCCTACATCAGAAATAGAATGGCATGGACTCTGAGCTCTGTCTCTGATGTTTTTACCTGCTGGAAACAGCTCTCAGCCAGGTGAGATGGGAAGATGGAGTGGAGCTGGACCGCAGGAACCGGAAATGTTGGGTCCTGGGAAACTTTTTTGCTGGGGACCAGGTGCCATGGCCTGGGAAGGATCCAGAATCTTTGTTTTGTCTCACTCTTCCCCACTGCCCGCCTGTCCTATTTTTTTTTTTTTTTAAAGGGATTGGGAGGCAGGAGGTGAGAATGTGGTAGCTGGGTCATAGGAATCTGTATTTTCTTTATTCAGTTGTGCAAGGACATAACCATGTCAGACCGAATTTTTTTTAAAAACTCTGAGACTTTATGTAGCCCAAAGCTAGATCAGGTGACTCTTTTTTTTTTTTTTTTCTTAAAGATTTTATTTATTTGTTTGAGAGAGAGACAGCACATACAGAGGAAAAGGGAAAAGCAGACTCCCTGCTGAGCAGGGGGCCAGATGTAGGGCTTGATCCTAGGTTCCTGGGATCATGACCTGAGCCAAAGGCAGATGCTTAACCAATTAAGCCACCCAGGGCCCTTTTTTCTCTTCCTTCCTTCCTACTTTCCTTCCTTCCTTTTGTAGATCAGGTAATCCTGTGGGTCCTCACATGGTGTGTTGGCCTGTGATATTGTGGAGTCATAGGTCTGTCTCTGGGTTCTGACTGTGTGAACTTGAGCAATTGCTTGGCTTTCCTGAGCTTTGGTTTTCTCATCTGCAAAGTGGAATGCAAAATATTACATCTTGGGTTGTTGTCAGGACTGATGAAAAGAATTCAAATACGATGCCCAGCACTGTACCTGGCACACAGAAGTCATACAATAAATGAGAATTCCCCCCAAATTTATTTCTCCAATGCTTCTGCCTCTCCAACTTTCTCTTTCTGCTTTGAAAATGTAGCTGGGCAATTAGGTGTTTTAGTCTAGGTTAGATAAATATAGTCTTCTTTCTTGGAACTTCTGCACTAAAATATAGTGTTTTTTGGTGGATACCAAGACTCCAACAGATTTAGATCTGGCATGGAGAATCTATTTAAAGCAAAGAAGCTTCTACTTTAAGCATGTTCTTCCAATATGCTTTAAAACGCATCAGGGTTTAAGAGTATATATCTATTGAGGTAAAAAGGGGCGATTTAGAAATCGTCTTTTTCTGCTTTCCCTACAAGGATAGTTTCTTGTATAAGATCAAATGTTCCAGCACATTACCCTTAGTGCTAATCCTCTTGGAGGCCAGGCTGGGAGGCAGTTATCTCTGGATCTTTTTTTTTTTTTTAAAGATTTGTTTTTATTTTGAGAGAGCAAGAGCACCTGTGCAAGCAAAGTGGGAAGGGCAGAGGGAGAGGGAGAGAGAATCTCAAGCAGACTCTGCTCTCAACGTGGAGCCCAATGCAGGGATCGATCTCACAACCCTGAGATCACCACCTAAGCCGAAACCAAGAGTCATATGCTTAAGTGACTGCGTCACCCAGGTGCCCCTCATCTCCGGATCTTGATGCAGCCTGAGTACTCAGGCTAGCTGGAACTACACCGTCTTCCGGCGGGTTCTCTGGGTTCTCCTTTGAGTCAGTCTGTTTTTCTGGGTCAGCTGAGGAAGAGCATCATCTCTTCTGGGGGGTGGTAGTCATGTTGTGATTCAGACCGAGAAGAACCTTCCACAAGGTATCTGCTGCACATGGGAGGTAGGTGCTGCTTTGGCCCACCCTGTCGTTGAAGTCTGCCTGCGTCCCGACTTGGTAGCCTGGCAGCCCCAAGGACTTAGAAGGACATCATGCGTATGTGATATACGAACTGCAGGGTTGTAGAGACACAGCACACTCCCCATATGTCATGTCAGAAAGCCCAAGAAGCCCAATTCCTTGCTTGGTGCGCCCCGCGGTGCTCCCAGATAGACTCAGCCTACCCTGTGCCCTATGGTTCCAGGCTTGCTTACCAGACGCCAGCTGCTCAGCACAAAGGTAGGTTCCCTCTCCATCAGATTGTCTGGCCCGGTGCTTGAGGGAAATGTGGACGTAGGATTATGAATGTCTGGACTGAAAGAAAAAGATTCCCTAAAGTAAAATACAGGCTTTATCCTTCAAAGAAAGACTTTCTCTGTGCCCGGGAACCAGAAGGGTTGGAAAGCAGAAGAACCATTCTCTCTCCCACAGGCGGGGGCTTGCTTGGGTTTTCCACTAATCTTCCATTCCTGCCTGTAGAATTTGACATGGTTCTATTTACTTTTCCTTGGCCCAGTTTGGGTCAACAGGATTTCTCCCCTGCCCAGAACAGCCGCACGCTTGTGTGAAGTAAGACGTGAGCCTGGGCTCTGGACAGCAGTAATTAATCCTTGTCTGAGCGACGCAGTGGGGATTTTCAGCCCAAGATGGGCTGACAGCACTGGGGGTTTTACATGGCACATGGCCGTCCTGCATGGGCCAAACTATTTCTTTTTCTCTTTTGTCTGTAAGCGACTTTATAGGCAGTGTGTGTGCACGCATGCGTGCGCATGCACCTGCACGTGTGGGTGAGGGCACATGTGTGTACGTGTGTGTGTATTTGGTGATTTGGAGCCCAGCCCCAGGACAGCAGGACCTCAAGATGACCATGGAAATAGCAGCAAAATGACACACACAGTGTAAGCACACACAGTCCAACACAATTCGGGGACAGAGCAAGACTGAGATTTCCTCTTGTTTGTTTCACTCTCTGCTTGCTCAGCCTTCTCCCCAGGGCTTAGTGCTGGAAGAGGGTGCATTTCCCCAAGTGCCTCTTCCTCTGTTATCTCCCTTATCTATAGATATCGCCCCACGGCATAAGCGGATATGAAAATGAGCCTGTATATATATATGTGCCATAGTATCTTGACCGAATGAAACAGGCATTAAAATGACAGTTTCCCTTCGTGATAATCCCATGGCACTCAAAGTACACTAGTTTCTGCATTTAGTTATGAGGGAGGCATGAAATAAGTCCCAGGAGCCTGGAGGGTGTACCACTCCTGCCCCTTCCTCCCGCCATGTTTAGACTTTGCCTGGGAGCGTTTTATCTCGGGTGGGCTGCAGTGGGGCTGGTGTTGATAACAAGAGCAGCCGATGGTCCTGCAGCTTACGTGAGTGGACACATACTTTCTAAGGTCAGAAAACTACAGCAGCAGCACCAAGAATCCCAAGCCATGGTCTTGGGAGGGCTCAAGGCGGCCCTCTGGCAGGATGAGAAAGGAGACTTGGCCAGTGTCTGTTTTTCGGGTGGAGTGAGTCAGTCCTAAAGGAAGCTTGTGCGTTTCTCCACCATCAAGGATGCTGGGGAGGGGGGTGCTATTCGTGTGAGGAGTGACAGCAGGAAGCACACCACAGGGGGTTGGGCTCAAATGGCCCAACTGGCCTATTGCAGGAGGAACCAGGAGCTTCGGGGCATGACTTCCGTGGGTGGTGGCAGGGCTCACTAAATGGGGTCTCTGTTCACTTCCTCTAGGGAACGTATTGTCATGCGGAAGGACTTAGATCTGAGAGTGCGAGGCAAATCTGTGAAGGGAGGGAAATAGACTTCCGGTGCTGTTGCTTTCTTAAGTCACTTAGCTGGCAGCTATCTTCGTCAATGTGCTTGACCCCAGACTCTTGAACCAAAGCTAGTGATGGTGCCCACCCCCCACCCCAGAAGATAGTTCCGAGATTGTGTGTGTTTGTACACACGCACGTGCAGGTGTCCATACTGTGGACGCACGCATACTCCTTAGTCTTGAACAGATTCAGCTGACTAGCTCTTTTTGGGGAGGACTGCCCAACTCCCACCCACCCCAAACTCTCCATCCTCCTCTGGGCCAAGTGTCGTGAGCTTTATCTCTGCCACATCGTGAGCTGCTGAGGGATTTTATGGACCAGCCCGGGAGCCTGACAACCGTACGCAGTGTCACTGTTGTGGAAAACTGATCTCCAGATTTTCAGTTAGCCTTTGCAAATTCTTCCTAAGCTCGGGGCTGCCCGTTTTGACTTCCACAGCCTGCGAAGTACACTTCACTCCCTTTTGTCTCTGTCCTTACAACGGATATTTCCAAACCTCTCTGTTTGTGTCTCACAAAAATGGCACCACATTTACCTTTACTCCCAAATGGCAATGACTTCAAGACCCTCAACTGCTCAAACGGCATTGGGGTGCTTTAAATATTTCCACAAATTAGTCATGATTTTCCCCTTTGCCCAAAGGAGTCTCATTGCTGGCAGTACCCACCATGAGAACACAAGAGTCTGTGCCAGTGGAACTCTCTCCAGCTGCTGCCAAAGCCGTTGACTCAGTTGCCAAAGCTGGGCTGGGTTTCACGCAGAGGTGGGGAAAAGACCTGTCTCCTTTCTGTGTCTCTTTGTCACCTAAGCCCTCGAGGAGCTCTGTGCATGCCTAGAATCTCTCCAAGTGATCTAGCGTCTCTTGAACATCTTTTTCAGGTTCTATGTCTCCCACATTGCCCAGAGCCCCATCCAATCTCCTGTGAAAACAATTCTGTTTCTGGGACCTTGTCCTTCCAACCAGAGGTTCTTAGTTACTGCCCAGCACCCAGCTTTATTGGGACTAACCCCAGACACCCACCACCCCCATAGTCAGTAGCCCCAATCCTGACCAATCTCCTTGCTCACTCCCCGAGTTGTAAAACCCATGTCACATATCCCTAGGCATACAAGGCTACTGGGGACAGTGGGACAGAGTATGGGGGTGGGGGAACAGGGCCAGGGTGTACAGAAGTCATGTCTGGGTCCCACTGCCACTGGCCAGCATGTTCAGTGACACATTAGATAGTCCCACTCATAGCAATACCCAGTGAAAATTTGGAGCATATCCCTGGGCAGAGCCTGTGAGAATGTTCAGGATAACCTCGTAAGGAGCCACCAACCTGGACAGAATAAATTGTTCCTGCCAGGTGGAGGGGTAGTGCTCATGTCGCAGATCCTTACCACCAGATGTGTGTGTCCCTGGGATACACACACAGCTGTTTGGTTCTTGGTGCTCTTGGCTCATCCAGTAGGCCTCCCCAGCCACTTCCTCGGCTCCCGTATGCCCCTTCTTCTTCGTTGCTGCTGCATGTGGCTCTCGTAACTTCCTGATCAGGCTCTGTGGTCTTTCCTGCCCCCGACAGGGATTTCCACGGCTCGGCTCTGACCTTTTCTTTTACTTCCTTCACTGGCTTCCAATTCTTAAAAAGGAAGGAAGGAAGGAAGGAAGGAGGAAAGGATGGAAGGAAGGAAAGAAGGGAGGAAAGAAAGAAAGAAAGATAGATAGATAGAAAAAGACAACTTGGCATTTTCAAGACCCTCTGTGTTCTTGCCCCCAACCTGGCCCTAGAGCCTTATTTCTCCCTAAATGGTAATTCCTAATCTTTCATTTATTTATTTATTCATTCATTTTTAAAGATTTTTGTTTATTTGACAGAGAGAGAGAGACAGTGAGAGAGGGAACACAAGCAGAGGGAGTGGCAGAGGGAGAAGCAGGCTTCCCGCTGATCAGGGAGCCCCACGTGGGGCTTGATCCCAGGACTCCTGGACCATGACCCAAACCGAAGGCAGATGCTCAACAACTGAGCCACTCAGGTGACCCCCTAATCTATTTTTTTAAATGAGTTTGTGGGTCGCCTGGGTGGCTCAGTCAGTTAAGCATCTGCCTTTCGCTCAGGTCATGATCGCAGAGTCCTGGGATCAAGCCCCGCATGGGGCTCCCAGCTCAATGGGGAGTCTGCTTCTCCCTCTCCCTTGGCCCCTCCTGCCTGCTCTTGCTCTTTCATGCTCTCTCTCAATTAAATAAATCAAATCTAAAAAGAAAAAGATAAGTGTGCTTCTTTACTTCTGCGTACCCTCACTGTTGCTCAGGATGCCTTTCTGACATCCCTCCCTGTTGATGGCGTCTTCTCTGAGAAATCCTCCTGGATCCTTCTAATCTGAATGGACGTCTTCCTCAGACCCCCGAAGAACAGGGGGGCAGCTGCTCGGTCCTCAACGTCCAGCCTAGCCCAGGGGCATTAACAGGTGCTCAGCCATTCTTTGCTCAATGCATGCCTCTTTCGTCTTTCTTTTCTTTCCTCTCCTCTTTTCCCTCTCTCTTTTTTAAAGAGTTAGCTTTCTTGGACTTCTTGGCACCCTATTTTCAAACACGCCATCCTTTTGTCTGAGACCTGGGCTTTGCTTCCTGGTTGCTGGTGTTGCAAATTCGGTCCCTGTGGAACCAGCTGTGTACATGCTAGTCTTTGCGACGAGCTCAGCTTTGGAGGACAGGGCCTTTGTTCTTGTTTTTTTTTTTTTTTTTTTTCCATAATCCCCAGTGCACCTAGCAAGATGCCTGGTAATCTGAGGTAGTGGGCAGAGAAATCTCCAGAAACCTCTTTTACAGCCTATAGGAGGTCCGGTGTGCCATTCAAAACAAACATGCTTTGGCATTATTTTTCTTTAGTTTTTATGGTTATTTTTGGTTATTGAGATATAATCTACTTACAGTACAGTTCACCCTTTTTAGGTGTACACTTTTTTATGATTTTTAATGTTTATGTAGTTGTGTGACCACCAACATAACCCAGCTAGAGACCCCCACCCCCATTCTCTCACGCTTTTCCTCCTCCCTCCAATCCCGGGCGATCACTGATATCTGAATAGTTTTGCCTTTTCCAGAATGTCATATAAATGGAGCCATGCAGTATGTGGCTTTTTGAATCTGAATCTGGCTTCTTTCACTTACCATCATGCTTTTTTTTTTTTTTTTTTTTGGAAATTTGATAATGCGGACCCTAACCCATACTTTATCTGCTCCACATTTCTCGTAGACTGTCCGGGGGCACTCACGGGGAGTGGTCAGGTCTGTGCGAACTGCCAGCGTCTGAGTCCCCACCCCCCCAACTTGCAGTGTTGTTAGTACTTCTTTGGACCCAGGGTCCCAGCTGCTTTGTCAAACCCACTGACCCTCTGTCCCCTCCTGTCCCCGCCTGTCCCCCACAGTGGCACCTGGCCCAAGACAACCTCTCCCCTGGGTCCTGACTGGTCATTCCCATAGCTGTGGGGGGCACAGTGGAGTGGGGAAGCTGGGTAGATGGGGTGGGGTGACCACTAAATTCCTCCCTTGGGGAGGGAGCCGGGTGACAAAGGTCAGGCCTCTCCTGGCTAAAACAACAGAAGTGGTTCCAGCTGCCGAACAGCTGGAGGGGGACGTCTGCTTTCCTTCAGCAGCGTGAAAAGCCCTTTAATCGGGGTGCGTGCTGTTGTCAAGCCCGCGGTGAAGGTGTGTCGAAGAAGAGCAGACCCTGGCGAGGCTACAGACCTCCCCTTCCCTTTGACCTCCCTTATCTCCCCTCCTCCATCTTCTCGGCCCCACTCTGAAGCCGCCAGATCGAGACCCTCCTTCGCACCTGTGTAAATGCAGTGGCTGTGGGGTCAGGGAAGGGTGAGAGCAAGCTGGCAGAAATCGGGATGTGGCTTTTCCATGCAGATGATGGATTAGATAGCGGGTGGGTGAGTGACGTTTTAATGTGAAATGGCTCTTCATTCCCAAAGACGCAAGCCCCAGGGGAAAAAAAAACCAAAGTCCAGTTTTGCAGCTGGTGAGGCAAGTGACAAGAGGCGGATAGTCCCTGCTTAGAGAGTCAGAGGCTGAGCTACAGCTAGACATCTGGAATGTGGTTCTTTACTGTTTGTTTCAGGCACTGGCTCCAGGAGCAGCTTTTTTCTCTTTTCAGTGGCAAAGAGTTTTACGTCCCATAAATGCTTTGTGGTGCCTGAGCTCTAAACCCTTGATCTAGGCTTTGACTTACAAACATGATGGGAAAAATAGTCCTCCCCGAGGAAAGCTTGCTTTGCCTGCGACCCTTGTCCTCTCCTGCCCACCGAAGAACGCCAGAGACCCTGGGCACCACTACCAGAGCCAACAAAAGAGCCCCTGCCCCCCCACCTCCCCCACTCCCAAAGGAGGCCCCTCGAGGTGTAGTAGGAAGAGTCTGGCCCTTCCGAGGCAGACATAGAGTGTGCTCGGCCACTCACTAGCTTGACCTGGCTGGGGGCCTTGGCTTCCTCCTCATCCATCAGCTCAGCCAGTATTTCTCCAGTGCCTACTTTGGGTAAGGCTCCTGCTCGGTACTAGGGATCCAGCGGTGTGGCCCCCAGATCTTGGTGCCTCGGCAAGAGACATACAGTGGAACTGCTGGTCGTTGAAGGACAGTCGTAACACAGAAAAAAACTGTCAAGGAGGCTCAAGTCAGTGCCTCAAGGAAGCAGCATTTGCGCTGAGATTGGAAGGATGAAAGGAGGTATGAGGTTGGGGTACAGTCCACAGAGAAGGACCAGTAGGTCCGGAGGCAGGAAGGAACAGTGCCAGGGGGGCTCACTGGGGGCCCGGATGTGAGGGGCCTTCACTATGCTTGTCATCTACACAGCAGGCACACAGGTAGGGATCCCTCCCCTTCCCGCTCCTTCCAAGTGGGCATCTGCAGTCTGGGCCAGGAGACTCACCATGACTTACAATCTTAATTCTGTGGAAAAGTGAATTCAGGGTGTCAAAAACCTGACATATAATAAATGAATCATTGATACCATTTTATCATCTGGTGGTTGCTCTTAGTCAAGTGCTTACATAGGGCAGAAGCAGGAAAAAGCACAGTGCTCACGATGCTGGCTGTTAAATTAACACAGCTTTCTGCCTTGACAGAGACTCATTTCAGACACAGCCACCCTGGGCCTCTCAGATTACTGCCTACCTTATGGAGGGGACAACTGATCTGAAGGGGAGGAGGAGGGCTTCTGGGGGCCTGTATGAGAAGCATTCCCACCGGGCCAGCCTCACTTGGCTGCTTCATGATGGCATCTGCCATGGAGATGTGGGTCCTGCCTCAGCCACTCTGGTACATTCCTTTAATGTCTTTGTGATTTCCTTTAATTCGAGGGGAAAATCCTGTGTTTAATGCATGGCTTTCCTTATCTAATAGATGTTCCTTAAAAGGAAAGAAGAGAACAAGCAGCTTATATTCCTCTGTATGTTTGAGAGTTTTAAGTTTTTGGTAGTGGTTGGCCAAAGATATCTCTTTCCAGGTGCCTGGGTGGCGCAGTTGCTTCCGCTCAGGTCATGATCCTGGAGTCCCAGGATTGAGTCTGGCATAGGGCTCTCTGTTCGGCAGGGAGCCTGTTTCTCCCTCTGACTCTCACCCTTCTCATGCGTGCTCCCTCTCTCTCTAATTCTCTCTCTCTCTCAAATAAATACATAAAATCTTAAAAAAAAAAAAAAAGAATATCTCTTTCCATGGTACCTGGTTTTAAAAAAAAAAAAAAGGAGCTTCTTTTATCCAGGATATGTTTTCGGTAAGGTTTGACAGTCACCCCATTCCCCCTCAAACTGGTATCAAACGACTCTTGTAGATCAGGCACTGTGCAAGACCCCGCACAGCCACAGAGGGCAAGGCGGTCCTTTACACACACACAGGAACACACAGATGATGGTGCAGTGTGTTGAGGGCTTGGGTGAAAGGGTGAACATGAGACCCCAGGAGCTCCAAGGGACTAATAACAGTGGTGTTTAAACATGAAAATGTTTGCTCTTTACGATGATAACCTCTGTGGGCTATGGAATTTGGACGGGAATGGGGAGGAAAGGTCGGAGGTTCAGTCAGACCTCTAGGCAAGAGAGAAAGGACTGAATGAAACCATCATGGATGAACAAGAAAAGCCTGCTGGAGAGGGAGGCCCCAACCAGCCCTGATGGAGGCACCAGTGAGGGACCCCACAGCGGCTGTTCCAGCCCCAGCCAAGCTCCCAGCAGAGTGCAGCCCAAGTGTGTTATTTCAGTTGGCACCACGTGGAGCAGAAGAACCTCCCAGCTCAGCCTCGCCAACCCATGGACTTGGGAGAAATGATTAGTTGTTTAAAGCCAATGGGTATGGGGCTGGTTTTCTTTGCAGCAACAGATAAGCAAAGGAAAAATATTGAAAGTGAGTGGCAGAAGCTGTGCTATGCACACACTTGTTAAAGAGAAACCTCAGATTAGTGGAGTCTGACCTGTGATTTTTGAACCTGATATCATAAAGGGGAATGCCCCTTGTCACAGTGTGGCCCCTTGCCACTCCACATTGTGGCCTTCACATTTCTAAGCCCCAGTGGGTGGGTCACCACCCCCACTTCTATACCTGAGAAAAACTGAGACATATGCATGTTACCAGGAAAATGCTGACTTGGAATTTCAGCTACTGGTTAAATCAGCATAGTACAGGTGGAAGTTAGGACTGCAAAGCCAATTCTATATTATAAAGGACAGCACTTTAGGCTGCCTCTGCTGTTCCCTATATTGTCATAGAAACCTGGCAGTCAGTCCAACCAAACATGGCTTGTGGTACTGGCGTGACCTCTCTGTGCCAAAACTGTGGCAGAGTTGGCCTGCTACGCTGCTGGAACCTGAGGGCTAAGACGGGCGTGCGTGCATTTCAGGGAGAAGGGCTTGTTGGTCTGACTCTGATTTCGTCTACCTCCATCTCTGTGGAGAAGATAGCCCCCAGCCGGTGGCTTGCTTTTCCACCAGGAAAGATGGATTGTTTATGTGTATTTCAAGGGTTTGTCCTACTTTACAAATGTGAGCAGAACACAAACTGCCGTGTGTTTGCTTTGGAATCATTCACTCCCCAAGGAGAGAGGGTGGGAGTAGCAGAGGATTGCAAACTCACAATTGTCCTGGCCCCTTTTGTTTGGTTTCTGTATTACACAATCATATTTAGCATAATTGTTTTGTTTTTGTTGTCTTTTGGTTAGGAAGAAGGAAGGGAATGTATGTGAGTATTTTTATGAAAATATTGTGCCCTATCCCCCACCGCTCCCCAAGGGAAATGGTTCATGCTTTGTCTAGCTGGGGAGACAGCTTGCACCCGCCCAACACCAAAGTCTTCCTGCAACCGTGGTTGCTTTTGAACCCACGACAGACGTCTGTGGCTCTGGGGTTCAGGATCCCCAGGGTGACTCAGACTCCTAAGTTTGGTCTGTGTGCCTAGAGAACTGCCCCAAGCCACAGGCTGGCACTTGGGACTTGTAGCCTGAGCTCCTAACTTCTGCAGAAGAGAAGAAAAAGCCACCGTTGTGACTTCAGGTAGACTGAGGAACTTCTGGGCTGTGGTGCTGTTGGTCAATAAGTTACGAACTGATTTCATGTCCAGCTTCAAAATGTGGAACGTGCCCTCAGGCTCTGCTTCTCTTTTGCCTTGGTCCAGTGAGTCTTAGCTTGGCTCAACCAGGAGAAACTCCAGGGAGGATGAGCCTTTCTCCCTCTCCCTCAGTAGCCGTGCTCTTGAACACGACAGCCCATAGCCACATGTGGCTATGCAAATTTAAGCTAACTAAAATTAAATGCAACTAAAAATTTAGTTCCTCCATGGCATTAGCTACATTTTAGTGTTTAATAGCTGCGTGTGGTTTGTGGCCACCGTGTTAGACAGCACAGATACAGAACACGTTTGTCATTGCAGAATACTCTGTTGGATTGTGTGGCTTTTTGCACTGCAGAGTCCCTAGGATTCAACGCTCTCTAGGTCCTGCAGGTTCCTGTTCCTTTGCTGGACGGCCACTGCCGGTTCACTTGTCTCCACTCCAGAGTGCAAGCCCAGTGGGGGCAGGACCCGGGTGGGTGTGTTCTGCCTGCCAGGCCTCCTGCAGGGCTGGGTGCATCGTACTGGCTTACTGAAGACAAAAGTAGATGAATGGGTGGGTGAATAAGCCGAGTTTGTGGACCCAAAGTGATCCCCTTGGGCCCTGGAGCTTTGGGTGATCCATTAGGGCAGTCATCCTATTAAAAGTCCATTTTATAGAACTCCTTGCCTTTTTTTTTTTTTTAAGACAACCACAAATACGCACAGTTCCTGAAACAGATGAAAATAGAACACCACAGACCGTGGAAGAGTCTTTTAGCAATGGCCCCATGCCGTCGCGCAACTTTTGTCCTTGGCCTCAGGGACCAGTAATTTCTAGATAGAACTTTTTGGGAGCCCCTGTGGCGGTGGGAAGGATCTCCGTGGGTTGGGGTAGGTGGGGCTTCTTCTGAAGCTCTTTAACCTGTCTATTTGCAGACAGAATGTTCCCCCAGTCGTTAAGCTGGTCTCTGGCACGGCTGCCGCAGCGTCTCTGCTGGCCCAGAGCTAGCCATTTCCAAACCAAATTTATGGCTTGTAGTTCAATGCCACGGTGACGCCCATAGCTCTCCTCTCCCGTGCGCCGAGGAAGAGAGAACGGGGCAATCTCCTTCGGTTTGAAAAGACACTTTGTCTTTTTCAATCCCTGCTTTTTTAAAGTGAACAAGGGCCCTGTGAGGAGCTTCTCCCAGGAGGCCTCAGGTGCCCGGAAGGCAGGCCTGTCTTGTCTGGATCTTTAGCGGCTGGTGGCTGGCACACAGTAGGCTCTCGGTAAATCGTTTTTGATGTTGTGAATTCCCTTTTGCAACTGGCTCAGAGCTCGTACTTGCGGCCTTGCTCTGGAATAATGAAGAAGTGCCTTTGGGTGTAATTGGGAGCAGAGCTCTGAGCCAGGCTGGGGGTGTCAGATCTGACACTCACACGTACATGCTTGGAGGGGTCACTGGGCTTTGGTCTCCTCATCTGTAAAATGAGGATTGTAACTTGCCCTGCCTCATAGGGTTAAATTCGTTAATGTATCATAAGTGAGACCTAATTATCAGCTTTTATAATTATTGCTCTTGAGGCTACGCCAATCCCTTTGTGACCAAGGATGAGTTCCTTGGTTTTCCCGGACTCTAGAAGATACAGATAGTTCTGGGGCTCCTGGGTGGCTTAGTTGGTTAAGCATCAGACTCTTGGTCTCAGCTCAGGTCTTGATCTCAGGGTCATGAGTTCAAACCCTACATTGGGCTCAGTGCTCGTGAGCTTCAACTCTTTTCTCTGCGTGGTGGCCTGGGAGGCAGCAGGCTTCCTCTGGATATGGCTCTCTGCAGTGTTGGTTTCAATCCCAGAACGCTGGACTCTTTTATGAGACACTCAGGGCATTTCCCTCTGGGCTAGGGCAGGACTCAGGTTGAGCCCGTGCACGTGGGAGCCCCAAGGGTCTGCAGGGAAGGCAAGTTGCACTGTCGATCCTGAGGAGGCCGGTATGGTTTTAGCCCACAGCTGCTCCCGCCCTGTGCTGAGCAGCCAACACCCAGGTGGGAGGTCAGTCTAGCAGGAGGGACTGGTTTTATAGTTGAGAGACGGTCTGAGCGCTAGCGGGCTTGGACTCACTAGGAATTTGGCCAGTATGGAGGTTGAAGGTGTTCCTAGTGCTCCCTTGAAGGGAGTGATGCTGCCTCCAGTCTCCTTCCACTGTTCTGGAAAAGGATCAAGTTCTCATTTATTTGCTTTGCACAGAGGGCCTCAAGATACACCCAAAACAGGGGTCGTATTCACACCTCTCCTAAACCCTATAAGCTTGGCATGATTATTCAGTCAACTCTAGTATCACCAATGGCCAGATGTGTGCTCATGGCATTGCCTACATTATGGTGAGATATGCATTGTGTCAGCTTGTGCTGGTAGAGAGCCTTGAGTGGGCCTAGAACTCTGGTATTTAGGGATGGCTAAGAATGGATCCAGTTCTCAATGCCCATGCAGCCTAATCATGGGTTATTCAACAGAAGCTCATTATTGTAGGATCCAATTATTATTTTCCTGCTGTATCCTATAGTTGCTAATAGGGGTTCACTGATAAAAGTGTTCATGGTCAAGTAAGTGGGAGATGCGTTGTCTTACATGCCCCTTGATCTGCTTCTCTCTTGCTGTGTAACCAACTACCATAAAACTCGGTGGCTTAGCGCAACGATGTATTACTATCCCTTACAGCTCCATGGGTTGACTGGGCTCAGCTGGGCGATTCTTATTTGGGGTGTCTCACACAAATAAGTATAAAACATAATAAGAATAATAACTTACTTCCATCTGGTAGCTGCAATCAGAGGAGAGTGGGCGCGGGGTGGACTCATCAGATGGCTTCTTCACTCACTGGGTCTCTGTGCCTGGGTTGGTGGGGCATTTCTGTCTGCCCGTGGCTCTGGCACATGCTAGCCTGGGCTTCCACATAATGTGGCACTTTCAGGGTTGTTAGGCTTCTTGCGGTGGGTGGCTGTGTTCCCCCAGAGTGAGTGTTGCGAGAGGCCTGGGAGGAAGCTGGAAAGCTCAGAAGTCCCAAATATCATTTCTACAGCATGCTGTTGGTCAAATTACTGAGGCCAGTCCAGATTCAAGGGAAGGGAAGTAGCTCAATGGAAAGAGTAGCACACAATTGGCTGCCAGCACGGTCCGTAAGGATGTACCAAAGGTGTCTGAGAAGTCCTATAGTGAAGGAACCTGTTTAACTCAGCGTTTCCCAATCTGATTATTATGATCTTTTAAAATCAGGAAATCCCTTTCTCATAGAAAATCACTCTTATTCTGCCAGAGAGCAGTGGGCAGAAATTGAAGGGTGATTGAGTTAGGTCTCCAAGCTATTTTCTAATACATGAAACTCTCCAAAGATGGAATGTAGAGATTGCTAGTGAGTTCTGGATTTGGGAAAGTACCCAAACAGAGGTCGTGTGGCCACGTGCAAGGATGGAGAGACTGAATATCCTGGTGGTGAAAGCTTTGATTTGATTTCTGACTGATCTAGGTTCAAGCCCATCACTTATAGCTGTGTAACGTTGGACCAGTTACCTCTTTCTGGATGGAATTTCTTTATCTACAAAACAAACAGTTCCTACTTCACAGGGCCGTTTCGAGGATTAAGGAGATCCTGTCTGTGAATGACTTAGCACAGAATGCTTTCCTTGGTTAGGCTTCATGGCTGCTCCATTCCCCATCCCCTTCTAGGATTTAATAACTTTCTGGGTTTATTCTGGACTTGCTCCCCCAGGCAAACCAGTGTTGTGAGACATGGACTCACCCCTACTTTCCTTGCAAAAGTAACCTGGACACCCTTTCACTTCTCTCCACCCTAGTTCCTCATAAGCGACCGTGACCCTCAGTGCAACCTCCACTGCTCCAGGACTCAGCCCAAACCCATCTGTGCCTCCGACGGCAGGTCCTATGAGTCCATGTGTGAGTACCAACGAGCCAAGTGCAGAGACCCAAACCTGGGCGTGGTGCATCGTGGCAGATGCAAAGGTGAGTGTGTGCGCCCCGGCCCAGCAGACAGGAGGCTCCCAGGCAGGCGCCACCATGTCCTGCATGGGGCGCTGTCCGTGGGGGAGGCTCAGAATGAGTCCATTTCTTGCGTTTGCTCATCTCCCTTCACCCCTCCCCTGGGGACTAGGAGAAGGAAAGCAGGCCTACCCGAAGGAATGAGCCCTATTCTGTCTTTCAGATACTGCCACTAGGCTAGGGCTTAGCGGATGTACTGCTATCTGGCTAGAGCTATTTATTTTTATTTTTTATTTTTGTAAATGGAGATGCTTAAAATGGCAAGACATTATTGTTGGCTCCTGAATAGGGAAGGCTTCCAAATTGTTGGCCAACAGATGTATTTTGTTTGGGCTGCTCACATGTTTAAAAATATTAAAAACATTTGAGACAACATTTAAACGTGGAGAGATTCAACATGAAAATCTGGATTTTTAGACTTCTCATAAATAATTGGAAGCTCTGATCATATTAGGTCTGTGTTGCCTCCCACAGGGAGACACATGGTGAGACCTGAGTGGCAGCTCCCTCCTTTAGAGGGGGGGCCTGTTCTCCAGTTGCGGCATCTCCAAGCTGAGTGCCATTCTTTGCACACCCGATTCAACTCCCTAATTTATATCACTTTCCTCCGCCCTGTAGATATTTGCGTTTGTGAGCCCTGGACTGCTTAGAGCTTTTGTAGGAATTGTGTGAGACCAAGCAGGCTGCCTTAGAGCTTCTGATCTTCCAAAGAAAGCACTTGCCATTCTTTTTCTTTTCTTTCTTTCTTTCTTTTTTTTTTTTTTTAAGTTTTTATTTATTTATTTGACAGAGAGAGATCATAAGTAAGCAGATGCAGGCAGAGAGAGAGGAAGGGAAGCAGGCTCCCTGCTGAGCAGAGAGCCTGATGTGGGACTCAATCCCAGGACCCTGAGACCATGACCTGAGCCGAAGGCAGAGGCTTAACCCACTGAGCCACCCAGGCGCCCCAACACTTGCCGTTCTTGAACTCTAAAACATCTCTGAGACCCCTTGGGCTTGCAAGATTTTCAATAAGCCCAGTGAAAAATAATAGAAGTGGGACTTTTTCCCACCCCCATGAGAGGGGCTGAGGGTATTTGGGAGAAAAAAATGAGCAGAATCTGGTATAAATGCACCTCCCTAACTTTTCTAAGAATAACACTAAGGGGAAGGGGAGGCTGAGCAGCATGTACTAGCCCCTGGCTTCGTGTTGTTAGAAAAGCCAGTTGGCGGTACGGGGCTCATCCCCCCGCAGAGAGGCTCTGTCTCCGCTTTCCTAGGCCTGGGCAGCCATTTTGCCTCATGTCTCCCGTGTGGATTCAAGGGACGTACGCACCTCGCTCCTCCTCTCCTCTTATAGACGCTGGCCAGAGCAAGTGTCGCCTGGAACGGGCTCAGGCCCTGGAGCAAGCCAAGAAGCCCCAGGAGGCAGTGTTCGTCCCGGAGTGCAGCGAGGACGGCTCCTTTACCCAGGTAAGGCTTTGGCCAAGTCTCTCAGGCCCATTTCCTGGACTGCGGCCGAGGGGAGGCGCTTGCGAGTGGGAGGGCCCCTCAGAGTCTTTGCTTTCTGGGAAACTGCGGAGGGCTCTTTGACACCCCTCTGTGCTACCTTCTGGTGCCTGCGTTCCCCCTCCTGGGCCCTCCGTGCCGTCCCTTGCCAGCTGGCAGTGGCTCCTGAGAAGGGGCATGGAAGTCTGAGCCAGGAAACTGGCATTGCTTGGTCCCCGTCCTCCCTGCTGGCTGTCTCCATTTTTCTCTTCTGTCAAATGCACGCTGATTATTTTTCTTATCCCTGCCAGTTTCCAAGGGCAACCCTGGTAATCCCTTCACTGTTTATTTCTACCCCTTCTGCAATCCCGTTCTTCCCACCTTTAGTCCTTGAACGAAGCAGGGCTCCTTTTGAGTACACGCTGTACCATGATTCTTGGAGTGCGTGTGTCACGTCACACGGGCGTGTGCATGTACTCACTCAGATTTAGAAATTGCTTTCGGGCCGTCCCCCCTCTCATCCTGCACGGTCTTCTGGTTAGTGCTTTGTGTAGAACCGATGTTGGATATGTTGGTGTTGGCACAACTCTTTCTAAAACACAGGCAGTGCGGGACAATAGGGCACTCCTTCATAAAGCTTTCCGGCTGGATGGGGGATATAGTGTGCCGGGTGTGAGAAGCTGGATGAAGGCGTGGTTCAGGTGAACATAGGGGAGGTCACACTGGACCAGCGTGCATCAGTCCTGTGATTGGGGGTGGGCCTGGTGTCTGCTTCTCCCTGTGGGGAATAGAGCAGCATTTGGAGGAGTCCCACTGCCTCAGAGCTGGAAGAAGAGGCTTTCGAGGTTTAAAAGTTTTCCTGTAATTCTGAATCAAGGAGGCAGACGGTGCAGGCTGGCTTTTGGTTTCTTTCTGGGGCCGGGCCTGGGGATTGCTGATTTCGGATAGATCACTTGTTGGCGTGGAAATGCAGAGAGGGGTGGCGGGGAAGGGTTTGGGCATCGTACTTTTTAAAGTTCCCAGCTGATTCAAATGTTCAGCCAGGATGGAGAGCCTCTGGGTTAAACTGACCTTGACTGCCGACAATTCGAGAAGCACTTTTATTCCTTTTCTCACTAACGCCTCACCACAAGCCAGCAAGGTACGCATTGTTATCCCCACGTACAGGGACTGGGGAGGCAGGGCTGGGCTTCAGAGTCAGACCCCTCCTGCTCCCAGGCCCTCAGTCGTCCCGGTTCTGCTGTGCCCTGCCCTGGCAGCTTTCCAGAAGGCTCTGAGGCGTGGACTGCAAGAAGGCAGTCTCCTGCTGTGGTTTTCCCCGGGGATCCTGAAGGCACCCAGCCCTGACCTCAGGCGAGTCATAGAGCTCTGGGCCTCAATGTCCTTCTGTGAAAAATGGAGATTATGGTCACCACTATTATCATACATAATCATAGTCATTACGTTATGTATATTATTATATGTTACTCTTGTTATGACTATTATTAATGAGTATCACAATAGCTTATCTCATGGGACTGTGGTGAGGATTTACATACACTTGTGCACGTCCAACCCTTGGAACGCATAGATGCTATTTAAATATCCTGCATTTTCCTCAGCATCCTCCGCGGATCTCTGCTGGCGAACCTCTCCCTCCACAATTTCTTATTTTTCATGTATCCTGGTGAAAAGAAGGCAGGTGTTTGTGTCTGTCTCTTTAACCACACTGCTGGGAATTCCCGCATAGGGGAGAAAATCAGACCTCTCTCGACTAAGTTTGGGGCCGGGAACCACGGTAGAGGTCGTGGGGGGGAGGGTAAGTGGATGGTCGGCATTCTCCCCTTTCTTGAAGATTGTGTCACCCCCCATGTGCTGCTCATGAGAAGGTTGACTCCTGCCCTCCTGGTTCTCAGGGCTTTGCTGCCTGGCGACAGACAGCCGCTGGCCGGCTTTGGCTTTGGCGAGGCCAGTCCTGACCAGGTGGTGTTTGCCGGGAGAGGAATTGCTAAACACAGGGGCCCCTGAAGTTCAGCAAATGTCGGCTAGACAGTCAAGAACCCCTTCATTTGTCTGACACGCTAAGCACTGCCATGTGTCCGCAGGCCCGAGGCCGGCTCACCGCGGTGGGCAGCCGGCGGCCCGACAGCCCGCTTGTCCCGTTACCGTGATTGAAACGGATGTGCTTTTTGCCTTGATCAAAGACGCTGCAGTAACGTCACGAAATGAGGCTGCCTCTTTGAGTGTGCTTCAGGAGCGGGGACAGGCTGCCCGACGGCTGTGAGACAGAGCGCTTTCTGCCTCTCCCAGCCCCCTCCTTCGCTGAGCCGGACTTTGTTGTTTTGTTTTGTGAGACCAGCATCCAGAGGGGGGCTGTTACTTCGGTACTCCTTAGAATACTGATAGGCACGCATCCTGATGTTATTACCATATTTCAGCCCTGTGAATTATTACCAGTAATGGGCTCTTGAAGTTTATAGAGGGAGCAAGGGGACCCTAATAGGACTAGATTTGTTTGGCATGGGACACAGCTTGGGACCACATGAGTGGGCTGGTTTTAATGGGGTTCATGTGGGATGCGGTGGTCTCTGTTCTCTTCTTTGTTTGCCCTGTCCTCTTCCCAGCCCCCACCCCAGCCCCCACAGCAGGGGGGCTGCGCCTTAGGTCATGTGCGACTTTGAAAAACCTTGATACCCAGTCTGCACACCGCATGCCGGGAGGGGAGTGGGCCCCAGGCATTGTGTTATTTTCAGCTCCCTAGGTGACCACAGCGTTTGGTCAAATTTTTGAATGACCCGCTGTTGTCATCACTCTTGTTCTTGATTGCATCCTTGGAATGTGGAGTTCAGGCTCTCTGGGGACCCGCTGAGTCAGGTTGGGAGTTAAGTGCTTTGTCCTTTCCTATGGCCTTATCTGTTTTCTCTTCTGGGTGTCGGGAACATAATTCCTGACATCTGTTCTGCCAAGTCCTCTGCCAAGCGGTTGTCTGGTGCCCAAACCGATTAACTGAAAGCTCAGCTGCAGGAGAAGGGTATTGGATTAACACCACCAGGAAATGCTGGCTGGAGCTTGTCAGGCTGGTGCATCCCTGAGTCATGATGAAGCCTCCTCTGCTGAGTGCCGGTGGGCGCGAGGCACTGAGTTTTATACCCGTTAATCTTCGCTGGAACCCTTTGCGGTAGTTACTAGTGCCCTTCCTTATAAAGGAAAACTCGGTTTCAGAGAGGTTGAGAACTGGTTCAAGGTCACTGACACTAGAAAGGGTTTGTACCCAGCCCTACCTAATTTTCAAGGCCTGGGCTTTTAACGTTTTTATGTTATAAAAAGTGGCCTTGATATGTGTGTAGCTCATATTCATCACCATTGTTATTCCAGAAGGCCGCACTGTGAAGCTGGTGGCCAATCCATAAGGGGTGGGGGGAGAAAATCCTTTTGATTACAGAACTCTTCAAATATACAACAAGAAGTAATGGTATAAAGAACCCCTTGTACCCTTTACCCAGCCAGAGTTGACAATTACTAACATGTGGCTGATTCTGTTTTGTTTCTGTCTTGTTTTCATCTCCCACCCCGAACTGGGCTGTTTCAAAGCAAATCCCAGACACAGCGCTGTTTTCATCTCCAGCATCTTGTAGTTCTGCTCTGGGCTGTGTGCTGGTCGCCGTGGAGGGTTCAAGAAATGTCGCAACGTGTGCCTTCGAGTAGCTTTCCTTGAAAAGATATGAAAACCAATGATAAAGTAGCGAATATACAGGGTTGTATTTCAAATGGTTGTATTTCACATCCCCATTGACAAATGAGTAATTTGGAATTCCAAGTGCATTTTGTTGTTCAAAAAATTTATACCAGTGAAAAGTTTCTGAGCAGGGGCTCCTGAGTGGCTCAGTCGCTTACATGTCTGACTCTTGCTTTCAGCTCAGGTCATGATCTCGGGGTGGTGAGATCGAGCCCCACAGCAGGCTCTGTGCTCGGTGAGGAGTTGGCTTGTGATACCCCCCCTTCCCTCTGCCCTTCCTCCATGCTCCTCCTCCCTACCTTCTCTCTCTCTCTCTCTCTCTCTAAAATAAGTAAATCTTTTTTAAGAAGTTTCTGAACATAAAGCCTAACAAAAACTAAAAGACAAATGACATTTATTAGCCTTAATGACAAAGAGCTGATAAATGAAGAATTCTTACACACCAGAAAAAAGATCCTAGTAGAAAAGCAGGCAAGAGATACCAACCAGCAAATCACACAACTAGCTGATAAATGAATATGGAACATCTCATTTGCCTTAGTAATTAAAGAAATACAAACTAAAAAAAAATGTCATTTTGCTTATCAAATTGTTAAAAATTAGAGAAAAATTGTTAAAAATTGAGAATTACTAAAGGGAAAAAACTACCCCCCCCCATATTACAGTTTGGGAAGTAAATCGGCATTGACATTTTATGGGACAATTTCGCAATGTGTGTCAAGAGTCCTTAGATGTGCCCACATCTTATGCCCACCCTTCCAATTCTAGGAATTTATTCTCAGGAAACATTAAGAATACGTGCAAAGGGGTGTCTGGGTGACTCAGTGGGTTAAGCCTCTGCCTTAGGCTCAGGTCATGATCTCAGGGTCCTGGGACTGAGCCCTGCAGGGGGCTCCCTTCCCAGTGGGGAGCCTGCCACCCTACCTCTCTCTCTGCCTGCCTCTCTGCCTACTTGTGATCTCTGTCAAATAAATAAAATCTTTAAAAAAAATGTGCAAGTACTTAGCCACATGGATTTTCATCTAAGTTCTGCTGATAGTAGCAAAAGTTTGGAAGCAATCTAAACATCCAGTAATGGAAAATCACTTAAACCGATTAGATATCATTTATACTCAATTCATTGCTGCTGCACTCTGTAGCTAGTAAAAACGATGTGTTACAGAGGATCATTTTACATACCTGCATATCTGTCTGTTAAATAAATAAATAAAATCTTTTTTTTTAAGATTTTATTTATTTACTTTACAGAGATCACAAGTAGGCAGAGACGCAGGCAAAGAGAGAGAAGAGGAAGCAGGCTCCCCGTTGAACAGAGAGCCCTATGCGGGGCTCGATCCCAGGACCTCGAGATCATGACCTGAGCCAAAGGCAGAGGCTTAACCCACTGAGCCACCCAGGTGCCTCAATATCTTACACCTTTAAATAACATTTTCTTTTAAAAACATATTAATAACTAATACAATGTTTTAATTTATTTATTTTTAAGATTTTATTTATGTCTTTGCCAGAGAAAGAGCAAGTGAGCACAAGCATGGGGAGTGGCAGGCAGAGGGAGAAGCAGGGTCTCCACTGAGCAGGGAGCCCAATGCAGGACTTGATCCCAGGATCGCAAGATCAACACCTGAGCCGAAGGCAGATACTTAATTGAGCCACCCAGGTGCCCCTTTTCGAATAACATTTTCTTAAACTAATTACATTGTGGATTTATTTCCATATTATATATAAATCTACCTAATTTAAAAATTTTTATTGATGTATAACTGACATACAATGTTATGTTAGTTTCAGGTGAACAACACAGTGATTCAATTTTTGTGTACAATGTGAAATGATCAGCATCTGTCACCATACAAATGTAATACAATAACACTGATCACATTCTCTATGCTCTACATTACATCTCATGACTTACTTATTTTACAGCCGGAAGTTTGTACTTCTGGTTCCCTTGATCTTTTTCACACCTTCCAACCCCTCTCCCCTCTGGCAGCTACCATTCTGTTCTCTGTACCTGGGCTTTGTTTGTTTTGTTTTTTAGATTCTACATACAAGTGAAATCATGCAGTTATTGTCTTTCTCTGACTTACTTCACT
The DNA here is from genome assembly GCF_964662115.1 of Mustela nivalis. Lineage (NCBI taxonomy): Eukaryota > Metazoa > Chordata > Mammalia > Carnivora > Mustelidae > Mustela > Mustela nivalis. The sequence continues at coordinate 31,567,177 of NC_139025.1, read as the reverse complement.
TAACCTAACACTCAAGATCCATCTGTGTTGTTACAAATGGCAAGATTTTATTCTTTTTATGGCTAATATTCCATTGCACACTCACACACACACACACACACACACATACACACGCACACACAGGCCATGTCTTCTTTTTCCATTCAACTATTGTTGGACACTTAGATTGTTTCCATATCCTGGTTATTGTAAATAATGCTGCAGTGAACATAGGGGTACTTCTGTCTCTCTGAGTTAGTGTTTCCATTTTCTTTAAATCCAGAAGTGGAATTATTGGGTCATATGGTAGTTCTATTTTTAAATTTTTGAGGAGCCCCCGTATTGTTTCTGTAGTCATGGCCCAATATCCGTTACAGCCAACAGTCCATGAGGTTTCCGCTTTCTTCACATCCTTTCTAACACTTGTTATTTCTTATCCTTTCGATACTAGCCATTCTGACACGTGGAAGGTGATATCTCATTGCAGTTTTGATTTGCATTTCCCTGACGATTAGTGATACTGAACATCTTTTCATGTGCCTTTTGGCCATCTGTGTGTGTTCTGTGGGAAAATGTCTATTCAGATCCTCTGCCCGTTTTTAAACTGGATTGTTTGGTTTTTGTTTTTAAGTTGTTGTTCTTTATATATTTGGATGTTAACCCCTTGTTGAATATATAGGTTGCCATTTCATTTGGTTGATGGTTTCTTTCTCTGTGCAGAAGCTTTTTGGGTTGATGTAGTCCCATTTGTTTTGTTCATTTTTGCTTTTGTTCCCCTTGCCTTTGGTGGAATCTTTAGAGTTCTCGCCATATAATATCATGTCAACTGCAAATAGTGAATGTTTTACTTCTTCTTTTCCTATTTAGATGAACTTTATTTCTTTTCCTTGCCTAATTGCTGTGGCTAGGATTTACAATATTATGTCGACTAAAAGTGGGGAGGGTGGGGCTTCTTGTCTTGTTCCCGATCTTAGAGGAAAGGTTTTCAGCTTTTCATCATTGAGAATAGTATTAGCATTGTGTCTGTCACACCTGGCCTTTATTATGTGGAAGTACATTCACTTTATATCCACTTTGTTGAGAAGTTTTAATCATAAATGGATGTTGAATTTGCCAAGTACTTTTTTGCATCTATTGAGATGATCATATCATTTTTATCTTTCATTTCGCTGATGTGATGTACCACTTGATTTGTGGAGATTGAACCATCCTTGGATCCCTGGAGTAAATCCCAGTTGATCACAGTGTATGATCCTTTATTGTTGGGTTTGGTTTGCTGACATTTTGTTGAGGAGTTTTGTATTTATGTTCTTCAGGGGTATCGGCCTATAAATTTTCTTTTATTGTTGTTGTCCTTATCCAGTTTTTGATCAGGGTGATGCTGGCTTCATAAAATGAGTTTGCGAGTGTTCTCTCCTCTTCAACTTTTTGGAAGAGTTTAAGAAGGATAGGTATTAAATCTTCTTCCAATGTTTGATAGACTTCACCTGTGAAGCCATATGGACTTTTGATTGTTGGGAAGATTTAGCCTCAGTATCCTTGCTAGAGATCACTCTATTCACATTTTCTATTTCTTCTTGATTCAGCTTTAGAAGATTGTATGTTTTTTGAATTTATACATTTCTTGTAGTTTGCTCAATTTGTTGGTATGTAATTGTTCATAGAAGTCTCTTATAATCATTTGTATTTCTATGGTATCTCTTGTAACTTCTCTTTCATTTTTTATTTTATTTCTTTGAGTTCTTTCTTTTTTATTTTCTTAGTGAGTCTAGCTGAAGGTTTGTCAATTTTATTTACCTTTTCAAAGAACCAGCTCTTAGTTTCATTGATCTTTTCTATTGTCTTTTTATTCTCTATTTTATTTATTTCTGCTCTAATTGTTTTCCTTCTACTACCCTTGGATTTCATTTGTTCTTCTTTTTTCTAGTTCCTTTAGGTGTAAAATTAGATTTTTATTTGAGGTTTTTCTTGATTCTTGAGGTAGACCTGTATTACTATGAACTTTCCTCTTAGAACTGCTATAGTTACATCCACAGATTTTGTTATGCCATTTTTCTGTTTTAATTTGTCTCTCGCTATTTTTTTATTTCTTCTTTGATTTTGTCTGATAGTTGTTCAGTAGCATGTTGTTTAGTTTCCAAGTGTTTGTGGTTTTTCCAATTTTCTTCCTGTAATTAATTCTTAGTTTCATACCATTGTAGTCAGAAAAGATGCTTGAAATGAGTTTCATCTTCATCAGTTTATTGAGATTTGTTTTGTGGCCTAATGTGATCTATCATGGAGAGTGTTCTGTGAACATTTGAGAAGAATATGTATTCTGCTGCTTTTGGACGGACAGTTCTGTATATATCTATTAAGTCCATATGGTCTAATGTCTCATTTAAGGCTGCTGTTTCCTTAGTAATTTTCTGTCTGAATGATCTATCCATTGATGTAAGTAGGTGCTAAAGTCCCCTGCTATTATCATATTGCTGTTCATTTCCCCCTTTATGTCTGTTAATATTTGCTCTATGTACTTTGGTGCTCCAATGTTGGGTACTTATATATTTATAAATGCTGTATCTTTTTGCTGGATTAACCTCTTTATCATTACATAATAGTTTTCTTTGACTTTTATTACAGTCTCTGTTTTAAAGTCTATTTTGTTGGATATAAGTATTGCTACACAAGCTTTCTGTTGGTTTCCATTTGCATGGAATATATTTTTCCATTTCTTCACTTTCAGTCTGTTTGTGTCCTTACTTCTGAATTGAGTTTCTTCTATGTAGGCCGCATATATGGGTCTTGTTGTTGTTGTTGGTGTGTGTGTGTGTGTGTGTGTGTGTGCATGTGTGTGTTTTAATCCATTCAGCCACTCTATGTCTTTTGATTGGAGAATTTAGTTCATCGACATTTTAAAGTACTTATCGATAGGTATGTAATCATTGCCATTTTAATTGTTTTCTGGCTATTTTTGTACTTTCTCTGTGCTTTTTTTTTGGTCATTAGTGTTATTTTTGGATCCTTTTCTCATTTTCTTTTATGTATTACTATAAATTTTGCTATATGGTTGCCTCAAGGTTTACATACAATATACTAGGTTGAATTTGAATTTGAAACTTGAATTTGAATACATTCCCAGACTCTACATTTTTACTATCCCCCTCAAGGTTTTTATGTGTTTGACATTACACTTTACCTCTTTTTATTTTATATATCTTATAACTAATGTAGTTTTAGTTAATTCTACTACTTCTGTCTTTTAACCTTCACACCGGCTTCATAAGTGATTTAACCACTATCTTTACTATATATATTTATTTCTTCCAACGAAATCTTTACTTTTGCATTTTGTTGTTGTTGTTGTTGTTAATTAATTAATGCCATTTTTTTTTAATTTAGAAGAAGTACCTTTGACATTTTTTTATGAAGCTGGTTTAGTGGTGATGAATTATTTTAGCTTTGGCTTATTTGGAAAACTTTGTCTCTTCTTCACTTCTGAATTATAACCTTGCCAGGTAGAATATTTATGATTGGAAGTTGCAGAAAAATCTACTCACAGTCTTGTGGGGTTTCTCTTGTATGTAACAAGTTGCTTTTCTCTTGATGCTTTTAAGATTTTCTCTTTAACTTATGACATTTTAATTATAATGTGCCTTGGTGTGGATCTTTTTGGGTTCATTTCATTTAAAACTCTTTGGGTTTCCTGTACCTTGATGTCTGTCCCCCCCCCCCCCCTTCAGGTTAGGGAGTTTTTGGCAAATAAGATTTCTGCCCCTTTCTTTTTCTCTTTTCCTTCGGGGACCCCTCTAATGTGGATGTTATTCTGCCTGATGTTATCTTACAGGTCTCTTAAGTTATCTCTATTTTTACAATTCTTTTTTATTTTTAAGATTGTATTTATTTAGGGAGAATGAGAGAGAGAGGAAGAACAGAGGAACAGGCTGAGAATCTCAAGCAGATTCCCCACCAAGTGTGGAGCCTGATGCATGGCTTAGTGCTGGGCTTGATGTGGAGCTCGATCTCACAACTGTTCGACCATGACCTGAGCCAAAATCAAGAGTTGGATGCCCAACCAACTGAGCCACCAGCTGCCTCTAAAATTCTTTTTTCTTTTTATTGCTCTGTCTGGGTGAATTCCAGTGCTTTGTCTTCCAGGTTGCTGATCCATTCTTCTGGTTCATCTAGCCTGCTGTTGAACCCCTCTCGTATATTTTCCAGCTCAGTTTTTATATTCTTTAACACTGTGACTTCTGTTTGGTACTTTTTTTTTTTTTTAAAAGATTTTATTTATTTAAGATTTTATTTATTTTTAAGGTTTTATTTATTTATTTGACAGACAGAGATCACAAGGTGGCAGAGAGGCAGGCAGAGAGAGAGGGGGGAAGCAGGATCTCTGCTGAGCAGAGAGCCCGATGCAGGGCTTGATCCCAGGACCCTGAGACCATGACCTGAGCCGAAGGCAGAGGCTTAGCCCACTAAGCCACCCAGGTGCCCCTTCTTTTTGGTACTTTAAAAATATTTCCTATCTCTTTGTTGAAGTTCTCACTGGGTTCTTCCATTTTTCTCCCAAATTCAGTGACCATCTTTATGATCATTTGTATTCTTCACCAGCTTGATTACATATCTCTGTATCATTACAGAGGTCCTTTTCTGAGGTTTTGTCCTGTTTTTTCTTTTGGAACATATTTCTATTTACTCATTTTGCTTGACTTCCTTTGTCTGTTTCAATGCATTAGGCAAAACAAGCTACCTCTCCCGGTTCTTAAAGCAGTGACCTTGTGTACGTGATGAACCTTACAGTTCAACTTTGCCCTAGTTCTTGGTTGTCTCCTGAACTTTGGTGATTGTCCAAACAACCCGAGTTATTCTTGATATATCAGGGCATGTCGACATCTGTCCATGTTACAAGGGAAAGGATCTCATTTAGCATCTAGTTTCAGACCAACTGGAAGCCAGACCCTCAGGCAGCAGCTTTTAAATGCTTTTAAAGAATATGTATATGTTTCTATAGTTTTGTGGGGTTGCATTCATCATCCCTGCCAGCCTCCAGGTCAGGAGATCCAGAGGTGTTCCCTGGGTGACAGTTGCAAAACTCCGAGCTTCAGATGAATATATAAACTCCTTTCTAGGGGGTCTTGTCAAGCCATAGCAAGACCAAAGGTCATGCAAGAATGGTGTCTCCCTGCTTATGTTCTCTGGGAGTACCTCACTAGCCTCTAGCAGTGTGGGAAACCTGAAGCCTCTTCCCCAGGCTGTAGCTCTAGGATTAGTAAATAGGCCTTTTTCACAGGACTGGGTGTGTGTTTCAATTGGCTGTCTGGACTGTGCCTGCACAAGGTGTTGGCTTGCCGGGAACTGTCTTAGAATTTATAACTGTTTGTTATAGTCCCTGGGAGCTCAGGAAAGTCAGCCCCCTTGGCCACCAGGGCCAGGCAAACAAGGGGTTTCCCCTGTGCAGTCCGTGTGTGCTGACTTTAGCAGAGCAGCTGGAGAGAGCAGGGGTGGGGCCCACTGTCTGGCTTCAGAAATGCAGTGGGATAATGCCTGCTAGAGAGTGCCTTGCCTGCACTGGGCTCGCTGGCCACGACCACTCAAAGTCACCAGCCCCAGTGAGGGTGTGGGAGAGTATGATAACCACTTGTGCTGCTGACGTTAGCAAAGGAGTGGGAGAATGCCATGGGCATCGGTGACTATCTACCCCAGCTAGGGAGCAGGGTGGCTCTGTGTCCACCTATGGCTTCAGCAGGGCGGCTCTGTGACCGCCTATGGCTTCAGCAGGGCAAAGGGACCGTGCCAGGACCGTCCCATCCCCACCCTTCCTCCTGCCTCCCAGTGGGGCAGGGGAGGGTGCTGTGTCTGAATGGGCCTGCCTGCCCCAGGAAATGGAGAGGACCCAGATAACATCTGCTGGCACTGTTGTTTCTAGAGAGAACCTCAGCTGTCCACCGCCACTCCAGCAGAAGCCCCCAGACCAGGAAATGAATCTCCTTTGCGTACAGTCCAGGTGCTTTTCAAATTGCTTTTGGACTGGATCATTCAGTGATCCAGTGAATAAGTGAATAGGGTGAACAGGACCACCTGCGAGCCCTCTAAAGAGGGAAATCTCAGTTTCTTATAGCATTTTGGGTGCCTTGCACATCATCCCCTTGCTTTTCCAGGACAGGTGTTTTGGGAGGGCTCATCTCCCTGGTGCAAACCCCAGGAGCTTTCAGACAGATGCTGGACTGGGGAGAGCCTTCCCTGTTGTGGGTCAGCACGTGGCTGGGTTGAGAGTGTGAGGTTTTTGCCAAGACGGCACCTCTGCCTCTCCCACCCATTTTGATGGGGTCTTTTTATCCTTCCCTGTAGAGAAGCAGTTTGTCGCGCTTTGAGATCTTTTTCAAAGAGAAATGATCCGTATGCAGCTTTAGATCCAATGTGGCACGAGCAGAGGTGAGCTCAGGTTCTTCCTGGGCTGCCATCTTGGATCCCCCTGCCCTGCTACCTGGTTTTTAACAGCGGCAATGTGTTCCACTGCATGGACTACATAGTGAATCCCAGAAGTTTGGGGATTCAATTTCTGGAAGTCAAATATTGGGTCAAGAGGACACGTACTTTTTAAAGCATCTGATGCATACCACCAAATAGCCTTCCACAGCATCGAGGGCAATATGGCTGATTCGTAGATATTATCAAATACATTCCCAAGCCACTTGAATTTTGGGGGGTAGCTGGATGGTTTTAACAATGCTAGAGACTATAAAACACCATTTGTGATGTTACTTCTCTGTGATAAAATGTATTTTGTTTCCCATCTTTGATTTCATGTTCCAGGAACAGTCTTCCTTAATAAAGATTTATCTGGCACTAACACTTTCCTCATTTTTACTTGTTCTAATCACTGCTCCCCACACGAATGCACACTTACACATAATTTTTTTATTTCCTGAGGGTTTTTTTTTTTTTTTTTTTTGCCTTTAGGGACCTGGGGAGCTGTCATTATTTTTTCCTTTGATGATGCTTTGTTCTGAAGTTGGAAGTGCAAAGAAAAAGTTGTGTTTTTTTGGCAAAGATGGTGGGCTCCCCTTGTCAGCACTGCTGTAGTTCTTACTGATATATTTCCAAATACCCAGGGAACTATTATTTCTGTAGTGCCTGGGCCAAGCTAGGAAGCAGGTGTGGATGTTCCTTTTTTTTTTTTTTTTTTTTAAGGGAACTTTTTTTTTTTTTTAAGATTTTATTTATTTATTTATTTGTTAGAGAGAGAGAGAGAGAGAGAGAGAGCAAGTACAGGCAGACAGAGTGGTAGGCAGAGGCAGCAGGAGAAGCAGGCTCCCTGCCGAGCAAGGAGCCCGATGTGGGACTCGATCCCATGACCTGGGATCATGACCTGACCCGAAGGCAGATGCTTAACCAACAGAGCCACCCAGGCATCCCTGATGTTCCTTTTTGAGCTCCTCCCTCTCCCCACCCTGTCGTGTAGAACTGCTGTTCCTGAAGTTGCCCCTGTGGGCCTGAGATGTGACTAGCTTGCCCTTGGATCACCCGGGCTTACCAGCTGGACCTTCCTCTTCCAGGTCCCCCGCAAATACGGAAGGTATCCGTGCCGTGCTGACCAAGGTAGATTGAACATCAGCAGGCGGGAATGCCGAGCACTGTCCCTAGGGGAAGGGTCCGTCCTATCTTTGATGAGTCTAGGAACTATGTCTTTTTGTCTTCATGGGAAACTGTCTTACCTAGAGCAGCCATGTGGGTCTCTGCTCATAGCAGAGGCCTCTCTAGGTAAAGTACTAAAACTCTGGCTGCATCCAGAAGCTGGAGTATTCGGAGCTTCTCTAGCTATAAATGGCTCCTTTGGATGCCCCTGGACAAAGCTGGTTCTGTATGTTTTAGTGCATGGTGGCCTGCTCTAGGCTCCCCAAGCCTTCTGTGGCGTGTACAATGCCAACTTTTTTTTTTTTTTTAAAGCAGTTACACTGTGAAGAAAAAAAAAAATCAAGCCCGTTCTTTATGTATAAGTGGCATAATGGTAAATAGATCCACTGTCAGTCAAGTTGTTGCTTTTCTTATTCCTTTTTGGTTAAATAAGCAACAAACACATTATTATTGTTACAACTTGAACATCTACCATGCCCAGGGCATCCTATTTCTTGTTTTACATGTGTTTTTCATTGTGTTGCTTTTGTTCCACAACCAGATACTGCATACAATAATTTATATGGAAATACCCACTATTTAGCACAAAATGGTGAGTTTTCTTAGATGTTAGTTTTCTTCCTCTTCCTCAGTTTGCTTATCTATAAAATGGGAGAGCTGGTTGAACCGTTTCAGAGGTCAGCACACTGTGACCTGGGAGCTGGCCGCCTGGTTTCGTTCTTTAAAATAACAGCTTGAGGGGCACCAGATATGGATCTATAGCTGCATATGGTTAAGCTAAGTCAAGTCCAGTCTCAGCTCAGGTCTTGACCGCAGGATCATGAGTTCAAGCCCCTCGTTGGGCTCCATGCTGGGTGCGGAGCCTACGTAAAAAAAAAATTAAAATAACAGCTTTAGTGAATGAAATCCACATTCCATGACATTTATTCTTCAAGTGTGCAATTCAGTGGCTTTTAACATTCACAGAGTGGTGTGCAGCTGTCTTCATGGTCTCGTACCAGAGCATTTTCATCAAATCCTGTAGCCGATCATCGGCTGTCCTGTGAAAGTAAATTTTTATGATTGAAGCCCACCACCTCTGAGCCTCCCTGTCCCCATGGGCTGCAGGAAGGCTGGAGAAGCAGGCCTCCGTCCTTCCCTCCCTCCCAAGTACACCCCCCTGCAGCAGCAGCACACACTGCCCAGAGCTGGCACCTTGCATTTCCATGATAGACAAATGTAAGGACAGACTTACCAGGGGCCGTGGGGAGTTTGGACACCCAGCTGGGAGCACCCAGACCCTGCATGCTTGCCCAGGAGCCAGACATGTTTGATTTACAGGTGGAAGAACCAACAGATGGGATGGGGGGCAGGGAGGAGATGACCAGGCGGATACAGAGAACCATCTTCCACCTTTGTGGATGACAATAGCTTTTTACTGAATAGTCCCAGGGAGCTGACTCAGGATCACTGAGTAAACTTTATAGTGACTCAGATTCTGACTCAGAACAGGGAGAGCTTTTTACAAGTAGAGCAATCCACAGATGGAATGTCTGACTCAGAGAGAGCTTACCTTCCCATCCTGGGAACTGAATTGGCATCTAGCAGGGCTGCTGCTGGGGAGAGGAGGGAGTGCTCCTGCTCTGGGAGGGAGGTTCACTCAATGGCCTCGGGGAGGTGACCTCCACACTTTTTTTGGATTTTACAAGACTGTAGCTAACGTTCAGTTGGGTGGGGAGGCACAAGTTGGTGTGCAGCACACACTTAGGAACCTTCCAGGCTCAGCCGTTCATATACATGCACTTAAGACTTCTGCTGCGCCCCTGTGGTCACACATGACATGCCAGGAGGTGACCCTGCAGATCAGTTAGCTAAGTGATTCTGCAAAATTAAAGGGGTAGGATTTTTTTCCCCCACCAAAGTAGGGAAAGGCAATAAATAAGAACACAGGAGGGAGGTATATGAAGGTGGAGAAGTCTCATTAAAGGTGAAGTCCATTGGAGAAACAAGAAAGAGCACCCACTCCTGCAGACCATCCCTGTCCCTCCGTAGCTTCTCCCCTGGCCAGACTTGCCCAGTTCTGCTCTGAATACAGCTCCTACCCACAAGCAGCTTTATTACCGGCTACCTTTAAAAAAAAAATCATATTTGATTCAACTGTACTAAAATTAAAAATTAAAAAAGAAAAAAAAGCATATTTGATATTGCACCACCCCCCCAACAACCCCAAAAGGAAATAAAAGCAAGTAAACAAGAAGTGCTCTATTTGCTACTTACAAATCCTGGGCCATTCTAGGCATCAGACAGAAGGAATGGGTTTAAAGAAAGAAGGTCCTCTGGGTCCCTGAGAGTCTAACACTCAGGTTTTTAAAACATCCCTTATGTGTGTGTTGAGGGGATGGTGTTTATATTTTTTTAAAAAATACAAAAAAATATTCATCAGATACTTGGAAGCGTGGTCCTAACTGATCATTAGGGTCCAGTTAGTAGATTCTCACTGTACTCCTGGATAGCAGACGTTCAACTTAGAGCAAGGTGTAGAATCACAGAGCTTTTGGGTAAAAGGAGACCTCAGAGGTATCTAGTTCATCTTCCCCTTCCGTTCCCTACCCTGTCTCAGTCGAGGGCTCAGGACCCAGTCATCTACCTTCTTCTTGATTGCCACCAGGGACAGGAAGCTTATCACCACCAAAGACAACAGACATAATGTATTTCAGAACAGTTTATTAGGAAAGTCCTTCTCTACCTTGACTGGAGAGCTGTCACTGGCCACAGATGACCCCCGTCCCAGCTATGGGACTTACTGAATCTGCAGAAATCTCACATTCCTCAGGAAAGTCTGAAGATAGACATTATTATGTCCCTGTGAAATTCTCTCTTTTAGCCAACAAATCATTCCTTTTTGCCCTGGCAAAAATCCTTATTTCTATCAGTCATTCCCATATCATAGGGATTTATGTCTCTTTTCCCCCTGAATTCAATCTGCCACGTTGTCTCTTACAAAGTCTTTCCCAAAACTGGGGTGTGGTCATAAACAGCCTAGGAAAGAGAAATTCTGGCTCTCTTTCTGAATTCACCTCTTCTAACAAATATCATGCCTGCAGCTCCATTACACCATCAACACATAAAAATGTGTCAACAAAGACTTTCAAATTGAGAAGGATATTTCATATTTGAAGTTGTAAGATCACCTTCCTTTCCTGCATCTCCTCCATTAAACTCTAGAGGTTGAGGTAAATATTCTAAAAGGAAAGGCCCACGGGGCGCCTGGGTGGCTCAGTGGGTTAAAGTCTCTGCCTTCGGCTCAGGTCATGATCTTGGGGTCCTGGGATCGAGCCCCGCATCGGGTTCTCTGCTTAGCAGGGAGCCTGCTTCCTCCTCTCTCTGCCTGCTTCTCTGCCTACTTGTGATCTCTGTCTGTCAAATGAATAAATAAAATCTTTAAAAAAAATAAATAAATAAAAGGAAAGGCCCTCATTCCCCAACATACAAGCTTCCCTAACCTGGCAGAAGACAAGAGACAATGTCTACAGCCAATAAGAAGATGGCGCTCTGAAGTGATGACCTCCATCTTGCCTGCCAAGGGAAGGGGAAAGGACAAGTTCAGCTTGTGCGGAGTGCATATGCTACAGCCCACAGTATTTTAGATGCTTTATCTATCTCATTTCATTTTGTCTTCTCAGTAACCTTTACGGCGGGTGCCGGTAGCTCAGTATCCCAGACAGTTCAGAGAGGTTAAGTGACTTGGCCAAAGCCACACAGCTTATGGCAGAGATTGGTATTCAGACCCCTGTCATTTTGACTCCAAAGCTGTGTTTTTCCTTCTGCATCTTGTTGCTTCTGAGCCAAACCTGACTAAAGATGAGGGGGCCGTTTGCGGGATAAGTTTTCCTAAACCGAGGGGAAAAAACAGCTCCTGCTAGCCAAACCAAAAGAATTACACTATCCCTTTCCTCTTCCCCCTTTCTTCTTACCACAAGCAAACTCTTTCCCATGTGTAAAATCACCCAGACGATTTAATGCTGCAGTCACTAGACCCATGAATCAGAAGACCGCGGATGTCATCAAAACAACAGGAACATAAAAACTTGGGAGGGAGGTATGGTCATAGGCTCCTTGTTCCCAAATTTTCACCTGGAAAAGGACTTGTTTCTTGAGGAGCTCATGGTAAATGCCAGAAAGGGCGGTTTGGTGGAAGTTTCCTTTAAAGCAGTAGCTCTTGAACTATGGGGTTCCTGCAGCAACAGCACCTGGGAACTTGTTTGAAATGCAGATTCTCCAACTGATCCCAGACCCAAGGAATCCCGAAACTGTACGTGTGGGGAGCACACCCGATAAAGCACGTTCTCCGGCAGCTTCAGATGGAGAGAGATGTTCTAGGGCAACAAGCGGCTGTCTCAGATGGCCCGAGGCCTCATCATTCTTCCAGCGAGCGAGGGCCTATGGCACCCATGGAGGCACACAGTTTCTCCAAGGTCCCGTAGGGAATGCAGACAAAGGGAAAGTGGGACCGCTGGAAATACTGCCCCGAAACAAAGTTATCAGTTGGACCAATAGCAAGATGCTGAACTCTCACTGTGCATTAACTTAATCCAGAGTACCTGCTAACTGATCTGGGGCAACTGGAAGATAAGAGAGGAAAAAAAGTCTTTTACTCCCACTGCCAAAAGAGAGTCAGACAAATATCCGCATGCCTTCTGCTTCGTAGTTTCCCTTTTTCCCACTGGGAAGTGTTTGTGTGCATGATAGGAGTTATTTCATGACAGGTTTGGGGGTTGCTGCGAAAAAGGCTGCATCAAGCTCGAACCTTTGCATATGACTCACGTTTTCTATTTTACAAAAGAGGCACAAAGAAAAGAGAGGGGGGAGAAGAAACCCCAGGGTGAGAAGGTGCTGTGCTTTGGAGGGGATCCAGTTGTCCGTGAAGGTCCGAGGCTACTCAAGATGGATTTTGTTAACGGATACAGAGCTTGAGAAAGTGTTACAAAAAGGCGGTGGGGGCTTGCCCCGGAGGGAAATTATTTCAGGAAGATTGAGCTAAAATGAGAACCCGATCTGGGGCTGTAAGAAGGACAGACTGGGAAAAGCAAGGAAACACAGCAACGCCTTGTAGCTCATTACGTTGTCTTTATCTAAAAGCACGTTTCAGAGACCACCAGTCCCACGAAATGCTCCCCACACAAAATTAAGGGAGGGTCCCCCCGTTAAATAAGTTTAGGAGTTGCTGCAAACACTATCTTCCTCTTCGAGCTAAATCGTGATCTGACTTCTCAGAGTCTTAAGTCAGATAATCAAGAAATCTTTCGATTTTATTTAACCCAATGTTTCCAAAGTTATTTGGCTAGAGAACTTCACCCCCAGTAATTCTTGGTCACACCTTCTGGAACACCTGCGGTCTTCACAAGCATCTCAGTGTGGCAGGAGTTAGAAGCAGGAGAGACTGGCCTAGGGCATCTGGGGGCCCTTGGCAGCAAGGAGAGCAAATGCCTAACAACAGAGGAGCTACTCTGGGATGTGGGGTCCCGCCCTTGTCACAGAAGCCCCCCAGGAACAGCCAGAGGAAAGCAGGCCAGCCAAGGGCCACAGTGGAGGCCCCCCCCAATACTGTCACCTGAACCACACCGGAAGCATCCTCTCACCCAGCTGGAACAAGAGACTTTTCCAGCCGCCTCCTTGATTCGAGTACTTATCCCATTTCCATCTCCACGCCTCCCTTCATCTTCCCCAAAAGAGTTCCATATGCCAGAGAGTTACAAGGCACAAAGAGACCCTGTCAGTTCCCTCAAATGCCGGCACAAGGGGCCATGCCTTTCTCCTTCTCCCTTTCAGTTCTGAGGGACATCCAGCTGCCAGAACTCAGGCTGTGTCCGAGGACTCAGACTCCGACCTGTTTCCTCCTTTGTGAAATGTTTGCATTAGACTAGTGATCATTACGGTTTGCTTTTTCTTTTTTCCCCAGCTCTGTCAATTCTGAAATTTTATGGCAGTTTGAATCCAGGGATCCAGATTCTTCTTCTTCTTTTTTTTTTTTTTCTTCTTTGGAAGTTTTTTTATTTTATTTTTTTATTTGAGAAAGAGAGAGAGAACAAGCAGGGGTGGGTGGAGGGGTGTGGGGCCAAGGGAGAGGGAGAAGCAGACTCCCCGCTGAGCAGGGAGCCTGATGCAGGGCTCGATCCCAGGACGCTGGGATCATGACCTGAGTCAAACCCAGATGCTTAACCCACTGAGCCACCCAGGCGCCCCTCAAACCCAGATGCTTAACCAACTGAGCCATCCAGGCGCCCCAAGGATCCAAATTCTCAAGCTGTTAAGAACTAGCTGTGACATTTAAACACATAACCTCTGCTCCACGTGCCTGTCCTATAAAGGACTTGCATACAGCATGACTTGGATGGTCTGGTGGGATCATCGGTGGTGAGTAAAAAGCTGCTGTGAAGTAGAAGAGGTGTTTTCCATTTGGGGCATGGAAGCAGTGGGGGGCAGTTGTCTATATGCGTTGTCTGGGAGTCTCCTTTGTTTTTCTCACTTCAGTCCTTGCCTTCAGTCCCTGCTCTGCTTTATCCTGGGAGCTGGTGTTTGCTCTGCTCCCCGCACTCACGAGTTACTCACTGTGTTTGTTGAGAGTGCTAGCCTCCCACATTCTTCCAGATGTCTGGGAGTTGGGCTAATGTTGAACAGGCTTAAAGTAATTTCACATTTGTCTTAATTTGGACAGAGGTTGACCTGAAATATACCATTGGGCTGTTGATGCAAAGGGCTTCTTGCCAAAAATATTTAAGTGTATGAGTCAGAGATGAAATGTGCTTACCTAAAAACACACTGTTTTAAAGTACGTTTAAGTGATTTTTCTACCCGGATGGTCTCCCCTCTGATGCAAGTGGGGTGTTAAAGTCCCCTAATATTATTAAGTTACTAACAATTTCTCTCTATGTTTGTCAGTATTTGCTTTATGTGTTTAGATGCTCCCATGGTGGGTGCATAGATATTTGCAATTTTTATATCTTCTTGTTGGGTTGATCCCTTTATCATTATGTAATGTCTTTCTTTGTCTCTCATTATAGTCTTTGTTTTAGTGTCTGTTCTGTCTGCTATTAGTGTTGCTACCCTGGCTTCTTTTTTCACTTCCGTTTGCGTAGTAAATATCTTTTCATCCCCTCACTTTCCGTCTGTTTGTATCTTTAGGTCTGAGATAAGTCTCTTTGTAGGCAGCATTTAGATGGGTTTTGGTTTTTTAATCCGTTCTGCCAGCCTATGTCTTTTGATTGGAGCATTTAGGCCATTTACATTTAAAGTAATCATTGAGGGGCGCCTGGGTGGCTCAGTGGGCTAAAGCCTCTGCCTTCTGCTCGGGTCATGATCTCAGGGTCCTGGGATTGTAGGGCACATCGGGCTCTCTGCTCAGCAGGGAGCCTGCTTCTCCCCTTCTCTCTGCCTGCCTCTCTGCCTACTTGTTATCTCTGTCTGCCAAATAAATAAATAAAATCTTAAAATAAATAAAATAAATAAAATAATCATTGATATGTATGGATTTATTGACATGTTATTGTTTTCTATTGTATTGTTGTTCTTCTCTGTTCTTTTCTCCCTTTGTTCTCTTTCTTTATGATGGTTGGGTTCCTGTAGTTTATGTTTGGCTTTTTTTCTCTTTCATGTGTGTGTGTGTATGTGTGTGTGTGTGTGTGTGTGTATCAATCCCAGGTTTTGGATTTATGGTTGCTGTGAGGTTTACATACAACGTCCTCGGTGTATAAAAGCCCATATTAGGGGCGCCTGGGTGGCTCAGTGGGTTAAAACCTCTGCCTTCTGCTTGGGTCATGATCCCAGGGTCCTGGGATCGAGCCCCGCATTGGGCTCTCTGCTCTGCAGAGGGCCTGCTTCCTCCTCTCTCTCTGCCTGCCTCTCTGCCTACTTGGGATCTCTCTCTGTCAAATGAATAAATTAAAAAAAAAAATCTTAAAAAAAAAGCCTATATTAAGTATGCCAGTCATATTCAACAGTATAGTTAAGCAATGAGTAATTTCACTTAGGTTGATATATAAACACTTTTGTCTCTGAAGGAAGACCCATCAGTTGACATTTCAGCTTTCCCAACATGCTCCAGATGGAATAGGAGCAAACTCCATGGTTTGTATCCATACCCTTGGGCCTGGATCAGCCCTGAGCTTTGACAGCTGCACAGGGAGATCCTAGAAATTGCTAATTACCTTTGCAATTCCTCATGGCCCATAACTTTCCCATTAAATATGAAAGTTGATTAATTTGAGGCTGGTATTGCGGGAGGTAGAACAAAAGGGATTACTTATTAATTTAAAATGTTAAATAAGTTGTCAAGGTAGGAAACCAAACTTGGTAGAATTTGCATTTTGATTATGTGTATGTAAGCCATCAATTCTATAGAATTTATAGCCTGACTGCTTTTCTGCAAGACGCCTTACTTCTCTCCTCTGAGAGTAATTGAACTACTTCTGTATGAAAACAAAATTTCCCTTCTCCCACTAACTTTTTCGAACTGTTTGCTGAACTTAGACTACCCCCTTCCCCTGGGACTGGTCAGAATAGTATGTTCTTTGGTTTCCATCAGGGAATCTGGCTGTGCCCTTCTTGAGTGTACAGATAGGTTGCTGAAAAATAACATGATAATAAAAATAAATAGCTAAGCTTAACTGGGCACTTACTGTGTGAGTTCAGTGCTTTATTTACATTATCTAATTTAATCCTTTCAACAACTGAGTGAGGTAAGTATAATTATCTCCTGTTATTTTTCTAAAGATGTTATTTATTTTTAAAGAGATATAGAGAGCTCGAGCTGAGGGAGGGGTAGAGGCAGAGGGAGAGAGAGAATCTCAAGCAGACTCCACACCGAGCACAGAGTCTGATGTAGGGCTTGATCTCACGACCCTGAGATCATGACCTGAGCCAAAACCAAGAATTGGATGCTTAATTGGTTGAGCCACCCAGGCGCCCCATAATTATCTCCAGTTTTTAAGTAAGCAGGGGCAGTCTGAGGCTTGGTTTGATTAAGAACGTTTCCAAGGCTGCAGAGGGCTGAGAGGTAAGTGGCTAACTTAACTACAGTGGTAGAACTAGTTAGTTAAGTGGGCTGCAGTCTGACTCCATGACCCTTGCTTTCTTTCTCCACCTAACCTCTTTTTCCTTTAGAAGAGGTCTTGGAAACTGCCCCCCAAAAAGTTTACAAATAGCCTCTTGGTCGAGAATCATGGGCAAATAACATGGGGCTCCTTTGGCAAAGGGAAGTGCTTGCTGGTCATCTGCTGGGTTCCTGTAGCCTGAGACCTTACCTGGGTCCTCTGTGAGCCCATTTACTACATGCATGGCAATAATTCCTCCAATCAATTCTATTTCTTTAGGATTTGGAAGCACCTTCCAGCAGAGGATTTTGTAATCTGGAGTCTACTCCTTGGAGCCTGGTCTGAGGAAAATGCTGAGAGCCCTGGGGAAAATGGGGCTGTGTTTGGGCCTGTGGGCCCGGCTCGGGGCTGGGAGGCAGTGTCCACATGCCTGTAGGGATACAATGGGCACACTCAGTGAGCTTGTGGCCCCAGGGACCTGCTTAGCCCAGAGGTCAGATTATAGCCCCTGAAACAAAGCCTTGGGTTTAGCCTCGTACTCGTGCATTTAATTCACTCTTCAGTAGCTTTGGCTGGGACTCTGTGTGCCTGGGTGGAGGAGGCTTTTGTCCAGCTGTTCCCGCAGGCTGTGTGACCACAGCACCCAGCCCCAGCAGGCAGCACTGGGCCAGAGGACTGCGCCAGTGTTGGACTTGGGAGGGTAGAGTCCTCACGGAGAGGGAAGCTGGCTCTGGCCACAGGAGCCAAGGGGCCTGGGAGTGAGTCAGTGTGGCCACCCAGCCCTGGGGACTGGTTTCTCCACAGGTGATGACTGGCTGGGGAGGAGAAAGCAGCCAGCCAGGCCCCATTAAAATCTGCCGCTGGTGAGGAATCATCTAGCAACTATCCCCTGCAGGGCTGACAAAATCTGAAGGGGGAAACTCCCAAGTTTCCAGGAGTGTTTCCCACCCAAACCTCTGGAGGTTACCAGGGGAGCTCTGGCCCGGAAGGGGGCCGGCTTGCCAGGTGTCTGCGACACAGCTGGGAGCAATCATCACCGTGGTCACCTTGTACCCAGCTCTCTTCCGTGCCAGGCTCTGGACTCACCCTGTCTGTTTCCCTTGCCAGGGCCCTCCAGGTTTGGCAATGTTCTCCCCATTTTATAGATGGGGCTCAGAGAGCTAAGCAACATGCCTAATTTGTAACTGGCTGGATCCGGATTCAAACCCAGGTCTGTCTGGGTTTCTTCCATTCCGTCATTAGGCTTTCTCAGAAGGTAGCGCTGACTCAACCCAAGATACTGATCTTGGGTGAGCATCTGTGGCAGCAACCATAGCCATCGGGTTTACAGATGTCTCCATGAGATGAAGTGGGACAAAAATATGGTACCGGAACAAGGGCACTGAATGTAGTTTCTTTACATGGAGCAGTGGAGGTAAATGCCTCGTTTATACCCAGTCATCATATTGGTAAGATGCCCCCATCTTGTTCTTGTCCTGATTTCTATGGGTAGGTCTATAGTACAACACCTTGTCTTGGGGAAAACTATAGCTTCTGGTACCCATAGAAGAGCAGAAGCCATTGTGGAGCTTTTCTGCCTTACCGATAATTTCTGGATTTCACCCAGACCATCAGACCTCTCTTGCCTTACCCCTATATACTTTACTAGTCAGTTTGTATGCTGTTACTGTCTATCCTTGATTCCAAAATGTCCTTGATCCCAAGAAGCACTTTTTTTTTTCACATGTTAATGTCTTTGCACTGGCACCCATCCTGTCATTGAGGTCCGTGTTTAATGCGGTGGGGCTGTTTAAATGGATGCTACATTTTTAGAATCGATGGGGACCAAAAATTGAGAAAATATGATAATGAAGCACTTATTCAACTCATCAAATGCCTACAGTAAATGTCAGGCATTCTGCTAGATGCTTAGGAGGTAGAAAATAACCAGCATGCAGTCCCTTGCCTTAAGAATGTCACAGTCTTGGTGGGGGAGATAAGGGCTCTGAATTTAGAGAGCCAGGGGATGTGGAGGGCCAGGAGAGGAGAAGGGCGGGGAGGCTGGGATTGCTTTGCCGAGAAAGTGTATCACAAAGTGGGCGGGAACACAAAGGGACAAGGAGGGGGTTGGGGATGTGTTGGGGATTGGTATCCCGGACCAATGGATATTTGGAGCAAACAAATGTTCAGAATCATAAAATCCTAGGATATGTTTGCAGGCTTGGAAAGGTTCAGTGTGGTTCCACTGGAGGGTTTATGTGAAGACATGGGTGTAAAATGAGGCTGTGGGGGGCGGGCAGGGGACAGATCATGGGGGATTGAACTCCACATGCAAGAGCGTAATCTCTATCCTAATCCAGTGGCAAATCATGGAGTGGTTTTCAGCAGGCAAGTGATGCCTTGATTTGTGTTTAGGAACTCCGTGTTGCAACATGGGTGGGAAAGAGGGGCGCCGGGGTGAGAGGAGGTGAGCAGAGTGATAGCTGTTGGGAGAGAGAGAATAGTTGCCCAAATGAAGCAAAAGCCTCATTTTTATTTACTATCCCCAGACAGGGTGGACCCAAGTAAGGAGGCTTGAGGATGATCACACCGAGGGGCAGCAGGGCATCTCGAACTAGAAGCTGCAGAGTCAAGTGACGTTGTTCTTACCTTAACCCTGTCATCTCGTGGGCAACTGCTAGTGTGTGCCCTGGTCTCGCGAGAGCCACTGAGCAGTAGGCAGGCCGACTGTCTGACCAGAGGCTGGGAGAAGCTAGAAGAAGCACTACTTGCACTGCTTGTTAAGGAAGGGTCATTTCAGCCCCCCTTGGTGACATTCCCACTTACACTTGCCAGATTCGTTCACCAAACCGAATTTATTACAGATGGATGGGAGTGTATATGCCAATGCTTGGTGGGGGGGAATGTTCAGGTCTTGGTGAGAACCCTCACGGGAAAGACAAAGTGGACCTGTCGATAGGATATAAGATGCTCAGCATTAAAAGTCATAAGGAAGACGCGTTGGTAGGTTGCTGTGGTTGGACCTGGGGGCTCCCACAGAAGACACATATCCATGTTGTTGACTGACCGAGCTACCAGCAGGAGGTAGTTGGGACAGGTGTTGGGTGAGAGTTAGAAGGAGCTCCTTCGCCATGGTGGCAAGGCTTTGGAAGGGGTGGGAGCTGACTGTTGATATGGTGACCCACGACTTACGGTTCTCTTCCCCCTCCCTGCTTCCCTGAACAGGTGCAGTGCCATACTTACACGGGGTACTGCTGGTGTGTCACCGCAGATGGGAAGCCCATCAGTGGCTCTTCTGTGCAGAATAAAACTCCTGTATGTTCAGGTACCGTAGGGAGGGGCGGGAAGAAAGAAAAGAGTTGGAGAGAGACCCCTCTGGGGTCTCTGGTCTCCTGCATCTCGTGGGGGAACCTTGGAAACATGGTGGAAAGATGGCAGGGGGTTATGAGCCCTCTTCCAGGTCAGAGAGCATTCCACGCTGACACACCTGCTCGGCAGTCAGCTGGGCGACAGGCTCAGTATATGCCTATGGGTATATATTTCTTTGTTTTGAGTTGATTCCCAAGCATCGGCTGGAATTCCTAGAGAATGGCATCTAAGCTGGGGCGCTCTGGCTGCTAGCGGTCTTGGGAGCACTTTGTTGAGACAGATTTTTAAAACTGCATGGGAGTTCGGCATCAAAGACTGGGGGATCAACAAGTGACGTCCGTCACGGGCACACGAGGAGGACGTGGTGGCCTGGGTGCCATATATTTGCTCCTCCTCCCCCCAACAACGTAAGGTAGAGGAATGGAAACTTTCATCCCAGTGGCCCTCCAAGCTGGCTGTTAGCAGCAGCGCCCAGGGAATTAAAAAGAGCCCAGGTGTAGAGGCTCCCCGGAACAGTCTGATCCAGCAGGTCTAGAGTGAGACCCGGAGTCCACCTCTCTGCGAAGCTTCTGAGGTGGTTTTGATAACTGGACGACAGAGGGGATCATTGCTTCATAGCGACCCACTACACCAGTCCACTGAGACATTAACTCCTTTCTCTTGCCTACTCTACGAGCATAGACAAATTCTGCTCTTAGGTCAACCCACGGGATCATGGATTTTGGATTTACACAAGCCCCACACTTCCTACTTCCGTTCAGATGGTAAGGGACTTGGGGGTCCCTCCCTTAATTCACGGTGTGGCTCAGCCCTCACTCAAGAAAGCCCGTCCAGCCACCAGCCACTTCATATTTCTTCATATCTGTGTGTTATGAGGTTTTATTTATTTACTTATCTTTCATTTTTAAGTGCAAGCAAAGGATAAAGCATTGTTCTAAAGCCTATGGGAAATGCCTAGGGCCAACAGCCCTGCTATCCTAACATTTTTCTTTTTTCACAAGCTTTATTCATTTTTCTACCGGCCCTGCTATATAAGGGAATGGTAAGAAAGGCAGTAAGCATCTACATTAGGAAACCAAGATTCGCAGGCCAAAATGGAAAGTTTACTTTATTTGTGGTTTACGTGGAAACTGGAAACCTTAATTGGGGTTGGTGTGGGGAGAAGCAGGAATGAGCCCTCCTTGCAAATGTCCTGGAAAGTTTCATGTAAAGCAAACAAATGCACTAGAAACAAGCCATGCAGAGTAATATAATTGAATTCTCACAAAACTAATATATGGAGAAAGAGGTATGGTACAGAATGAGAAAAGAGGGAATCCTCTTTTTTTTTTTTTTTTTCTCTTCGTGGCCAGACCTCCGCAGATGTCCTTACATGGGTGTGCTGACTCTGGCCTGCATGTGTGGGCTTCAGGGAGAAGACAGGTGCCACAGAGCCCGGACCGCAGGATGGGTGCACATGGCGTCCTCGCAGACGCAGGGCAAAGCCAAACACACACACTGTACCCTCTTTGAGGAATAGGCTGCGTCTAGAAAATTGTTTCCATGCCTCAGACTATTTTGGCCCACTCAATACAATTGGGCCAACAATTTTCTACTTAATGCAGATGGAAAATCGCCGATTTCCTGCCCTAACCAGCAAGGGATGTCAATCATTGCATTTTCAGTAAGAGGGGCTTCTTTTCAGTTGGCCCTACTGACTGGATATGGCTCAGAGCACGGCGGTGGCGGCATGTGGGGGAGATGGGGAGTGGAGGTGAGGGGCAGTGACTGGAACCTTCGCCAAGGGAGTTCTGTGGAGGGGAAGTTTTGTAAAAATCTGGTCAGGATTATTGCCAGGAGATCATGGTTCATCTCACTGGTACTACGATATCAGTGACATTGACGCGAAGCAAACACCACTGGACGTGTATGTCCGTTCTTTGTATATAATGTCCCCAGACATGTATACAGTGCATGTATATACACAACCATATGCTTATAGCTGCAGGCTTTGCCAGCTCTTTGAAAGAAACCAACCACGATACATTCTGAATGTCTGTGTTTTTGTTTCCCTTTTACCCAAGGTTCAGTCACCGACAAGCCCTTGAGCCAGGGTAACTCAGGAAGGAAAGGTGAGTAGAGTTTTACGCTCTCTCCAAATGTTTGCTTCTAAAGCCAGTCCAAGAAGAGTTCTAGACAAGATGGAAGGAGCCTGGGTGTAGGCTAAAAGTCCCCCCACAGAAAATCTCCATTCCTATTCTAGGTTTCTTCCTAGAAGGACTGGGAGGAGGTAAGTAGGGCTCATACGGCGGTGCGGGTCCACGCTTCCAGAATTTCTGAGGGAGGTGAGTGAGCGCAGCATACAGAGCTGGCAGCGACCCTGAGAATCTTGGTTCCTGGGCCGTTCAGGCAGTCAGCTACCAGGTAGGCAGCAGGCAACCGAAAAGGACACGAAGGCAGTCATGTCCAAGTCTGCCCCGACCCTTTTGTTTTGGACACTGGCTTGAACATCTTTGGTTCCTCGCTGATTCTCCCTAATAACTGTTCTAGTACATCAGATTTTCTTCACTAAGAGGAAACTGGCTTCACAGGCTTGCAACCCATGCTGCTATTGTTTTGGAATTCTTAATCATTCTGTCTTCGAACTTGTGTTCTTTTTACGGAAAGCCCAGTGGGACCAGGCAGCGGGCGTGTGCGCGCCCTCATCACCCTGTTGGCATATTGCTTTTGTGGTGCGGGTTGTGGGGCTTCCACAGGACGCTAAAGATTTTAATCCTTCTTTAGGTAGAACAACATTAAATGGAAAAATTTAAACCACCACGACAAGTCAGGAGAGAGACCATGGAAGAGAGGATCAAACTGTGCAGTTCAGTGTCCTTCATGGCACTATTTTCCTGCTTTTTGAACAAAGGGCCTTGCATTTTGATTCTGCACCGGGCTCTACAAATTATGTGGCTAACCTCAATTAAGGCGTCTGTCTGAGTGCTGTTTAGTGGAGCAGCCAACATGAGGACTAGGTCCCTGGGCTGTGCTGACCACAATTTCCAGTGTGAGGCACACTGAGCTTCACCACCGGGATAATGGAGAGGGAAAGAGGGGGTGGGAGCGTGCATGCGCTCTAGTAGCTGCAGGGAACCAATACCAATGTCATTGCGTGTGCGAGCACTCCAGAGCCCCTGTTTCAGGCTCTTGGGTAAAAGCCCAGCCAGGAGACGGTAGCTGAGTTTGAGGCTTTGCACCTGTGTCTGGGTCTTGGGGACTTCATGTTCTTAAATGTCCACATGGAGCATCAGGCCTGGGTAGGATCAGCGTGAGGTACATGGGCTTGACCTGCACCCGTGGTCACAGGGAGACTGAGGCAGGGCCTTGGAGCCCGCCCTACATGCTTATCCCATGGGAATGGGAAGAGGAGGCAAAACCACCCTGCTCGAATGCAGGAAATGAGACTCTGGAGAAGCTGCTGGCCTGAGTGCAGGTGTTCCAAGAGGACGTGGAAATGGAGCATCAGGATCCCACTAGAAAACATGGACTAATGGGCCTTCCTGCCCGCAGGAATGCATATGGAGGTAAAAAGAAGGGAGCAGATGCCTTTCCAGGTCTTTCCCAGGACAGGGAGAAGCAGCCATGCCTGTTGGCAGCTCCTTTGTAGGTGGCAAAGTGGGAGAGGGGTGTGAATGTTTCTTCCTGCAAGGATCTGAACTCCTCAACCCTGTGCATGGCTCGTGTGTCTGTCTGCAATTTATTGAAGTTGCGATGGGGAGCTGCCTTCAGTTTGACTTGTTGCAACTGAAGACTTCAGGAACATCGCCTCTGCTCTGGGGCACGAGATTGTGGCGGTAGTAAAAGGCAATCGGCAATCATGCAAAACCGACAGCCCAGATTTTCCCCACCAAAGGGAACTGAAGGCGTGGTGCTGAATGGAGCACCCACGCGGAGAAGGGCAAACCGTGGGTCTGGGATCTTAAACTATACAGAGGAGTACTTCCCAGGTTGCTGTGGCTTTGCACCCTGTGGACAAGACAAGAAATAGACCCGTAGCCATTGCAGGCTCCTGCTGATCCAGCTGGGAGAGGACAGGACACCTGATTCCTCCAGGGACGGTGTGCAGAATAGGGGCATAGAGTCTGAAGCCTCATCGCAGAGATAAGTTGCTTAGTTTCCAGAAGCTTGCTCCCCTACACCAGATGGGCTCCTCCCTCCCAGATGGTTCTACAGAGCCTCTCTTTGGTGCAGAGGCCTGGAGGGGCACACTCGCCCCTGGAGACTTGACTTTTGCCCAGAGCCTCTCCTTCCTTCTACTTTGGAAAGGATCACCTTAGGTGCTAATCCTCTTCTCTTTGTCTGCCACGGGCAGTGCGGAGAAAAGCAGGCTCAGGCCACCTGTAGGAAGGGCCACCTGAAGCCACACACCTGTCCAGGAAGCTGGAGCTGGAAGGGAGACAGGGTGCGAGAGGGCATTTGTAATATCCTGTGTCGGCCGCTGAGGTCCCTCTCTCAGCTGCCACTTAAGAATGGAATGTGCTTCGGAGGGCAGCAGGTGGGAAGACACAAAGGCCCCTTGTCCGAGCTGGTGCCCACACGTGGGGTTTCCTAGACCGGATCTCCCTAGAGCTGGGGCTCACAGCCCTGAGGCCCGCTGCAGCCCCAGCCCTGGGGCAGGTTGAGAGGCACACCCAGCAAGGACGCCCCGGGTCTGGGTGTGAGAGTGGTGGTGGCCGCCGGGGGTGGTGGTGGTGGGGGGAGCAGGCCCAGTCTTTCCTCTCCCCCACCTTCTTGCCTCGGGGAGCCCGCTCCACTGACAGGGCTCAGAAGGATCGGTTCTCCCTGCCTGCAAGGAATGAAAAGGTGTATTGTGCGCAGACGGAGGGTCTGGTTGCCAGCCAGGAATTAGGCCTGCGGAGGAGCGGAGGAGAAGGCTGAGCAGAGGAGGCTGGGGGAGGAGGCTCCGAGAGATAGCCGGAGGAAGGGAGGAGGGAGAGAAGCCAGGCAGTAGCAGGTCACAGGCGGCTCTGGCTCGAGGCTCGGGGTCCACAGGTGTGCGGCCCGAGGGGAGATGTGGGGGGAGGAGGGAGGGAGGTGCTGTTATCTTACCCAGATGCACGTGCTCTGCGAGGGGAGGAGGGTCAGAACTTCAGACTATTTACTTAATCCCTTGGAATGTCCTTTCCTCGCTCTGTTCTTTGGGCCCCTTGTGTTTAACGGACCCCTTTATGGGAACATGTGTGGTAATTAACACGTGCAGCGTAGGGCCCGGGCCATGTGTTTGAGTTTCAAATATCCATTGATCTGGGGCACTCCCATCCTGGCTCCCCTCCCCTTCTTTTCCTTTGGTCCTTGCCCTTGAAGAGAGATGCAAGGTGGGGGCTGTCTTTGGGGAGTTGGGGGGCACACGTGCCTCCACATGTGTTTTACTGATGCTTCAGAGGACGATCAGAGGAGAGGAAGAGGGCTGCCAGCAGCCCCTTGAGCTCTGCCGATCTGCTGCTAAGAACAGTAGAAGGCTGAAGAAGCTGAGGTAGAGATGGATTGGACAGCTTGGGACATGGCTGGGGAGGAAAATGCGTTTTGAGATCGTGAATTTACCCCAAGTGGATTTTCCTGAGGTGCCTGTTTTTGTGGTCTTGATGAGAAAGAATGTGGATGATTTGGGGAGCATAGGAGCAAAGTCAGGGACAACTCCTGGGTAGGATTGCTTGTGAGGTGCTGGAGGGGAGTTCTCAGCCTCCTGGGGAAGACCTCAGGGTGTAGAACTATGAAGTGGGAGAATGGGCTGAGAGCACTTGTGAAATTCTTTCCTGGCCCTTCTCTGGGAGCTTGCTTCTTCTGAGCATCCAGGACCCTGGAGCTCCCCGGCTGATGCTTCAGTAATCGGTGAGGCAAGGTTGAGGACCATGAGGGGTTTTCTGTAGTTTGCATATTTCCTATTTGTAAGATGTCTGGGATTTAGTCATTAAAGGAAAGTGAGAGAAAAACAGAAACCTTAGCAGACTCTGCTTGCATTTTCTGCATGGACTTCTGTATTCGTTGAGCCAGTGGTGGAGAGGGGCAGAGCTCCCCAAACCCAGCCCACCTTGAATCCCCCAAGAGCTGCTCTGTATCCTGTGCTCTTAAGTAAAGAGTGAGTCACAGTTATTTGTCTCAGGGTCTCTTTTTCTGTCTCCATTTTTAGACTCTCTCTTAGAGTCTGGTCTACAGGTTGGTGCCAGCTTGGACGACCTGTCACTTGGGTGATGGGTTCAGCAGCATGCTTACTGAGGGCTGAGGGATGTGCTTCGGGCAGGGGTGATGAGCCGCAGGCATCCGGGACGACGGGGACAGTATGGCTTCCAGAACCAGCCCTCCTGTGGTCAGCACACCCGAGTGAAGTTCACCTCACTGCCCTGAGCTGCACTTCTCCGGCTGTCTCAGGACCTTCTACACGAGGCCCTCCTGCTCAAATGACTCTACCCTCTTCCCAGCGTCCCCTCTTTCCTCTCCCCCAGCACAGAGGGAAAGGCGAGCTCAGTAGCTGACCTGTTAGCGTGGTCGTCAGATGGCAACAGTCTGATTCCCTACCATCTGGGGTTGGACGTAGTGGGCGTGGGCAGCTGACGACCTCGACGGGTCGACCTCTGCTCACACTGGATTTCCCCAGGGAGACGCAGTCATTCGAATACAGCACCTGCTGAGACAGGAGCGGGCCTAGGCAGCTCCAGACGCATGGGAGGCAGCCTTTCGCTGTCCGCATGTGTGTGGCTGCTGCCTGCCAGGACCCCGAGCCATGCTGACCAAGCCGGCACATCGGGGTACCAGCTTTGCAGTGTAGACAGGTGTGCGTGGGTGTGCTCGAGCACACGTGCAAGTGCCCTATCTCCTTCCTTCCTCACTCCCCAGCTTGGCTCCATGTGCTCAAGCCCTGCCCTCCACCCCGTCCCTATGCTGGGGTCTCTGAAAGAAAGTTATGCGTGGAGGATTCTAAATGAGGAGTTTGAATCCCATTTCCAAGGACTGGAGAGGAAAGGGGTTTTAGGGATCTGGACAAGCCTCCTAGTCGTGGATTCTTTTGAGTCCCTGGTGTTACGTGTAACCTCTGGTGTTTCTACTTGGTTTCTTATTCTTTCATTCAACAAATATTTACTGAGAGTCTCCTAAGTGCCAGGCTTGTTACGATCACTGAGGACCCGGCGACAAGGAACACGATAAGAGCTCAGCCTTGCCTTGTGGAACTCACATTCTAATGGCCCTGAGCCTCTTTCTTAGAGAGGTTCCCTTCAGGGGGAGGGAAAGCCTCCCCAGGAGGCACAGGTTTCTAGGTGCTGGGAAGCTGTCACCTCTGCTGGGAGGCAAAGTAGGTGGCCCCTCCACCCAGCCCTGGTTGGTAGTCCCCATGGCCAGAGCCTTGAAGGAAAGACTCTTGGGGAAGGTGCCTGGGATGAGCTTGGCCCACTGGCAAGTTCTTTTTTTATTTTTAATCTAAATTCAATTAGCCAACATACAGTACATCATTAGATTCGGATGTAGAGTTCGGTGATTCATCAGTTGTGTATCAGTTTTGCTCATCACATCACGTGCCCTCCTTAGTGCCCATCACCCGTTGCCCCATCCCCCACCCACCTCAGCAACCCTCAGTTTGTTTTCTGCACTTAAGAGTCTTGTGGTATGTCTCCCTCTCTGATGACTTGCCATTCACGTTCTTGATCCCACTGCCTGGTACCTTTGTGGGGTCCCCCAGGTCCAGGTGAGGACTCAGATGGTCAGGCCACTGAGAATTTGTTCATTGGCTCGCTGTCCCTTGAGTTCAGTTCCAGGCATGGCCCAGGAACGCAGCTGGAAGCAGAGATTTCCGCATGTGCACACAGAGGTCTCTGGGCCACATCTGAGCCCCTGTCTCCAGCTCAGAGCACCATGCAGCTCCTGGGGGAGAGGCCAACGAATCCCCACTCTCGGGTCCTGCCGTACCCAATTCTGTGCCAGCTGAAGAAAACAGAGATCCAAGAGCTGCTTATTTGAAAGTCTACATGGAAAGGCAATGGAGCTAGAAGAGCTACGACATTTTGAAAATGAAAAATGAAGTGGGAGGTATCACTCTGATTTCTTTTAAAAACAAAGAGAGCTTTCATGCTTTACTCCCCCATGACCCTTGATAAAGTTTCAATTCACGCTTCCCTGTGTTCTTCCGAACAAATTCTGTGACCTTTCCCTTTTTAAAAATGTTTGTTTCATTTCTTTTTTCTTAAAAAAAAAAAAAAAGGACTTCTTTTTTTTTAGAGTAGTTTTAGCTTCACAGCAGAATTAAGAGGAAAGTACACAGATCTCCCATACAGCCCCTGCCCCCACACAGGCAGAGGTGCCCTACTATCAACGTGTACGCCAGAGTGACACATTCATTATAATCAGTGAATCTTCACTGACCCGTTATCATCACCCAGGACCCATGGTTTACATTAGTGCCCACTCTCAGTGCTGGCATTTCTGTGGAAATGGACAGGTGTATAATGGCACATGTCCACCATTTCAATATTACACAGAGTATTTTCGCTATCCTAAAAATCCTCTGTGCTCTCCAGTCCTGGCAACCCCTGCTCTTTTTACCGTCTCCATAATTTTGCCTTTTCTAGAATGTGACGAAGTTGAAATCATAATACCCTGGTGAAGACCTACAGTGCTCTAGTACTCAGTACAGTGTGGTGTCGGCCAAGGGATAGACACAAAGATCAGTGGAGCAGAGTAAGGAACCCAGAGAAAGGCCTGCCCAAGGCTGGCAAACTGATGGGACAGAGACAGAAAGCAGTTCTGAGGAGGATGGCACTGTAGCGACTGGATATCTGTAGGCAAAAACAAAAACAAGAAACCCCAAGCCCTCAACCCAAACCCCATTTTCTTAACAAAAATGAATTCAAAGTGGATCTTGGACTTAAATGTAAAACTATTAAAACTTTTAAAAGAAAATATAGGAGGAGATTCTCAGAAATCATAGGTAGATGAGTCTAGAGCTTTTTTGTCTTAGAACTATAATTTGTGAAATCTGACCTCATCAAAATTAAGAACTTGCTCTGAAAGATCTTGTTAAGAGAACAAAAAAAGTACAGACTGGGAGGAAATACTTACCAACCACATATCCAGTGTAGGACTTCTATCAGGAACATGTAATGAGCTCTCAGAAACTCAACCTGTTGAAAAGCAGTTCCATTTAAAAATGGACAAAATCCATGAATAGACATTTTACCAGAGCTCAGATGCAGAAGGCAGAGACACACATCAAAAAGATCTTCAACATCATTAGCCATAAAGAAATGCCAATTAAGATCATGAGAGGATATCACTACACACCTGCTAGAATAACTAAAATTAAGAAAAAAAAATTAAGGACAATACCAAATGGTGGTAAGGCTGTGGAGAAACTGGATGTTTCACACATCGTTGGTAGAAATGTAAAATGATACACACTCCGGGAGATATACTTTGGAAGTTTGTTTCCAGAGTGAAAAACAAAACAAACAGTTCTCCTATAATCTAGCAGTGGTACTCCCGAGCCTTTATTCCAGACAAATGAAAACTTTTGTGTACTCAAGAACCCAAATGTGGATGATCACGGTAGCCTTATCTGTGGTAGCCGAAGAGGAAAACCACTCAGATATCCTTCTGTGGGTGAAACACAGCTCGGTGCCTCCACCCCGTGGAACACGATCTAGCGGTATGAGAGCACAAGCCATCCGTGTGTGCCTTTGGATAGACCTCAAAGGCATTATGCAGAGTGAGAGAAGCTCGTTTCAAAAGGTCACTTCCTGCATGATTCCATTTAAATAACATTCTAGAAAAGACAAGATTGTAAAGATGGGGAAAGGATCGGTGGTGGCCAGGGTGAGAGATGGGGTGGAGGAGGGTACGTGTGATGATCAAGGGGCCATAGAGGGAGATCTTCATGGTGATGGAATAGTTCTGTCTTTTAACTGTGGTCACACGAATCAGCACGTGGATAAAATTGCATAGAAATACCCCCCTCCCTGACACACATACACACATGAGTACCTGTAAAACTGGCGGAATGTGGATGAGGTCCATGGATGACCCCCCTTCAAAGTCCTGACTCTGATATTGTACAACAATGAGGTGACCTACATATTTGTAGGTTGCCTATGTATTTAGGTTCGCTATGATGATGTTACCATCAAGGGAAACTGGGCAAGACGTACATGGAACTTTCCTGTATTATTTTTGCAGTTTCCTGGGAATCTATCATTTTTTTCAAAATAAAGAGTTAAAAAAAACTAGCCCACTTCTCTTTGTGAACCCAGCTCGGAACTGACTCTGCTGCTGGTGGTTCCTCATCTCCCTTCCTCCCCCCCTTCCCCCCCTCCTCTCCCTCCTCCTCCTCTTTCTTCTCTTCTTCTTCCATGTCTGGTCTATTTTTTTCACCAGCATCATGTTTTTGCTCTTATTCAGGGGAATGTGGAGCTTGAGGATGTAGGGAATTGTTTGCGAAAAAACAGCTTTGAGCTTGTTTCTACTTCTTTGGGGAGGGAGTGTGCAGGTGGGTAGACGGAATGTAAAACACTGATCTCTTGCTCTGGAAAGGACCCAAGGTGCCCAGATAACCGCTGTTCTCAAAGGTCAGGATTAGGAAAGCTCATACTACATGTCTGAGCCTCATTGTTCCTGGGACATGCATCTCAGGAAATGTTGACTAAAATTCCATCCTCCTCCTCACATGATTTGGGTCAGGGTCTTAAGGGACTTTTGCAAAAGGCACCGGTGTCTCCCTGTGATGCCCAGAATACATCACTCCAATTTCCACACTGGGTCCCTGAGTCACAAGCTGAGGGGGCTGGTGGCTCTGGTATAAATGTGGTCTCATCAAAACCAAGAACCTTCCAGTACTTCTGCCAGGCTGAAGTTTCTCTCCATGTCTTTGTAAAAGACGACCAATGGCGGTCTAAAAGAATTCACGAGGGAAGTGGCTGGTGATGGACATGGCTTGGGCAGAGCCCAAGAATCGAAGGGGGCTTGGGATCGTGGAGAGACCTTCCGAATCTTGGGAGGGGGGAATTTCTTTTTTCCTCATTCTCCAAGGCTCCTCAGTCTCAGAGACCCCAAGAGCTGCCATTAATACAGATTCCTCCTCTGGCCCCTTTGACACATTTGCTTTTGAAGGACCTGGAAGAGAAAGCTCTTTGTATGTGGTCAGAATAAACTCATTGTATACCCAAACAATTAACTCCTCCGCGGACTCGCCAGCCCCTTGAAAGGCCGGGCCCTGCTTCCCTGGACCTCTTGGGCTCTATTCAGTCCCTTAAGCACACCAATGTTTTTGAGTTTTTGTTTTGTTTTGTTTGTTATTCTGAAAAGTCTTTCGCTGAGAATAGTCAGAGCGGATCAACATTTGTCCTCAGCCTGCATTTATCTCCACTTGCCAGAGAATGTCAATCAGGAATCAAAAAGCCAAACAGAGGAGGCTTTGAACGGTGTCATCAGGGGTCGAAGTGACTTCCAGCTGTCTGTGCGTGGGCCAGACCTTCTCGCAGGGCAAGGAATTGTGCTGTCACACAAACCCACTGTCTGGACAGGCTCGCGGAACCCGTGAGGGGGGTGTGGCTTTGCGGGGCTGCACCTTAAGGAAGAGACAGGGTTGGGGGTTGGAGAAACTGGAAGGCCAAACTCCAGGACCCTGGGCCTGGGCAGTTTCCAGAGCTGCTCCCTGCCTCTGGGCCCGGAACAAATCACTTTCTTCCTCTGTGACGCCATCTCTTTTTATCTGCCCAGTGACGTTCTCTGTGCTGGCCATTGGTGAGACTAGATGAGGAAAGCCACCTGCCTCAAATGGAGTGTTGCAAAACCAAAGTGGTCTCATTATTGCAGATCTTGACATCATCCTTGAGAAATTCTTTCAGCTTTGCCTCATTCATTTAGTCATGAATGTAAGCTTGCCTTTTTTTTTTAAATTTTTTTGTTTTATTTTTTATTTTGCTTTTATTCCCCCTCCCCCCCGCCACTATTTCCGAATTTACATTTTTCTCCCTGTAAGAAAAACGATAATCTTCGAATTGGCGTTTGCAGTGGCCTCTCCTCTTCTTGTTCTGGAAGAGTGTAGTGGTGTTAAAGAGGACTAACATCCTACTATGTGAGGTCCAAAAGCACCACCAACAATGAGCACGAGATATCACATCACCATGAACTTACGTGTCAACTGAGATTGAGATACATTTTTCTTTAAAATATGTGGGAGTCTCCCTGCCAATTAAGGATCACTGAAATAATTTAGCAGCTGCTGCCTGAGGTTGAATCTGAGATGACATTGGTACTCTAACAGCTTTACTGAAGCATGATTATATACCATAAAATTCACCCATCATAAACATACAGTTCAATGAGTTTAGCACATTTAGAGCATCGTGTAGCCATTACCAGTGAACATTTCCATCACTCCAAAAGGAAACCTTGGACCGGCTTCTGGTTACACCCCACTGCCTCCTCCAGCCCTGGGCACCTGCACATCTGGACTCTATAGACTTACCTTTACTAAGCTTTTCATCTAAGTGGAATCCTACAATATGAGCATTTGTACATGGCTAATCTTTCATTTAGTCTAATGTTTTTGAAGTTTATCAATAATGTCACTTGTATTCGGAATTCATTATTTTTCGTCGCTGCGTAGTATTCCATGATAGGGCCCTATCCCCATCTGTGGCCTGTTCACCAGTTGACAAACATTTGGGTTGTTTCCAGTTTGAGGCTTTTGTAAGTGATGGTGCTATGGATCTCTGCACACATGTCTCTGGGTGGACATGTTTTTCTTTTTCTTGGACAGATTCCCAAGAGCGGAATTTCTGGGTCGAATGGTAAGTTTATGTTTCACATTTCAAACAAATTGCCAAACTGTTCTCCAGCATGGCTACTCCATTTTCTATTTCCACAGCAAGGAATGAGGGTTTTTGTCTCTCCACACTCTGGCCAACATTTGGTATTTCCTATTTTTAAAATCTTAGCTATTCTAGTAGGTACATAGTGGTTTTAATCTGTATTTTCTTAGTAACTAATCATGTTGAGCATCTTTTCAGGCATCCTTCAGCTGTCCGTGCATCTTCTTTGGTGAAATGTCTACTATACTATTTTGTTCATTTTAAAATCAGGTTGTTCATCTTCTTACTGAGTTGAAAGGTTTACTTTTTTTTTTTTTAATTTAAAAACTTTGATAGGATTTTAATTTTGTAAATCCAATTTGAAAAATAAGCACTTGGTTAAGATGCTTTATACTCATAGCATTCATACCTTTAAAGTCCTTGCTCCTGAGCTTTTAAATCTTTAGTCCTGCACCTTGTCCCAAGACTGGGGCACCCTTCATTTCAGAAGAAGCTATCACTACCCAGAGAAGAAAAGTGAGGGGCTCAGGTAACCCAGTTTTTTGGATGTAAAGCCAGGATGTGGAGTGTGCCTCCACTGGAGACGGGGAGACTAAGCGGAAGCTTTTTCTCTTTTCCAGGGCTCAGTGTGGGGCCTGGTATTGTCTCAAGGCCTGCCAGGAAGCTGAACTGATGTGGACCTTGGACCCAGGCCTTGGACCTGTGTTTGGTCGAAGGGTGTGCTTGTTTGCTGGGTTGGGAGCCAGGGGCCCAGGTGCCCGGAGATGATGGTCAGAGGGTCCTGTTGGCTTTGGCTTGGCTTCTCATCCTTTGGGCAGCTGAATTTCACAGGTGGTTCTCCTGGCAGCGGGGCACTTTGTCTTTTCTCACTTCATAAAGATTTCTGTCTAGGGCCTCCACTGTGGCGGTCTGGCTATACCTCCTTACCCATGGTGACCCCGCCCGGCAGGAAGATTCACTGCCCACACGTGCCTTCAGGTGCTTCGGGCCCTGGGCCTGCGTCTGGGCAACTGTGGAGGTCCTGGGCCCGCACAAGTGCCAAACTTTCCCGGGAGACTGGAAACACTCCTTCCTCCCCTGGGCAACGGAACGTTGCTAATCGCTACACCAGATGGGCCGCCCGAGACTGTCATTGGATTGGTGGGAGGAAGCAGCAGAATGTTCTCTGTTACCCTGCTCCAGAGAGAGCTACGGCTCTTGGAATATGGGGGGATTTTTAGTTGAATATTAAAATCTCGCAGGAGCCATTTTTCACTTGGGTTCTCACCATTGTCCCTCCGGGAATGTTTGATTTCTCCCTTTCCCTCTGTGGCCCTGGAGGCCCCTAAAGTGAAGCCATCCCAGGTGGAGGGCCTGAGCCTGTGGGGCCGGACTCCTAAGACTGTGAACTCTGCATTTGGAGGAGCAACCAAATGCGCCTTGCAGCTGCCACAAGCCTTCATTCAGTGGCTGATTGAATTCAGTGGAAAGAGGTGTTAATAGAGTTAGGGGAAGTGATGCTATTAAAAAAAGTGACAGTGTGCGGTTCTGCTCTGTGTTTATTCTCCTTCAGTGACTTTCAGGTCAAACTTACATGGTTGTGCATCAAAAGATGCCTGTTCTGGACTTCGGTTGGAGGCAAACGAGCTATCCAGCAAGTTCACTCCTCTCCGCCTGCCCATATCTTGTTCCTAGGGATGATTGTCAGCTGGTGCAGGGTCGCCTCGGCCCCGGTAGGAGCTGGGTCTTGGTGTCAGCCGAGGAGAATAATAGCAGAGTCATGTGTTACCCGACGGTGGGGCTGCTGGCCTCAGCCTCTGGCCACGATTAGGGTCTCTCTAGAGCTCCAGTCTGAAGATCCCAAGGGTGGGGTGTGAGTCTGACGCTCAAGAAAGGGATCAGAACTCTGTGTTTTTCCTCCCTCCCTGATAAGATGCAGGGAAGTCGGCCAAAGGTTTTGGGAGCTCCAAATGGCGGCGGGTGGTGGGGGGTTTGTTATTAAGGCTGATCTGACTGGCGTCTCAGAGACTCTCTGAGAACTTGCTTTCTCCATTGTTAATGAACTCGGTGGAGGGGATTAAGAGGTATAACCTTCCAGTTACAAAATAAATAAGACATGGGGATGTAGTGTGCAACACAGGGACTATATCCAGTAATACTGTGACACCTTGGTGCGGTGAGAGAGGGAACTAGACTTACTGGGGTGATCATTTTGTAACAACCGTGAACACCAGCTCACTATGTTGTACACCTGAAACTAATACCATAGTGTATGTTGATTATTCTTCCATTAAAATAAATAAATACCAGTTGTTATACCAATTATAATAACCAATTATAATAACTGGTATTTATTCTTCTTAACAATAAGAACTGTTGGTAAAACAAACAAATAAATATAAATAAATACATAGCAGTTAAATGAATAAAATGACCAAAAAATAGTTAGTGCGTGGAGAATGTAGTATTCAGTTGTACAAGATCTCTGGGGGATGGTGTAATCATCCCACTGCCTGAGACCACGGGGCTCTTCTTCCCCTACCCCACGCCCACCCCCGCCCCTGCCCAGGGAGAACACAGAGAAATCTCTAAACTATGCATTCTCAATGGAGGCAGAGATATCAAGAAAGGGAAGTTGACTGGGGGTGGGGGGAGGCAGGGGGACAAAAGAACTCTTGTTCTTTTTTCATATAAAGAACAGATATACATATAGTACAGAAGCAGATACACATGCAGTGTCTGTGTTATGAATATTTCATTAGGAAGGCAATTAGGAAGAAAAAGTCTAAAAATGCTCTTTAGCTGGGCAGTGATGAAAAGTTGAGAGACACTGACCTGCACTGAGATTTGGGGGGATCTTGGTGGAAGTAACCCAGCGTCCTGAAGGAAGGCAAAGTCTACACTCACTCCTCCGTTGCAGGCATTCTCGCTCTGCGAAGAGTGGCCGACTCTGCTGGGACCCTGTGCATTAGGACTTGTTCCTGGGAACTTCGTGCTCCCGTCATCTGCTGTAGAAATTTCAAAGCCAGTCCAGGCTTCAGTTTCTCACACCTCCTTCTATCTTGCTTGCCCCCCACCTCTCCCTGGGAACAGGCGGGCACAGTGTTTCATACTTAGAAGTATTCTAGGGATTCCGGATTCTCTCCAGTTCAGCATACTGGAGAGAGGATGGTCCTTCCTGCCTTTTCTTCCTTTTTAGGGGAGGATAGAGAAATTGCTAGGTGTTTGGGAGGGAATAAGCACAGCCTCTTGTTTGCCTGAAGCTCTTCAATGAGGACCACTAGGTACTTGGCTGGTACCGTTCACAAAAGGGCAGGAAGGAACTGGGGACACCAGGATTTGAGGCCACGAAGTATGCCAGCCTTACCCTAACATGCCTGGCCCAAAGCTCAGGACTGCTAGGGAAGGTACACACCCACCCCCACACCCCAGCTTTCCTGCAGGGAGGACCACGGCTGATAGTCATCCTGCCGGGTCATGTGGGTTGATGAGGAAGGGCCTTCCAAGACCATGACAGTTGAGTTCCCTTTTGTCCCACCCCTGGGATGGTGAACATACACCTGGATTTGTCTTACTGTTGGTGTCTCTCTATGGTTCTTTTTTTCCTTCCTGTTCTTTCTTTCTTTCTTTCCTTTCTCTTTGGTCTTTTCATTGGGACTTGGCCGGGCCATGTGCAAACCCCAATCATTCAACAGTGCTGGAGAGTAGATAGTATTTACCTCAATAATGGTAGTCTCTTTTCGATTCTTTTTAACTCTCAATTCAGATGATGGGTCGAAGCCGACACCCACGATGGAGACTCAGCCCGTGTTCGATGGAGATGGTAAGCTCTTGTATCACTTCCGACTCGTATACTCCCAACCATTTTTAGATTTGAGGAACATCTTTCCTTTGGATGTTTGTATAAACTTTATTATTATTTTTTTCTTTTTTAATTTCAGTTTCCCCCAGGTTAGGCTGGGTTGTTTTAACCTTTAAAAAAAAATGCAGATCCTCCCAGGAACTGGTACACTCTCTACTTCTGGAAAGGCCCTCTGTTCTAGCCAGGCTTCCTGCCTAGCTGCTGATGTCCAATAATAACACAGCCTGGATGGACCCTTTGAGCTGCCAAGACCAAAGAGCCATGGCTGAGAAAGACAGGCCAGCACTGTCCCTTCAGTAGATGAACCAACACTTACAAGTCCCTTCTCTGTGCCCACCATTGTGGTAGGCCTCTGGGGGACCAAGAAGGAGTAGTTGAGATGAAGCCTTTGCTCTCAAGACAATGGCAACTACTGGAGAGCTTTAGATGTTAAATTATAGGGTCTTATTTTTTATTGTAGTGGACATTTTTGGGAGAAAGGAGATCACAGTGGTCTGGGGGAAGACTATGTGAAGAGACAGTACCCGGGCTGGATTGTGAAAGGGGAAGGGAAGAATCAGGGCAGTGTGGGGACTGATATGGACAGAGGGGGAGAGTATGGTGAGGCTGAGGTATAGTAGGAAAGTAGGAGGAAAGAGATTGGTTAGTGGACCTGGTTCGACAAAGTTGGACATTGAGAGCATCTGAGAGGGAATTCTAGGACAAGAGACATAGTATTGCTGGTAGGTAGATAGAGGCTGAATGTCCCTGGGGGTATGAGGGCTAGACAGGAGGAGTGTGGGGTGCAGAAGGCTGGCCTCTATTTTGAGTTTGAGCTGCTCATGGCCTACATTCTTCAGTGCACTTTGCCATATACTCCAGGCTCCCATGAGGGGAAGTAGGAAGCTTGGCAAAATGCAGTTTCTAGAAAGTCTGACACCGGGGTTCGGCTGTCAGTGCAATACGCAGCAAACTTTGAGCAGCTTTCAACCGAGTGTATCCAGACCTGGATCATGAGACTGGACCGGGAGACGGGAATAAAAAGAAATTATGCCACTGGTCAGTACTGTGCCTATGGATGTCCCGAGCAGAGGCCCACCTCTAGGTAGAAGGACTGACATGTGAGCTCTCCTTTACAACTGGTTATTTAGTGGAACATACATACATGTGTTCATACCTAGAAATTCAGATGTTTCTGTGATCCACAAATCTCCTGGATTTTTGGCAAGTTGGGGATCTCGAGGGATCAGATGGGAAATGGAGACCATGTTACCTTGGGAGATCGCCCCAGCAATTTCACTGAAGGACTCATCACTCTTGAGTTCAGGGTCCTCCCGATTCTCATACCACTTGTCCATCATGTGACCCAAGCCCCAAAGGGCCTAGAGATCCCCCGCAAGCTCTCTGGATGGAGGATTCAGCCTGTGTCCATGAGAAACCATTAGGAAGGATATTGACGCACACATTGGACTCACCACTTTCCTTCCCATGTGGAACAGAGTCTCAGCAAGCTGAAATCTGTTGTGGCTCAGTCATTTCCTCCAAAATGGTCTCTGTGGTTTGTTTGGCATTCATTTGTTGATTTATCCCCTTTAAATCTTCTTCCAGGGAAGCAGCTGAGAGAGACTTGGCTTGGCCCATGCTCCTCACCTCCTGGGATAATATTTTTATTCCTGGATGGAGCGGCTCAGCGCCTCTGGACTTAGACCACTCTGCCTCTGAGCAGGGGAGGCCCTGGTTGGCTCCCATGAGCTGGCGGGGAGAGGAGCTTCCGTAGTGAGAAGGGAGAGGTGTTGGGACAAAGTGGATGTGAAATGAGGAAGAAAGCTCAAAACCTTGATGCCTCAGGCTTTAGAAAAAGTTCCTGAAGCCTGGGGGCTACCCTCCAAGTTAACCATTCCTTTGCCCAGATTTTCTCACTACTACTTCTTCTTTTTTTTTTTTTTTTTTGCCCCAGAAATTACAGCTCCTACTCTGTGGATTAAGCACTTGGTAATCAAGGACTCCAAACTGAACAACACCAATGTAAGGAATTCAGGTAAATAATCTGCCTGGGATTGTGTTTGTGCCCGAATCGCCTGCAGTTGCCCCACAGTTGCCCCACAGTTGCTCCGTGACTACCCGCAGTATGGGCTTGGGCAAGGCATCTAACGTGTCTTGTCTTCAACTTCTACAGCTATAAAGCGAGATTAGATGAGTGAATCCCTTCCAACTTTAATTTTCTTCAATTAGTAGCTCAGGTATCATCTTTCATGAGGAGCTGATCTTTTAGCAAAAAGTCTTTTGACTGTATGTTTTTCTGTTTTAATTGACTCTACATGCCATGCAGAAGAATTTGAAAAAAAAAAAAATGACCTGGCATGGAAATGTTGGACCACAAGGCTTAAGAGACTTGGTTCTATGTATTTTTTTTTTAAAGATTTTCTTTTTAAGATTGTATTTATTTATCTGAGAGAGAGAGAGCAGGAGAGAGAGGTCAGCGGGAAGAGCAGACTCGCTGCTGAGCAGGGAACCTGATGTGGTACTCTAACCCGGGACTCCAGGATCATAACCTGAGCCGAAGGCAGTTGCTTAACCAACTGAGCCACCCAGGAGCCCCGGTTCTATGTATTTTTTTAAGGCTCCAAATAGTTGCTTACAGTCATGTCATTTCTGGTCTCATCTTTTGAGGGTCTTGTGAGTGGTCAGGTTTGGTACTCGCTGAGCTCCTTGTAGAAGGGTGACGAGTTTTGGAGGGTGATCAGATTCGTAGGACTCTTTCATAGAGTTCGTTTATCATCAATGAAGACCAAAGTCAATAAAGTTCATTTCACCATCAGTGAAGACTGGATGTCCACCGACAGGAAAGTGTATTAACAAAGCCAATCTGTATCTCCATCATGGGGAAATCACCCTTCTATTCGCCTAAGACTTCATTGTGAGAAATGCCCGTCTGCATAATTTATGCCTGCATAAATGTGGTGAATTTCATTTCAGCCATATCATTTTCTCCCTATGGATATCAAGGTCTATAAACAAAAGATCCATCCCTTTGAACTGATGGGTAGTTTTAGAAGACCTTTAATTAGTAAGTGGGCTGTCATTGAGCCCCTTTAGGTGTATCCATCTGCCAGCTCTAGCCTAAAGGTGGGAGTGGGAGAACTCAAGTGTACCAAGGAAGTTACCCATTTTGATGACCCCATGCAGCATCTCTGGATTTTCTCTGTGATGTGGGCGGGTCAGTATCTCCGCATGTGTCTGGTTCCCTGATTGACAAAAGCTGGAGATAGGGGATGATGGGGTTGGAAGAAGACCATGTGAGTCCCATGGGCCAGGGTCTTGGACAGAACAGTGCCGTGGTTAAAGCACAGGTGTTGGAATCAGCAAAACCTGCAATGG
Organism: Mustela nivalis; assembly: GCF_964662115.1. Classification (NCBI taxonomy): domain Eukaryota; kingdom Metazoa; phylum Chordata; class Mammalia; order Carnivora; family Mustelidae; genus Mustela; species Mustela nivalis. The sequence goes on along the minus strand of NC_139025.1, from coordinate 31,527,152 downwards.
CTTTCAGGCTTCTGCACTTAGCGAGAGATCCAGGCAAGTGAAATAATCCTTCCAGCGCCTCAGTTCTCTCTCTGGGGGTCATGATCTTTCCCTTGAAGGACTTTGGGTAAAGGTTAACCAAGATACTGTCTATCTGGTACTTAACCAGTGCCTGGCTAAGTGGTAAACAGTGAGGACAAGAGAAGCTGAAAGTACATTAGTTATTGCGATCATCATTGCGGTAGGAAAAATGGGAATGTTAATGATACCACTTACAGTGAGAATTCTTCAATTCAAGCTTCTTTGTAGACCCTCCTTCCACCTCCCCTCTTGCTGTTAGACAAATGTGATAAGTCAAAGTGACATGGTTTTGGTGCCAGTGGTCCCCCTATCCCTGGCCCCCACCTCCTCCCAACAGATCTGCAAAGCCTTTATTTAGAGGCTTTATTGTCACTCTTTGACCAGTGGCAGCTATGACAGTCAGTGCTCTCTGAAATCCTGCATCACCCTTTGCCTGGAACACTCACTTGACATTTAGCAGTTGCTTCCAGAAATTGCTTTCATCTACCAGTGGTTAATTTCTCTACCAAGGCTCTAAACTCTGTGAGGACAAGGGCTTTGTTGCCTGCCTATTATATCTATTATAGAATCTAGCTCACTGTGTTTGAGTGCTCTGGGGGAGGACAGAAAAGACCATCATCACCATCATCATCCTCATCATCAAAATCGGAATCATCCTTTCGGATCCTGCACACCTTACAGGTGTTATCTCCTTGAAGCTTCACCACCACCCAATGAGATAAGTGTTGTTATCGCCTCCATCTGACAGGTGCAGAGATGGAGGCTGAGCGAGAGGAAGTAACTTATCCTGGGTCCCAGCTAGTAGGGGTGGGGCTGGGGAAAATGATTTATCTTTGTGAATTGAGTGCTTGTGTTCTTGGGCTCTTTTCTCTGAGCGAAGTGAAGTGGTGATATGAAGCTATCTGATGTTTGCTTCCGCTCAAGTTCTTCAGCTTTCCATTCCTACCTGTCCTGGATAGTTGCCAACTGGATGACTACTGGGTCTTCATGGAGAAATGGTATCCAGGCAGGTACAACCGTCCTCCTTTTGTTGGTGTGACCCAGCCATCTTCATTTTTTTCCTGGTTGGACCCAGTTATGTCTGGAGGGTTAGTGTGTAGAAGAGGAAAGTTCAAGGATAGCCAAAGCCTCCCTGGGAGATATTGAGGTCAGCAATAATTATCAGAGATCTACTAGACCTTAGGCATTTTCTGGTAAACTGAGAACTTTCTCCATCATGATCGAGTGGTAATACTCAGTACCTGTTGATCCTTTTGATGAAATTATGTATAAAAAAACATGGTGTCACAAAGGCATTTAGGCAGGGATTGCAAATGGCCAGCTGCCTGTTCATGCAAATAAAGTTTTATTGGAACACAGCCACACCCACTTATTTACATATCACCTATGGCTGTTTGGGGGCTGGAACAGCAGAGCTGAATAGTTGTGACAGAGACTGTCTGGCCTGCAAAACCTAAAATGCTTTCTATCTGACACCTTACAGAAAGCAATTTGTTGGCCTCTGGTCTGTGGGTCGGAATTAGAAGAATCTGGACGGGAATGTGTGCATGGGGGTGTCTTTCTCCTGATGCCTGGCCCCTCTCATAGACCAGGCAGAAGTAGGGGCCATGCCTTGGGAGATGTTTCCAAACATGCCCACGGAAGCCTGCATCGTCAGCTCAGGAACTTGGGGCAGCTCACGTGGCCCTGCCCTGTCCAACGTGAACCTTTGCCGAGCTTTGGCATTCTGTCCTGGTGTAGTCTCTCACAAATGGATGCCGGTGAGGCTTCCTGACGTCTGGCTTTTGTGGGCAGAGCTAGGGATCATTTTTATACAGCAGTGGTAAACCTCGTAATGGCATCAGCATGGGCTTTGGTATCAGACAAACCAGGAGACCTGGCTTCCCGTGCTGGCTTCCCGTGAGAGGCTGAGTGACCTTAAGAAAGTTCATTAGTTGTGAAACAAGGTTCTGAGTGCCTTGCAGGGTTTTTCTGAGGATTCAATGATATATGTGAAATGCCTAACACAGAGTTAGGTATATCATGAATGATTTAAAAAATAATGGCTACTCTTGACGGAATATCTTTAAATCTTGTGCCAAGTGCTCTTCATGTTATCTCATGTGGGTTGATGAGAAGTCAGATAACATGTTAGTGATAACTCGTGTCTGGGCAGCTGGCTCTGGTACAGAGTGGAGCCTCTGGGTCAAGTGCCCGAGGCAGTTTCCCATTGGAGTTTGCCAGAAGATTCTGGGTTAGGAGAGCTTCACCCCCCACCCATGAAAAGGGTGAAGCAGGACTCAGAAGCCAGTCTAGTGAGCGCTCTTCCCACTCTGTCTTAGAGGCAAGAAGGCCATCCTAGTCCCTTCTACCACCCCAAACATCCTTCTTTCACACTCAGACCCTGTGACGCCAGGTTTGTTTTCTGGCCTGGGGACTGTTGATGTTGGAAAGGTTCCACTGGGCAGCTGAAGCTTTGCAATAACATGACACATATGCCTGCAGACTTATCCTGTCTCCTTCTCTTCTCCCGGGGGTGTCGATCCTTGTTTTTAAGGCTTTGTCTTGTGTTCCCCGTGGTCAGTATTGCCTTTTGAGGACTTGGCAGCCTCAGTGTCGATGGGTTTGCCCCTCTGGGCCCCTGTCTCTGATTCTGGTCTCTGTTGCACCAAGAGCTCTCTTGCCTTTGGGAAGACCTGGCCAGCCGACACCCTAGAACTTGACACCAGCCATCCTCTCACACACGAGTGTTGGCCAGAGACTGTGTTCTGCTTTTAGGACCAAATATGAACTCTTGCGGAGCTTTTGGTATCAGAAGCTGGCTACCAAAGCATTTCTTAACATAACTAGAGTATAAGAATCTTTTTAATCATCTGCATTTTATAGAAGAGAACAAAGAGATTAAAGAAATGATGAAAACTAGGCTTTGTCTCATTCTTCTTCCCATATTTCATGTCCCACTGCTTCTAATTTTACTATGTGCAGACACTTTCCTACAGCTATGATTTATAAAAGTCTCTCTCTCTCTCTCTCTCTCTCTCTCTTTTTCTGTATGACAGAGTTCTGTGCTTTCTTGTCTGGGAATATACTCTCAGGAAATATGGTCGTGTGAGCCTTACCTCTTCTCTTGGAGCAGCACAGTGATGCCCTCATGGCACATAGGCCCTTTCCCTCTGCTCCGTCGTGGCTGGCTACCTCTTGGAGCCACTGGTGGGGTCCTTCGACTTCTCTTCTGCCTTCCCCATCTCTTTCTTTTCCTTTCCTTTCCTTTCCTTTCCTCATTAACTTCCTTCATGATCTGATCTGGGATTTTGAGAAGGCCCTAGAACTCGACCCTGGGGGTGAAATCCAAAAGCACTTGCTTTTCCTCCCTTGCCTCTTTGCCTGGCAGAGCTTCCTTCCAGACGTCCCTGAATGTGGGAGCGTATGGGAGCTCTGCTTCCCTGAGACAGAGCCTTCAGCAGGGTTACAAGGTGAAAATCATTTCTTGTAAGTTTTGCCACGAACACAGCCCCGTCTCCTCACACGTGGGAGCGTTTGCCTACCTCACCGTCCGCATGGCCGGTCAGATGTTCGCAGCACCCCTGCTCCTTCCTATCTGCTGGCGTCAGAGCCCTGCTCCTCTCGGCCCGCTGTGGGCCCCTGGGCTGCCTTTGGACCGCTCCTTCCTCACCAGGGAAGCTCCTGCCGGGACAGCTGCGGTGACTGGGATGCGGGGTCACTGAGGCAATGACACCTCCTGGCCGGATCCCCCATCCCCCAAACCAGCACTCTTGGCCTGCCCAGAAACCGCGGGGTGATGTAATGACCTGAGGCCTGGAAAAATAAACAGCTCTCAGGGAAACCAGCGGTAGCCGTTGTAAGCAAATACCCCGCAGCCACCTGGAACCTCACACATGACGTGATTGGAAGGAAGAATGAGTAATCTGCTAACGTTAGCAGCCGAGGACGGGTCTGGGCTTGCGAGCATTTAAAATATCTGTATAAAAACAAACCCTTGAAGTTTATTTCTATAACTGGCCTTCTGGATGCCTGCCCATCTATCTATCTGCTGCAGGTGTCTTGGTCCGTCATAGCCAGAGAATAGAGCTGGGGACAGGGAAAGGTGGTCATGCCTTTGGCCCTCTCCGTAGCAGCAAAGGCCTTTCTCAAGCTTTCCCTCTGCAGACAGGACCCGTATCCACCTTTGGAGGCTCCAGAGAGCCTAGCCCCGCATCCATTTTTCCTCGTTTTTTAAAATTAGTTTTCCCAGTTGTCTTGCTCCTTTGCCGCACCGCATCTGCTTTGGACACAGGGGTGTGGTGACGGGCCAAGGTGAGGTGAGAGTGTGATCGGCCTTTGGGCCTAGCTTGAACAGCAAAAGTTTTGTTTTGTTTTCACTAGGTGAGTTTGTGCAGTTTTTGGTGCTGATAGCAAAACCATGTGCCCTAGCACTTTCTTTTGGCCTCTGCTACTAAAAACCTGAAACTACAGGTCCCTTTAAGGTATTGTAACTGGCTCCTTCCCATTTGCTAGAAGTCAACTATGGTCTCCGCTCTGAGGATCCTCATTCTGTGTTTATTTGTAAAATGGCTTTGCGAGAAGGCGGAGTATATGTCTTATAAACACACTCCCACGTAAGTGTTTTTGGGAGATGAAGAGTGAAGTTAGACACTTTTTAGGACAAATTAAAAACTCTCTCTTCCTCCCACCAATCCCTGCCCCAGCATGTGCCCCCTTCTTCCTTCTTGCCTAAATGTGTATTTGCTAGTTTTTGTCCTTAAAGGACAGAGTTTGTCAGATCAAGGTCAATGAAGTTACTGAGCAAAACTAGAAAGAAGACTGCTTGCCACTTCTCAGTACTTGTCATTGCAAAACCACTGGGAAACATTTCACATTCTTGTTGGTGGAAGGGTCACATGAGCTCACTTAATAGCGTGAGGCAGGAGAGATGGAGCCTTTTCTAAAATTTGAGGGGATGTGAGTCAGTGATGCTCTGGGGGAAAAGTTAAAAAAAAGTGCCTATATTCTATATTGGGATGATCCATCCTCGAAGAAATATCTGCTGTAGAATTTATATCTTGTTTTCCTCCACTCCTCAGTTTCTTCTGTGTGGGAAGGCAGAGGTCGGTGCTTCCAACAATGGTGAACCATGCCTGGTCATTTTAGGTTCCACAGAGAGAAATCATTTAGACAGGCCGGTTGGTTTGTAATTTTCCCTTCCACGTCCTCACCCACAACGTTTTGTCCCAGCAGCATGCCCTATTTCCAGAGCCGACTGCAAACACCCCTGTGAGTAGGTGCCCTGAGCCAGCTTCAGGAATGTGGGATGGGCATGGTGACTTTTGTTCTGGGGATGGGGCCTCTGAGCCACAGGATGGCTCTGAAGGTGTTGAGAGGAACAAGGGAGAACCTGGAACCAATGCAATAGCCTTGCTTAACCCCTTCCTAGTGCTTGGGTTCCCAGGGGACGTGGGAGGCGGAGTTTGGGCCGTGGAGGTGGAGTTTGGGGGTGTGGGAGGCGGAGTTTGGGTCATAGAGGTGGAGTTTGGGCCCTGGAGGTAGAGTTTGGGGCATGGGAGGCAGAGTTTGGGGCATGGGAGGCGGAGTTTGGGTCCACCCCCGGAGCAGCGGTGGGGAAGGGCTCCCAAAGCTGCCTAATTGTAAGGCTGTGGGCCTTGAGAGTGCCTCGTATCGTACCACCACTTCATTTTCAGTGACAGAATAGAGCCCAGGCTAGTCAAGGGCCTTGTCCAGGGTCACAGGCCCATCCACCTGGTGCGAAAGGTAAGAAATGCAAGGCATGTCTAAGCAAGGAGCTGGCTGTTGGGTGGGGGCATGCCAAAGGGAGGGGGGCAGTGGTACCATCCACTCCAGTGCAGAGAAATGTTCTATCACTGATCTTGTTTGGTGTTGCCGGCACAGCGGTCATAAAGATCTTAGTTCCATTATTATCTGTTTAGCTGGCCTACCGCCAGCGTGTCCCCGTATCACCTGAGCCTGCGTGGACTGTGGCCACTGCCCACCTGTGGTCCATCCCTGCAGTCCAACCGAGGAGACTAGTTATTCACGAGGATGGGTCCGGAAGCCCAGGTTCCTTCCACATTTGCTGAGAACACTGCTACCTTAGACGGGCTAAGACTCTGGGGCCAGGGGAAATGCTTGGCCTCTACTTCTTCATTTAATCCCCCAGGGACCCTAAAGTATGTGTGCTATCATTACCCTGCTTTCATTGATAAGGAACCTGGGACTTAGAGAGCTGACAGACTGCCCAAGGTCACAGAGTAACACATGGTGGAGGCGGATCCATCCAACCCCATGTTCCTGGCCCCCACCCTGTGTGGCCTCCAGCTGTTGTTGACTTCCATGAAACAGCCACAGAGCCTTTCCTATGCCAGGCCCAGGGGTGGAGTGTGCAAACTGGGAGTGCTAGGCTCTTACTCGTGCTTTCAGTCTTGCCAAGGAAGCCCAGGTGTCCCTACACCACGCCCACTCCTGTTCCTCTGACTGCCCTGAGTTCCCTCTGGTGTTTGGGACAAGCCAGCTTCGAGCCTTGCTGCCATCCTCACCTGTTCTGGGCCGGGGGGAAGAGCATCTTTTGGTCAGTTCGTCCATCAGAAGGGGTCACCTCCTCCAGAGACCAACCTCCTCCAATGGCCCAAAGTCCATCTGTAGGTTAAGATTGGGTGATGGTACATTTTCACTTCATTTGGCTGCCCAAATGAATGAAATGCCCTTCAGATTAAAGAGATGGGAGAACCCATCCCAGTGGCAGGGCGACTGTTTTAAATGTGTGCATATTCTGTCTCTGTTCTCCCTCCGTCCTCCCCCCCGCTACCTGCTGCACCCCTGAACACATTTTTCAGGGCTTACTCTGTTCTCTTTGTCGGTGAGGCTGCTTCTCCTCTGACCTGGCAGGGCCTCTCCTCTGGGCCTTTCCTTTTCTAGGCCTGTTGTCTGTCCTCAGATCTGAAGGGAGGCCTGAGCAATGGTTCTCTGCGTTCCCCTCTTCTCTCGGGGGCTCTTGAAGCCCCTAGACAAGTACGCCTCGGGAGTCGGCACTGGCCTAGGGGCAGCTCAGTGCTGGATATGACAGAGGGCCCACGGTGGCGGGGCAGAGCCAGCCCAGTACCTGGTGCTTGGAACCGTCCTCCGGGGGCCACTTGGCCCAACCTGTGAAAAAGTGCAAAGTCCACAAGTGGGAAAAATAACCTCTTCACACAGTTGGCTTGAAGCCATAGGTGCTAAAACCCTGTGTGGCCAAGTAAACAAAAAGGGCCTGCTTGGCAATGTTCCATTAATCATTCCTGAAGACGGTGGGTTCCAGCTGCTTGTCCTTCCCTAGAGACCACACCTCCCGCCCTTCAAGACCTAGAAAGTCACTGCCTTCCGACCTGGTCCTACCTGTCCCTCCTCCTGCCTCTGCCGTGTCTCTTTGGCTGGATTCTGCACCCCGAGCCTGAAGCCAGCGGTGTAGGTGACTGCCACCCTCACTCGCTGACTCAGGGAACCCGGAGGCAGGGGCCGCCAGAGTTCTTCCGCCTCTGGAATTTCAAGTTGTGATTTCGGAAAGGTTGTTTTTAACACACGGTTTGTTGTTTTGGGTTATCGGGCAGCATTGCATTCATTTTTGATAAGAGGCAAGGTGGGCGTGTGGTATTGGAAGAGGTTTCGGGCGAATTGTGGGCAATCCACTAGTGTTTTCCTTAATGTTCTTGGCCTGCTGGACAATTCCGTTCACAGCGAAACATAAATAAGCTGCTCTCACTTTCCAGGAGGGTCACCTTTTATGGTTTTTTTTTCCCCCTAAGAAAATCCAGTGGTTGATAGTCTGAGGGTGGAGTATAGCATTTTCCAGGATGAGTCAAGGGGATAGACATTCTTATCTTGGTCTCCGCAGTCTCAGCCCCCCCACATTGGGCATTTACTCCACGGTGCGGGGCCCCATGTATGAAATGCCAGGCTAGAGCAGAATTCTGCCGCTGGAGATGGCACATAGCAGGGATTCAAGCAATAGAGGGGTTCTTGGGCTCTTTCTGTATCCTTTAAATAGAGACTCCACGGTTGTGCTATGAATAAGGAGCTGGGGGCCAGGGGTGGGGGTGGGGAGGATAAGGAAGAGAGCCATCGAGTCCTCGCTCTCGGGAACCTCCAGTCCAGACAAGTCATGGTCCCCAGTCTCCTCGAGGGGAGCAGATCCTCAGTCCTAGACTCAGGAGAGGGAGACTTCACTAAGATTGCGGCCCTCAGGGAAAGCTTCAGGGATGGAGGAAGGCCTGACGTGAGGATAGGTTAAGACCTCAGGGCTAGTTCTTTCGTCTTACTATGTCTCCCAGAACTTCCGTGGCCTCTCCAGAGGCTGACTCGGTGCCAACCTATGCCCAGTACCAGACCATGTGATAACGTGCGTCCACCAAGGCCCCTGACCTCCACTGCATCCTATGAGCCCTAATCTCATGGGTCACTCAGGATCCGTGTTGGGTCCGATGCTCTGGGGACACCCTCCTCTCTTGGCCCAGTGTCCTCCATTCCGTCATCTTCCCACTTCCTTTCCTCTTATGGAAGCAGTTCTGGGTCAGGATGGCCTGGGCAGCTGCCCTTCGTTTCCAACCGTGCCTCCACTAGGAGGAGAGCCTCTGGTTCTTTCTCCAGGAATATTGCCTCAGTCATCAAGACACCTTCCCAGTGCACATTTCTATGGCCCGTGACTTTCTATGGTTTTCTCTAAGACTGGGTTTTTTTCTTGCTCTCATTTTTCATATGGACCTTGTGATGGTTCATTTAGTGTGTGAACTTGGCTAGGGTACAGTGCCCAGTTTCTAGACCGATAGACTGTTTCTGCACTAGTCTAGATGTTGCTGCAAAGGTTGTTTTTTGTTTTTTAGAAAAGATTAACATTTGTAATCAGTTGACTTTAAGTAAAGCAGATGACCCTCCACAGCGTGGGAAGGCGTCGTCCGATCCATTGAAAGTTTTCAAAGCAAAATCTGAGATTTCCTGAAGAAGGAATTCTGCCTCCAGCCTGCAGCATAGAAATCCTGCCTGAGTTTCCAGCCTGCTGGCCTGACCTATTGATTTTGGACTCAGGATTGCAGGATCACTCCTACTTGAATTTCTAGCCTGCTGGCCTACCCGGCAAACTTCCCACTTGCCAGCCCCATGATCATGTGAGCCAATTCCTTAAAATAAATACCTCTCTCTCTATGTATATGTATAGATAGATTGATAGATAATATATTCATATACATATTATCTCTCTATATAACTCCATATATATGTGGACTTGGCTAGGCTATAGTGCCTATATATACACACACACACACATATGCATATATGTATATATATTAATTTATATAGAAAGATAATATATATATGAATATATATATAGAGAGAGAGAGGGGTCTAGATACAGACTGATCTAGATATCTAGGTATAGATGTAGATGTAGGTCTTTTTTTTTTTCTTTTTAAAGATTTTATTTATTTATTTATTTGACAGAGAGAAATCACAAGTAGATGGAGAGGCAGGCAGAGAGAGAGAGGAAGGGAAGCAGGCTCCCTGCTGAGCAGAGAGCCTGATGCGGGACTCGATCCCAGGACCCTGAGATCATGACCTGAGTGGAAGGCAGCAGCTTAACCCACTGAGCCACCCAGGCGCCCATAGATGTAGGTCTTTAATTGGTTCTCTTACTCTGAAGAACCCTGATTGCTACTGCCCGGCCCTGACTAACTGCCTTCTCCCCCACTGCCTCCATCGCTATGAGGCTCCCCTGTTCTTTCTCCAAAGAGTTCACGACGTGACTGGCTCTCGGATACCTGCAGGCCTGGGTTATGCAGTGTCTCAGCTTTTCTCTCTGCTCCTTTCTTTACCAGTTCCTCTTCTGGAAGGCAGCAGCCAGAAAGAAAGACCAGCCCAAGGACCTGAAACTTGAATCCTCTAATGTTTATGTTTGTTGGCCATTTTTGTTTAAAAAAGAAAAAAAGGAAAGAAGAAAAAAAAGGGGGGGAAAACGATAAAGGAGAAAAAGTTCCCAGGACAGAAGGATAAACTCTGGGCTAAAATCAGGATTGGGGATTAACTGAGGATTTAGGTTGTCCATGCTCTCCTTTGCTCCTAATTACCACAAGTAATTGAGAGGCGCAGAGGCAGGGGCTAGCCACAGCAGACAGAGCTGTTCTCCATGCTTATCCTGTCTTGGCGGGACACGTGAGAACCCGTGCCCTGGGCCTGCAGACGGGGTTTAGGTTTTGTCTGGTTCAGCCTCGTCTTTCCCTCCCCTGTCCCCCTCCCTGCCCCTCCCGCCCGGCTTCAGGCCCGCTTTGCCCTGGTGCTGGAGTAAGTGACAGCTAAGAAGGCCGTGTTTTCTGGGGGCCAGGGCTGGGCCGTGTCCTCATTTCTTCCATGGGACAGTATTCTGTCGTATTTCTTCTCTCAGGCAGACAGCGGTGTGTTGATGGAACTCAAAGCCCCCACTGCCGGGCGAGGAGTGACATGGGCGAGGAGTGACATGGGCGAGGAGTGACATGGCTCTCGTCTCTCTTCCGTACCATCCTGGCACTGGATCGTGGGGCGGGGGGTGCGGGAGTAGGTGAGAATGTGTCTTCCTGTCTCCGCTCGCCCCCTGGCCGGCCCTGACTGCTCCCCTCTCTGTCAAGCGTTTGCAGATGGGCCTGGCCCTTCTCACCATCAGGCCAAACCTTCTGATGTTGTCATACTTCCCTGAAGTTTCTGAAGCAGGGACAGAATGTTATAAAGCAGGGGTGTCCCCATCTGGGCAGCTCCCTCTCTGAACCAGAGGTCAGGAAGAGACCCTTGAAGGAGACCACTTGTCTTGAGTGATTGCAAAGTGATTTCTTGGTACCTGGGAAAATGGATAGTTGTAGATTTTAATATTCCTTTGGGAGGTGTAGACTTTAATATTCCTTTGGGAGGTGACCCAGAAGGACAGAGGGTGACAGCAGCCCTACGGAGGGGGCTGGCTTCTGTCTCCTCAGATACAGAATGTGTTTTGCCCCTTGATACATTCTGATTTATATTTGCATGACCTCTGGAGAAGCACTGGAGGAATAATCCATTGATTGAGCTATTATTGATTGATTGACTGAAGGGTGTGAGAACCTACAAAAGTCCTTGTATAAGGAGTAAATTGATCAGTGTGGAGTTGAGCAAGTTAAGGTGTTTCACATGCTACTGCTGTGTAACAGTCCACCCCAAAACTTAAATGGCAGACAACAAAAATAACTTATTCTTTAATTTATCATGTTTCTGTGGATTGGCTGCGTGTTTCCCTGGCTGGCTCTGTCTGAACTCATTCCTGGACTCATCCAGCTGGAGGGTCCATGGGATTGGGTGGCCAAGATGGCCAAGGGCACGCCTCTGGCGGTCGGGCTGGCTGCAGACGGAGTGACTCCTGTTTTCTTCTGTGCCTTTCATCTTCCAGTGGGCTGGCCTGGCTTCCTTCTGTGCTGTTCTAAGAAAGTGGAAAGTGAGGTTGCAAGGAAAGGCCTAGGCCTGGAAGGGACACGCTGTACCTCCCACCTGCCCTTTCCCTTGGTTCAGGCCAGTCAGCGTCTGGGTGAAGGGGTCTGAGGTGCGATTCACCGGAGCCCCTTTCTAACTATTTGCCACACCAAGGAAAAGAAGAATTGGGAATCGAATGAAGATCAGACTAGCATCTGGCAGTGAGAGATGGTGTTGAAGAGGGGTAGTAGGGAGCAAAGCCTGGGAGCAGACTCCCAGGGGGGCCCTCCCCCGCTCTGCTACTCCCTAGTTGTATGACCTTGAGGAAACCCTGCAGCCAGCTTGCGTTCTTGGGTCCTTCTCTGCTCCCTGAGGGTAATAATAGCACCTATCTTGAGGCTTGTGGTGAGCTTGAAGTGACTTAATACAAGCCAAGTGCCTAGTTCCAAGCTTGGCCCCCTGTAAACCCTGAAACAGGTGTGAGCTCTTCGTCTTCGTTTTGTGTCCTCTGATGGCAGGTGAGTGACAAATGTGGCTTTAGGTTTTCAGTTCCACAGCAAAGAGGCAAAAATACTTGGGTACAAGAAGTGTGGTATGTTCAGGCTGAGAAAAACCATTGGTTCAGAAGAAGCTGTGCCATGTTAATGGGCAAATGCGTGCGTTTACACACTTGGTTTGGAATGTGGCAGATATGGGGAGTCTGCAGAGTGACTGACCCAAGAGAACGTCACGCTAAAGATAAATTCATTTTTCCCCCAGCGCAAATTATTAGAGGCAGCAACCTGTGTCTAAAATTTAGCAAGACAGGCTCAACTGTCAGAAGCTCTTGACTGGGGTCCCAGCTCTCTCCTCTGGCTGAGTGCACTTGGGAAAATTCATGAATCCCCCCAAAGCTCAGCTCAGTCTACATAATAGACATGGTCCTAGTGCCCCCCTCAGATGGACAAAGAGAATAAGCAAGCAAAGCCCTTCGTCTATCACCGGGCACGTACTACTCAATGAATATTTGCTTTGACTGTTATTCATATAAAGATGGTCTTAAGGGAGATCTCTTTTGGAAGATAAATTTTCTGGGTACTCTTCACAAATGGTTAGTGATTATTATTATAAATTTCTCCTGTCTCTTTCTTAGAGGGGCATCTGGAATTTTCAGGGCCTGTCCTAAAGTAGCAAGCGAATGTGCCAACAGGCCATCACCCCTAGACATAGCCTTCTCTCTAATTCCATGCCAGGCCCATGTTTCCAAATTAGCAAGAGGTGTCCCTTGTGAGGTTTTTATTCTCCATCGAACTCCATGCAGCTTCTGTGGAGGCTGGCAGCACACCGTTCAGGGCAGCCTTCAAGGACTTCCAGAAGTCTGTCGACAGCCCCCGAACCATGGGATGCCGCCTCCTCTTAAATGACTTCTCTCCTCATTTCTGCAGTTTCGGGATCCCCAACGGTGTGAAGTCAGGTGATCGTTCCCCCGTCCCTGGGAAAGCTTCCCCCCGCCCCCACTCTCTTTGCCTCTCGCTTTTGGGCTGATTTATGGCTTTAGAATGTTGGCCCAGAGGATCTTAATTTAAAGCCTCTGTCGGGGTTGTTGCATGAACATGGTGCCAGTAAAAAGCTGTTTTCCTTTGGTTTTGCTCCTCCGTCGCCTTTCTCAAGGCATGAAATATGAGGTCGGGAAGTAAGGTAACCAAACTGGGATTGTGGGAGCTCTTGAAAAACTCTTGCATCATCCAAGCCAGGGGCCCAAGGCAGGATTCTAGGCCTTTAAGCCAACTTCATGTCTCCGGTAAACCCATCAATTTCTGTCTCTTACTCATCAATTTCTGTCTCTTATTTGAGCTGCCTCTAGAGTCTCTTCCGCTGGTAGTTCTAATTAGGTTCAGAATCCCTCCTCTGGAGTCTGTCTGCTCTTACAGACTCCTGTTCCTCTAGCCATAGGAGTTCTGTTTAGTTGCGCTGTATTTACTTTATAAGAACAGTAGTAATTTTTTTTTCATTTTCCAAATTCAAAGTTATATTTTGATTGTGAATGTGTTTTGCTCACCTGCCTCCTCCCCCTGAGATGTCTTTAGGGCACTAAGCAGACATTCCCTCCCCCACCCCCGCAACAATGAGAATCAAGGGACTGTCGCTTTTCCACGTTTTTTCTGGGAGAAGAATCTTTTGCCCATTGTGTGACTTTTCCCGGAGACCGTGTGGGACTGCTTCGCGGCTCCGCGTGCACCTGCTTTGTTGAAACACCTGCGCTGCTCGTCCGTGGGTCACTGATGGAGCTGCGGTTCAAAGGTTTGGCTCCTGTTGAGTTCAGTGGCTGTGACTTGGACCGTTTGGGCTCTTCAATGAGTTCCGTGAACCTCCAGGCTGCTGATACCGGCTTCCTGACTCGAAGAACATATTTTTATTAACACACTGTTAACATTTCATGGGATGCCCAAGACTATTCCTGTCATCTTCAAGAGGAAAGCTGTGGCCATCACGTTCGTGAAGGAAATAAAGATATAATAAAGAAATAGACAAAAGAGAGTAATAGTTCAGGTTTATGATGTTACCCCTTCTACTATTAAAAAAAAAAAACAAGTGGATGTGGGCGTATGTATTTTTTCATGTCATAGGTGCAAGACAGAAGGTCTAGGGCAGGCAGTGTTTAATTTCCATGGGATTCTGGGGTTTTCACAATTTTTTTTATACCAAGAAAAGAAACCCAATGCTATTTATTTTTTAATAACAGCAAGACAAATGAAAACATAAGAACCACCCAACAGGAAAGGGACATCAGGCAGGTCATAGACTGGTGGGTGGGGTTTTCAGGCCAGGGACCCGGCTCGGGGCGCCGCACACAGCCTGGGCCTAGCTTGGGGAATCCAGGTTTGGCTGTACAGACGTGTTCATGGGCTGCCCGCAGCCGCTGAGCACAGACACTTCCTGTGGGCGTCTTTCTCTCCCACTGGATAGAGCAGCACCATGTCTTGGCCTCGGGCCTGTCGAGCCTACTTTGCCCAGCCCTATTGGAGCCTGGGAAGGAGTGGGCTTGGGCTGTGTTTCTGCTCCTGTTGGGCGCTCAGCGTCGCTCCCCCAAGGCTGGCGGCTGTGGCTCAGTCCTGCTGGGTCTGGGCTTGGGAGAGTGTCCGCACACACAGGTATTCCTGCGTCCGCTCCTCAGCTCTCAGGGGTTAGGCTTCTGCACCTCTGCAGAGGAGCCTCAGCGGGAACCACTCTGAAAACAGTCAGGAATTCCACCCCCAGGGCAAACTGCTGTTCAGATAAGGAGCGGCCTTGCAGCCCCCAGCTGGCTTGTGGCCCTGCTGGAAGGAACTTCTCCAACTACGTGTGAATGCTAACGAACCCTGGCAGTGGAGAGGCTTTGGGGAGGTTCTGGGCCTCCAAACCCCCACTCCATCCCCACCCCCACTGTGGGGGCCGGTGCAAGGCCCGTGCGGGAGCCACAGCTCTCTGCCGGGTGATTCCCCAGCCATCTGTTGCTTGGGGCCAGGCTGGATCCTTGCTGGGAAAGCAGCAGTGAGTGATATGCTGCAAGAGTGCGAGTCACCACAGGCTGCCTCTTCTCTTGCAGAGAGAGTCCATTCATGTGACCAGGAGAGGCAGAGCGCCCTGGAAGAGGCCAGGCAGAATCCCCGGGAGGGCATTGTCATCCCCGAGTGCGCCCCCGGGGGGCTCTACAAGCCTGTGCAATGCCACCAGTCCACTGGCTACTGCTGGTGTGTGTTGGTGGACACGGGGCGCCCACTGCCCGGGACCTCCACACGGTAAGCCCTCCCCACCCCACACACCCGGAGCCTGTCCAGTCCCTGAGATGGACCCCGCGGGGAGGAGCAGAAGCTTGCTGTTAGGCTAGCTTCACATTTCCCTGCTTGCCTGGCCGGGTGGGAATCAAGGCACTAGGAGAATGTTTCTGCACTGTGTCCTGGGTTCTGGTCACAGTTCTATTCCTTCTAGCTGAGTGACCTTGGAGAAGCAGGTTGGAACCTCAGTGCACTGGTGAGGAGGTTAAGGCCCTGCCTGAGTCCCTAGGTTCTGTAGATCCCAAAAGTCCTGCATGCAGACACAAGGTGACTCCGCTCTGCTTGAGTGACAACTGGGGACATGCCCCAACATGTCTCTGTGGGAACATTGCTACCGGGATTGGGCAGCTGCTGGACAGCGCAGGAGATAATCCGCAGCCTGCCCTGGGAGTTCTAAGCTCAGTGGCAACAGGATGGTTGCTACCAGCTGTGGCTCCAGCGGGCTCATGAGGTTCCTGGCCCCTCCTCACCCCTCCCCCACTCCCGTGTCTCTCTTCCCAGCTACGTGATGCCCAGTTGTGAGAGCGATGCCAGGGCCAAGAGTGCGGAGGTGGACGATCCCTTCAAGGACAGGGAGCTGCCAGGTGGGAGACAAGGCTGCCCCTTGCTGATGCCCTCCTCTCTTCCTATTCCTGCACCTCCCATCATGCCCAAGCAACTCCTGCCTCTGCTCTGGCTCTGTCTCCCCTTTTGTAGGATGGCATGGGGGGTGGGGGGTGGGGCAAAGCCTCCCAGGAGCCTTGGGACCTGCATCCAGGCTGGGATTCGTCCCTAAGGACGCCGGTGCCCTTGAGCCATTTGTTCCTCCTCCTTGCTCTTAGCTTTTATCTTCATAATGTAGCCATTGGGTTAAAATCATATTCTTGCGATCCTGCAATTCTTTGTCCATCCGGGGTGATTGGGACAGTGTTCCAGGGGCTGAGAGGAGAGCTTTCAGGGAGGGGCTGTCCTGAGGGGCATGGGCAGTGTCCGTGGCCAGCCCAGTACTGTGCTTTCACAACCATCCCGGTAGCACAGCACTGTCACTGGGATGTGACACAAGATGCGCAGGCAGGGGGCCCAGAGCCTCCAGCTGGCTGCTGTGAGGGGTTTTTCATATTTACAGTGTGCTCTGCCAGCGGGTGACAGGAAGGTCACTAAATTTTGGTGGCTTGGAACAGGGTAGTCTTTAGCAAGCACAGACTCGGACCTGTGCTGAGGGGAGCTGGGCCCCCTCCCCACTCCCCGTCAGGACTCCACCCTGAGAACTGAAAGCAGAATCTCCTGAAAGTCCTGTTGTGAAAACCAGTCTGTCCCGAGAGATTGGAGTTGTAGAGGCCAGAGTACCCGCTTCGGGTCTCCCCCCCCCCCCCCCCCCCCCGCCAACAGCATGAACTGAAATTCCGCCATGTGCCGGGCATGAGGGTGAGATCAAGGGCTCTGAACAGCACGAGGCTCCCACAGCTGAGGACACAGATACAAATAAATGAATACAAGCTGGTATAAAGAGCCGTGGCAGGTGCTCTGAAGGGGAAGAGCCGTGAGTCGTGAGCCGTGAGACGTGAAGGGAGACTGTGGTTCCAGGTCCGGGGCTTCTCTGAGAAGGTGGCGCTTCACCAGAGACCGAGTGGGTTGCCGGAGGGAAGACAGAGCTGTCACCGCAGAGAGGAGGGTTGTGGGAATGACCGTAGGGCCCAGTGGGGGCCAGCAGTCATGAATATACAGGGATGCCCACCTATCTGGTTGTTCACACCAGCAGAGCTAATGCATGGGGGAGAGACTGGGGTTTTGCCGAAACCAAGCAATGGAACAAACTAGAAAGGAAGGGAGGTTTTATCATCATCTGAGCTGGATGAGACAGAAGTGAAGAAAGGAGATGGTTCTTGGACAGATAAACTTGGTAGGGCTACTTGAGTCACCTCCGACCACTGGGGGACATCTTCGTCCCTTGTGCCCCCTCAGCACCTGCTCGTTCTCAGGAGAGCAGTGTTTGTGACGCTCTAGCGTGACCACCTGGTCAGACTCTCCCCGAGCTAGCTGGCGTTCCCAGCAGACTCTGAACTTGGGCGGATAGGGACCCTGTGTACCTAATCCCTAACATTTGACATAGCGCCTCAGTTGATACTCAGCAAAAATTTGTGGAACGGAAGAAAAGTGAAAGCATGATTTTCCATTTGTTCTGTGGGTCCCTTGTGGGCGGTGGGTAGAGGAACTGTGGGGGTTTATGAGACTCATCTGAGCCATAAATAGTTCCCAGAGTGGATTTGGCTGGGCAAGAAGGACCTGGGGAGGTTTGGGAAATGGTGGCAGTTGAAGAAACCGTTTGCTTGATTACTTACCTGGCAGCTGCCTTTAAATCTCACTTTATCTTTCAGGCTGTCCAGAAGGGAAGAAGATGGAATTCATCACCAGCCTCCTGGATGCTCTCACCACTGACATGGTGCAGGCCATTAACTCAGCAGCGCCTACTGGAGGTGGGAGGTGAGAATGTGAGCAGGACTGGGGGAGGTGTGTCCCTGACTTTTCAGAAGTGGGGAGGGGCTAGGCAGGGCAGGGGCCTGTCCCACCTTCTGCCAAAGATCTTCTGATCCTCTCTCCTCCCGGTTCTTGGGGACTTGCCTGCTTCTGCCTTTTAGTTACCTGATGACAGGCAAGCTCAGGGCGTCTGGAGACTTCCAGCACCTTAGTCTCAGGAGTGGATGCATTGGGGTGAGAGTCCTCAGTCGCAGGAAGGAGGAAGGGGTATGTAACGGGAGCAGAAAGGAAGGACAGAGCACTTAGTGAGTTTCTTCTCTTCCGAGAAGGCAGGCATCATGAGCTTTTTTGACTTCCTGAAAATCCCAAGGGCTCCAGCTGGGAGGTTGGACATTGCCATACCCAAATCCATCCTAGTTCAAGGGACGATATGTAGGTTGAAGGCATTTCTAAATGAGGCTGAAATGCACACATGCACCATGACCAGCATCCCAGCACTCACTCATTAGCCCATTAGGCCAGTGGTTGGAGTACACATCCATCCATCCTTCCATCCAACCACCCATCCATCCACCCATCTATCCATTCAGCACCTGGTGAATGGATAAGCATGCCAAGCACTGGCCTAAGGCCTGGGAATGCAGGATGTGAGGCATGTTCCTGTCTTTAAAGTTTGCAGCTTGGTGGGCACCCTAGACTGTAGATAGATATTTGCAAATTGCATCCTAAGTATGAGAAATGAGGTGGAAGAACAGGGAAGGATTTGCCAACTCAGTCTGGAAGAATCAGAAAGGCTTCCTGGAGGAGGTGATAGCTGGACAAGTAGGACTGAGACAGCAAAAGAAGGGGAGTCATCAGGAAAAAGGAAAGAATACTGGGGCTCCAAGAAAGAGAGTATCTGTAGTCCAGGAGGCCTGGGCCAGGGAGGACAGGGTGAGGAGGAGAGGAGAGTGCAACAGATGAGACAGAAGGGACAGTTGGGAGCTAGGAAACCAGAGAGGAGGCACAACAGGGGATGAATGTGGAGGGGGTTCAGCAGTGGAAGAAGTAGCCAGGCTCGGCAGGGTTGGGCAGCCTGCCTCTGGGCTCCGAGGCTCACCGAGGGGGAGCAGGGCGAGTCCCTTCACCTCTGCCCAGAGGCAGAGCTGTCGTCAGCAAGGCAAGGAGTGCCCGCATGGTGACAGGCCCAGGCCTGTAAAAGGCCCTGGCATGGCTGCCTGGCCAGCGAGCCACAGAACCACAGGGCATGTGTCCGGCGCAGGGAAACAGGGCTGTCAGTGATGCTGCCACTTGAGGCAGGTGTGGGCGGCTGTCCAGGAAGCCCAAGGTTAGGTCATGTCCAAATGAATGCAGAGCTTGCCACCTCCCGGGTGCCACTTGGAAGCTGCAGTCCAGCGCATGCAATCTCAGCAGCCCCACGGGCCTGTGAGCTCTTGGGTTGGTTTCTGGTTTAACACACCCTGTGGATGGGATCAGCCTCCCCAGGAAGCCCAGCCCTATGTCTGAGACGATGGAGAGGGCCTGACAGGCTGGCGGAGGGGGCTGCTTGGGGGCAGCTGCAGGCGCTCGACCACTGAGAAGCTATGGTGGAAAGAACCGTAGCCAGACTTCCAAGAAGGGTTGGTGGGAGAAGATGGTGAAAACTTACTTAGTAGTCCATGCCGTGGTGATTTACGCTTGGAATACCTGTTGTTTCAGGCAAAAATGGGGATGAGATACTTGTTTATTAGAAGAGAGTGGAAAAAGTATCCAGGAGGGGGCATGGGCTTCAGAAGTCCAGGTCTGGGCGCTTTGCCCCCACAGCCCCCTGGAGCTGGCGGCCCTGACCAGCCACTTGGGGAGCCTGCCTGTGTTTCCACAGTGCTCCTGAGAAGGCAAGATTTCAAGTGTGTCCCACTTGCTTCTTGGGAGCTCGCCTCTTGAGCATGGTCTTGCCTGGGCCCCAGGCGGACTAAGGGCACTAGGGAAGTACCAGAACTAAACGGGTCCTGGGCCAGTGGGTAAGGGACCCACAAGGGACTGAGGGCACAGTCAGGGGCCCCTGGCTAGGGGACATCAGGACTTGATGCCTTGCCCTCAAATTGCAGGCCAAAGGGATCTTTGCAGAAAATAAAAACTAAGAAGTGTATGATGTTTTTAATCACAGTTTTTAATATCCATGTGTCTTTAGGGAAGAGATTTTCTTTTTTCTTTTGAAAAAAAAAAAAAAACCCTCTCTTTAAGGTGTAATACAGATATAGACTTGGGAAAAGATAAAAAAAACATTCTTTCCTAAACATGTTTTCCATTTTAAGCTCCTAATATGCCAGATCGTATTTGGTTTTGATGGGAATGAAAGGTTTGAATCACACGGGGAATTGTGTTACTTAGAGGCTGTATTCATAATCATAATACAGGCAAGGGGAACCAAGAAATAGACTAGAAATCTAGGCAGGGGCAAGGGGACGCAGGATGAAGCAGAGAGAAGCACTTGTACAGGAGGCCACTTCCTGGATTTCAAGTCCTCCAAGGTCTCTCACTATATTTCAGGCGAGTGCTAGCTCTGACCTGAGCTGGCCCTGCAGGAGGGTCTCACTGGCCATGTCCTCCCTCCCTTCATTGTGCTCCAGCCGCTGTCTTTCTCAGTACCTCCAACAGACCTTGAACCTGAACCCTCCAGGTTCCTGCCTGCTCCCCGGGCCGCCATGCCAGCTACTGCTGCAGCCTGGAATATCAGGCCCCTTCTTTCTGTGACTAGCCCCGACTATCCATTTTAATGTCACCTTCTCAACAACCAGCCAGTCTAAAGGAGCTGTCGGTCACCTTCTATCTCCACACCTCTGTTTAATTTCTCAGCTGAGCATGTACACTAGCTGATATTTTGCTGGTTTATTTATTGTCTGTTTCACCCCTACTGAATGAAAATCTAAGTTCTATAGAGAAGGAACATGGGCTACGTTCTTCCCTGCTGTGTTCCTAGTCCTTGACACATAGTAGATGCCCAATAAAATATCTGTTGAACGAATAAGCAGCTGAAGGTACCTTTTTATCCTACACATCAGAGGGTTATCCACCTGCTGCAAGACTCATCATGAGGCCAATGGTAGCCATCATTCACCACGGCCCTCCTTTGTCACCAGGGCCCTAATGCACTCTGCGCAGGCCCCAGAGACTTGGGGCACTGTGTGGATGGACCCTAGATAGGCACCCTTGTATGAAGAAAGCGCCAAGGCACAGGGCAGCTGAAGGTTGGGCGGCACATCTGGAAGAGGACTATGGAAGAGAAGTTGGGAATCCAGGCTGCCTGGGTTCTGGCCTTGGCCCTGAATATGGGCAACATTGGGACTGTAGGCATAGGAGGCTGAAGTCAAGGAAGACACATCCGATCCCTCCTCCCTCCTCTCAGGGTCTGGTAATTAAGGCTGGCCATTTGCTGGGGCCAGCGGGAAGAGGGGACAGAGCAGTCCTGTCTTCTCCCTGACCTACCACCTGTTGGGTATAGAGATTCAGGCTTTGTACAGATTATTACATCTCTGGCCTTCCCTGGTATAAGCTCTGTGTGGAGTTCTGGGGGCAAACAGGGACAGAGGCAAAGTCCCTGGCCTGGAGGAGCTTCGGTCTGGTTGAAAGAAGAGGTAGACAATCCCGGGATTGCGCTATGGACTCAGGGGGCAACAGAGGACAGGAAAGTGCCTCAGGGACTTGGGCGTGGGAGGGTCGGAGAGGGAGGCTTCAGAGAGATGACATTTGAGCCACATCCTCAGTGTGAAGGGGAAATGTCCAGCCTAGAGGGACTGGGGCAGAGGGGCCCTAGGAGCCGTGAGATGGGGCCCCGTGCAGGGAGCCGTGAGACGTGCGGCTTCCATCTGGGAGGCAGGCAAAAGGTGAAGCTGTAGTTTGGGCAGAGGCCAGATCATGCCGGACCTGGGGATTCATGCCAGGGCAGCACGACGCCCGTGATTTAGGTGAGTGTTTGGAGGAATCATCCTGAAGGCTCTGGGGACGCAGGATGGGGAGGGAGCAAGATGGAGTGCGGAAGGTTACAGCCATCATTGGAGGGGCAGGTGAGGAGAGGCCGCACTACAGCTCTGGGGGAAGGGGGTGGTGGTTTGCTGAAGCTTTAGCAGCGAAATTAATCCGATTTCAAGATGATTTGTTAGTTACAGGACATGGCAGGGAGCGGAGATAGCTGCTTCCTTTTCTGGCCTTCCAGACTGATTTGGGTGGGGGAGCGGTACTGCCCAAATCTGAGAATAGGCAGAGTGCAATGGGGTGTCCACAGAACCACCTGCAGTCAGTGCTGGGAGGGGTGGCCGGCAAGTATCGTTGGAAGCTGGCAGTTCTCAGTGAAGGTTTCCGGATGATTGAATCATCCTCATGGTCCTTCCCACTGGGGCTCCAGGGGGAGAGCTGCCCCAGATCAGCCCTCCCATGGTGCCCCATTAACATTTATCAGACCCCAAGGAAGAGTTCTGAGATCCCAGCTGGCAGAATCTTCTCGAGCAGGGAAACCCTCCCCTTTCTCCATCTCACCCTAGAGAAAGTCAACTTTGAGGGGAGGCGGGATGGGCTGTGTGAGCCTTCTGGTGAGAGACTGTGCGCGCAGTGGCTCCCTCCTTCCTGCCCAGTGCAGCTACTTGTCGATGGCCTTGCAAGGAAGAGGCTGGAATGTGGCTGACTTGGCATTTCCCAGCCCCACCCGCCCACACAGCTGGCAGGGTCCAGACTCCTCTCCAGATGGGGCTCAGTTGGTCTGCTTGGCTTGGCTAGTGCTTCCAAGCCGTCCTGCCTCACCTTCTTTAAAACTGCTTGGGACAGCAGAGCAAGGCCCGAGATGTTGGCCAAAGCAAGTTTTCTCGGGGCGAATGGGCCTGGCTCTCCAGCTGTGCGTTGCTGCCAAGGCAGGCCTGGCAGGGTGAGGCTGCAGAAGCAAAACTGAAAGCATTGCAGGACAAGGGCAGCACCTGTCCCCTCTCCATTCGGGGGACAACTCAATAGGGCCAGACCAGGGAGGCGCCTGGCTCGAGTGGGTTCCCTCATCCATGGAGGTGGGAGTCAACAGGACAGCCACCCAAACAGCTCAGAGACAGAGTTGCCACCAGTCTTAAGATTTGTTTTTCCAAAATCTGGGATTTGGTATCCTGTGGGTGTGACTTTCCATACCATATCCAAGGAAGCTTGGATAACTCTACACACGCAATGAACCCTTTCAGTAGAGTAGAGCCTCCCCTGCAGGGACACCGGTGGCACGGACGCCGGTGACACGGTGGAGTGATGTAAGGAACCATCTCGCCCTCTGATGCAGGGTCCCCAGCCCTCACCTGATGAGCAGATTTGAAATCCAGCAACTCTGATCTCTAGGGGCTGCTGGGTGCACATATGGGAGAGAACGGTTGGAGCTTTGGTACCAGTGTAAGCCAGCCTGGAGCTAGGAGTGCAAACTGCCAGTGTTTTCAGAGGATACTTCTGGAAGGCTGCAAGAGCTGGAGGGATCAGTGGGGTATGGTTTTGAGGTCAAGGATAAGTTAGGGGGAATCTAACTTTGATGGAAGGGACTCCAATAAGACTGAGAGATTTCTAGAAACTCTGGGGGGAGGCTCTTTTGCCCCACTCAGCCAGCACTCCCCTGGGAAAATCTCAGCTTCTCCTTAGCTAACTGAGACCTCTCTTTGAGTCTTTTGTGCATGCGCGCCCACTGCTGGTTTGACCAACCCAGACTCCTGACCCAACTCAGTCTTGACTTGATTTTGTATGACGCATGGTATGGACTTAAAGCTGTTGTAAACCTAGAAACCTGGTTTTCAGAGTTTTAGACTAAATATCTTCAGTAGTTTTCCATTATGTTTTGTTGGAAATACTTGTTGGAAACAGCTTCCAAACCCGTCCAGCTACTGTCCTTTATCTCGCCCCATCTTCTTCCAGAAGGCTTATGGTTAAACATTCTTCTGGGGCCATGGCTGCAGTGTCCTTCCCTCTAGATCAAGGGTTCTTCAGCTGAGTGTATGAGCTTGGATGAGGTTTAGGGAGTCCAGTCAGCAGAGTGCTACACGCATATGCATTTTTCCAGAGAAGACCATAGCTTTGTTTAGGTTCTCGAAAGGGCCCGTGATCCCTCAAAGCTGAGAAATTCTTGCTTTAAATGCACTTGGAGTTTGGCCAGGGTAAAGCACTGGGTTCCAAAGTAGGACCCTAGAGCTGTCACTGTCACACGTAGAGCTGAGCTCTGTGATCAGCAGTGTGGATGGGATGTGGCTTTCTGGAAGTCAGAGGAGGTCAGAAGCAGGGAGCCCTAGGCAAGCTGGGGAGGAATGAGGAAGAGGGGTGCCCCTCGGGGCCCACAGGACAGGCTGAGGGTGTGACAGGGTCAAG
The DNA here is from genome assembly GCF_964662115.1 of Mustela nivalis. NCBI lineage: Eukaryota > Metazoa > Chordata > Mammalia > Carnivora > Mustelidae > Mustela > Mustela nivalis. Next base: position 31,503,078 of record NC_139025.1, on the reverse strand, counting down.
GGACCCAGAGGCACTGCTTGAAGGGGCCTCAAAGGACTTCCTCCTGGGAAACGAGCATCCTCAGAGCCTCCAGGGCCAGGTCAGGCCAGGGGTCATGGCTGCAAGATGCTGGGGGGAGTGAGGAGGGCAGGACCAAGCGGACAAGGGTGACAGGGCAGGGAGAGAGAGTCAGAAGACAAGGAAAGAAGAGGGAGCAGGAGCCAAAGGATGATCACTCCGTGTGGGGGGAAACTCCCAGAGGTTGTAAAGTGGGGCGAAGAGCTGCTTCTTGCGTGGACCGGCCCAAAGGAAGGTGGGGGAGCTCCCTCGGTGCAGTCCCTGAGAGGCGGACAGGCGGGAGCCCCAGCAACACGTGTTGGAGGCAGTGGGCCTCTCCTGGCAGGGCGGCTGGGCGGGATGACCTCATGCCTTCCCGGCTCAGCGACTGAGGCTTTATTATTCCAGCCTCTAGGTAGACATGACGCTATGCGCTATGCGGAGCCTAAAGGTTAAAGAAAGAGTCGCCTTTGCCGCCACAGGGCTCCCCTGGCCCCTGGCTGGAGGGGCCCAGACAGAGAGCGCTCGGTGGGAATGCAGGAGTGCCTCCCTGCGGGCTCGTCCTGGCTCTTCTCTGCAGCCCCGGGCGCCTCCCTCGCGTTTCGGGGAACACAGGCAGACAGGGTGCCCCAGAGGGAGCTAGCCACCCTCCCTCCTGTGCCTTGAACATCTTGAGAGAGAATTTTCCGCTGCTCACCTGGTCTGCCCTGCAGGCTTGAGAGTGAATATGGTGGGTAAAGTAAAGGAAGTTTTAAAACCCCAAAATACCATGTGCCAACAGAAACAAAAATCTGAGTTCCACAACGAGTAACTCCATGTCTGTTTCAAAGACCTTCTGAGCCATGACAGACCAGGTAGATCCCCAAAGAGCCAGGGGGGGGACGGTGCCTCGCACCTTCCCAGGTACTCCCTGCATTAAACCCATGGGGGTGACATTCTGCTGGTAGATGCGATAATTGCGCTGTCTGGGAATCAGCCCAGGATGCCCAGGGGTGCTGGCCCGGGACTGCAATCCAGTTAATTAGCAACGGGCATTTAGCAGGAATGCCTGGCTTTTTGTGGTAATGAAACTTCTTTTCCCCTAAATGTTGAGGTCACCTGGGGATGGGAAAGGGAAAGAGTTTGCTGGCTTGTTTGTAAGGGTGGGGTCAGAGATGGTCTCCTCCCTTCTGGAAAACTCAGGAAACCCCAGGGAAGAACCCCAAGGTATTGGCAAGTGCCTTGGATATTGTTCTTGCCAGAGATGGTTTCAGAATGTGCTGGCAGCCCAGAGCCCCTGGTCTGGGATCCCTGTGTGACAGTGACCCCCTCCACCTCCATTTCTGATCCACGGCAGGGCTGTAGTTCTGCTCAGGGCTCTGCAGACAACTTGAAGGTGTTGGCCTCCCAACCTGAGCCTTCCTCCCCCCTACAAAGGGAAAGGTGCCCAGGATTTTGAACACAAGGGCCTGAGCCATATTTACTCAGTGCCAAGCCCTGGGAGCAGAAGCTACAGTCACCCGGTCTGGAACAGGCTTGTCACTGGCTCTAAAAGTTTGAACTATTAGCTAGCATCCTGAATGGCATCAGTAAATCAAATGGATGGGTAGGGCGTGTGTACTGTTACACATAAAAACACTGGTCTTTCCACTTTATGTGCCGTGTAGACAGGACGGTGTTAGATGTGTGGTCATTACTGTGCACCTTGACCCCAGGAAGCCTTCTTGGTTGCTATAGTCTAGTACTCCTAAGCAAAATCTCCAGGGGTTCCAGTATACCTTTGGCTTCCCAGATCCATCCCAGACCTCCAGTCTTAAAACCTCTGCGTGGAGAGACATACCCCTAGCAGGTCTGGGACTTGTCAGGTTCAGAACCTCTGTGTCCATCACAACTGCCTTCTCTCCAGTTCCTACTGTACTTGGTGCCTGACAGGCTCAGGCCCTGGGAGCTTCACACCGAATCATTACTGCCTGGTGTCAGCATATTGGGTTCTGTCCCAGCAAGATGCTGAGGAGTTTGAGGCCAGGGTTGTTTGTCCCAGAACCTGGCCTGGTGTTGGGTGTGTGCGCATGCTCAATCATAGTCCTGATTACTGAGTGTTCATATTCCTATGGGAACAGCAGCTTGTCCTGCAGAGAACCCCAGGCCAGGAGGACAGCTTGGATGCCAGCTGCATTTTACTTGGGTGAATTAAATCTAACCAGTGTATCTGGAGCCCCCATCTTGTACAGGAACACTCCTGGCTATGGTAGAGGGTGAGACAGGCTGATGTAATAAGAGGGATGTGCTTGGGGACCCTGGAAAAATAAAGTGTCCAGTCTTGAGAGTCAAGCTGGAGAGGACAGCTCCATCCTGCTGCCGGCTGTGTGGGGCTGGGAGGTCTTTGGCTCGGGGGAGCCGTTTCTCCCCGGCCGCAGGCAGCGCAGCACAAGGACCCCGGCATCTGACCTTGTGGGAGACACCTGTGGCAGGACGGGTGGCTCCAGCAGGATGCTGAGCGGGGATCTCGGGGCCGGGCGGGGGTCTGCCTGTGGCCCAGGTTTGCAGAACCGGACCCCAGCCACACCTTGGAGGAGCGAGTGGTGCACTGGTACTTCAGCCAGCTGGACAGCAACAGCAGCAACGACATCAACAAGCGCGAGATGAAGCCCTTCAAGCGCTACGTGAAGAAGAAAGCCAAGCCCAAGAAGTGCGCCCGGCGTTTCACTGACTACTGCGACCTGAACAAGGACAAGGTCATCTCGCTGCCCGAGCTGAAGGGCTGCCTGGGTGTTAGCAAAGAAGGTGAGTGCTCGCTCCTGGGCTCCTGGGCCTTCCAGAACTTGGCCTACGGGGGCAAAGGGACAGGGGGCTCCGGAGAGATGCCTGGGGCAGTGAAGGAGTCCACAGGCAAAATCCTTGTCCTCCCATGGTCTACCAAGGAGATAGATAGGAACGTATTTACAGACATTGTGCTGAGTGCTGGGAGAGTGCGTTCGGATAAGCCAGCTGCGTAACTAGCAGACCCACGCATGTAATGGTTCAACACAGGAGAAACTTGTTCATCTTGCCCATGTGATCGTTCAGCATGTGATTCTGGGTCATGGAGTGTGTGCGTGTGTGTGTGTGTGTGTGTGAGTGTGTGTGTTTCCAGGAGGACAGATAGGAATGGAGACTGCTCTGTGCACTCACTCTGAGATCTTGGCCGAGAATGATTCGTCATTTTTATTATGGGCTTCCAGGTCACCGTGGGGGTCATTTCCATTCCCAGTCAGCCAGAGGGAGTCAAGCACAGAGCAGTGCACGTGCCCGTGCGGGAGTTTTATGGGCCAGTCCTGAAGTGACACATCCCCTCTCCTATCCCCAGGGTTGGAAAACGGCCTCCAGGCCACACCCCACAGTAGGGAAGGCTGGGAGCCCAGGAAGAGGAGGAGAACATGGATTTGGGTGGAAACCTAATCATCTCTGTCATGATAGAACAAGTGTGGAGTATTGTAGGAACACGTGTAGGAGCACTGAAATTAGCTCAGGGGCAGACGGCCTTGGAAAACCTGGTGCAGGAAGTGATGTCCAAACCAGCCATGGCCCTGGGGCCCCATCTAGTCCGTGGCCTATTTTTGTATGGCCTGTGAGCTAAGCGTGGTTTTTATATTTTTAAAGGGATGTAATTTTCAACCAAGAAGAACAAATGACTGTCTCTACTTGTCCCACAAAGCCTAAAATATCTACTACCTAGTCCTTGACAGATAAGTTTGCTGAACCCTGGTCTAAACCGATACCCGAGCCACGGGTACAAGACGGCCCAAGCCAGTGCATCAGTGGAGGGTGGGGGTTCTCAGCTCCGGCAATTGAAGGCTGCAGGCGTGGAGGCGAGGACGGGTTGTAGAGGAAGATGTTAGTGGGGCTGAAATGCGTATTTGAACATGGCAGCCGCCCGGGGCTGAGGAGGCAAGCGGGGAGTCTCAACTTCATAAGGTCCGCGGAGATGTCACAGGGGCTCGGGCAGAGAAACGACTGGATGGGTTTTGCTTTAAAAAATCATTCAGGGGGTGCCTGGGTGGCTCAGTGGGTTAAAGCCTCTGCCTTCAGCTCAGATCATGATCTCAGGGTCCTAGGATCGAGCCCCACTTCCGGCTTTCTGCTCTGCAGGGAGCCCGCTTCCTCCTCCTCTCTCTCTCTGCCTGCATCTCTGCCGACTTGTGACTCTGTCTGTCAAGTAAATAAATAAAATCTTTTTAAAAAATAAAAAGAAAATAAAAAATCATTCAGGCTGCAGTGCAGGAAATGGGTTTGCAGACGAACAAGGCACCCACCAGAGGCTGTGGCGGGAGATGACAGAGGCACAGCCAGGGGTGAAGCGAGTGGATTCGAGATAGTTCGAGCTGTGGTTCTGGTGACCAAGTGGATAGAGCAATGAAGGTGGGCTCGGGCAACTGGAGGCGGGGGGTCTGTTCACGGAGTTGGGCGACGTGGAAGGAGGAGCAGAGCACGTGGGGCAGCGGGGAGACAACCAGTATGGTCTGGACATGTCAAGTTGGAGGCACCTGAAGGATGGGTGGTTCTCTAGTGCAGGTGAGGGGTCTGGGCAGGTCATACCAATTTATTTGAAGTGGAAGCTTTGATAAAGCTGAGCTTGCCCAGGGAGAAAACACAAGGGCTTTCCCTGGCACTAACCCTCAGTTGTCATTGAACCCAATGGGTAGCCCAGGAAGTGGATGAATGACCACTAGGGACCCTGTCTCGGGACCTCCCCACTCCACAGCTGGTTCTGGCCCTGCCTCTGGGGCCTGTGACCCTGGAGGAGTGAGCTCGTTGCTCCAGTCCCTCCTGTGTGACCGAGGAAGCTCTGTGTGTTCCCCCAGGATGCAGGACAATGTCATGGCTCCAACCCTGCCTCAGCTACAGACTCGCTCCTTCACCGTCTACAAACCACACAACCGTTCTGGCTTTGGGTTTCTTCATCTGTACAGTGGGTATAACCAGGGTATTTACCCCATAGGATTATTGTGCTGATTCAGTGGGACAGTGAGTGGAAGCATTTATTCAGCCCCAGGGACAGTGAAGGAACTGGATACAAGTTCAACATTCCTGTTCTTACGGTTATTGCCTGGGGAAGCGGCATCCCCACCCTGTAGCCGGCCTTTCCAGTGTTCCCGCCAGCACCGGGCGCGGCACCGTTCTGTTCCTATCTGCCCAATGACCTCATGGGTGAGGGGGCCACCCGCTCTAGTGAAGCTTGGAGTCTGCGCTCATCTCCCAGAGCACGGGCAGGGGTCCGTACTGGAGGAACCCACCCAGTGTTAGTGTGCAGCCCAGCCCCAGGAGCATGGAGGGACCGAGGGGGTACGGACTCACAGGAGTCTGTAATGACTGTCCTCAGTCCGCTCCAGTCTACGCACCACACAGAAGCCAAGGAGAGGCCGAGGGTGGGGACCTCTTGTCTGCAGAGCAGAGTGGGGCTTCCGGGCCTTTCTCGGAAGCCTTGCCAGATGCCAGGGTCTGCCAACGCTGGCTGCTGCCTAGGACCTGAGGGAAGCACCCAGGAAAACTGTCCCCTGGGATGTGATACTTAGGGAGCCCTGCTCCTCCTCACCCAGACTCGGCCGAGGCTTTCGTGTCAAGTTGCCCAGGGAGGCCCCCAGAGTACTTTCTCCTGCCAGAGAAAGGACCATTAATGGGAGGCGTAGGGGAGGCTGGGACCAGGTTTGTGGGTGAAGAACAGAAAGAAGCTCTGGAGTCGGACAGACCCGGCTCTGCCACTCGCTAGCCCTGTAATTTCTGGCAAGTCATCTAAACTCTCTGTCCTCAGTTTCCTTGTCTGCAGAATGGAGGTGATAGCATCTACCTCATAGATTTGGTGTGAAGATTTAACAAGATGGTGCCTGTGAGGCACTTAGCCCAGTAACCCAGTAACCCAGTCTGTGGTGAACGCACAGAAGAAACCGGTAGTAGTAGAGGAGCGCACCCACGGGCTGAAGGCAGCTTCCCTGGGGACCTCTGCTCTGGGGAGTGGCAGAAAAGCCACTTGGGTAGAAGGTTATGTGGGGCCTGAGCCCCGCATTGGCCATCTGGTGACACGCGGTGCCCTCTGGTGGGCTGAGAGGGGCTTGCAGGCCCGGTGGGGGGCTCCAGGGGGCTGGGGGAGCACAGGCAGTTTAGGAACCAGTGTCGCTTTGGGTCTCAGAGACCACATTTTCTGGAAATGCCTCGTGAACACTGGTAGTTTTACTCAGCCGACTGTGCACTGGGGGGCCGAGCTGTCGGCACGGCATGAGGGGTCAAACGTTCGGAGGGCTGGGCCTTCTTTCTTGGCTTGTCCTCCCCAGCGAATAAACCGTCTTTGTCAGGATGATGGTCACCGTCCTGTGAGGCAGGCGGACGGGAGACTAGCTCCTGCATTTGTGAGACCTTCCAGCCCTCCTTTGGCATTGCCCAAGGATGCGCCGGGTTCCGGCCTCTCCTCCCCCACACCCCCGTGCCCCTAAGAGCGTGGTGCTGGGAGGGCAGAGCCAGGCCTGAGTTCACTTCACACATAAAAGCTACGCCTCAGTGGCCCCATCACAACATGGGGATGATTGGATCATTTCGTAACTATCATATAAAGTGGCCCCGCAGGGTAAATGACGAGATTTAGGTAAAGGATTAGTGCCTTAAGCCTCCCCAAGTGAGGGCTGGGTCCTCCCTGGCCGGCGTTTCCTTTCCCCAAGTCTCTGCTTGGCCCGGTGGCTCAGCTAAGGCACCTCCCGCCACCTCTCTCTTTCTGGGAATCTTCCTGCTCTCAACTGAGAGAAGCGGCCACTGGACAGAGCCGATGAATGATGGGATTCTGAGTCACGTGGGATTCTGTCCCTGCCCACCTGCTGGTTCCTGAGCCCATCACTCTCTTCCCAGGCTCGTTTCCTCATCTGTAAAATCGGACATCTCAGTTTCTGCCCCTGGCCCGCCCCCCAACTGGGGTTCTGTTGCTCTCAGGTCTTAGGAATGTTAGCGTAACAGGGAGAGGGGAGCGTTGAGCTGTGGGCCCGCATGGCCCATGGGTGGGTGTGGGTTCCCGCAGCACCTTGCGCTCTTCAAAGCCCTTTCTCCACTTTATGAATTCAGTCCGGCCTCAAGGCAGCCCTGCGGCACAGCTGTGGCCCCAGTTCCCATCCTGTAGACTGGCCCAGCGGGGTTATGGTACGTGCGCAATGTCACACAGCCTCCCGGGGTCACGCGGAGCTGGCCCAGCTCCCACTCCTCCTCAAGGAGCCCTGGGCCCTGCAGGAGCCTTCAAGACCCATCAGCACCCTATGGGGCAGAGTGGGTGTTAGCAGAGTGAGGCTTGGGCCTTGGTTAACTCATGCAATTGCTCCAAGCCTCAGTTTCCAGATTTGCTGGGTGAAGGGGCGGGACCAGATGGTCACTAAGGTTCCCTCCATCCCTGATGTTCTGTGACACGGAGAACCGGGACCCAGGAAGTTTATGCAAATGTCCATTGGCATCAAAGCGCTTCTTAGCTAATAGCTGGGGGATTTCAGAGAGGCGCTGCAGTGAGGGCCTGACCTTATGGAAAAGGGACTTTGTTTAAAGGTGTTGGTCAGCGGTGGCTTCACCCAGACAGAAGAGGGACCCCACCCACAGAACAGGAAGCACGGCCACACAATCTCTCTCTCCTGAGTCCATTCTTCATTCCAGGGGCTGGAGGAGACAGCCACCCAGGCACAGAGGAAGCCCCGCCCCACCAGTTCTCTGGGTCAAGGCCCCCTGAGTGTCATATGTTCCTGTTTGTTGCAGGTGGTAAGCTCAGCAGCGTCCCCCAGGGAAAATGGGCCGGTCCAAACCCATTCAGTAAGTTGTCTTCTTTCTGGGGTCCCCTCTGTGGGCCCCCTAAATGCAGCACTGGTAGTCTGGCCTGAGTGGAGGAGCTGGCCAAGTTACCTAGGCTCCCATTTTCCATTTTTGTTTGCTGGGGACACAGGGAAAGATTGGTTCGTTCTACAAGGATCTGTCATTCCCGAGTATAAAGCCACGTCTGCCTCTCCCAGGTTGAACAGCTAGTGTCTCGGAGTCAGATGGCCCATAGGGGGCTGCATTCCCCCAGCCGTGCTTCCTGGGCAAGGCATCATTCTCTGGAATGCCAGACTTGCTTCAGGGGTCCCAGTGGTGCTCCATGGGGGCAAAGGATGGGCTGGTAAGACAGGGGCTTACCTGTAAGTCTGGGCTCCCTGCGTCCTGCCCAGCCCGTCTCTAACAGGCTGCTCTTGTGAGGAAATGAATGTGTGCGGTTGGCCCGCCTCTGACCTCTTGCTTCTCTTTTCCCTTTCCCAGTAGGACGCCTGGTCTAAGGAGCAGAAAACCAAAGGGCAGGTGGAGAGACCAGGGAGGCAGGACGGACCACCCTGCACCAAACCTTCCCCAGCTCCCCTGGCCCGGCCGCATCCCGTGTGACATAAGTGGTGCCCACCGTGTTTGCACTTTCAATAACTCTGATTTGCGTGTTTTCTTTTGGGTTTCATTTTTAAACACCAGTATCTAATACCAGTGGGAAAAGGAAAGGGAAAAAGGACTGTTTATTCTCTCTCTTATTGTAAGTTTTTGGATTTGCTACTGACAACTTTGAGGGGTTTTGTTGTGGGGAGGGTGGGCAGGAGGGTGTTTGTTGCTGGGACTGAGAAGAAAGAGATTTATATACTGTACATAAATATATATGTAAATTGTATAGTTCTTTTGTACAGGCGTTGGCATTGCTGTTTGTTTATTCCCCTCCCTCTTCCTGCTCTCCTGTGGGGGCTGTGGACACATGGCCCCGATTTCTAGACCCCAGGACTGTAACCCCAGCCCACCTGGATTCCATTTGGAGGCTAAGCCCTGTGTGCATCAAGACGGGAGCCCTACGATGATATTATAGACTCTGTTGGTTCTTTTTTGCGGGGAGAAGGGTCCTGCCCTTGCCTTAGCTGTCAGATCTGGCAGGTCACTGGGCACTTGGCCTTCTCAAGGGAGGTTGGGTTGGGGGACAGGTGGCGATGCCCCCTGGAGGGAGGGCAGTAGCCAGCCCAGGCAACCGTTCTCACATGCCCACATGGTCCTACTCTCTGGACCCTCAGGCGGCCCAGAACAGAATCCATCCATGGGTATGCCAGGGTCCTCATGACCCACTGAGCAAATGATCCCCAGACGATTTGCATGAGGTCCTTTGAAACATTTTTGCCCGTGTTTAGCGTCTACTCTGTAAAGCACGGGAAGGGAGGCAAAGAAGAAAAAGAGAGAGTGGGGCCTTCTATTTGGTAGATGTTTGATGTTTAAGCCATGGAGGAAAGAGGACAGAGGTCAGCACTGATGAGTGCGCTCCCAGCCCCCTGCAAACACACAAGCAAGGCTTCCCAAGACCGGCCCTCTCAGCAGTGGGGTCAGACGGGGTCTTCATCTCCACCCCGTATCTCCCCTGCCATTCTGTCTTCAGTGGTGATGACAAGCCTGAGGGAGGAGCTCAACTGGTCATCTTGTTGGTGACTCCGTGGTTTATTTGTTTTTTAACCCAATACTGAAGAGTGTTCCTTCTTCCTCAAATGCTCCTAAGGGCTTCTAGGCTCAAGGCCAATTCCAGAGCAAAACTGATCCTGGGCCTTCAACTTCTGCCCCCTCCTTGGAAGTGTAGGGCTAATAACCCAGCTAGGGGGGAAATCCAGGCCTCACCTTCCACAGACATGTTTCTGGGATTCCACGGCAGCCCGCCCAGCCTTCCTCTGCCCGGTGGCCGTGCCCATTCAGACAGCCATTAGACAGCAACAAGTGACACCGAGTGTCTCTTCCCATGAGCAGCCGTGGCAGCATCAAAGGAGGACAGGTGGCCCAGGACCAGTGCCCCTATCAGACTGGTCCTGGAACTCTGGCCTTATCTTGTATCCCACCCAGCATTCCCATAAATGCGCCCAACTCAGCAGACGGTGTATCCATTTCCGGTCTGGAAGGCATTGACCCAGAAGCACGGGCCCACGCAAGGCCCTCCTCAGGGAGCGCCCAGGGTGGAGTTGGGGGTCAGCACAGCCTTCTCAGGACATGCTCTGGTGGGGCTTCACGCTAGAGAAGGTTCTTGAGCAAGTCCGAGAGGTTGTCTCAGGGGTGACTGGAGGCCCCGCCCCAACATGGTAAGGAGGAAAGAGAGCACCTCCCCCAACCCCCGCCCCCAGCATTGGCCTGCACAGATGACACAGCGCGTCAGAGCAGGATGGACCTTCCAGGAGGCCCCAGCCCCTTTCCCGGGGCCTGGAGGAAGCATGAAAACACAGAGAGGGCGCCCCCCTGTGGAAATTCAGAACTCCTCCTCCCCAACCCTGGATCTTCTTTCTCACACGTGTGGGCTGTGTTGTGTGGCTTGCCTTTGTGAGGACAGAGGGAGGTATTTGTAGCTTGTTTTATAAAAAATAAAAATGAGTAAACCTTGGTAGCTCTTGCCTCTTTCTTTGGGTGGCTTCCCCGCATGGAAGGGTTTCTTTTTCTTAAAAGTTTGGTGGCTTTCCCTGGTGCTCTGATTCTAAGAAGTCCGAGTTGTCAGATGAGAAGGGAACCCTGAAGTGGCTGAGGGGTGTCGGCCTGCTTTGCTATGAGGACATTGATCCCTTTGGCCTTCACCTACCATGTTTGTACATCTTTGTACAGCTGCCCACCCTCCCCAAAACCATCACCGGAAGGCCGTGCTGTGGGGGCAGGCCTCGGGGGTGGGGGGTGGGAGCCCGATCCATGGCTTCAGGCTGGCGGGGCTGGGGACATCAGCCATACTTCCGGTCTCAGGACCTCAGGTGGGAAGCAGCTGCAGACAGGGTGCAGACGCCCAAAGGGGTTCATGCCATCTCTGGGGTACCTACTCTGGTTGAGGCTGCTGGCCTGGTCTCCATTGCTGGGTGGGGGGGGGGGCTTCGACTGGCTGGCAGCCAAGGGGAGGCTCTAGATATTCTCCAGTATACTGGCACCTCTTCTTTTCCTCCCCTCACCACACAAAGGGGCAGGCTGTCCCTCGAAATGGCTTCTCCACCACCCTCTAAGAACCTTCTCCAGAATTTCCTCTGCCACACTCTGCCCTTCTGTTCTTTGCCAGCAAACAGAAAGAAGGTAATTCCTCTTGAAAACCCTCCCCTACCCCTTTATGCAGCTAAGTGCTTCTGGGAAAGAGGGTCACCCATGCTTGTCATCATGTGGGTTCAGCGCTGACACTGAGTCTCCGGGCTCACCGCCGGCTCCAGCGCGCTGTCTACGCGCCCTACCCTGTTTATCCCCACAGCCCAGTGAGATGCGTCTTTCTCTCCGTTTCACACGAATCGCACTCGGGAGTTCAGTGACTTGCTGGTGGCATCACCCGCAGCTTTCCTGCCCACTCCCGGCTGCCCTCCTCCAGGCGCTAGAACAGCAGCCTCTCCCCTCCCCCCTCAATCCTCTCCCCAGGGGGACCCCGGGGGGGGGGCACGTGGTTGCATTCAGCTCTGAGCCTGTTGTACTCTGAAGTGTTTAGAGTCTCAGTAAACGCCCCATGATTTGCTGAGGCCTCCCATAGGCTTCAGGGGTTTGGGGGAGAGAAAAAGGGGAGGCATCTGCCCATGTGGGACGTCAGTAGGAGACTTGGGGCAGACCAAACCTCCGGCAGAGACGCCCAGCCTGGTGTGGGAGAGGACGAGTCTGAGCTCGCGTGTGAGTGCGGGGCCCACCTGCAGCCCCGTTCAGCCTTTCTCTGCTTTCCCCAAGGACAGGAGGACCATTAGCAGTAGCAGTCAAGGAAAAGATAGACCCATCCTGTTTCTTCCTTCGCCAAGACGCTCCTGAGCCACACCTAGCCTCTGAGGGGAGAGAAAGGATGAGGACATCTTTAGTTAGGATGTGAGGAGAGGGGTGTCGCTGGGCCTGGGCTGCCATCTGGGGAGGGACCTGTAGGCTGGTATACACTTCTGGTTCTCTAGGGGACTCAGGGAAGAGGGGAAGCGGGCAGCACCCATGCCTTGTAGGAAAAAACCCAGACAGAGCCAGGCTGGTCACCTGGCCGTTTGCTCCCAAGTTCCTGAATGACCCCCAAGGCCACAAGTGTGGTTGCAGACCTTCTCAGCAGGCCCATCTTCTGCTCTGTGGCACTGGCCTTCTGTTCCATTGTGCAGGTGGGGACTGGGGAAACCTGACCTTTTCCGTGCAGTGCCATGAACTCCAGCCCGCCTCCCTGCAGCCTGGACCACTACCCTCCTTTGCATGACTTCCATGAATCCACACAGAGAACGCTTTCGGCCTTAGCTGCATGCCTGCCCTCTGAATGGGGTGCAAAATACGTGACACAGGTTTCTCCTGTTATTTCTTAGCAAATCTGGGTGAGCACTCTGGCCAATTCCTTCTACTCTTCCACATCATCCCCAGCCAGTACCTCCGCAGTGCCGCCTCAGTCCTTCCCCCACCTGCACCGCCCTTTCCCCTCAAACAAGGGACACGCTATGAAGGCCCCCTTGCGGAGAGCAGGGGTCTTCCTAGTCACAGCTTTGACATAGAGGAGAGACCACCATCAGCTGCAGTAACAGACACCCACAGCCCTCAAGGGCTTCAATCCCAAAGGTGTTCTCATTCCTGCAACTTATCCATGAGATGTCAGCAGGGGGCGCTCCTCCTTCTTGTCCTCACTCAGGGACCCAGGCTGAAGGAGGCTCCATGCTCCACGACGGTGGTGGCAGAATGGTGGCAGAAAAGGGGGAGGTGGGGGACACATGATAAATTGTACGCTGGTTCCTAAAGCTTCCATCTGGAAGGGACATGTCACTCGGCCCACATTTCATTGACTAAAAGCAAACCACATGGTTCCCACCTAACTTCAAGACAGCTGGTAAGTACCCAGAGTAGAATTAGAAATACTTAGTGAACTCCAGTGACTATCACAACATAGATTATCTCTGTGTTTTCTTCTCCATATGGAGAAGAATTTGCAATTTGCAATTGTCCCATGGCTTCCGGTAGACCACGTTTGTGATGCAGCAGGAATATACCTTCCCTCCTGTGAGCACTCAACGCCCCCTCCCCCACCACCTGGAAGCTGCATCTCTGGTGACTGAGGCTCCCAGGTGCTTGAGAGCTCAGCGAGGGTAGACAGCCCCCCTGTGAAGAACCCAGGGGACAAAGGTAAAATGTGTCCTCTGGGCTCACTATTTTCTGCCCCTTCTTTCCACGGTGCCCTGGATCCCTTATGACAACTTCCTGGCCACTTCCCTTCTTTATAAGCTCGGTTCTGCCCATTACCAAACCTCAATCTCCAGCTCGATTTAGATCCTGCTCCCCCACCCCTCCCTGCTGCCCCAGCAACCCCTTGAGCGGGCACGTGACTGCTGGCTGGAGAGCAGGGTCCCAGCAGGCTCTGAGACCACGTCCCTGGGCTTTCATGGGACTCAGCTCTTCCGAGGGATGGGTAGTGGAGGAGGGAGAGGAAACCGGTAAGAGCTCCTTAGCAGAAAACAGGTCTTCCTCTGTTCCCGGTGGAGGCCTCTCAGAGGTTACTGTGGGTAGCCCCCCACCTCTGTGGGGCAGGTGCCCCAGTGCTGGCTCTTGGAGTGGGGCCCATGTCAGGTCCTAAAGTGGGGGCCTCCCCGATGCACAGGACCTTTCCATGGGACAGTCAGCCCTGGCTTGACCTCTTCCATACTGCCCTACCTCATGTCCGCTTCCTTCTCAGGAGCCTGCCTGCGGTTTTCAGGGTTCAGGCCGCGTTTGCCTCTGTGGTGCCCATTCACCCCTGGGGAACTCACATCTCATTTCCCTGGAGCAGGTTGACCCTCAGGGCCTCCTGTCTTGGCTCTGCCTCTCCCCTGCCTCACTGGGGAGATGCTGGTCAGCAAGCCTGCTACCTCACAGACTTCTGAAGGCCAAATGAGGTGTCCGGCCGGCAGCTGGCCTAGATCTCCAGGGGCAGTTCCCCAGGAGTCTCCCAGCTTCTCCAGCTGCGAGGAGGAGAGAAAGCAATGCAGGGACTCCCACTCCCCCTCTCTCGTCCCACACCCTTTGTGGACTGGAGGGGGAAGGGTGGCTGGTCGCAGGGTTGCTTCAAGTGTCACGCTGTCCTCGGGGAGGGCGCTGAGCTCCAGCTGTGGCTCTTCAGGACATGGGATACTTAGCATCTTTTTTTCTAAGTTATGCATCCTAATCATGAATTCTGGAAATAGAAATGCGTATCGCCCCTCCCACAAAATACTGTTAATGGTGGGTTTAGTGATAGATGCAAAGGGAAATTGATCCCAGGGAGAATTCCCCACTTGCTCCAAGCCCAGGACCAGGGCTCCGAGGTTCTCACCCTCTGAGAACCCTAATGGGCACGTGACCCCAGATGGGTCTGTCCTTGGGGCATCTGCCCCAGGGCAGGGTCGGCCCCCTGGACACCCACTTATCCTCACTCCTCACACGGCCCACTGTGCTGTATAAAAACATGGTCTAAATTCCTACCAGTAAGCCCCAGCAACACTGGCGCAGAGGAAGGAGGAGGATCTCTTCAAAGGGAGTCCTTTCAGAGGCGTGACCCAGCACCACACGTGGAACCCCCTGTCTTTGAAGTGTTCCCATCCTCCCCACTGCCCAGCGTCAGCAGTTCTTTCCCACAGGCTACCTCCTCCCTGTTAAAGATGGGAACTCTGCTTTTGGAGATCCCGAGCGACGCTGGGCTAAGCTGAGCTTATTCCAGGATGCTGATCTGACCTCCCTGAACACAAGCCCCTTCAAAAACCCTTGACTGGGTGTGGAAGGGGCCTGGTGGGGACCGGTGCACAGCGGGAGAGCTGGGGGCCGGAGGGCAGGAAAGCTTGGCGGCCTGATTCTCAGGGAGGGTGATCGGGCACAGGCAGGACATGGTGAGGAGGGCCCCAGGACAGCCCGGCTGAGGTGAGAGAGTGGGGATCTGTGTGGCCCTAGATGCCTGTGGTGTCGGTTCCCAGGTGTCTCGGGACGTGTCCTGGACTAAGAAATCAGCTTCTGTGGTTTAGCCACCGAGCCACCACCTTTGGCTTTGGGTTGCTCCCTTTGCCCACACGGACCTAGATTCTTTCTGACCAGACTGTGCTGTGCCGCGCCCAGGGAAGTGGTCCTTGCTTGCAAGGCTCCTGTGTTCCAGGGAAGGGAGAGACGCAGGTGGAGAAGAAGGGTTGTAGTCCCGAGGGAAGAGGGGCTAGTCCCGACCCGGAGACGTGGCAAATACACCTTCAAGCAAGTGGGGCGGGTGTGGGAAGGCCCTTTGGACGGGCTCCACATGGTGGGGACCATTAGCAGGAAAGAAAGAAGAAAATGAAGTGCGGAGATGTGCATGCGGAGGGGGAGGTAAGATGCAGACCGAGGAAGAGGTAGAGGTACATACGTACATACGCAGGAGAGGGAGGAGAAAGGCAAGAAGTGATCAGAAGCATGTCGGAGAGAAGCTGATGGGCTCGCCCCAGGGGAAAAGCACGGGGGGGTGGGTGGAGGAAGAGGGGTGGGAGGAAGGGGGCACCTCAAACTGGAAAAACAAACTAGAGCTAGGCTAACGGGCTTCTGCACTAGGCTGTTGGTGGTTGAGGTTTTCACAGTTGTGACTAGAAGGTTTTGCAGGGTGGCGTGTGGGCTCTTTCCCGCCCGGAATAGATGTTCAGGGGACTTGTGATTGCACTCGGCATCTGCTACTGAGATTGTTCCTGTCTCAGACCCCAGCCTGAGTGTCTGCGGAGTCCGGGCTCCTGGCCGCTTCCCCTTGGGTGCCCACCAGCCCGACAACTCGGCATGCCTAGAACTGGACCCATTAGCCCCGCCCACCTTTCCCTGTCCCTCCTGGCAGTCACATGTCCTGTGAGTCCCCCTTCTAATTCTCTGTGCCCTCCTTTCCACCCGCATGGCCGCCATTCCATCTGCCTCCTGCTAGTCCACAGCTTGAACGGCGCAGCTCTCCACTCGCCACCTCTACCACCCACCGTGCGGACGGCTAGGACGGACTCAAGGGAAAGGCAAACCGGATCATGGTACTCTTGTCCTTAGAGTCCCTCTGTGGGAGAGCATGGAATCGCGTCCCCCGACATTCACGTATGGAAGCCCTAAGTTCCACTCTGTGTTTGGAGATGGTCCCAGAAAGGAGGTAATTAATGGTAAATGAGGTCATAGAGGTGGGGCCCGGATCCAACAGGACTGATGTCCTTAGAAGAAAGAGAGGAGATGGTGCGCCTGGGTGGCTCCGTGGGTTGTGTCTGCATTTGGCTCAGGTCCTGATCTCAGGGTCCTGGGATGGAGCCCTGTGTTGGGCTCCCTGCTCAGTGGGGAGTCTGTCTCTCCTTCTCCTGCGCCCCCTGCTTGTGTTCTCTCTTTTTCTCTGTAAATAAATAAAATCTTTAAAAAAGAAGAAGAGGAGGAAGAGACACCCGAGAATGTGTCTTCGCAGAGAAAAGGCCACTTAGACACAATGAAGAAGTGGCCATTTGCAAACCAGGAAGAGAGGCCAAACCAGAAACCAACCCTGATGGCACCTTGACCGTGAATGTCTAGCTTATAGAACTGGGAGAAAATAAACTTCTGTTGTTTAACCCACTCGCCTGTGGTATTTTTTTACGGCGGCAGACTAGAGCAGAGTAACACAGTAGCTTCTGGGGTAAATCCAGTTGCCTCGGTTAAGCCCGAGAAACTAAGCTTCTTGGTCTGGCCATGATCTTCAGTCCTTCCTCCCACACACACTTTCCTGCAAAAATAGACAACTCCATTGTTGTGATATTGCCATGCTGCCCTGGTGTGCATCTGGTTAACCCTGCTTGCTGCCCTGGTGTGTGTCTGGTTAACCCTGCTTGCTGCCCTGGTGGGCGTCTGGTTAACCCTGCTATTTCCACATCCCACAAACTCCACAAGTTGCGTAAATGGCCACGCTCTGTTCCACCTGCTACTTAAGGCCTTCAAATTTATGTCTTCTCCCGGGACAATAGCAATGTTAGTAACAACATAAATAATCACAGAATAATGCATAAATTACAGCAGTTATGTATTTTAACCCCCACCCCCGCTAAACTCTAAAGTAGAGAACAGTATCTTCAGTGTGTAACTGAGTGAAAAATACAACACTTGATCTCCTTGGGTGACATAGTCAGGGTCAATCTGCTAGTCAAATGAGAGTAGGACTTGAACCCAGTTCTTCACAAATGTACCACTCCCTGCTCTCAATTTCTTCTCCCTATAGCATTGCTAAACTGCCTGAAATGGGTGCCCTCATCTGTCTTTATTGATGCCTCATCCTTCAAAACTTGGTTCACCCCATCTGATTCTCAACGCTTCCTCCTGAATGCTCCCCAACCCCCCATTCTTACCTCAGCCACCTCCCTGAGCTTTCAGAGGGGAGTTGGTTAAAACTGGAGTCTCTATTTTAAGGTCTTTTCTTAATTTACCATGGCGGGGGAGGGGGCATTAGCTAAAATCTCTGACTTGCTGAAAAGATTTTCTTTCTGTTCGATTTTTTTTTCCCCAAAAAAAGAACTAAGATTCAAACAAAAATATCCCCACAATAACAATAATTATTCTTCTTGTTCATGTTGGAAACTCTACCCAAGCATTGCTTCTATATGGAAAAAATTCCCACCTTCTTTGTTCATTTCGCGCTGCTTCCTACATCCCTCCAAGCACATATCCTTGCCTGGGTGTGATCATTCATGTCTCTTCCTTCTGCTAGACGGGAACCACCACCTTAAGGCTTAGAATAACTTGCAAACCTGAGTGAAGGCAGTTACAGTAAAGCGTTTAAAGGGTGTATGAGAGGGGCCCCTGGGTGGCTCTCTCGTTTAGCCTCTGTCTTCGAGTCCTGGTCCTGGGGTCCTGTCGGGTCATGGTCCTGGGGTGCTGGGATCGAGCCCTGCACTGGGGCTCCCTGCTCAGCAGGAGGTCCGCTTCTCCCTCTCCCACTCCCCCTGCTTGCGTTCCCTCTCTCGCTGTTTATCTCTCTGTCAAATAAATAAATAAATAAAATCTTGGAAAAAAAAAAAGGGGCGTATGAGAGATACTGAGATGTTTCCATGGGAAGAATTATGCAATCAGCACATTTGAAGGTAGAATTGGAGACACAAATAGAAAGACACTGAGGCTGTGTTTACAGAGTTGTATAGCTATCTGCATATTTGAGCATGTAATGAGATGTATATGATGAAAGAATCGGGAAGGGGAACAGTAGAGCATAATGGTTTGCAACATTGGACTTCACCTTTGAACAGGAGTCACATACACTTGGAGGGCTTGTTAACCACGGTTTGCTGGGACCTATCCCCAGTGGTCGGGAGTCAGGGTGGAACCTGAGAATTTAAGTTTATAATAAATTCCCAGGTAATGCTGTTGTTGCTGGAGCTATCCTTTGAGAATCACTGGTTTCGAGTTTGGTTTCCAGTATCATCTGATTCCAGTATACGTTCTGATGCTGCTAAAAAGTACTTGGGTGACTGGGCAAATCGCTTGTCTGCTCTCAGTTCCTTCGTCTGTAAAATGGGGCTAAAAATCCGTTCTCATAGGGTGGCCCTGGTGGTTCAGTGAGCTCATGAGGGTAAAGTACAGGGCACAGTGCCTGGTACAAACACTTCTGCATGGAAAAGTATTCTTTTCTTCCACATTCTCTGTGAGCCCTCCCCCTCCCCCTCTTCCTCTGCATCATCAGTGAACTTTGATGCTAGGAGGAGCCTGGAAAATCACCTGCTCTAATGTTTATGCATGAAAAATGTAAGACCAAGTATGTGAAGGGGCCCTCTCCAGAGCAGACACTTAGCTTATGGAAGAGCTGGAATTAGAATCCACTTTTTTGTGGCCCTTAATTTAATATTCTTATAGCACTTAATATGGTAATCTAAAGAGGAGTATGATGTACATTAATGGGGAAGTCCATTATCCACGTAAAAAGGAGTGTGTCTACTGCGATGTTGAGTACTACATAATGTCCGTATCTAAAATGTAAGATGTTTAGGGAGTTAATGAGATATATTTGCTGAGGCAGGGGAATAAAGCAGAAGTACCATGAAGAGATGTGTATTCTGTTGCAAAAAGGTGTGGTGAGGGGCTGTATTGTAGGGAGTTAACTCCTTGAGGAGAAGCTAAGAGTGAAGGGACAACAATGTCAGTAGCAAAGCCACGTGGAATACAAGACAAGGAGGGGCAGTGGAGAGAGCTTCAAGTATGGGAGTCCCCAGTTGGCTTTGCTAGGAACTGGCTGTGTGTCCTTGAGCAGTTAGCATCACCTCTCTGGGCTTCATCAGTGTCTTCACCTGTGAATGCTTACTATCTGTCAGGTACTTTGCTAGGTTCGTTCTCGCATAAAATCATTGCAACAGCTCTATATAGTGTGCCAGAAATCACCTGCCTGACTCTCTAGTGGTACTCTTTCCCCTTCTCCACCCACTGTGTGCTCTACCATGGGAGGCAGCTTGTATGAACTGCATCTTTGGAACTCCTCTCTCCTCTGGATAACCAGGAGTCCGGCAGGAAACAGGGATGGGGAGTTAGGAAGGAAAAAGGACAAGACACGTATTCTCCTGGTTCTTCCTGTGAGGTTGACTTGGGCTGGTTGTGTTTTTCCACTTAAACTGCTCCCCCGCTAAGGAGGCTTATCTGCGTGACTCTCCTTCTCATTCCAAAAACCTCTTCTTTCCTGAAACGTGTGCCAACAGGTGGTAACAGCTCCAGTCCTGCTGGTCCTGGATTTCCAACACTGTCCACAACTTTGGACTATCGCAATTTCAATGTTCTGTTTGCTTCTATGGGGATTCTAGCTGATACAGAAGGGATGGTGGAAGTGACCCCAGGAGACAAACTCGTACAGTGGGACTCTGGGTTTGGGTTGATCATGTGGTCAGGGATAGCTTCCTCGATGAGGGCAAAGGGGACAATGATAGCTTATGGTAGATGGTGGCATCATATTAATCCAAATTATCACTGAAGTTAGCATGATAAAAGGTGGAGGGAAAGGTATTGGGAGAGCAAGTGGTTCTAGCACCTAGGCACCAGGACTATAACAATGATTATAAAAGCTGTGGCTTCACCTGAGTCTCCTATGACCTTAGACATAATACATAGGAGAAAAAGACAAATGAAAAGCTATGAATATGCACATGGACAAGTGGATGTTCCCCCAGGAAACTCTAAAGCAGTCCCTCCTCTCCTTCTAGCTCCTCCAGCTGGTGTTGGGAGCACAGGAATATGGACCAAGCCCAAGACTCTCTGTTAAGTAAATGCTCAATATTATTAGTTCTCTTGAGGACACAGGTGGGGAAGAAACCAAGTGACATGTGACTTAAATTACCCATGGACAACTGGTGCCTTACCCAGAAAACCACAAAATCAAGGCTTATAAGGCAGCATTCTATTATAAAATGGAAGGTACAGGTATTGAGTCCAGGCTATTCAGATCAAGAGGGTGCCAGTAAGCTGCAAAAACAGGTGACTTACACTCCTGTATCTACAGCTTTGTAGCCTATCCGTCAACCACACTATGGTTTCACAGAGAATTCTCTGCAATCAGTTTATAAATAAGGACAAAGCACAAACCCAGTTCAGGATTGGATCTGCACAGCACGCCAGCACCAGCCAGAAGTGGACAGCACCATGCTGGAGCCCCACTTGGATGGTCCTCAAAGACTGGTGAATGGAAATCCTCCCAAGGGACAGAACATCAGGCAGTGTATGTGATTGTCCACTTTGAGCTGAACTATGGATCTCCACTGACTCATGCGGTGGATAATGGGTGTCTGGATCACTGAAGCGTTTGAAGATACTAGTGTTCTACATGAATGTCATCCTAAAACCAATTATGGCTGTGGAGGCTCTCAGTAATCAAATGGACAAGTTGACTCATCCTGTGGATTCCCTAGTCACTCCGATGCTTGTTCAGTGGACCATGTATAAAATGGTCTTGGCAACAGAGATGGAGACTATGGTTGAGCTCGAGTACATGGATCCCATCAACAAGGTTCATCTGACTCATGCATGGATGAATGGGCAACCTGCTAATAGTAACTGATAAGCCCTTCATACAATATTATATACCACAATGATCAGATAGTTACTTGGTATGAGGTTGATTACATTGGATCATTCCCATCATGGAGGAGGTAGCAGTTTGTCTTCACAGGTAAGGGACACAAATTCTGGGTGTGGATTTACCCATAGAATTTTTGCTAATGTCTCCATTCATGGACTTCAGCATGCCTTATCCATTGCCATGATACCTTTCACAATATTGCCTCTGATCACAGGCATTAGTTTTAGCACATTTCCCATTATGCAAAGGTAGCTGACTTTACATAATATTGGAGTGACCTGATGTAGGCTCAAATACAGCACCAGCTAGGAGGTAATAATGCCTTAAGTTGGGATGCTATCTTACTGAGTGCACTTGAGCTTTAAACTGGAGATCAGCGGATAGTGCTGACTGCCCCTAAACTGGATACATAGGCCTGGAGACCAAGAGGTAGAGATGGGGGAGGGAGGTGATCCTTCTCATTATCATGCCTAATAAATCCCTTGAAGAGTTTTGTTTTGTGTCCCTACAACCTTGGGCTCAGTAGGTTGGGAGGCCCTAATGCCCAAGGGAGAAGTGCTTCCACCAGAAAACAAAGTTATGGCTCTGATGGCCTGCCCCCTACTCATTTAGGGCACTTTATGCCAATAAACCAATAAGCAGAGAAGATCACTGCAGTGGTGGAGCGATTGTCCCAATTACTTGGGGGAGGGCGGGAATTGGTTTGTTGCTACACAATGAGATAAAGAAGAACTATGTTTGGACTCTTGGGGATTCATGGGGAGTGCATCTTCATAGTCCCTTGCCTGAAAGAACTGGTCATTAAAAACTAGAGCAATGCATCAAAAATTCAAATTTT
Organism: Mustela nivalis; assembly: GCF_964662115.1. Classification (NCBI taxonomy): domain Eukaryota; kingdom Metazoa; phylum Chordata; class Mammalia; order Carnivora; family Mustelidae; genus Mustela; species Mustela nivalis. The sequence continues at coordinate 31,481,257 of NC_139025.1, read as the reverse complement.
ATGGGAATGAAGTTTTGAGTTATCCCACCAAGCGAAGAACCTCACCCAGATGAGATTGTGGCTGAGAGTGTACCATCAAAAGTGTAGAAATGGTAGCACCAATATGTGAAAAGCCAAAATGCAAGTACCTGAAGCCTTGACCCCATAGCAGGTGTCACCGCACAGATGGTTCCAGGGGCCAGGTGAGTCATGTGAATGAGAGAGGTGAGCTGGGTAGGGGCTCTAGTGAACTGAGAACATAAACCCTCTCTATATGGGGTGGCCACAGATCAGCTCCATTGGATTGTTGCCGCATGAGAATGCCCATAGAGTATGGCCAAAGAAACCCAAGTCCACATTTTTACACAATATATTTTTGTTTCAAAACATTAACAATTATTCCATTAAAAAAAAAAAACACTTCATTGATCAAACACATCAAGCTTCATGGCCTCCAGGTTTTAACTGCTGCCTTACAGTCATGGAAGGAGAAACTGATTGAACGAGGATCCAAGCCAGAGGTGTTGACCATAGCAGAAGAGTGAATGGTTACCAAGGCAGAAGCAACTCCATTCATGTAATCCACAGTTCTAATAAGGGGGATGGCGGAGAAGTGGAGTGACAACCTGCTATGCTGATGTGGTCAGAAGAACGTGAGACACAGCAAAAGGACTAAGACTAGACATCAGAGTTTAAGCACTTTGAAGCACCAGAAGAGTTTCCCTTGGGTGACCTCCTTTCCAGATATTTAAGAAAGAATGATGAATTCCTTTGAGTATGAGTAAAGGCTAGTCTCTTTTCTTATAGAGTTTGATCAGCTGTTCTCTTCTACACATGTCATAAATGTCACAGGATTCACCTACTAGGGCAGTTTTCCAGGGATCTTTTTCGGATACTCTTTCCCAAGATGGTATCTTTTGAATCACCTCTTTCCTGGGGCCAGATAATTCTACATCATGAATGGTGGTTAAACGCCTCAACCCAGCTCACTTGACCATTGTGTAATTTTCTACCGTTTGGAAATTTCTACCAGTTTGGCTCTTACTGGAACATCAGTCCATTTCAGCTGCCTCTAGAGGAAGTTCCTTGCTCAGCAAGGATGGAGACAGAGGAGAAGGAAACTGAAGGAGAATGAGAGGGCCAGTTGCTGGCTGGTTTCTTCTGCCTTCACTGGCTAGACCTGCCTCCTAGGATCCTCAAACTCTGTTCTGGTGTTTGTCATCAGAGGTTGTAATATGCTGGTAAGAGCTTAGATTTGGAATTAGAAGACCTGTGTTTGTGTCCTGCCTCTAATAACTAGGTGCTCCTGGCAATCGTTTAGCCACTCAGGCCTTCAGTGATAAAGTGAGAATAATATCTATTTCTGTGGTTTTTATCCAACTCAAACACATGTATATAAAAGGCTTTTTATAACCTCTAAAACCTCACATAGATATAGGTCAGATGGCTCTTGCCATTGATATTAAAAATATCTATGTTCAAGCCCAGAGGGGTTGTGGTGAAGGCACACGTTCATAAAGGTTCCTTTTTTTGTAAAATAGAGTGGACACTGGGAAGTGTCTGCCCAGCCAGGTCTGTATTTCTCAGTCTCCTTTGCCATGAGCGCCTCCTAAAAGAATACAAGCAAAAGTAATGCATGTCGCTTCAGAGCCAAGGGAGTCCAACGAGTGTGTGCCTTCTCGAATTTTCTACCTGCTACTTGGGCACATCCTTGTTGGATTATCGCAAGAGTGAGGAGCAAACTTTCACCCTGCTACGCCTCTGTGATCCTGGGGTTTACTTATTATAGCAGCGATATCAGCCTGGTAACAAATAAATCTGGGAGCAGGAACGTGTGGTTCAGTCAGTAAAAAGTGCTGAAAATGAACATGTGGGCAAAGGCTGGAAATGTCTTTTTTCACTCTAATACACAGGCCACGGGGCCAGGGAATTCCAAAAGGACTTCTGCAACGCTCTGTCAGGTAAGTTGTTGTTATACATACACACACATGGACAGGTGCAAGCCTATAAACACACAGGTGCACACATCACTTTTGTGTATGTTTTCCAGACCAGAGTGAAAGGTAGAAGTAATAGCCTCTGAGGCCATTGAAGAGCTTATCTGTAGTTCAGGAAACTAGTCCAGAGCAGAGATGGAGCTGTGCCGGTTCACAGAACCAAGGAATGGCAGCCTCCAGGCCAGCACCTGGGGCTTCGGGTGCCCAGGCTCTTCTTCTCAACCCTCCTTCCCATTCCCTCTGGTTTATCCCAGCCTCTCCCTTGATAAAAGCCTGAAATCTAGATAACCCAAAAATGCCTCAAAAAGGGGGAATGGTAGGTGCAAATGGATCTCATGACTTAGCATCTACCATGTAATCAGCTAAAGGACATTTTTCATTTGCATCTTAGCGGCTGGCAAAGAACTGAATGAGCCTGTTAGCCAAACCTTCCTCCTTGCCTACTTCTCTGGGTTGTTTCGCGTCCCTTGAACCCTACAGTTTAGCCAAGCCTGCCAGCGTTATCCCTAGATGACACTATAACCTGTTTACTCCTCGTACCAAGCCCCCTCACCAAAAGATTCTTCCTCTGTTTTTCCTGATGCTTCCAGGCTGAGTTAGTGTTGCTGGTGGTACCTATTTATGGCATTCTTAGAGCACTCATGACAGAACTGAAATTTTTATTTGTACCTTGGTGGTCCATATGCTTCATAGGCCCCTTCCCAACTCTTGGCTCTTTGGAAAGGGCAATAATACCTGTGATGTCACTCCTCTCCTTTCCTGAGCTGTTTAGACTGGGAGTTCAGATCAAACTCCCAATCCGCAGGCACCGCACCCCCAGCCTCCACAGAGGGCTCTGCCTTTCAGGGATAGCCCTTTGGGGATAGGAGATTGGTCTCATTCTCTCCATTAAGAATTCATTCTCAAGAGAAAAGGGATGTCCCCGTCAATTGTGGGAATGGAGCTACACAGTTATGCCATAGTGTTGGTGGGGGGTGGCCACGCTCGGCCATGGGTCAGACAAGCAGAGCACCTTGAGAGGGAGAGGAAGGGGCCAGATCTGAAGGGGAGACAGGAGCAAGGACTGGGGGGACTATGCCATCTGGGGGAGGGGAAGAGCAGACTTGGTTCCCGAGGGCTTTCAGCCTCCTGTTGCCAGCTGTGCCTTCTGTCTTGGGTTCCATGAGAGCAGCCCCTTCACCAGGCCTTTGCAGCATTGGAAGAGGTTAATGGGTTTCTGTTTCTTGGAACCAAAAGAGCCCTGGTTAAGGGCACATTACCTGTGCCTCTGGACCGTGAGTTGCTTGAAGTCTTCCGTCTATCACCAGAATGTAGCTCAAGGCTGCAACGGTGTTCAAAATCCACTTGTTGCACAGATGATGAGTCAACGAATGAACGAATGTGCCTACTGAGAATAAACACAGGGCCCCGTTTGCCTGGCTGAACTGCTGCCCCACCGTGCCTTTTGGATACAAAAGCCTCCTTCCCTTAATCACCACAGCTCTGCTGCTTCTGTCCCCCAGCATTCCATCGTCCAGCTTTTGACAGGTGGCATTTCCCTGACGTATTTTTTTTGCTTTAAAAACACTGAGTCTGGAACACTGGCCTCTGAGGGGACGCAGAGGCAGACAGGAGATACAAATAGGAGATGACACTTTCACCTCAACCACATCTGCTCCAGAAGAAAAACCCCAGCTGGCCCCCTGGACCTCTTCCTGAAGAAACATGGAAGGAGCAAGCTGTATTTAGAGAGATATAAGTATAGCTTTTATTTTTTTTTTTTAAACCAACCCAACATTTCCACTGGCAACTGTCAACATAGCTTATGACATGAGCACTGCTTCTTTTTTAGTTATTTTTTTCTTAAAAAAATGTGTTTAAAATTAAACAGGTGTTTTTTTAATTTCTCTTTTTTTCCCTTAAAAAAATGTATTTATGTCAATGCAGAAAGCCTAAAGATCTGTGGGCAGTTTTGTGATGAGTTCCTATGTGTGTTCATGTGTGTGTGTGTGTGTGTGTGTGTTTGTGTGTGTGTGTGCACGCGCGCGCACACACAAGCATGTGGGTTTTAAAGCCAGGTCCTTTTCAAATTTGTTGGGAAAAGGTCTGTAGGCCACGGCAATCTCTTTTTCTATAAACCCAGGCTCCGTGGGATGATAGCAACTAAAGTTCCTCTTAGTGGGGCAAGAAATAGCCCACAGGCTGGAAAAAGAGCTTCGTGAGGTTTAAAAACAAGCAGGAATGTGGGAGTGATGAGAAATTGCAGTTCCTCTCTTATGAAAATGCTTTCAAACGTGACCTGAGGGTCCAGGAGAGGTGGAAGGAGCCCCTGGTTTTCTTATCAACCTCTCAGTTGATTTAAAAAAAAAATCTCAAAAAGTACAGTCAGACCTCTCAGTGTGGCACATTAGAAAGTGAGGGGCTGGGGAGGCTGACATCTGTCTGACGCAATGACGCTTTAAAACACAATCTTTCCCCTTAAAGATCTCACGAGGTGGACAGCTCTTCTGCTCGGCCTCAGATCCGAAGCCAAAGATGACTCAAGAAGCCATCTATGCCTTTTGCCTCCCCAGCCGTCCTCTGTCATCGGATCCTGTTCCTATTCCTGTCCCCCATCTCGCAAGTGGTGGCTCTTCCCTCACAAGGATGAACACATAGACGCGGCCCCAGGGCGATGGGCAGAGTAAACTGGAAAGGGGAGGGAAGGAACCATGACTTTTTCCTTTAAACTGGATTTTGACAGAAGCACAAAAAGGTATTCCTGCCCCTGCCACAGCTCTGATTCTTCAGCCCGCCGCATGGGTGTGCAAACACGCTGCCACCCAAACGCCAGCCCTCTCCCACTGAGAAAGAAAGCAGATGTGGGGTCGGGGGCGGTGCAAAACGCCGCTGGAGCCAAAAGACAGCTGTTACCGGAGGAGAGGGGGAGAGGGTGCCACTGAACGTCCTGCCTCTGCTTGTCCCTCCCTGGGAATTCCTCCACAGCACCGATGTTAACCAACTTCAGAAAGAAAAGACAAACGAGCAAACAATGAGTGACACCTGATGGCAAAGTGAGCACATTAATGGCTACGATGAAGAGAGAACCAGAAAGTGGCCTGGGGTGGGGTGGGGGGCTGGGCGCTAGGACTCCCTTCCACCCCCACCAGCTGGGGGACAGTGTGGGGATGCGACCAACAGGACAGAGTGGAAGCCCTGCCCCAGGGAAGGAGAAGCAGCAAAGGATGATGGGAGGGCGGTGGAAGCTTTGACCTCTGCTGTGGTCAGGACACGGATGGGAAGATGGGGAGGAGGTGGATTTGTTGCTGTTGTTGGTTTGTATTGAATTAAATACTTTGTAAAGAGGGTGTTTCCTCCACTCGGTTTGACTGGTTAAGACTCTGCCCTTTCAGTCCCACTGCCGGGGGAGCCTAGGTCGGGTGAGGTTCCTGGGGCCTCTGTGGGCTGCTCCCCCCGGGCGAGGTCACGGTGGCCAAGTGCCCTTCTCTCAGGAGAAGTCCGAGGCGTGTGCAGCGGAGGCCCCGCACCCAGGCTCAGAAGCCCTTGATGTAGCAGTAGGCCTCCAGCGTGGCAAACAGTATGTACAGGAGCCACAGGCCCACGAAGAGCCACGTCGTGGCCAGCTTGCAGCCGCGTGGGCCCCCCAGCTCCCCGCCCAGGTGGGGCCGCCGGCGGTACAGGAGCACGCTGATGCACACGAACGCGAAGATGGTGAAAAGGGTGACCGAGAAGGCGAGCGTGCCGGCCGACACGTAGAACTCCTGTCCCTGCAGGGCCCAGTAGATGGCGGCCACGGACCAGGCCAGGCCGATGCCCAGGAAGACGTTGATGGCGTTGCTGCCCGTGACATTGCCGATGGAGGCGTCAGAGTACAGATCCTGGATGGCCGCGGCTTTGCTGGCAAACATGTCTGGAAGAGGGAGAAAGGACGGGAGCTGGAGGGAGCCTGAGACGCGGAGGGCCCCCCACTCCCACCCCGGCCCCACCGTATGTCCAGAAGGCAGCTGGGACCCCCAGACCAAGCTCAGGAAGGGGGAGGCAGGCTGTGTGGCCTTGGACATGAACAGGCTGTGTGGCCTTGGACAGGTCACCTCACTTCTCTGGGCTTCAGGTTCCTCATCCGCTGGGGTCTGAAAGATCCTTAAGGGCCTAGGTCCTGATATTTACTGAATGGGTTTGCTGTTCCCTTTGGATCCCCCCCCCCCACCCCCCAGTAAGGGGAGCTTGTTATTTCTCCATCTGCCCAGGGAACCTTGGCCGCCTGGGAAGCTGCTGAGGGTAGATGCTGATTGTAACTGTTGTGCACAATATCAGCTCACATAACAGAGTCATGGCCCCTGGCCCTGGCATTGCGTTAGGGGCTTTATTTATGCAGACAGAGACATGCCAGGGAACCATGAGGTATGGGCTCAAGGAAGACAGGACTCTGTCTCTGTAGTTAGTATATGGGGCACGGGGCCCTGCGAGCTGCTTGACTTCAGATGTTGGCCCGGACTGTAGGCGTTGGGAGGGCTGTCAGGGACCTCTAGCCACCCTTTGATTTCACAGGTAAGGATAATAAGGATCAAGCAATCTACCAAGGTTACATGGGCAGTTAACAAGACATTTGGTCCTAAAACTCTCATGGGTGGGCCCTTTGCATATGATCATCCCAAAGAATTTAGTGCAAAGCCATGAAATCAGCTGAGTACACCACTGTGTAACCTTTCTCAAGCCCCTGATGCTGCCAGCTGCTCCCTGACCAAGTGCAAGGACTTGGAAGTGTCCCAAGCCTGTCCTGGCTTGCCTCCTTCTTGTCAATTTTCTCGGATCTCCGAGAGAAAATCTCTTGCCTTTTCTTACCTATGACCTTGCTTTTCCCCCTCTGATCTTCTGCAATTTCTTTGCACGTGTGTCCCTTTTCCCACTGTGATAGTTCTGCTCCTTTCCCTCTGCTAGTTCCATCCCTTGAGGCCTGGAGAACGGAGATCACAGGGCATCTCCTCCAAAATGCCTTCCATGCACCATCCGTCTAATTTCCTACCACCTGACGCATTTCCAGGAGAGCCAAGGCTCTTGCATCACTAATGTGCAAATCATCCCACTGCTCTGTGCTGGGGTTTGGGGACGAGGTTTCCCTGGAGTGTCATGTCAATTCAGTTACCCTCCAGGGGGATTTATTCTCTTAGTCTAGGAAGGGTTTCCCTGGGTCCAGCCAGCAGAGTCCCGTCTGATGGGATTCTACGTAACCCTCTTGGCACTTGACACTGTCTCTTCCTTGCTGTGGCAGCAGGGAGGCTCCCGGCAGGAGGTCAGGTTCAGACGTCCTGGACGCCCAGCTGAATGAAGTCAGGAGCCTGAGCTAACACAGCCCTCTGCTCCATCTCGGTCCAGCCCAGCTTATATAAGCCTCTCTTGGAAGCTGTCCACGAACCAGCCCAGCCCCGTCCCTCCGTCTATGCTGACACAGCACCTCTACTCTCTTGTCATTGAACTTAAACAAAGATGATTTCAATAATGGGAGTTGAGTCGTTTCTGCCACTCGCTGCTGAACTCCACGCAGAGCGGGGAGCGCGCCTGCCCACCTTCCATGACAGCCTAGCATGAGACTGCATCGGGCTCCGTGAATATTTGCCTAATGAATGAATAAATTCAGGCTCACTCTTGTTCATCTCTGGGTGTTTATGCGAAAAGAAAAGAATATGTAATTCATCATATGAAAGGACACGAGCTCACTAAGGTTCCTCTCCTGTCCTGTTAGGGGACGATTTGTACTCCCAGGTGTCCTTCTAAGTGAGGAGCCAAGAATTCTCGTGAAGATTTCCAGGGTGACACCTTCCAGTGGGCTAATCTTTGGTCTCAGCAACTGCCAGAGACACGTGGGAGGAAAACTGTATCTATAGTCTTTGAGTTGTGCTGTTTGTGGCCTTTATATCACGTGGAGGTTGAGAAAGTGGGCTGCTCACACGGGCAGCCGATTTAGCTCCATGGGCCTCAGTTTCCTCATTTGTCACGTGGGGATAATAATGATCCCAATTATGTAGGGATCTGTTAAGCATTACAGAGAGAAACCGTGTCAACTGGGTGGCATACCCAGAGCCCGACACATCAAAAGGGTCCAAGAAATGTCTGCTCTCACTAGCACTGTTGTCAGGAATCCCTTTGACTTCTGCACACTGTCGGGGCAGAGGCTCTGTTAGCTCAGATCGGTGGTAGCAAGAAGGTCTTGAGGCAAAGTGGAGGGGGTCACTTGGACCCAGGAGTAACCTCTCTGCAAACCCAGGCCCCCCCTCACCCTTACCTGGCACAGACGTGCCAAATGCCACAAAGACAACAGCTGTGACTGAGTCCTTGAGGCCGATGGTGCAGCCGAAGTGGGAGGCGAGGTCCCCGATGACGGCCGTGAGCATGCCGATGATGAGAATGGACACGACGAAGCAGGCCCAGCCGTGACAGTACTCCGTGGGGGGCACGCAGGCAAACAGCACCTTCCAGAAGACGGTCAGAAAGTGCATGACGTAGTCAAAGCAGGACGGCAGCCTCTCCTCGCCTGACTCATCCTCATCCTCGTCCCCTGCTGCAGACAAGATAAAACAGGCCCCCAGGAAGGGCAGCGAGGTCAGGTCCCCGTTTAGGAAAACTCAGGTCAACCCAACATGGCAAGCATTATTAGCGGGCAAGACACTCCCGCTCTCCCCTGAGCTGCCGGGTGGGGGGCCAGGTTGCTGATGCCTGAAAACGCTGGAGAAAGGGGAGCCACGTGGGGGTGGCCCATTGGTCGAGGTGAGTGCAGGCCAGCAGGGAGGGTGGGAGGGAGAGGACAGGGGGATAGGGAGAGAAGGGAGGAGAGAGGCCAAAGGGTCTGCATGGGGGGAGATCACAGGAGGGACACAGTGATGAGGCAGAGAGGAGAGTGGAGGAGGCTTCCTCGGTAGCCTGGGCCAGGAAAGCAAAATCAGCTGTGTGTCTGAGCGCCTCCCTAACTTTCCTGACCCGCCTGCTGCAGTAACCTCGTGGTTCCAGTTGCCATCCGTCCCCTGAGGCGTGGCTGTCATTCCAGATCAGGTGGGCATACCGGTGAACCAGCGCCATCCTCCTGATATCCCGTGGGACAGAGCAGGGCTGGGCCCCATTGTCCTCACCAGGAAACAGGGTCCACGTGGCCCGTTCAGCAGTCTGGGAGGAGAGGATGTGCTGAGGCCTGCTGGCCCCAGGTCCGGGGCAGCCTCAGGTAGGTTTAACACGATCGGAGGAAGCGAGGGTTTTAACAAGCAGGAGTTAGGACACGTGAGTTCCGGTTGCAGCTTTGCCAGGAAGAGGATCTGTAAGCTGGGAAAAATCACCTCTTATTTCTAACCCTCAGTTCCCTTGTTTGAGAAAGGAGGGGGTTCGATGATGTGGCCTATATTCTGTTTATTGTCCCCTTAGGGGCAAAGTAAGGTCATCAGAGGGTGTTCTGGGGAGATCTGAGGAGGGCCACGTGAGATGTGGGGGAGCAGCAGCTGAAGACACCCTCTCTTCCTGGCGGTCCTTCTGCTCTGGCTCCTGGGCCTCAGGGATGTGACCCTGTGGGTTGCTATGACAACGAAGCCTCATGAAAGCAGACAAGGCCGGTGGAGCTGGGCAGAACAAGGAGGCTGCCATGGTGCCAAGAGGCACTGTGGGTGGTGATGGAGACACCTTGTCGGGGGCCCTGGCTGTGCTCTGGGCCACCACTGAGGGAACCTGCCAGTGAATGGCCAAGGAGAGGTCTGGAATCATCCAGGGTGGAGGTTTGCCAGTGTCAATGCGGGGAATTTACAAACTCTGGACCACCCCACATCTCTAATCAGAGTAGTCCTCCAGTTAACAGAAAAGGAGGACCAAAATAATGAGAGGAAGGAATGACGGAAACCAGAATTTAATGAGTTCTGTTTGGCACCGGACTCTCTCATTCAGCTTTGCTGAGAAAGGTTGAAATGATTCCCTTTTTGAATGAGGAAATTGAGGTGGAGGGAAGGTAACTTGTCCCAGGTCACACAGCAGAGCCAGGATTTGAAACCAGCAGGTAGCCAGGCTCTCCAGCTACCCCATGATTCTTCTCCGAAGTGACCTGGTAAAACAGGCCAACAGCAAGGACTAGATCTGGGATGCAGAGGCCTTCCCAGAAATTGGTAGCTGTGGATGGGGCTGTGTTCGTTCGCCCATCTCTGGAGTGGCCTGCTTCTCTCAGCAAGGCCGGTGCCCATCTTGAGACCCTCTTACCTGCACTGACAGTGATGGCTTCCATGAACTGGTCCCTCCAGGAATGGGTCCCCACAACCATGGCCAGATTTGTCTTCTTGATCAGTTTGTCCACCGTATTCTGTCAGGGAGATAAAAACTCGGAATCATGAAGTTAGAACGCTCAGACCTGTGGAAGAGTCTGATGCTTCAAGGGGATGAAAGATGTCTTGCATTCTGGGCATATCCACATGGGTTCTGGGAGTAATGGCCTTGCATGATATCTTCTGGGTCAGTCTTTCTATTTCTCTTTTCTTTGGTTGTGATGGCAGATATTGGATACTTAGAGCTATACAATAAAGCATAATGGTATTGAAGCCAATAAATGTAGCCCCAAAATAGAAAATTTTAGAATTTTTGCTTTTAAAATTCAGTTGAACAATAGAAATAATACATACAGGGGCTTTATAGCCCTTTTATTCCATTTGTTATGTTTCCTCCCAATATTCCTAGGATCCAAATGGCCAGGGCTACTCGTTCCAGGTTACACATGGGGACATTGACACTGGGCAAGTAAGTGATTTGTTCAGTTTCAACGTCATTATTGAGTGGTGAAATCGGAACAAAACTTCTACCTCCCACCACATTACTCTATTATTCAATTAGATCTCACTTATGGCCTGACCTTGAACTCAAAGGATTCTTCAATGATGACCTCTAGTTTGGGGTGTTCGCCCAGTACTGGTTTTCCCATTTCTGCTATCCTCTTGGCCTCCTCCTCCTCCACAGTCAGCTTTCTGTCTGTCACCTCTGCAACAAAACAAAATCGGACTAGCTTTAGCACATTCTCTACTCTCTAGGGATCTATAGCTCAGAGCATCAGGCATGGGCAGTGGGCACAAAGCAAACTCTTCTCAAGAGTAGGGACTTCGGGTACTTTTTAGTGTCTCTTTCTATAACATGTTGAACATGTTATGACCATCAGACCATGAGAGGGTCCCCTGCAGGCCTGGGATAAGTATTCCTATTTCCATTTTATAACTGACTGTACAACCTGACCCAAAGACCTTCCACGAAATAGCACCCAGTGAAGTTCCCAAGTCATCTGGTGAGATATTGGAGAGTTGGGAACAAAAGCATTTACCAGTTTTGAATTGTTGGGCCTGACTGTTCAACTACTTGATATAAAAGTTCTTGGAGGCCAGAACGACATGTCCACAAGGGTACCACGTAATCCAAAGGGTATGTCTACTGGTTCCCATTAATATCTGTTTCCAACGACGTTGGGACTGTGCCCTCTGTAGAGGAGAAAGCAGGAATATCTATACTCCATACAAGTGAATGTTGTCCTCACAGTGAGAAACTTGGAAGAGTTCCTGAAAGATTTCCTGATTATCCAATGGAAGGTCCCCAGGATTTCTGTAGGAACCAGATGTATTTCTTCTGGAACAGAAATACTCGTTCAACCAAAACCGAAAGGAAGCTCTTCCTTTACTTTTTTTGAGGCATTCCCTGTGTCCCCCAGCATCTTGACTCATTTACCAGAGGCCCCTTCTCATGTTGAATGGTGCGAAAAATGTTCCACTTCAGCTGGTGAGTCCATTTTAAGACCACTTCACCATGAAGACATGTTTTCTGGATTAGAGTGAAATAGAGATTGAATCTTTTTATTCCCCTTTGATTAGAAAATTGCTCTTGGCAGCCTGTTTCTTTCAGAGATCATTTAAACATCTTTCCTTCCAAGCCCACATTTTTATATGCAATTAATTCTTTTATTGAGTTCCTTAATTGCTTTCATTCCACACAGTGAATCTCCTATGGGAATCCTTTAGTCCTTAGATAATCTCAAGGACAAAGTGGGTCAGAGGCCAAGGAGGTCTTCTTTTCTCTCTCACCTGGGGATTGGTGAAGTGTAGGGATGGGTGAGGCTCGAGCCCTTGAAGTTGCAAGGAAGGGAATTCACTGGAAAGACGATAAGCCAAGAGTGTAAGTTACCAGAGAGGCTGCTTTATAGGAGAATTTTCTTAGTTGTCCTGAATGATGATGGGAAGACAGTATGCACTGGGTTCCTGAGCTGGCTGCTCCACTGAGTGGTTCTGGCCCCAAACACAGAAGGCAATCCCAAAATTCTTGGGAGCTGTCCGTGGTGCTGTCCTCCTGTAGCGTTGGTGACGACTTTCAGAAGGAATTACTTCTTAAGGATCAATGTCCTGTCTAAGTAAGCAGACACCCTCTAGCAGTCTAACTTTATTCAATCCATTGATTTAGAGTCTTTTATTAGTTAATTATGAAGGTAAATCTGGGTATACCTAGGGTTCTGGCTATGAAGTCAGTGATCCTAGAAGCCAGGTTGCATGCTACTGTGAGAAAAAGCCTTTAGAGACTTATAGATTCCTTAAAAGCAAGGGTACTTTCCCCCTCTACTTATAGGTTTTGGCACCATATCACAAAGGCTATCCTAGCAGTGACAGTATTATTCTACTTCATTCTACTCCTCCCTCCCCGATGCCCCCATGTCATACTTTACATGTGCCTCAAGAACTCTATACCAATATAATGAGCTCTCTAGTGACATATAAATGTACCTGTCTAACCCCTTGTCTAGCTATCAATCTGGCACTATATCCATCTGGCAGGATATTGATCTACCTACTGACCTGTCCACCCCTGTGGTGACATTCAGTTTTTCCATCTAGCTTTTTGCAAAAATCTGACAAATACCAATCCTCTACCTTTGGATCTCCCTCAGCTCCCCAGAGGAACTCCATATATATCAGTTAAGTGATCGATTCACATGCCTTTAAATCAACTCTGATTTAGTGTCTTGGTTTGATAGTAATTCTATTTCTGTAATGATCATTCCTTTACATTCAAACTACTTTCTTGAGAGAGTGACAAGTCTTCCATCTAAAAGACCATAATGACTGTGATAGCTTGTTTATGTAACTCCTCAGAATCTCAAGTGAAGGTGGGTGGGTAGGATAGGTGATTTTGATATTTGGACTGACTGAATAAACTCTCAGATCGCAGGAAAGGGGGAGGGGGGGAGAGAGAGAGAGAATATGAATAGGATGAAAGATTGAGCAAATATTGGAAGAACAAAGAGCTTGCCAGGCCAGACAAGAATAGATTGCTCTCAGTGCTCTACAGGTATCCTCAGAAAGAAATGGGGCGATGCAGCCAGTGTGCTCATTCTGAGGTCCCTGAGCTTGGTGATATAGCTCAGAATGAACGTATTAACTCTGTCTTTCACCACCAGACATTGTTAATCATGTTTGCCTATCCACCCAGGTAAATTAAGACAAGAACCTCAGATTTCCAGTGAGTTTTAAGTCTAACCCTGGGCTCCTAGATTAAAAGTTTACAGACTGAAAGATCTAGAAAATGATACCTGCTTTTCTTATTTTAGCTTCTATTGGTATTTTTGCAAATATGTTCAAAGAACAAGAAAGCCTAAATTAAATCACCAGTCTTTGTTGTGTGTCTATGTGTGTGGGAGGTGGTGGGGTTGGATGGAAGCAAGAGTTGGAACAAAGAAGCCCAAATATCTTCTCAGGCAAGAAGGTTACTGGAGAAGGAACTCCCAATGCTATGGCATTAATTCCTTGAGGGAATAGTGGAATATATGGGGTCAGAGGTGGTTCTTACCCTGTTGGTATAAAGAGGAAGCAAATGTCCAAGGAAGCAGGAGTCCCTTTTTTTTTACAGAAAAAAAAAAGATTGCCTATGTTTATTGTTGTTATTGTTTAAAGCCTCCAAGGAGGTCAATGTTCTTTATATATTACCCTTCTCAATACCCGGTGAAGCCTATGAGTAATTTTGAATACAAGTGAATTCTGTAAGATGTTTTGCCTCTCAATTGCTCTTAGATTTTTTTTTTATATCTTCAAAGAACTGATGAATTTAAGGTGTTATTTTAACTTACATTGAGACATCTTGCATAGCTCACTCTGCCTGCACTGAGAGTTACAGAATTGCAGATATGCTGGACATGCTTTCCTATCTGCTCACGAAGCTGGAGGTCATTTATGATTTCATTACACCAATGCAAGCATACTCTCAAAGAAGGTATTCATTCTACAACAGAACCTAGATTCTGCGTGAGAATGTGTCCAAAATAAATTCCCCCAAATTTCTATTTCCAACCAAATAATTGTCCCCACCACCCATAATATCCTAATTCTTCTTCATGTTCATGGCACACGTGACTTCAAGGGTCAATGACAAGTGAACCAAAGTTCTAGCAATTTAGGTCTCAGCTGTAATGAGATGGAAGATCTCCAGGATCAGTAAAATTCCAGATTCTTTAAAAATTGCTTTTCACCTTCTCACAGCAGCTCCTGATTATTTTCCCCTGGTTCCCTCAAGATCAAAGTATTTGTTTTCAAATCCCATCACGATCCCATTAGGAGCTTCAGCCCTGACTCTCACCCTCTCTTGCCCCACAACATAAGATGACAGATGAACTAAGACTCTGCAGAAGTCTATGACCCCACTGTCTGTTTGTAAGTTTCAACTCTCTTCCTGGTCCCAGAGAGGACCGGTTCTGCCTTTACCCACATCTGCTGACAGAAGTGATGCTCAAAGAATTGTCTACTTCCTCACAATTTACTTCAAGTGGGGAAATAAAGCTCTCAGTCCTTAGGAGAACTTGCCAGGTTACCTGGAGCACGCAGTTCCTATTAAATAAATCAAAGGACACGGGTCTTAAACTAAATAATGGAACTGGCGAGAAGCAAGAAAGAGGGGGGCAAGACACCTCTTACCTGGAGACAACAGGAGCGCTGTTCGCAAATGGATACCAGACAAGGAGAAGAAAGAAAAGGAAAGAGCATTAAGGTCCCATCTTCAAAGTATCCCCCGGCTTTGTGGTTGCAGCAGGGTAAGGAAGGCAGTGAGCTTAGTGGGTGAGAGCCTTGCAGCCACATGCAAAGGGCAGCATTTGGAGCATGTGCAGCCACAGCAGCAGCAAGAGGTGTAAGCCACTGGAGGGACTGCTGAGCGCCAGAGCCCTGCCTTTCCCCCACATATTTCCTACAGCTCTGGGCAAGGGGGAAAAGGAATGAGGATGGGGAATCCAGGTCAGTGGAGCAGAGACAGAGTTGGTCATTCGTGATGTTCTAAGAAATCAGGTTATCATATCCATTCTGTAAAAAAAAAAAAAAAAATGAGGATCTAATTACCATGAAAAGTGTATAGTGTAGCTGGCTTATCAGTGGGGCATATGGCCCTAGGGTTGCAGGGTCCTGAACAGTGGCCTACAAGAGTGGAACAGTGCTCAGTCCTGTGTCTTCTAGTTCTAACTTTATAACCAGGTCGAACTTAGCTTCGCAGTGCCCATACCACTCCCATGGCCAGAAATAGCTTCCTAGCTACCACACTTAGACTTAGAACTTAGAGAACTTAGAGTTCCCCTCCTTGGAGGGGTAATTTCTGCAAAATGTCTTCTCTGAATGGTTTATCTTTTTAGAGATACAGCCTGGAGATTAGGGTAATACCATTTGATATTACCTGTGCCAGGCAAAGTCACGGCAACTAGTAGGTGTTTGATAGAGATATCTTTTCTTACCACCTAGTTTGGCAATTGTATTTTCTATAGATTCTGTGGTGCTGCATCTGGCAGGGTGGTGTCTTTATTCCAGAAAGGACAGGCTAAATAGGGCCCAGGTATCCTGGACCGGAGAAACTGTTATACAGAAAGCTGTTTGTAGATGGGACTGGAAAGCTGAGTTAGATGTACCTAACACAGGGCATCCCTAGCTCCAAAATTTGTACTTATGCTAAAAAATTCTTGTGACATACCACATTTCCCTCTCAATGGTGTCTCAGTACAGCCCCACACTCCCTGGCTCTTGTCATATAGGAGTCTGGGAACATCCCACTACATACTCGTGGTATGGCTGGTGACTGATGGTGCTGGGGAAGGAGCGGGGGTGGTGTCTGTGAATTGTTTCTTCTAAAAATCTCTAGGAATGCAGCTCGGGCCAACGATCCATCATTTCAGTCACAACCACTGAAGACACTTGTGGATTGAGAATTTTTATGTATATGAGCAGAGCAAACAGCAGTTGATTTTTTCTGGTTCCTCCCATCTGGAATTCCAAGGGGGTAATTGAGTGACTCTCTTTGCTACATTGAAATGGATAGATAGACAGATAGCAAGAGAGCTTGTTCATTCTGCCCCTTTTATGGAGCTGCATGGAAGCAAAGCCCTTCCTAGCCCCCAGGCTCCAGGGAAAACCAGAAACCCAAATACATCAGTGAACCCAGGTAGGCCGGACAAAAGGAAGCTCTTCCAGAAAGGTCCCTCCTGGCCTGGTTTTCACTCAGAAATCTCCCCCAGCCCCAGGATCATCTCTATCACAAGCAGAGGGCTTGTAGTCAGCCGGAATGGTACTATTCTCTGGTTATTGTCTACATGAATTTGAGACTTCCCACTTAGCGGTTACAGATGGGTCAGCGAGACCCAGATAGGCCAATTGTGAGTGACATAACACCTCCAGGGTGTTTTTCCTGCTGCTGTTGATGAGAGAATCTGCAGCTGAACTTTCCCCTGTATTGATCCCCAGGGTCAGGTGAGCATCATTTATCCCTGCTCAGACACCCCAGGGACATACAGGAAATAGCATAGCTCTGTGAGTAATTGGAAGCATCTGGGCAGCTTGTGAGGGGGAGCCCACTGATGTGGTAAGAGGGGGCACAGACAGGCCCCATGACTAGGGGAGAATGATTTCCTTTCCACATGAGGCTCCCAGGGTCCAGGCCCAACAGCCTTGACCATGCTGCTTCACGTTGCCCTCTGATGTCTACTTCTAGATTCCGGCACTTACTCTAAGCCACGGCAACCATGTTTCCTATTCATCCTCCCTTTTCCCTCCTCTAGCTTATCCGGAGCATTTAATCTCACCTCTAAAGTCTGTTTTGTCTGCCAAGAATAGAATCTGCTATTTCAAATGTAGTGCTTTTTTTATTCCTTTGGTAACGCAATTGTCATTTTGACCATGCAAAGTCTATGCTGTTCTGAATGCCTAAGACTCCCCCATGCAGCAGTGGTCATGAAAAGCTTTCTACAGTACAGTTTCTCACTCTGAGAACAGTGGGGAATTCTGAAAATCAGGATGGGTTTTCATGTGATTCCAAGTCTAGACAATCCAGTTGTATGACCTTTCACCTAACGGTCTAATGCCAAAATATGGGAAGATGTGAAGACACTGAAAATAGACAATAGACCAGGAGGTCGGGAAATGCGCATATTTCCTATTGGCACCTTCGATCTTGGCATCTTGGTCACTGGGAAGACCTGGAGGGTCCTTGCCTTCTCATCTACTCACTCCCTGGGACTAGGCTCCACTAGGACTCTGCTGACATCTCCTTGGGCAAAGAGTACAGGGCAAAAAAAAGAGGGGTGTCCTCAAATGGGGAGTAGCCAAAGGCATTTGCATTTGGCCAAGTCTCTTGAAGAGCGCAAGGTGTATCTTAGGTCCCTCCCTGTCCTGCTGTTGATCAGGGTTTATTGGGGAGGCAGAAAAGAAGAGGGAGGTCTCTTTACTGGTGGAATAAAATCACGGATAGACTTTCAACCCATTCGTTGTGTCTGGAGCCACTGCCTGCTTTCCAGATACCCTGAATGATCTCTTGTGCTGCTTTCATTTGCACCTACGTAACAGACTATGGAAATTGATAAATCTAGTTTACAATGGTCTTAGGTGTCTGCTGCATCCAACCAATCATGAGGCGGTGGAGTAGATGCACAGGGGAAGTCGGAATGAGATAGGGCAGGTGTTGAGACAACTTCTGAGAATGTTCTCAGTGGTAGCAACTGGCGGACTGGCAATCTAAACAATGGAACTAGAGAACTAGAGATTTTCTCCCCTCGCTCGCACTCTGGCAGTCAGAATTATGGCGACATCCTATCAGGTGGCAAGGAGAGGATGAGTAATGGAAGATGGAGAGGGCTTTTTCCCCTAGGACACTAGGCATGCCCAAACCTAGGTAGACACAGAACTGGTCAGATCTGCAGAAGAGTTCCCAGAAGACAGTGAGAACTGATCAATCCTGTTGATAAGGCTTTAGGAGTATAGTTGCTGAATCCCTTAGATCTGTCCTTTAAGGAAAGGCTTTATGCTGCTCTTTGTCATTTGAATATGGAGTTGCTGCAGAATAATCTCCCTTTTTTGACAAACAAGTGGGTCTCACTGTTCCATCCTCCATGAGGCTCCCAGAAGCATCTCTTTCCTGAAAGGGAGTGTGAATGTCCTTCTCTTGGTACCTCCCAAGAGCACCCTTCTCCAATCCCACATATGCTCCTCCAGCACTTTCGAAGTAGTGGTTTCCAATCACTTTGCTTCAAGGGAAGAAATCTTTCCTTATATCTTCCTTGGCTGCAACATAATCAGTCCCTTAGGAATGGAACCCTAGCAGGTATTCCAAGATGCATGTCTTGAGGAAGGGAGGAGATGAGGCCATTCCTTTGGTGGGAGATGAGGGTTATCTTGGGATCTGGGTGATAAGCCTATTTGCAGATGCCAAGCCAAGGAAGGCTTCAGTGAACTGTGTTATTTCTCAGGGATCAAAACCCACTACACCATTTAGAGGCCCTTCTCCTATTGGAAAACCCGTAAGTCAATACTCTGGGCCCACCCAGTGTTAGTCCTTTTCCAGGGCCCTCTGGCTGGGGAGATTCCCATACCTGGAGTTATTGCCCTCTTTTTGCAGACTCCCAATTTTCTGCTTTAGGAATTGCATGGTCTTAAAGCAGCCTGAATAAAGGTAGAATGAGATGGGCTGGATGTCAAGGGGGAGGGAGAATAGTTCAGGACTCCAGATCATCTGACTACTTTCGAAGCCAGCTCTGTCTCAGAGAGGTCTCAGGAGCTATGGCCTCTGACACCTGGCACACCTCTTCATACCATGGTCTCCCCAGCTGTGAAATAGTCAGATAAGACACTTACCTCCATGAAGGGCAGAGGGGCCTATGAACCACTCTGCAAGGGAATAACCCGCCACGCACTCAAGGAAGGTTGGGGAATGCAGCAGGAAACTGTCAAAGCATCGTTGCAACACGGGCCCCAGCCCCCATCCCAGACTCTTCCCCCATTCAGTCCAGGCTCAAGGGTGAAGGGTAGGAGGACAGGAAGGCAGGAAAGGGCACAGACATGCATGGCAGCACATTCCTTTCTTTTTCTTCTCCTCCCCACCCACCAAGGAGTTTCCACAGTTTCAGCTTCCATGGGTGTGTGGGGGCTGTGGGGGAGAGTGGCGGGGACAGTGGTGATCAGATCACTGGAGCACGGGGCGGGAGGAGGTAACTCGGTAGGGTAATGAGAAGTTGAGGCTGCAGCGCTGTCCAGAAGGTGGGAAAGGAGGACTGGGGAATCAGCTAAGTCTAAGAAGGCAGAGATGACACCGAAACAGGGTGAGAGCGAGAATATAGGAGGGAAAAGAATAAAAAAGTCTGTTGGTCAAAAAGAGGAAAAAGGAAAAGGGAAGAAAATGGTGAGGGGTGGGGGCAGGGAGGAAAAAAAACAGAGTTGCTTTTTGTGGCTGTTGCTTTTCAGTTTCATTTTTTTTCCTTTCTTTTTGTTTTTTTGTTTTATTTTGTTTTGTTTTGTTTTTTTAAAGAATCTCACACCTGATATTCCACGTTCCATCCATTTCGGTTCACCAAGGACAATGAAGAAATTCTCTTGCCTTTCGTATTCCTCCTCATCTACTATTTTAACCCTTATGGTTTTCCTGTAGGGACAACAAGAGAGAGAGGGTGTCGACTGGGTCGGTAGATTGGTTGGTCATTTGGAGCACAGCCTTTAAAATCATTCCCCATCACTCCTGGCACATGCAGCCCAGTCCCGCCGTGGCGGCATCCGGTAGGACTACGGTGGATTGTATTTTTCTCATATAAAAAAACAGTCTCAGCTTTTCTTGTCTCCTTGGTCGTAGTTTGCTTATGGGTGTGAAGGAAAGGGAGCCGGGAGGCAAGGAAAAGTGGGCAAAGGAAGGGTTCCAGGAGGACAGGAGGGAAAGGGGAGGGGCATGGGGGGTGCTGGTGGGGGGGGGAGTCAGTTTAGATCCTGCTGATGGTTAGTAAGAAGTCAGCGGGGCAGCACATTCCACGGGGTGTCACATGGTAACTGGCATTTCCTCGGGAAGCAGGTAGACTACTGACCCATTGGGAACGATCCAGGGCCCTTCACCAACAGGAAATATACCAATAGTACCAAGCCAGGGGCTCGTTTTCCCTCCCTGTGTCTATACTCACTTCTTATGTGAGCCTCTTAAAGAAAACTTCAAAAGTATTTATGAGGGAGAGAAACAAAAGAGAGAGAGAGAGAGAGAGAGAGGAGAGAAAGAAGGCAGAATTCTAATATCTTTGTCATTCTTGATCTTAGGGCTCCAGTAGTGGGAACGAAAATGAGTATGTATTAACCATCATGTGATACAGGACTCCTTTAATATTTACCGCTGAAGCACTCCTAGGAAAATGTAAAGAAAATGATATGTCATCAAATTCTAAATCACCTCTGTACTTCTATCGCCAAGGCTGGTTTCCTTAAATGCTGATTATCTGAGGCTTGGGGGAAGTGGTGAAGGAGCTTTCCCCAGGCTCCAGATAATCATTTCTCGACATCTCAACAGAGCCTAGTGTCATTTAGAAACAAATCACCGAGCGAAGCCAAGTTTCTTTGAAAATCGCTCCCCTCTGGAGACTCGCATGAGGCTGGCTCAGGCCAGCTGTCCTTGGAGAAGTTGCACTCCCCATCTTGGTCCTTCCTGGAACCACAGTGGGGTTCGCACGTCCCAGTAGTGAGCCATGATTGTTATTTTCTGCTTGCTTTGTCTTTGGTCTGGGTCCCAAATGCTCTCTAAAGGGCAAAGAGGTACTAACAAACAATAACCTAAAATGTCTCGTCAGAGCCTCTGATGTTCCTCTTTCCTTCTGAAGACATGCTCCGCTTTGCTGTCTGTAAAATGGTAGACTGATCTGAGGGGGTTTGCTGGCCATAAGGTTTGCTGTGCACTTGGATTTTGTGTGTGTGTTTCACAAGTACATTCTAGGTCACCCTTTTCGGTGCTATTTTTGGACACCTTTACATACCTTGCTCAGTAGACAAAAGACAAAGCTAAATGACTGATAAGAAGATTTTCTAGAAACTTCTCTCTAAGCCCTAGATATGGGAACCTGGGGCTACCTAGGATTTGTGAGCCTGGCAGCTTTTCCCTTGCAGGGACTCTGCTGTGGGTTAGGAGTGGGTGCTCTGGGACCAAGGGCCTTGCTGGAGGAATATGAACTGGAGGGAAGGAAAGTTGTCCCCAGATACTGGTGGCTCCCCTTGACCCAGATGGTCTGTCCAGAAGAGGATGTTCTGACTTGCTTGTGGGAAGTCTGGGGTGTGTGCGGTCATTTAAGTTGAAGGCAAAGGCTTCATCTACTCTGAGAAATACTGTGATCTTGTGGGAAAGCTTCCACTCAAGCCATAATCCCCAGCCCACCATTCTAAGTCTCTGCCACCACACCTAGATGTTCTCTGCAGCAAAAACAAGAGGCCAGCAGATAGGTCTGCAACCTTGACCTGAAACTAAAACCTGTACTTTCAGCTCAATCAAGGTCAGGAGGGAAACACACCTTGATAGCAGGAATATTCAGAAAAAATGGCTCCTAAGGCCTGCTCTGAGGAATGGGATGAACCATAAATAGAGCCCAAATCCAAATACACTGATTGCCAATGTCTGCAGACTCTAAGCTTAGCCCCGAGAATAGCGGCCCATGGGAATCTGTGCTGAGCGCGGAGGCCAGTTTCCCAGCACTGCCCTCCCACCTGGCGCTGGGTTGTGTGGTCTTTCTCTTTCCCGTATAGAAAGACATCCAGGAGAAGCAGAGAGCCCCGTATATGATACTCCGGGCTCTGGCTCGCTCTCTCTCTCTCTCCCCCACGCTGTGTTTTTCCCATACCCATTTCTCCATCTCACAAAAATTACCGTTGACTCCTGAACATCCCTCTTACGGATCCCATGCGACAGGCTGACAGGTGTTAGGGCAGTGCTGGGATCAGAGAGAGGGAGAGAGGCAAAGAGAGGAAATGAGAGAACAAGAAAGAAAACAAGGGGACGTGGATTGAGAGGGGCAGAAGAAAGGGAGAACGGAAGACAGACAACCTGGGGAAAGAAAGAACCAGAAGAGGAGAGGAGAGGAGAGAACGTTAATGTTAGTGTGGAGGACAGGGTACTACACCTTTCTGAAAACTCATATCCACCATGCGGGGGCCCATCATCTCAATGAAGTAATTCTTGTTTTTCTCATACGCCTCATCATCAATTACCTTGATGTGAATTGTTTTGCTGTGGATGGAAAAATAAGTATCATAAGCAGGGAGCAGATTGGGGTGGCAGCAAGCCAGCTGGGAGAAGGAACAGGAAGAGAAAGAAACAGTAAAAAGATCCAGAAAGGTCAAAGTGTGTCCCCACGGGGGCCCCGAGGGGAGGGGCTGCCCCAGGCCCCCTTCCAGGCTCCCTGGGCTCCTCTTAGGCTTCGTGGGGCTTCGTGGCATGGTCAGACGCAAAGGCTGGAAAGTCAAAGGTTCTGGGTTCTAATCTTGGATACGCCACGTGACCTTGGACAAATAATGTAACTCATACAGAAACAGGTTAAATAATGCTTATACCGTCCCAGGGCAGTTGTGAGAGCAATGAAATAATATAAGCATAATGGTCCCGTCATTTAGGTCCTCTGTGATGTTCGCTTCCTTGTCCTTCTCGCTCTGGGGACAGGGAGAACTTTTTGACTTTTGAAATCAGCTGGTATTGGTCTGAAAGGCATATGTTATAGAAAGGACGTGGATGGGGGGCCTGTTGGCCTGTGGGAGTCTTGCCTGGACACAGAAGGACTTTTTCTTCCCTTTCTCTGTGGCAGGGACTACCATGGGGAAGCCAGGAGGGCCAGGTGGCTCAAGTCACACATTCTGGAACTCACAGCGGGCTTCAAAAGCTTGTAAGCTACCTCCAAATGAGGCCTGCAGCCTCAGTGGGGGCAAGAACCGGATTACATGAACTCTAGGGCGCTCTGAGCCCCAGTTACCTTACAAATCCTATAGTGACCTTGCGATTAGCACAATTATACTATTTTTACGTTAAAAGGTTCTAAACAGGGGCACCTGGGTGGCTCAGTGGGTTAAAGCCTCTGCCTTCGGCTCAGGTCATGATCCCAGGGTCCTGGGATGGAGCCCCACATCGGGCTCTCTGCTCTGCGGGGAGCCTGCTTCCCCCTCTCTCTCTGCCTGCCTCTCTGCCTACTTGTGATCTCTGTATGTCAAATAAATTTTTAAAAAAATCTTTAAAAGGTGCTAAACAATGAAAAACATAAACCAATTTTTGTAGTCCTAATTTCCATTTTCCTTCCTTCCTTCCTTCCTTCCTTCCTTCCTTCCTTCCTTCCTATTACTAGGAGCTTTAAAAACAAGGATGGACCTGGGCCTCCCCCAACCTTTGCTTAATAATGGGGACATTCCAGCACCAGACTCCAGTTGAGACTGGTCGCAGAGGGTGTGGGACACTGCTGAAAGGGTGCGCCCAGAGCTGAGTCTCCCCTCAGCAGTGGGACGAAGGGACACATGCAGGAGCCCTGTCCAGCTGCCCATGGGGCGTGTACCCTTGCAGACTTGAGGGGGCCACAGGCCTACCCTTTGTGGACCCTTTGTTGAGGAGGCTGAGGTCTTCTGCACCTCCCTTTAAAAAAAATATATATATATACACACACACACACACATATACACACATACACACACACGTATATATGTTGTATATATATACACACACACATACATAAAGTAGGACTATCTTTACATTCTGACTTGGAACAACCTCTCTGCTCGCCCAAGTTTTCCCACGTCCCCGTTGAGCGTGTTGGATGGTTACAGAGCTTCCCTCGTCCACGCTGCTGACCCTAGAGAACCAACGTGGGCCTGTGGCTCCCGAGGTGAATGAAGAGTGGTTACTAACACACCCTAGCACCTGCCAGTCTGCGGCTTCAAAATCAGAGACGCCAAACTGTCCTCACTTGCCGCACCCACGCTGTCGCAGCGAAAGCTGGCTCGCCAACACGGAAAGTGTGAGCGTTCAGCCTCTGACTTTCCTCCTTGAGAGCAGTGGCCCTGGTACTAGACACTGAGGACCTGGGGTCAGATCGGGCCTCCACTTCTCACTTGGTGGGGACACGTTCCCTCCCTCGTGAGCACTTAATAAATAACAACCATTATTACTAAGGGCAATAGGACCCTGATGTGGGGGGTTGAGAGTCGTATGGGAGGGACTCTTGCCATCTCCAGTCTTTAAGTCAGAAAATAAGGGGAGATCAGCAGATAGAACGGGTGGCTCAAGACGGGGTACAGGCCGGAAACGGAAGTCAGGTCAAGAAAGGACTGGATAGAGGCGCCTGGGAGGCTCAGTGGGTTAAAGCCTCTGCCTTGCCTTCAGCTCAGGTCATGATCTCAGGGTCCTGGGATCGAGCCCTGCATCAAGCCCCTCATTAGGCTTTCTGCTCAGCAGGGAGCCTGCTTCCTCCTCTCTCTCTGCCTGCCTCTCTGCCTACTTGTGATCTCTGCCTGCCAAATGAATAAATAAAATCTTAGCCAAAAAAAAAAAGAAAAAGAAAAGAAAGGACTGGATAGTGCAGGACGATCCATCCTAGATGGGTTAGCGGAGGGGCTGATAATGCTAAAGTGAGAGTACAGACAGCAACTCACACGATTTTTCAAAATCCGGCCTTGAGTCTCTGTCAGTGACAAGCTCTGGGCTGGACAGACCACGTCTGGGGACCGTCTGTGACTTGTGCTTGTGACTTTTAGCGAACAGATGAAGAGAATAAGAGATGCCATCAATAACTCAGTGGAAGACAGGGAAACGAGGCTAGATAGTAGTAGTGGCCCGAGGAACTGAGGTGGGCCTAGTGGACCCACTGGCCGAAGGAGTGCAGGAGACGGGGTATCTGACTCCCTCGCTGGGATCAGTCATGGGGATGGCACTACCTCCATTTGGACCCTGCCTGGAGCTAGAGAAACCCTTTCTCTTCCAGCTCTTGAAAACCAAGTAAGTCCTCAATTCTGCTCAAGCCACAGATGAAGCCACAAGGACATTTAAATTAAGGGAGAGTCACCAGCCGGGTCTTGAGTTCTCTTTCCTAACTTGTTCTTCCTCATTTCAGTCAACAGCAACATGGTCTATCCAGACCTGGAAATCACTGCTGATTCTTTCCTTCTCCTCACTCTTTCCCCCAACCCCACCCCAACCCTAATGTAATTTGCTGCCACATTTCCCTCTGCTACTGAGACCCCAGTCAAGACACCCATTGCGTCTCCTTTGGACTTCGTAATAACTTTGTAAGCGATATTCCTGCCTTTGCCCCCTCCTTCGATTCCTTCCCCCATAATGACCCAGGGCTATTAAAAACACAATCCAAGTCCTATCCCACCACTATCATTGGAATAAATGCAGAGCCCTTACCATGGCCTCTAGGACCTTACACATCCCAGCTGCTGGTGACTTTGCTGACTCCATTCCCATTATTCTCCCCTCGCTCGGGAGTCCCCCACACACTGGTCTTTCTTTCTATTCCTTAAATCAAGACCCTTTCCACTTGAGACATCATCCTTGCTTGTTCTCTGTGCCTGGGTCTGTGCTACCCTCATTCTTTGGGTCTCCACATAAGCATCACCTCCTAGGAGAGGCCCTCCGTGGGCACCTGACCTCCTTGTGTCTTTCTCCTGCTCAATATCTCTACCCTCCCCCCCCACGGGTCACCTTCCTCTATGGTCCGTCTGCTCATTCCCTTCAGGGCACCAATCACAGCCTGAAGACAAATGGCTGGTTTATTAACTTTCTTGTTTCTAGTCTGTCTGTCCACATTGGGATGTAAGCACAGGGAAACTGCCTCACTTGCCGCCACGGTCCTAGTGGCCAGCGTGGAGAAGGACCTTGACCATGACTTGCTGAAGGACTGGAGGTGAATTTCTGACACGGCTGAGAACACACCTGCCTTTTTGCAGCAAAAACTCATTAGGAGCAGCAGTAAAACATTTCTTTGAAGGCTTTTCTGATATAATGCCCAAGGATTTCCATGGGCCGAAGTGGCCAGAAGCCCAGTGTCATCCAACTCTACCGTCGTTGAGCTCACTCCACTCGTCTGTCTACAGGACCGCTCTCCAGCAACACCCTGGGACTGAATTCATGGGGCTTGGCTGGGGGCTTTGAACCATACCAAGGCGAGGTGTTGACCTGCCCTGCTTCTCCTCCCAGCCTTCTGCTGAGGGAGGAACCAAAGCCGGCAGCGCTCCCAAGCTCGAAGGGGTCACTGCTTGGAAAAGACGCTCCCAGGAGCTCTCCCACCAACAAGCCAGGAGGGATCAGGAAACTCGTTTCTGGTCTGCCTGCCTGGCCTCTCAGAACATTCCTTTGCACTGAGGACACCCAATTCCAAACCAGGCCTCTTGTCCTCGGGACATTGCAAAGGGAAGGGTGCTCTTTAGCCACTGAGTTCCCTGAGGGTGAAAGAGAGTGAGGAAGCAGCATTTATTTGTAGAATGGATGACTACTACCCTGGAGGAGGGCCCTGTGGACTTGGCTTTACATGGGAAAGGGATTTGCAATAAGATACACATTTACATTCTCAACACCAAGAGAACGTCCTTATTTCATCCTTACTTCCCCCGTCTAACATAGGAATTATTACGTGCACTTTAAAGATGAGAAAACAAATTCTCAGAGAGGCTAAGTCACTTGCCTGGAGTCATACAGCTAGCACACAGTGCAGCTGGGATTTTAGCAAACGTCCCTTATTACTGCTACAGCTTATTTTATGCAAGCAGGAGGATAAACTCTGGACGCCATTCCTGAGCTGTGCCACATCGAGGAACCACAGAATTCTCCCATTTAAATGCAGGCAGCAGGGGAGAAATTCGGTTCCTAAGTGGCTCTGCCTGGGTACTGCGCCGGGAGTAGGAGGCCGGCTAACCCTTTGGCCCTCCTTTTCTAAAAGTAATCTCTAATTTAGCTGCTCTTCGGATTTCTATGAAATGACTCTTCCCCATCGAGAAGGGTTCTTTCTCATCGTTTCCAGGTGCTCCAGGCCTGCTCACAACTCATAAAGCTCCCTCCACCTAGGCCTGGAGGACAGTGGGCAGTGGACTGGTAAGCCTTTCTGTGGGAGCTTTCAGAAGCCTCATGCTCTGTGTTGGGTTCTTGTAGTCTTCCTTATTAGGCACCAGCAGACCCCCCTCTCTTCCCCCAGCAGGTTTCTGGCCCCAATTCAGGGCAGAAAAGCCCCTCCCATCCCCAGCCACACCCAGACAGCCTGACCCTGGCACTCCCCTGGCTCTTACCAAGGTCTAGGGGAGAGGTTCCTTGTCTCATGAAAAGATTTAGGATGCCCCCAAGTGATTCCCTCTTGAAAACAGATGTCCATAGGGTCCCCCAAAACAGTGCTTCTCAGACTCTGATGTGCATATGTCTGCCGCCTAGGGGATCTTGTTAAAATGCAGATTTTGATTCAGTGGATCTGGGGTGTGCCTGAGACCCTGTGTTCCTGACAAGCAGCCAGGAGGCACCCATGCTGCTGGTCTAGGGCTCAAGACTCCTTGGAGAGGTCTCTCTGATGCTATTAAAAAAGGAGGGAAAATCAGACAGCTGCTCAAACGCCAGCACCTGTCAGGGAGAAGGAGGCTGGAATGGAAGGGTAGCACTTCAGCCACAGGCTGGAGTTAGTAGGTCCTTTAAGATGCTGTATTCTCGGGGGGACATCAGAGTGCACCCAGAGTAGGGTGACGGGTACAGTGAAAGGTCTGCAAACCATGTTTCAAATCCATTTGCTAATATTTATATAGTGCTTACCCTGAGCCAGGCACTGTGCTACTCAAGCACTTCATGAACATTAAGTAATTTCATCCTTACAGCAAACCAGTGAGTCAGGAACCTGCCAGGCAAGGTGCTGTTCTCTCTGCAGGTATGAGCTCCCTGGAATCTTGCCATAACCAGTGAGGTAGGTACTGCTTTTGTCCCCAGTGTGTAGATGAGGAACCAGAATCCCTGAAAAGTTAAGAGACTTGCCCAAGGTCATAGCTGAGTAAGTGGCAGAGTTGGGATGTGAACCCAGTGTGGCTCTAAGGACCATGCTTCTAAGTGAGGTCTGCAATGTGGATCCACGGGACAGGCGTCTGTTGCAGAAGACGACACTGCTCAGTGGTCCTGGGGCTGTCACAGACTCTGCTTCCAAAGCACTGTGGCCATTGGCAGGAAGGCAGACTTCTACTCGGCACAGACCATGACAGCAATGAGATGAAGTGGCAGATAAGGGAGTGGCTGCCCGGTTCCTGGTGGTATTAAAAAGCAGGATGATAAACATGCGTGAAAATGGCCATGGAGAGAATTCCTGCTTGCTGCACAGAGTCAGGTAGATGACCTGTAAAGGTCTACACCCAGTGGGGTACTGGTAGACCAGCTCTCTGGGGGGAGACAAAAAAAGGAACTCTGATTTAGGGTTTATGCCTTCCACAGCATAAATACCCACTGTAAGTCAATCTCAGGCAACTAAGTTTTTAATGACCATCTTGCAAAATTCCTAAACATTTAACAATCTGCTCTCATGAACTAGCAGGGGCCAGTTCCAGCACACCACGCACAGCGTCAGACTCTACTAAAAATGTTTAAGAGAGGTTAGGATGACAAAAGCTGGTTCTGATTGATTCTGACCCTGGAATGATTTTGTCCATGCTAGTGTTTCCTCGAAATGGGCAATGATCTGATACAGTGAGGTGAATGTGTTTCTCCAAACAAGCCTTTGGAAAAAAGTCTCAAAGATTTGGCTTATAAAAGGAACATGGGTGGCCAAGAGAGGACTTGGGCCCTTAAAAGCAGACAGTTTTCTTGGGCCCAAGAAGAAGAGGAAGCCGGAGACTTGAACCATGAGAGGGTCTCAATACACTGTTTTTGGCTTGAAGATGAAGGCTGTCCTATGAGCAGGAATGCAGGTGGCCTCTAGCAGCAGGCTGCTCCCTGAATGACAGACAGCAAGGACTGGGACCTTCAGGCTTTAAGCCACAAGAAATTGGATTCTGCCAACCACCTGAATGAACTTGGAAGCCGACATTTCCTCCTGGCTTCCACATAGGAGCCCAATCCAGCCTTGATGTCAGCCTCGTTGAGACCCTGAACAGAAAACTTAGTCACACCAGACCTGAACTTCAGAGCTACAGAAATGTGAGATAACTAGACATTGTGTTAAGCCTCAAAGTTTATGACAACTTGTTACACAGCAATAGACAACCAATATGTGAGGCTTGTTCATTTCACAAAGTCAGGAACTAAGCCAGATGATCTCTTGAAACTGTCTTGCCGTATCTATTTTATAATCATAATACTCTGTCCTGATGGCAGGGCCACTGCTAGGCTAGGTAACACCTCTATGCAAAGTTGAGAAAAGACACAGCCCTGGAGATGCAGAGCCTGGCAAGGACAGGGTGCTTTTCTCCAGCTTGCACAGCAATGCATCAGGATGCTGGGCTTGGCATGGAGAGAACTGGCTGGATTGTTAGCTTTCCACTCAAGGGTCTTTATTCAGTGCACAACATGCACAACTGTAAGCAGCAGTCCTGCTTGGCAGACTCTTGTGTGATTCACTCACTATTCCATACGCATGCCAGAACCAGCAGGAATATGGGACAGGCTGAGGCAGAGAGATGGATTTCACTGAAGAACTCTCTGCAACTCGGGGGGCGCAAGGAGGGGTAGTCAGGTGTTGTTTGATGACGACGCAGGGAGGTACAAATTGGGAGGGAGGGGTGTTTGGGTACATGTGAAGGAGCATGCACGTGATCTTTGCTGCTTTGGCATCTATTCTGGGCCCTTCTGATAAGCCCTCTACAGCCTGCAGCTCCTTCACAGTTATGAGTACCTGTAGTCACAAAGATAGAGCTTCCTCTAAGCAAAATGTATGAACATTTTGTCTCCACTGTCAGTTAAGACCTGACTGCTGGGCCTGTCCATGGGCACACACCTGCACACGTTTGAGGACTTGGTGGTCATTCTGGAATGTCTGGGCTCGTACTGGGCACTGTACCTCATGATTGACTCATTTGCTCTCCCAAATATCCACTTTCCCAATGCCTGAAGAGCTTCTTACCCGTGGCTAAAGGGAAAAGTGCATCTCACATGACTGTATGATTACAGATCTAGTCTTCAGGATAGGGTCAGAGGCAAAGTGGTACCAAAACCCCCCAAAGGAGCCACTCACTCTGTCTCCCAAAGGTCAGGGCAAAGTGAGGGGATTTTTATTTCTTAGAAAATCAGTCTTCTAAAATAGGCATCCTTGGCACACCTGGGTAGCTCAGTTGGTTAAGTGTCTTCGATTCAGATCATGATCCCAGGGTCCTGGGATCAAGTCCCACATCAGGCTCTTTGCTCAGCAGGGTGCCTACTTCTGCCTCTGCCTGCTGTTCTCCCTGCTTGTGATTCTCTCTCTCTCTCTCTCTCTCTGACAAATAAAATCTTTATAGGCACTCTTCCTTTCGAAGGCTGTCATGATTTGCAGGTCAGCTCTACAAGGTAAAAAACATTTTAAATTACAGATTTTTATTCTCTCCATTCTTTCCTAGGATAAAGACTGAACCCTTCATCCCAGGAATTAGAAGCTCTCTGTAATGTCCGTCCGTCCACCTGTCCATCCATCCATCCAACCACCCATCTCTTCAACTTTATCTTTTCATGCCTGACCACAGAAAGTCTACACTTCGATTCTCATTATGCTCAAAACATGCCGTACTCCTGCTCACCCTGGAGACTTTCCTTCTTCCCTCCCTTCTTCCCTCCCTCTCTCCCTTTCCTCCTACACCCATCGCTCCATCAACCCACCCACTCATCCACCCATCCGTTCCTTCCTTTTTTTTTTTTTTAATTTTTTATTTTTATTTTTTTTTATTTTTTTTTTACAAGAGAACAAATCTACACCTTTATTTACTTTTCATTAAATTTAAATCCTTGAGGGGTACAGCATCACACGGATTCTGTGGCCAATGGCTTTAGCAGGAAGGTTGCTTCGGAATTTGGCACGAACCATGCCGCTGTTTCCATGAGCACGAGTTACTTTTCCCCAGATTACTCTGGTTTTGTTTGGTTTGCCACCAGGAGTCACTGTGTTGTTCTTTGCTTTGTACACGTAAGCACATCTCTTGCCTAGATAGAATTCCGTTTCATCTCGAGCATATACACCTTCGATTTTAAGAAGAGCTGTGTGCTCCCTCTGGTTGCGGAGACCCCGCTTATAGCCAGCAAAAATGGCCTTGGACCACAGCCTTCCAGACATTATTCGGCGTTTTAGAGGAGTCCTGTTCCCAGCAGGCCTCACTTACTTGCGCCCAAAGTTCAGCAACAAGAATTCCACTCCTAATTTTTTATTTTTTATATACATATATTTTTATCCCCAGGGGTACAGGTCTGCATCCATTCCTTCCTAATGATGATACCGCACAATGAAACTGCACAATACTTCATTCACTAAGTATTTAGGAAGCTCCTAATGCATGGCAGACGTGATTCTCAAGCAAGACTTTCCTGTAGCGGGGAGGCAGATAAGCAATCAAATAATCACAGTCAAGTGTGGTCAGTGTGATGATAGAGGAAGAACAGAGCTGAGGAGGCATGTGGTCAAGAATAAAATCAGGGAAGCCTCACCAGAGGAAGGGGTATTTCAGCAGAGGCCTGAATGGTGAGTCAAGTTGGTCTGGCCACAAGGAGAAGAAAGAGTCTTCCTCTTTCCAGAGAGAGGGGATGCCCGATGCAAAGTCTTGGTGGTGGAAAAAAAAATACATGGTGGCTTCAAGGTGATGAAATGAGTTCAGTTTAGCTAGAGCACCGAGGGAGGGGGCAGAGGGGAGCAGATGAGTCAGGAGAGAAGGTAGGGTCAAGGATAAAGGGCCCTATAAGCACTTGGGATAGTCTTCCCTCCTCTCTACCTGTCCAGGTGCCCCTTACTCCATTCAAATAGAACCTAGATACCACCTAGATCTGGAGGATGTTCCTACACATCCAGCCCATGATGGGTTCCTGACCTTCTGACTACTGCACTAATCCAGTCATCTACTGCCTGGTGCAGTCCATACTGCCTTCACACATCATTATCTTGCCTCCTGAGCTAGGCTCTATTTCAAAGCCTCGAAATATGTCTTGCCTCTCTCTCCTTCTTTGGTTCCTCTTCAGGGCTTACTGGATACATGGTCCATGATGCATCCATCCACCCATTCCTAACCTGTTAGAGCAGGCAGTTAGATAGACAGGAGCAGCCAGGGAGAAAGGAGGATAACAAAGGGACAGTTGCCAGGGACGGTCTCCACCCAGAGACCGCTCCATCTCCCTTAGACCAACCCTTTTTGCCGTTTAGCCCAGACTGATAGGCAGAAGATAGGGCAACAGAGATGGCCCCAGCTTTGGAACCTGCACACTTAAGAAAGACCTTATCTGCTAGTAACCCCAAGGCTCTTATAATATCTCTGTAATACCATTTGCATTGCGGGTTGGCCCCCCCACCCCCACCCTGTGGGTTGTCTTAGGGGCTAGTGGGCAGATGACGACCATAAACTTGCACAAAAGGTTGGAGGGGAAGAAACCAAGACACATTCATGGGTGGAGCCATGGTAACAGGATGGGAGGGAGGAGACCAAATGAACCCCCAGAAAATAACAATGCGGAGCTCAGCATGCTGCCTCCCTCCTCTCCTCTTGCTCCTCTGCCTCTGGGGAGAGCTGTCTCCTTTTGCTAAACAAAAAAACCCTTTGCTACTTTCACTCTATCGCGTCCCTCTTTCCTTGGAGAAGACGAGGACCAAGGAATTACACAACTCACCACCCCGGTAACACACCCAGTTGTTACATATCGGAAGTATGTTCCTGCTCTCATGAAGCTTATAGTCCTATGATGGGAACATGGACAGACAAACATCCCTTTTGCTGCTTCCCTTGGCTTGTGCGGAATTTCCATGCAAGTAGGGGGTCACAGTAAGCTCTAGGAAATGTATTATCTTAATACGGCAAATCAACACACTTGCCTCAGGTCGCTCCAACCCGTCTTGGTTGGAACAAAGCGGGAACCTCAAGGAAGCTTTTTCTCCCAGCCAAC
The DNA here is from genome assembly GCF_964662115.1 of Mustela nivalis. NCBI lineage: Eukaryota > Metazoa > Chordata > Mammalia > Carnivora > Mustelidae > Mustela > Mustela nivalis. Next base: position 31,447,973 of record NC_139025.1, on the reverse strand, counting down.
AATGCAATGGGAGAAGACCATTTCTCCCAGCCAACAATGCAAAGAGAGTGCTGTGTGTTTGTGAGTGTGTGCTCAGACACGTGGAAAATCAATGTGCTCATGCACTGTCTAATTACAACTCCTCTGCCAGGGTGACAGTGCTCTCTTCTCTTTAAGCTGGGATAGATTCCTCTCCCTCTTTGCTGCCTTGTGGTGGGAAGGGCTTCATATTACTGTAGTGTGGGTGTGAGTGGGGTTGATGGGGTGGAGTGAGGGCTGGGAAGCTCCACTCTAGGTTAACAGGAGAGTCTGGCCTTGAAAGTCCCACTTAAGGGTGCCAGGGTGGCTCAGTGGGTTAAGCCTCTGCCTTAGGCTCCGGTCATGATCTCGGGGTCCTGGGATCGAGTCCCGCATCGGGCTCTCTGCTCAGTAGGGAGCCTGCTTCCTCCTCTCTCTCTCTGCCTGCCTCTCTGCCTACTTGTGATCTCTACCTGTCAAATAAATAAGTAAAATCTTAAAAAGAAAGAAAGAAAGTCCCACTTATTCTCAAAGGAGCATCCGATTTCCGATCCCCAGAGCAGTGGAATTGTACAGGGTTAGGCTCTACATGTGACTTGGTTATTTCTAGCCCTGTACAGCCCTCATGTTTGCTCTGCCTCTCCTTAACTGAGTGGGGTCTGGGAAAGGGAGGACGATTCACAGCTCCAATTCTTTCCCACTTGCTTCTAAGTCAAGAGGGGAAGTAAAACAAACAAACCTACCAATGATCTGGGAACAAATGCCTGCTGTACCCTGAAGCTGATAAATTCCCTTCCTGGAAAAGCAATGAAAATTATCTACAAAATCATTTTATTTACCTGTGTGCTCCCAGCACCGAAGAGACCAAGTGGCTGGTTATCTGATTAACGGCTTTGGAGATTTTGGGTCTCTCTGTCTTGTTTTCTCTCTCCAGTGGGCATCTCTCTCTCTCTCTCTCTTTTTTTTTTCCCCTCTCTTTAGATTTTCTTTGAGAGAGAGCAAGGGTGTGCACACAGGTTAGGGGAGGGGCAGAGGGAGAAGGGCATCTCAAGCAGACTCTGGGCTGAGCCAGGAGCCTGACACAGGGCTACATCCCACAACCCCCAAGGCCATGACCTGAGCCAGATCAAGATCCGGATGCTCAAACGGCTGAGCTACCCCGGTGCCCCCGGGTATCTCATTTTCTAGAGTGACCTTGATCCAAGCAGAAAGTGGAGAAGACCATATCGTATGGACACGAACTTCAGGTACAAGAAAAACCTGCTAATAATTAGGAAGCGAGAGGGACCAGCTCTTCCGGATTTGAGTCAAACATTTTCGAGGCTCTGTACTGCCAACTTCATGCCCTGTCCGTAAGAGCACGTATACGGCCTGTACTGCTGCTGGATAATTTCTAGAAAGCCCAGTGAATAGCAAGTTCAGGAAAGAGTCCTGTCCCTGGGCTGGTTAGAGAAAATCCTTCAATTAGAGACTTAACTACATGGAAAATGTGCTTATTCTATAGATGTTTTCTTGACTGAATCAATCAGGGACTAAACGAAGACAGAGCTTCCGTGTCGCACACCAGCAGTGGGCTCTGTTCTCCTGCCAGTCAATGGAAATGCCGCCCCCTGGGGTTGTGCGCAGAGCAGCAGCTCTGGATGAGAAAACAGCAGACGGGTCACTGTCAGCCATTGTCACCATCTGAGTGTATTGTGCTGTGGGCCCCAGCGGGGTTGTCAGTAATTTCCACCTGCCAGACTCCTGCATGAACTGATTTCCAGTTCCTGCCTTCTTCTACCAGCCAAAGGGCAAATTCTTGTTTTGTACCACCTAGAGACAAAACGGGGTCCAGGCTGTCCGCGATTGGAGCAGACTGCCTAAATCTGAGCCCCATCTCAGCTGCAGCAGCGCGGAGCACTGTGTCCCCTCCAGTGTGACAACCTAGCTCACAGCGAGTTTCACAGGACTTGGTGACCTTTTCAGGAACGTAGTAGGCAAACTTCTTGGAGAACAGAGAGTCCAAAGGTAGAAGCTGACATTTTCACAAGGGTGAGGGGCATACAAATCCTATTTGCCAGTGTTTAAAGCTCTGATATTCCGGGAACGGTCAGTGGAAGAGGCTGATGGGGAGCAGAGAGCAATGGGTCCATAGATGGTACCAGGCTGAGGCAAGTGAGGAGTAGGTGCAAAATTTAAGGGTACACCAAACGACCCAGTAATCCACATCAGCCATATTTTACTGTGATTTTTTTAAAAGTAAGAATTAATACAACAATCGTGATGAACAAAATACCACACATTTAAAATAAAGACAGGGCCCAAGCTTGACTCCCCTCACCCTAACCCTAATCAACTCTAGTGGCCATCCGGTGCCTTCTGGTGTGACAGAGAGAAGGCCAGGAAGCAAAAGACGGGAGTCTGGGCTCTGAGGCTTCATTCCCTGCCTTCCCCCTGGTCCTCCCCTCTCTCTGAGCTTATATAAGGGGGGCGGGAGGCCTTATTTCTCTCTTGGGATTTTTGTGGGTAATGGTACGACCAGAAAAACACAACCCTTGCTATGGAAACTGTGGGTCTCATTCAACTCAGTAACTGGGTGTGCACACGAGAGAGAGAGAGAGAGAGAGAGAGAGAGAGAGAGAACGAGCGCTCGCAAGCGCCGTCAAGTAGGGCTCCTGCTTTACTCTCCAGAGCTAACAACTTTAGCCTTCCAGGATGCCCGCCAACTTCCTGAGCCTCATAGCGTCAATCCCTCCCATACTGCTCTCCCTCACCTGTCCTCCCGCAGCTGAGGAAGCACCTGCCCTCTGGGACAGGCTGGATCTCGGCAGTGCTCCCTATTTTTAGACAATAGGGAGGGACTGGGGGAGGGGGGAATGTCTTCTTGGAGAATATTGCCTCTGAACTGTGCTCTGGACAGATGGTGGCCAGCTCTCTGTGGCTACTCGTTTCTGCCTCCCTGACCTTGTCAGTTCTGGTCCACCTCTCCTCTCCGCCATGCCGCCCTAGTCAAACCACTGTCACATTAGGATGGGACCCTTGCTACAGCCACCCAACCCATACGACAGTCACCCAACCCAGCTCCCTGCTTCCATCCCGCTTTCCCCGCTGCAGCCCATTCTCCTCTCTACAGTCAGAATAAACTTCTAAAAATTTGTTTTAAAAAATCATAACATGCCACTTCCCTCCGGAAACCCTCAGTAAGTTCCCCTCATACTTAAGAGTACAATTAAAATGGCATCATCTAGCCCAGGAGTTCTGAAACATTAGTACTCAAAATCACCCAAGGGCTCCATCCCCAGAGCTTCTGATTCGGAAGGTCTGGGTGGGGTCTGGGAATTTGCATTTCAAATAGGTTTCCAGGCAACTAACTGCTGGGTTTGGGGGGCTCCAAAACCACCCAGAGAACCTGATGCCGCCCACAAAAACTCAGCTTGGCTTCCCCACCCTCCTCACCTTCTGTCCTCCCCTGTTTGCTTTCTATTTCCTCAAATCCATCAACCTCATTCCTGTCTTGGGTCCTTTGCCAAAGCAGTTGCCTTTGTCTGGATCTTTCCACCTCCAGATACTCTTAGGACCGGGTCCTTTTAAAATGTCTCAGCGTGCATGTTACTTCCCTGTGCACTCCCTGGGATTGGACTCCAGCTACTCTCCACCAAACCGTTTTGTCTTTCTTGTTTATCTACGCATGGTCTGTTTTCCCCCAATCTAATACAAGCTCGGTGAGGGCGGAAACTGAGGCTATCGCATTTACCAGCACCTGAACTATCTCTGGCACAGAGATGGTACCATTACGTTTGTTCAGGGAATGAATGAATAGTACTAAATGGGGGAACCAGAATTCCAGCCAGGGACGGACTGCAGAGCCAGCCTTCCAGTGGTCCGAGAACTGTGGCAGAGATGTGGCTGATCTCCGTGACTCCATTCCTGCCCACACAACTCAACTCCCTTTAGAGCCCAGTTACTGGGCTACTCTTTCTTTCTTTCTTTCTTTCTTTCTTTCTTTCTTTCTTTCTTTCTTTCTTTCTTTCTTTCTTTCCTTTTTAGGAGCAGGGAGGGGCAGAGTGAGAGGGAAAGAGAATCTCAGTGTGCAGCTGACACGGAGTTCATCTCACGACCCTGAGATCATGACCTGATCCAAAAATCAAGAGTTAGATGCTTCCCCGACTGAGCCACCCAGTTGCCCCTGGGCTACTTTTATGAAAAGGTCACTCGAATCCCTCTCCTTTCCCTTCCCAAACAAGTCTAAACTCCCTTCCCCCGTCCTCGACACATGTACCTAGACACATGCACGAAAGGAGTCACCTTGGCTGAAACCTGGCTCTGCTGTCACTTCAATACTCCACTCATGGCTTCATTGCAGTGTATTTTCCATGCTTCTGATGAGGGAGCAGGAGGCTGGCTGAGGACAAAGCAAGAGCTGGCGCCTTGCACCCCCCCCCCCTTCATCCGCTCCCCTCCATATGTGTAGCATTGCTCAGGCACCCCTGACTGCCATAAAATGATAAATAGTTAACTTGCTGAGATCGCAATCCTGCAAAACAGGAGTCTCCCTTGGTTTGCAAAGGTCCTTGAGATTACAACAAAGAAGTTACCTTATCAATAGCCCAATTTCCAAAGACACAGAACTCAGTTCCTCAAGCCTAATGTCACCCTCCCCTCCATAAAAACCGAAGGAGGCAAAGGTAGAAGGAAAAGTAAATAAAGTTAAATTTCTTCTAAACCTAAATCTCATTAACAAGGATGCTTGATAGCAGGAATGTAACATTCCACCAGACTCCCAATTGTCTTTACTTGATAGCAACTAAGCCTTCAATATCCTGATAGTATCCTTTGCCCCAATAGCCCTTCTGAATACCCCTTTGTCCTCACCTACCCAACTCCTGCGTATATAACCAACCACCCCTCACAACCCGGGGCAGCCGCATCTCTGCCTGCCCACGGGCCCTGTCCCCGTGCTCTAATAAATCACCTTTTGCACCAACGACGTCTTAAGAATTCTTTCTTTAGTCGTCGGCTCCGAACCTCCTCACCCCACCGAACCTGACTTAGGTTCTGGGACTTCATCACTTCCTTCCGGTGATGGACTCCATGAAAATCATTAGTCACTCTGTCATTAGTGGTTCAGAGCATGGGCCCTATTGCCAGAGATATCTGGACTCAGGGTGTAAGAGTTTTAGGACTCGCAGCAAATTATTTCCTCTCTATGAGTCTAAGTTTCCTTCTCTGAAATGGGTGTGATACTAAAACCTGCCTCAGAAGGTTTTTGAAAGGATTGAGACAAAGAAGTAAAACTTGGAGCATGGGAAGTGGCATGTAGTAAGCAGTCCAAATGTCACTGAATGTGGTCATAGTCTGTTGTTTAAGTAAGAGCCAGAGCCACCAGCAAAAGGATTCCTTCTTCCCTAATCTCCAGGATCAGGTCAGAAGAGGGCAACACGGTTGGGAGTTGGGCAAGGGCTGGTGTGGGACCAGGCAGGGCATTTTCTGAGCTCCGTGGCTGGCCTGAGGAACGGTTCGAGATGAGGGGGTATGCCTGGAGAGGGCTCACATCTCCTCAGCACCCCGCTCATTTTCCAGCTCTGCATAGGGACCTTAGGAAGTCTCTCCGCTGATGGAGATGGTCCTTCCGTAGCACCTGCTGCCCCAGTGCAAACGCCTGCCTTTCGGGGGGCCACCTCCCCTACTACCCAACGCTGCTCTTGGCTTTCTCCTGAGGCAGGAGCGCACACGTGGCCGGTGAGGCTGCTCATGCGCCTATTTTCATCCCACCCCATCTTTTGCGAAGAGACACCCGCAAGGATCCTGTCTGATCGCCATGGAGGTTTGTGTGGAGGAAGCAATGGTACCAAGGGTTGTACTGAAGACTTCTCGGCCTCGGCAAAGGGCTCCACAAGAGGTCAATGAAGTGGAGGCAGCATGTGAATTCACTGCCCACGGAGCCTGATCCTGGCTGTTCTCCTTGACAGACAATCCCCCCACCTCCGCGCCCTTTTCTTAACCAACTGAGCCACCCAGGCGTCCTCCGCGCCCTTTTCTTTTACCAGAGATGCAAGAGTCTGACTTTGTAGTCCCAATCAGTGCCCGTCGCTCGGGTTCCTTTTCCACCTTGCCCCCATGTCAATGACTTCTGACCCTGCTCCCTCCCTCCATGGGCCTGGCGGCGGTGTGGCCTAACTGGCTTTCAGTGCAAGCGAGTCTGTTTCCCTTCCATGACTACTGTCTTCCTCCAACTGCCACCTCTCAACCCTTCCTGGGGCCAGAAGGTCTGTAGTCAATACTCATTTCGAGTGCAACACATGCATACTTCTGCCCTTGTGGTGGAGAGCCTGTGTTCACAGAGAGGCGAGGACCCGCTGACGGGCCACAGCCCACAGCCCCTCTGGAACCCTCAGTTAAAGACATGTTTGTATCTACTGCACATCTGCGGGCTGATGTCTTCCCCATGACGTTCAGGGCATGCCCACAGCCAGGCAGAGCTGTGCACCTGGAACAGAAGGCGGTGACACTCCGGGTGGGAAAAGAAAACACAATGACAGTGACAGTCATATAATGCGCTGAAAATTCTACATCTGTCTGGAGGGCCTTTAATCAAGGATTTTGAAGCACATTCTCCAGACCTTGCCCATTCATCGACCCCACATTCCTGGGAAAGAGCCAGCAGGTAGGGAGCCGAGCACTATAAATAGAGTACTGTATCATTATCTTTGATGTGAACACTATGTATTTAGACAGCATTTCTCTGAAGAGCTAAAGGGCTCCACACACATTATATTATCTAATTCTAACTCATTCATACAGCAGCCCCCAGACTGGCTGCCTTGCGGTAGTTTGCTAAGGCTTTGGATCCACAGAAATTCACTCTGATGCTTTCTCCCTCCTGTCCTGCCCCTGCCTAATTCACAGACACTTTCCCAGGGCCGCTCCCACGAGCCCTCAGGAGCCAATACCATAGCCTGACTCATCCTGTCTACACACCACACACTCTGTTTCACGCTGGCGACACTAAGCACTGGAGGAAGAAGACGTGATTTGTTTCCTTGCTGTCAGATTTAATCTGGGCCTAGTTTGTTGTGTTTTGAAAGTGTGGTTTATATAGACTTCGTGATTATAGTGAAGACACGAGGCAGGGAATGGGTCTGCTGGGTGCACTGACCACACAGGCCCATGGTGAAGGCCAAGCTACCTTGGTCAAGGCCGAGGACAGCAGCCTTGTTCACCTTGAAAATGCACATCACCTTTAAAATTGATCAAGTTGGGGCACCTGGGTGGCTCAGTGGGTTAAGCCTCTGCCTTCAGCTCAGGTCATGATCTCAGGGTCCTAGGATCGAGCTCCACATCGGGCTCTCTGCTCAGCGGGGAGACTGCTTCTTCTCCCTTTGCCTGCCTCTCTGCCTACTTGTGATCTCTCTCTCTTTGTCAAATAAATAAAATCTTAAAAAAATTTTTTTAATTGATTAAGTGGATTTTGTTCACTTGTAAGAGCTTCTGTGTTTCCCTTCCACTGATACCATCAGGGAGGCAATGTTCGTCTGTTAGGTACTCATTGTCCCCATCACAGTTGTAAAGAAGCAATCAAGTGTGTTATTATTTCCTCTTTTGTCTCTCCCCCCCCCCAACTCTAAGCTCCAGGAGGGCTGGGGCTGTCCTTGTTTTAATTGTGTCCCTATCCCTGATGTTGAGCACATGTCCGGTGCATAATAAAAATATCTGTGGAATGACTGAATGAGGGAATGAGTGATGGTGTGAGTCACAGTGAGCCTGCTCTGGTTTATGGCTTCTAATCAGGCCCTTTGTGGTACCAGTTTAAGTTCCATTTTAGGGCATGACAAAGGCCTCCACTCCCACTCCGTGACATGCACCTAGAAAATACTGTCTCACCAACACTCCCTCTTGCTCCCTTCAGCCCTCAAGGAACACCTAGGGGCTGCTCGGGTAGAAGCCATATACCTTCCCTCTCCTCCCAGTTTCCATCACACCGAGTCTAAACCCATCCAATAGTTCAGTGGAGCTCTGCCCTCAGCGTGGTTCTATGACCTGCTCAAATAGTGCAGCATCCCCAGCAAGCTCTCGCGCCTGCGTCTGCATATGTGATATGGTGGGGAAAACACATAGACTCTGGGGTCACAGACTCTCGAGTTTAAGTCTTAGTTCTAATGCTTGCAGCTGTGTGACCTTGGCCAACTTCCTAAGCTCTTTGAGCTTCTGTGTCTTCAGCAGTAACATGGAGATGATAGCATCCACATCGGGTGGTGTGTAGCCTAGATGAGAAGACACAGGCAGCAGGCTCAGTAAATCACCATTCCCTGCCCTTCTCTTCTATCCTCGACCCTTCCTGTGACTCATCCTCCCTCCTGGCTGCCACTCATCCTTTGGATGCTTCTAGCTGTCACCCCCTAGGTTTTAGGCGCCATGCGGGAAGTGTTGAGACCGGACTATATTTAGATGCCTTAGCTCTTTTATCTTTTACACCACTGTGTTGCTATGGTGATGGTGGAGAGGGAAGGGGGAGGACAGCCTGAAAGGAAAGATGGAGCTCGGCCATGAAGATGGGTGGATCTGGCTGGGGACTGGTTCCAGTGAGCTGGCGCTCTCCAAGAACGCTTACCTGTGCATTCCATCATCAGGAGGTGACCCAAGGAGATAGGAGGAGGCAATGCCCAGGAAAAGTTCTTACGAAAAGGGGAGATAAAGAATGACTGTTGAAAATTGTTCATTATGCTGCCCAGCCACAACCTTAGCTTCTGGAGCCTTCCTCGAATGGTTTATCAATCAAGGTTGGCAACTTGCCCGAGTCACGCAGCTGGTAAATGGCAGAGCAGGGACTTGAACACAGGCCACCTGGACTCCTAATCCAATGCTCTTTCCATACCAATGGCTATCAAAAACCATTTTTTAAAGCTGAAGAAAATTTTTTGAAGAAGGAAGCCTACAGTGAGGTATAACCAAGCACAGCAGGCAAAATCAGAGGTGCTCTAGTTGAAGTGGAGGGTCCCTCTTGGACAACCTCTCCTTCCAGCCTCACACACAGTGAGAGAGAGGTTTAGGGAGTCCTTCTCCAAGTGTAGTTGTGGACGTCGCCATATTATAGACATCTGGCGTAACCGTAAAAGTGCAGCTTCCCAGGTCTTAATCCCAGATTCTGATTCAGTGGATCCCAGGAGATTCTGATAAACACTAATTTAACAGGAGGCAAATTAGCAAACTCTTGAGTCAAAAAATTGGGAGAAGGGACATAACGGAATGATCTTTCTCTTTTCCTATTTGATTCCTCAAGCTCATTTATAGCAGCCTAAGGGCAGGAATATCAAAACAATCAAGCTGGACTGTTCTTTGGTTTCCAACTGCCTTCTGGGCCTCAGCCAGTTGCTAAGCTCTGGGTTCTAGCCTACGGACTGGTCATCAGGGTCCAGATGAAATCGTAGCCATTGTCTGACCCTGGTGAGGTCATCATTGTGCCTAACAGAGCAGATAGACATGCAAGGAAGCTCTGGGTAAGGGTTCAGGGAATGGATACCATACTCAAGAACATACAAGGAATGTTTATCAGGTGAAAAGTCCCAAAGGAGCATGTGAGATTTGGACTGAAAATAGACTTACTGACCAAGTGCAAAGTCTGGAAAAATATACAGGGGCAGGAAAGCCCACTCATTGATTTCCCATCATTGAAGGGTCTGGGAGAACTATATGACAAAGCAAGGAAGCCCTGATGATGCAGTTGAAGAAGGCAGTCGAAATTAAATTGAGGTTTTTATCTCCCCTATATGCTGAAAACCTAATGATGTCCCCCTCCTCTATAAGCAAGAGCTTCCTCTGGGCCACACACTGTGCTTTAAACAAATACCTCATTTAATTCCTCCCAGTATCCCAGATACTATTAGAATTCCTAGCTTGCAGGTAAGGAAAATGAAACTATTAGAAGTTAGGTAATTCTGCCCAAGTTAACTCAGCTAGTAAAAGATAGAACCAGGATTTGATCCCAATTAATGGTCTGATGCTAAGGCCTATGTATATTCTTACCCAAAATGAATCCATAAAGTAAGTGTATGAAGTCCAATTGAGTTCTCATGATGAAGGTTTTTTCAATCTCAAATTATTTCCCCCAATTTTTGGGGAGATGATCCCTACTTAGCTGATGTTTTGGGATAATCTAGTACTAGGTAAGTGCAGGAATATCTCCAAGAAAATTATTTACCCAGTTTTTTCCATTTCTGCTTCCTGATCTTTCAGCAGATTGCATTTTTTTATTTATATTTTTTAAGATTTTATTTATTTATTTGACAGACAGAGATCACAAGTAGGCAGAGAGGCAGGCAGAGAGAGAGAGAGAGAGAGAGGGAAGCAGACTCCCTGCTGAGCAGAGAGCCCGATGCGGGGCTCAATCTCAGGACCCTGAGATCATGACCTGAGCCGAAGGCAGAGGCTTTAACCCACTGAGCCACTCAGGTGCCCCAGCAGATTGCATTTTTAAAGTGTTTTAAAAAATAGATTTTAGAAGCCCCCAACAACGGAGGACCATAATACATTCATTCTGTAAGTCCTGCCTCTGAGGCATAGCCGCGGTCCCATCTGCTCCAGAAACCTTCCCCAGTGACTTCCCCTGCGGGCCACTCTCTCTTCAAACCCGTACCATTTCCAGTTTGCAGGAACCACTTGGCACCCAGTACCCACAACCTCTGTCTTCTCCCATCCTTGTTGTCCTGCGAGCTCCACGGGGGCATGGTCATGCTGTACATGTCTGTTTCTCCAGCACTTGGCCCAGTGAGGTTAACATGAGCCACTGAACAGTCACACAGGAACAGGAAGGTGAAACAAGGGAAATCAAAACTGGAGGAGGCCAAGGAATTGTCAGTACAAAGGGAGGTGAGCACGGACAGCATGAATTCACCAGCCTCCCATGCAACTGACTGGTTTCCACGGTGCCTTTTGGAAACTGACCTGGCGCCTCTCCCCGGCATGTCTGTCCCGCAGATTCTGGCCACATAGGTATAGTTACTCATTTCCAAGATCCGTCCCTCAGGCATGGAGCTCTCTGACTGAGACTTCTTCTCTCTGGATAGTCCTTTACTGCTTAGAACATGCTCTTTCATGCATGACCAGTCAACAGTTTCCCAGTTGTCCTGTGGGGTAGGCAGGGTGATTGTCAGGGACCCCACTCTACTTATTGCCGAAAATGGAATTATGGGGTGAGTTTGGGCTCATTTTCTCTCTACCAAAGGAAAACAAAATCCTATTGGAAAGGTGGCTGGCAATTAATCTCGAGTTTTGGAGTAGGAAGAGGAGAGGAGCCAAAACTAATGATAACACCAGACAGCAGACAACGGACCATGTTTTCTATTCCTAGCTGCCTAGTACCAACTCCCAATACCTGAAGGATAGGGAGTGCCGGTAATTCCTTGCATGTGCCCCAGGCACTTCTATTTACAGCTACTTCATGTTCTCCTCACAACAACCTAGTGAGATCCACAGAGCTAAAACCACTCTCATTTGAGGGGTTCGGTAATCGAGACCTAGAGGAATGAAGGGCTTTACCCAAGGCCACACAGCTGGTAAATGGCACTGCTTGGCTTAGGCTCACATCTTCAGGTAACAAGGCCAAGGTCTGCCCATCCATACCTGAGCGTTCTGAAGGTAACAGAAGCAGTGTACCAAGAGGGTCCACTTCGATGCACTGGGCATATTACTACAAAGGAAACAAGAGCAGAGATGTTGCTCTTAAACTGATCTGTGTTTGAGTCATAGTCCTGGCACTAATAACTGGATAACATTGGGAAAATCACCTTTCCAAGCCTCAATTTTCTCATCTGTAAGAGGACGGCAGGAGGATTAAGGGAGACATCCTCCTGTGGGCTGCTAAGCACAACTTGCTCAGTATCTATTCATGCCGTTATGATTGTTGACAGCAACACTGGCATTAATTGCTGAATCTGTTTTAATGAAATGATCCTGAATAAGATCATATCATCATGGTTATTTTCCGAGATGGGGATAGTATCCCACGCACGTAGGCATCTTCTCTCTTTCACCAACTTCCCTATTCTGTTTCCTACAAGTGGCTGTAAAGTTACTTTTCAAGCATACCCTCCATTAAGAGTAGATTTGATGCTTGTTGCCAGCCTTCTTGGGCTGGAGGGTAGAAATCCTGTGGGTGGGTGGTTATCTTATCTTTTCACCCTGCTGGCCATTATTCAGCCAAGCTTAACACATTTCTGCCTTTTCATTTTCCCTCGCCCTCTGTCTAGTCAAGTTTCTAAAGAAGCAGACTTGTCACTGAAGTCATCAGACAGAACACTTAGCATTTTCCTCACATGCACACACATTCCAAGTACTTTTCCATCTCTCTCCAGTGTTCAGTCTCCAGGGGGAATGCGGGGTCCAGGAGTGTGGCAATAAGAGAGCGGAACATGAAATATTTTCTGGAATGGCTAATGCCTAACTGGGACCCAGAAAATATTCACTGAGGAAGGCAAGAAATGGAGTTGGGGAGAGACATTACAGACCTGCCTCAGGTCAGAAAACTGGATTGCAGGGTCTAAAGTGACTTTGGGCTCCAGATTTCTAGAATCCTGTTTCCTAAATGACATTTGAAATGGGAGACAAAGGGCGGTGGTTGAGTCAGTACAGAATGGAGTAAGAAGACACCTGGGGGGTGCTCATGTGCTTTATAAGGTAGATGATGGGAGGGAAGATGTAAGGGCGAGGTGGGTGGGGAGGAGTGAGTGCCCTCCTGGACTCCAGAAGCTCAATGTATTCATGCATGGCTACTGAGCATCTTACGGGCAAAGCATGTGATAGGTGTTAGGGGCTGAAGGAGTTACAAACATGAGTAAGACATTGTTTTTTTACCTCAAGGAGCTTGGTACAAAGTAGATTACAAACGTTGAGAAACAGTGACCTGGCTGTATTCACAGTGTACAGATTCCTGTCCATGGCAAGTTTGCCTCGGCTCTCGTCTTAGGAGAGAGAGTGGATTGGCACTCCATTCGCCTTCACGAAATGAACCATACAACACATACACAAAACCATATAGTAATAATAATAATAATAATAATAATAATAATAAAACACCTAAGCAGATCATCATCTTCTCTTTCCTGCCTCCTCAGGCTTTCTTTGGTGCTGACACTGAAGACGAAACGTTGACCTGATTTCTCCTGCGTAACAGTGTTTGTAGTTGGTGTTGGTGACTGGTTAGTGTGATGTCCCCGAGGCCCTTCTCTCACCTTTCACTTGCCTAGCTCCCCACCCGCACTGGCCCACATGGACCACATCCCTACAGTATGCCCACTACTGTGTCTGGCACCCAGCTGGGCATCATAACAGAGATGGCAAGCTACACAGAGATAAATAAAATCAGTTTGCCTACTCTTGGAGAATTCACCATCCAGCGGGGAAGGTAGATGTGTGAGCAGATCTTTATGTTGTCAGCTCAGACTGACTTACAAACCTGGGAAGGACTTTGAAGTTCCTGTAGGTCTCAAGCCACGCATCACCTCATGATTACGCCTCTTCCTTACGTGCCATTCAGTAGGTTCCTGGGATTGTTTCAAGTGTCTCCCAGGTACTAACTTAGGGAATCTCCATCATCCAGCAGGGTAGAAATTATTATTTTATTCATTCTCCTCTTTTAGAGATGATAAAACTGAGGCACAGGGCACTTAAGTCACTTGCCTAAGGTCACATGGCTAATATATGACAGAGCTAGAACTTGGACTGAGATAGCCAAGCTCCCCAGTCCCTTAACCTCCACACTATACTGCTTTTCGAGTGAGATGATAAAAGTTGCTTTCCAGTGAGACAGAAGGAGATAGTGGCCTCTGTCATGTTATCACCTTCGGGTCTCTCTGGCTTCTTTTCAACCCACATTTATCGAGGGCTCCTTATGTGCCAACACCAGGCTGAGTGCCCTCAACACATCTCACTTACCCCTCATTACAACAAAACGAGGCGGGACTAGCACTCTGCCTTGTTATGGACTGAATGTTTGTGTGTCCCTGCCCTCCTCCCAAATTCTGGAGTTTCCAGAGCAGAAAGATGAGATTTTCTAGTTCCCTTGGCTTAAGAGCAGCCACACCAAGCCCTCACTCTGGGAATGTGTTTGTATCCACATCTTGCTGAGAATGAATCAGAACACAATACCCAGACCCCCCTTCTACACGGAGCCAGTGCCCAGCTTGGAGTGCCAGAGTCCCCCGTGGTTCCAAAGGTCCTGAATGGCTGGAGTCTGGGGGCTGCTGCTGTCACCTTCCACTGGTTCTCTTTCCCAAGACTAGAGCCAAGGCAAAATTGCCATGGACAGGAATCTGTACACTGTGAATATGGCCAGGTCTTCTTCTAGGTCACTGTTTCTCAATGTTCCACCTTCCAGGTGCATCCACCTGCCCACTGTCCGATGCCTCACCACCTTCAATGGTTATTCAAGAAAACAGAAATTTTCCTAGGATCTCTAGCCACAGAACGAGTTGTTAAAGTCATTACAATTATCCAAAGGGAAAAAGAATTCAGGATCATTCTTATCTCCCAAATTCTGGAGTTTCCAGAACAGTAAGATAAGATTTTCTAGTTCCCTAGAAACTTATCTTCTAGTTTCCTGGCCTAAGTCCAAGCTGGAGTATTATTAGGAGAACCATCATAAAAAATGAGACAAGGAAGACAGCTGAATGAAGAATAAGGAGGCGGCAGACAGGCAGATGGTGTTCTGAAGGAGGAACACCTTCCTTAGAAGGCTCTTGGGCTGCCATGCGGCTCCCATTCATCTCCTGCGACTTCCTGGAGCAAGGGCTGCTGATGTATGTTATCTATCGATGGCCCAGGAGTCCTATAAACACTGTCCATCAATAGCCACAGGAGTCTGTGTCCCACAGGCTCAGACACTTGCAACTCGATCTCATTTATCTTCACCCCTTTTTGTTATTGCTCGGCTGTAAAAAATATCTTGAGTGCTACAATCTCCTCTCTTTGCTGTCTTAAGCAGTTACTCTCTATCAAATACTCAATTCCATTTTCTGGATGTACAGAAAAATCACTTGAGCTGCCATTCACAATTTTGGCTCTTGAGGCAAATCAAACAAATTCAAAACAATTGTTACAAGAGCTAAAAGGCAAAAAATAAATAAATAAATAAAAATAAATCATTCAGCACCCATGCTTTGGCTTCATGGAATTTGACCTCCACATACTGCCTGTCATCCCCACTTTATACACAGGAAACACAAGCGCCAGAACTTTGCAACCCATGCAGTTTCCAGGTGGGAAATTAACTAACCAGTCTTCCAAATATTCATAGCTCATCTACATTTGCAGGGAAATGGGCTGGAAAGCAACAAAATAAAAGTCAGATTTTGTGCCCACCAAGAGATTGCAATGTATGTAGCATTTGCTGGTTACAGAACAGGTACTATAGGAAGTGTACCGTTAGGGGAGAGAATAATTACTTGGTAGGTATGAAAATCGTTTTTGTAAGAGCTGGGATGGAGTCAGGCATTAGGAAGACATAAGGTTCAGGTAGGTGAAGTGAAGAAGAAACTTAGAGTGTGGCACTTAAAGAGGAAAATGCACAGTGTATTCAGCAGACCATGGGCAGGCCATGTGGCCAGAGCAGAAGGGATCGTGGGAGCCAGTGGGTAATGCCTTATACATCTGGTTGGTGGTGTTCTGAGAACTAGCAAAGCCCCTCACCTAGACAGGAATCCCCTGAGCATAGAACCCGTCTGGGCAAGCTTTCTGGGGATGCCAGTGCCTACCACCTCCTCTGGATACTGCTGTTTCTCTATGAAGGGTTCACTGAGAGGCACAACCGCTCCAAGCTTCATCATCTGGGTAGTTTTGTCCTCCCCGCCACCCTCACGTAATGGTCTCTTTCCCCAGCAGACGACAGACCCTTTCCTGCTGCTTCCTGCCCATCTGCTGACACATGGATCAGTTGCCTTAACATTGAAAACCTGGGTACCTGGCTCACCATCTTCCCACCAGCATCCTGCGTGATGTCAGTGACCCCCAAAGATGACGGCTCTTTGCCCCTCGATCCACTGACCTTGACATCTTTGATGACCTTCACCACCACTTCAGCTGCCCACCCTATGCCTTGACTTTTCTCATCCTCTAGAACTTCTCATCTCTGACATAACAAGTTCACACATTCCAAAGCTGAACTTCCCATCTTCTTACCAAAGCCTCTCCTCCTCACCTCCTCCATCTCCATGCCAGGGGATCACACCCCCATGCCTTCATTCCTGCAACATGGCTCCCTCTGCAGACTTGGTGCTGTCCCTTCCAGTCAGGCTCCAAATCCTGCTGTTTCGACCTTCTTAATAGCTCAAGAATACAATTCCTTCTTGCCATGCTCCTCTAAAACTTACTCACTAGCCACCTCTGGCCTGGATTCTGCTAACAGTCTCCTAACCCATCTCCGTGACCCGATTCATACTCACTCTGTTTCATTCTTAGAACACGGCTATAGCCATCTGCTCAAGATGCAAATCTCATTAGCCAGCCCCTCTTTTTAATGGTTCTTCACCGTCCTCCAAACTTCTTGGCATCCTGTAAAAGGCCTGTTTTTGGACTGAGGCTACTTGCCCTCTTTTTCCCCCAGTTCCCACATATCCTCCTGATCTTAGACACCACCCTTGTCGAGATGGTTTCCCCAACCTTCCTAGATTGGATTGATGGGTCTCTCCTGTCGTCGTCCCACAGCACCTTGCACTTGCTCTGTGAGGACGCTTATCACACCCAGCTGAAATGTCTTGTTTACAGACTGTCCCCAGCACCAAGCACAGGTTCCAGAGCACAGCAGCTCACGAATGGTTGTGAAATAAACAAATAAACGAATGATTGAAGAAAAGAGGCCTGAGAAAAACATTTTAAATACAGAAATGAGAGGCCAGGCAAAATAAAAAATAAATGTAAGGCTTCGCACTGGGGGACGGAGGTGGGGAGATGGTGCCCTGGATAGAACTTCCAGAAAAGGAGAAGGACTTGGTTTTGGTGAGTGAAAATGAGGCTTTCAATGTGGGCATGCTGACTGGGGAGATTATGGTTAGCCATAAAGGAGCGGGTCCAGGAGTCACAGATTTGGGCTTTATACACAAAGAAGATGTCTCCGAAGCCATTGGCACAGATGGTAGCTTCGATACAGAACTGAGAGGAAAGGGCAGCTGACAGGGGCTTCTTCGTGTAGGAAGTTTTTCCGATTATCCAGATAAATCGGGTCTCAAGTGAGGTTTTTAGCTCTTCGTTTTCTGAATAATTGTCTCCATTGTTTCTGACTTTGAAGATCTTCTCTGTTTTGTTTTGTTTTGTTTTTCCTCTTCCTAACAACTATTTCTCTTTTTGGAGCGCATTTTGCTAACTCCAGCTGTTAATCACCTCAACATGCTACCAGGCCCTTGTGACGTCTGTCGGCTGCTGTAGGAGGCATGATACTTATTTTTCAGTTGGCTTCTACTGTTTTCCCCCACAAGATAACTTCTTGGATCAACACACTGACCGGCTATTGACCCATCTACGTCTCACCGGACATATTCTTGCTCTGTCTCCCTCCTGCCTCCTTTAAGTAGATCGTCCATACAAGATGTGTGTTCTGAATTCTCTCCTTCTCCAGTCCAGGGGCTGTTCCTGAAGCATATCATGTAACATGGGCACATTCTTTTTTTTTTTTTTTTAAGACTTTATCCATCTATTTATTTGACAGAGAGAGATCACAGTAGGCAGAGAGAGACAGGGAAGTAGGCTCCCCCCGAGCAGAGAGCCGGACACGGGGCTCAATCCCAGGACCCTGGAATCATGGATCTGAGCCCAAGGCAGAGGCTCAACCCACTGAACCACCCAGGTGTACATGGGCTCATTCTTAAGCCTACCTGTCAATTCTGAGAGCTCAGTCCTGCTGCTGGGGGAAAGAACAGTGCAAGGGGAATTCACAAGAACTACATTTTCCCCCAAGGACCCCAAATCAGCTAACATTTTCCTGATTGAACTATAAAGGTTTTATTTAGTAAAGTTACCATCATTTTTTAGGGTTGAAATATAAATACACAAGCAATTCATGAATCTGAGAATGTATGTTCCTATCTACGACAGAATCTTTGGTTGTTTGAAAGCACTTGTACATCACCCTTATTCTAAATACATTCACTGTGCTAAATTTTTGCTCCATCTATAATTACTCCAGTAGGTCCTTGATGAATGTGTGCGGCTGGAAGTAGACCTGTTGTTGAAGTATGGAACTGCATCCCAGTTGTAGAGTAGCCCTGGTCAATTCTGGAAGTCTCTATGTGTAGCAAAAACTTTATTTGTTCTAGGAAATGGGCCTCTGCCCTCTGGGGGTCATGAACTGCTCTGATGATTCAGATACTTTTTACCAGAAAAATGTACACACTCTGACACAGTATTCTGTATACAATTTCAGGGAGTTCACAAGACCCTATGAAAAGCCAGCATTGATCCCCTAAAGGTTCCTGGGATCCAGGTTAATAATTCCTAGACTAAGGGCTAAAGCTCAGTTGTTGATGGGTGAGGGATTTTAGTAACCTCAGAATGTGCAGAAAACAGCTGCAACAAAGCTGTGAACCACTAGGCAGTAGCTACAACTGCCAGCCAGCAGGAGATGTGCGGCTTGCGTGCAATCACGCCCAGCATGGCGCTGGGTAAGCTGCCATCTTTTCTTCCGCAGGGTTATCAAGATTTCGACTCATTCTATTATAAGGTTTTATTTTATGGCAGCAGAGCTCTGATTTGATTATGAAAATCAGCACAAAATAACTCCTTTTTTTAAGCAAAAATTTGCCTTAAAGTCTTTTCAGCTAAAACAAGTACACTTTTTGGCAAGAGGGAGGAAAGGGGCAGAGGAGGCTCCTGTGTTGGGAGACCTGCCCTTTCTGTCGCTGCCTCTACCACTTGCTTCCCACGAATCTCCAGCTCCTCTAATATTTTACACTCCCTTGACTTCTACTGGCCTTTATTAGATCTCATTTCATTTTCTTGAAGCTGGCGCCTCAAAAGCCTAGATCAGTGCCAATCTTCTGAATGTCTGGTGTTTATCTCATTCCATATTGCTCTGCACATATCTGATTTCTGAGTCGCACTCCACTCCCTTGAATCCTAAGGGGCCAGCTTGGTGCTTTTGATCATTTGAGTCAACATCTTGTATGCTCCTTTTCAACTTGAGACGACATAATCTCCCTCCTCCGATATTTTTTATCTTAACTGACCTTTAATTTTTGAAAATATGCTTAAAAGTACAACCTGAAGGAAACACCAACTCAGTAGACACTAGTTACAATCCACATCACGATCTACCTTGTCTATCTCACCATCACCCTTAGAGCTGCATTTACTAAGGTTTTCTACGTACAGCGAAGCTCGTTAGTTACTGGGATGATTTGAGATCTTTTTCTGTCTTCCCAAAGGAAAATCATCGAAAACAGAATCATGTCAGATAGTTTTCAAGCCAACATTTTTCACCATGTTGTTTCCTTTCCAATATCTCCCAGCCCACACACTTTGTTCGGGTTCTTCTTTGTTTCTATTCTAAACACATCTTTTCAGAGTTCTTGTGGTCCTAATTTCATAAATATTTTCAAAGAACCTTATTCTTTAATCCTTAACATCAGGGCTTTACTACCCTCCCTTTCTGGATTTTTGCCACTATCTTGGTTCTGGCTAGAATTCCTGATAGTTCTCCATCATTATGTGCCCCTCAGCTTTCCTGATGGCCCTCCTCACTCCAATGGAGACCCGCGTGGATGGTTCTCAAGACTCTTATGTCATAGAGTTTAGGACACTGTGTCATAGCTATTGACTTACTTGGCCATGTCCGTACTAGACTGAGAGCTCCTTAAGGTCAGGGATTGGGTATTATCTGTCATCTAGAGCATCAACCTCCTTCTTTCAACCCTCTGCTTTGGGGTATGTTCAATCCTCTAATTCTAACCACATGGTTGAAATGGAAGCCACCATCTTCTGAGATATCCTCCCTCCTTGGCAGAGCGAATGGTCTAAGTAATTTCTGATACAGGAGGGAAGTCTTCCCTCAATATTTAAGCCAAAGATGTGAGCCTGATGGCCTCTTGCAGCTTTCTCCAGCCCTGTTAAGGGAGCCAGTCTGAGAGAAGAAAGCTGGCATGGATGGAGAATAAAGAAAGAATCCTGGAGGCATCTGAGCGCCTGGCTGTGGTAATCCCCAAGACTATCATTCTCATGCTTTGCTTGTGTGAGCCAATGAGTGAATGCAAGTTGGGTTTCTGCTATTTGCAATGAAAGAATCTTCTCAAGCAATGTTGACTGCTTTCTTCATGTCTCTTCCTCCAGTTGCTGACTCAGGGCCTGGCATTCAAAAGGGGCTCCATAAATACCGTGTTTGTTGTCATGTGAAATCAAGGACTGAGGCAGAAGCGAACGCATGCCATATTATGACAGGTGTGTGAAAGTCACGCCTTAGAGCTATATGGTGATGACTCCCTATACATTCTGAGCATCTATTTGGGTCTAAGTTTGTTCTGTTGGTATTTGATCAACTGTCCTGAAGAAATGCTGAATACTTACTTACTTATTGTCTAACTAAGAATAATTAGCTTTTCTAGACTATAGTTCTGAAAGACCAAATGAGAAAGACTGAATGCAGACATATACAATGACAGGCTACGTGGCTGCCCAGTTGGTTTTCCATTTGCATGGTGGGAGAGAAGACAGCTGAGATGGACACTGTTTGCCAGCTGTGTGGCTCTGGGAAAGCAACTTCCATTCTCTGGGCCTTGCTTTCCCTGTGTGCCAAACAGAGGGACTTGCCTCACATCCCTCACGGGACTATTGAGAGGATAAAATGAGAAAACACATCTGGTGGCATTTTGTTGTTGTCAAATCCTTTTCAGGGGAACCATGTCAGGCCCTTTTGTAAACACAGAGGTCACTGTTGGGCTGACCAGTCTGCACTGATAAACACATGGCCTACGGCAGGGTCACAGCTTCAAGAGCGAGGAGCTGAGGTGAGCCATCCCATGTCCAACATCCACTTTATCTCTTTCCTCTCCTCCTGGCTCAACTGTCAAACAAATATTCTAGACACTTTCCACTCTGCCCCAGCTCAGAAAGCCTCTCAGCACAGCCTTTGGCTATGAAAATGGATCCTGAGTCTCCTGCTGACCAGTTCCATCCCTTGGAACATGCCCCTAGGTATCTGTCTTCACTAACGAGTTGGGCTGAACCTCAGTGAAACCTGACAGACTGTTTCCTCACAGATTTCCCACAGCTTACGCAATGTCCAAGGTGCCTCTGTAGAACACAGCCAGCTTGGTCTAAGACCTGGTGATGACAACTGGCCAGATGGTGTGGGCCAGCACGGGCCAGCTGCCCGGGAGCCCCATGCTTCCTTCTTGCTGATCTCTGCATAAGTAGCTCCCAGCAGCTTCCTGGCCTGCTTGACTGGAAAGGGATGTCTCCCACACCTTTTACATGACCTTCCACCATTAGAAGGCAATGGTAGGAAGACAGAGGCTCTGGAGAGCTGGGTTCAAATCCTAGACCTGCCACCACTGTGAGAACTTTACACAGGCTGTAAAATGGAGATAATAAAGCCCATATTACATTGCAAGAAGGACCAACAGTCACATAGGTGCTTGGTAAATGATGTTTCTTTTTTCTGTCCCTCAATTATAAAATAGTCCCCATCATTGGGAGATCTTCTATCTCTTGTAGACACGTGCAGGCAAACCTGAAACCACGAGTAAAAATAACTCAAAAATAAACTTTGGGGGCGGGGGCAGAGAATCCATCTCTTTATCTCCCTGGCCTACTGAGACCCAAATTCTACGTTCTGCATTCCCCTGGCAATAAGGGAAGAGACGGTCTGAGCTATGCTCCTTCCAGGCATGCGGTGGGTGTTGGTGGCGGGGGGGGGGGATAGGGCTCACTTTGCCAGCCTTGCTCAGGATGAAGACAGACTGTCCCCCCGCTGCTGTTGGCGGGACAGAGATCTAGCTAGGTACGGCTCAACAAAGCCCTGGGGGCTGGCAGTGTGTGACAACAACAAAAATGATTCCCATCTGCAGAGACTGCTTACATTTTTCAGAGCACTTTCTCTTCTTTTATCTGTTTTTCCCCTACAATATCCATGTGACATGGGCATTATCATTCCCATCTGACAGATGAGGAAATGAAGCAGAGAGCAGAGTATCACAAGTGGCTCTTAGGAATCAGAGCTATGCTCACATACTGACTCAGCTCTGTGACCTTGAACTAGCTGCTGACCCTCTGGGCCCCAACTGCTTGTCTATAATACGAATCTGAAAGCTTCCGTCTCATAGGGCTGTTGGGAAGTTTATGAGGGTTTGTCACATGATAGAAAGAACAGAGGCTCTGGGGACTTGTATGCAAATATAGAAACCCTGGACCTTAGCTCCATGAGTGTACCCCCACATAGCAGATTAGCAAAGATTTGGTCCCAAGACCCAGGTGTCCCAGTTCCAGAGTCTGAGATCTTCCAGAACTTTGCTTAGGATGCTTTTCCTCTGAGGCTCTTGAACTGAGTCTATCCTGAGAGGTCCCAGGTGCGCCCCCCACGCCGCCTCCCACTCCCTAACCCCCTGCCCCGGGCCAGCCAGGACTCTGTAGAGGGGGAAGGACTAAGCAGAAAAACAATACAGCCTGCCAGGATCAGATGCCACATCTGGGGGGCCAGGCACTGACACAGAGGCCAGAGATCTGCATCCCCAGCCAGGCTTATTTTACGCCTCAAGTTCTCCATCTGGGAAAAGGATGTGACTTTCTTCTGCCTTGACCTTTTCAACCCCACTTAGACCATCGCCACGGCTTCCCGGCCAGGCTCCCCACTGCTCAGAGGCCTGGCCACGGTGTCTGTTTTCCTCCACTTCTCTGCCCTTCAGGTGGGTCCCTGACTCAAGCTTCCCCCCTGGAATGTGGAGCTTTAAGGATACCGTGGCTGCCCGAAATGAAGCTAGGTAAACTCGGGAATGTCAATGCGGGTTTTTCCACGCGCAAGACCAAGCAATGAGATAGTCTGCAGACTGAGAGAGGAACAAGGCGAGATGGGGAGAAGCAGGTAAGAACCGATTGGGTTCCAGGGGAAAAGAGAGGAAGACACTGGCAATATCCCAATCCCCCAAAAGGCCCTTTGCCCCAACTTGAGTTCTGCAAGGTTCCTCTATCTATTATGCATTCAACTTTTTTTTTTTTTTTTTTTTTTTACCTTAATGTAAGCTGGCTTTGGTAGGTTCCTGCTTCTTATAACCAAGAGAGACTGACAGGGATAATATGCATGTGCTCTTCCTACCCTGCCCTTAAAGGGCTACATCACTGATGAAATGATAGTCATCTGTTGTTCCTCGGGGTGCCCCGATGTCACAGCACCCCAGGCCAGACCCTGGGCTTCAGAGGCCATTGCTGAACACCAGCCACTGACAAACAAATAATCAGGCCAGGGCAGCTCATGGTCAGTTGGCCACTGCTTTGCTGTGCAAGAAGATGACCGATCTCCAACTTTTCCTTGGACATTTTCAAGTGGGAGGCAATACAGAGCGGAGATTAAACGCATGGGTTCTGGAGTCAGACGGCCCCATTTTGCATCACGGTTCCAACCACCTGCTGCCTGTGTGATCTTGAACAAGTGACTCTATCTCTTTGTGCCTCTGCTTACGCATCTATAAGATGGAAGACAGTCATGGTCCTTAGCTCCTAAGGCTATTGTAAAGATTGAGGCTTGTAGTATAAGAAAGAAATCCTCAATACATGTTCCCTGTGATTTTGAAGTCCTAAGGGGGAGAGCTATGGAAAGGGGGCCGTGAATGTGTTTTGGTTTCATCTTCTCCACTTTGGTTTTAAGAGGGACATGGAGGGACGCTGGTAACTTACTGCAGAGAAAACTGAGACCTCCAAGAGGAGCAGGCTGAAAAAGAGACGCTCAAAGGGACTGGCTGGCTGAGGAGGGAAGCAGCTTGCTAAGTTCAAGGAAGGGTCTCAGAGCTCTCCCTTGGGGAAGCCCTGGGTGAGGAAGGGAAAGGAAATGCTGTCCTCAGGAGAAGCAGGATGGTGGGGCCAGATGAAGAGTGAAACCCCCCAGTTCTGGAGAAGGAAGGCAGGCACAGGTACACTAGCAACATTAGGGAGCCACGAGGGCTTGAGACAATACAATAAAACCACTTGGAAATTCGGAAAGAACGGCCACGCAGGAGAGTTGGAATGAAGCTCGTGGAAATCTTGATTATAAAGATTTTTATGAATCTGGATACCGCCCTCAGAAAACCTTTGGTGAAAAAAAAAAAAAAAAAAAAACCCACCTCTGTGAAGATGAATGAAATCCCAGCAGCACATCAAGAGATTCCTTCCAGCTCATCAATACAAAGTTACTATAAATGGATCTGTGCACAGAGAGTTGTTGCAAATACATGACAGGCCAATGACATGTTACTGATTTAGGACTGCAGACTCTCAGATCAGGTGGCTTGGGTACAAAGCCTGGCCCTGCCACTAATTAGCTGGATGAACTTGAGTCAGTGTCTCTACTTCCTTGTGCCGCAGCTCCCCGTCTACAGAATGGGGGTGGTGAGTGTCTAGTCCTTAGAATTAGGGAAAGGAAAAATGGGTTAGCAGGCACACAATGCCTGTAACACCACGTAACCATAATAAGGGCTCAATAAACATCAGCCACCATCTCTTCCTGTGGTTTTTCTATGCGATACATGGATATGCATATGCACACCACACACACACTCAACAAACTCCAGTGCAAACAACCAACACAGCGATCAAGATCTTTTCTCAGGGGCAGAGGGATGGCGGAGGGCACAGTCTGGCCAAAGAGCGGAAACAAAAGTTCTGAGAAACTCAGCAGCCTAGGGAAGGACTTGGTATCAGGTTCCAGTACCCATCACACTGTATGCCACATCTCTCTCACCCCCAAATCCTGTCTTCAGGTGGAAACCTGCAATGGGTTAAGATGCCCTCTTTCCCCAGCTATCACTCTGGGGCCACTCCACACTGCAGACCTCAAGGGCCCCGGCCCTCTGCTCCGCTGCTATTCCTTCCCTGGCCCCTCCACTCTCCAGGAGGGGAAACCCATGAGCAGCATCTCAGTTAATCACACTCTCTGGTTTAAGTAACACCCTTTCCCTGGCCCACTGAGCTCATGGAAAGGGAGATCAGAGGTTCCCCTGCCATGTGACCAGCACAGTGGTCACAGCAAGCATCTACAGGCTTCCGGTGGGACGGAGTTTGCCAGAAGCAGCAACCCCAGCCATCCAAGAGGACTGTTCCAGCCTTCCCACGTTTGGTGAAACCCTTTCCTTCCGAGGTTCTCCTTCCCTTCCTTTTTTTTTTTAAAAACTTCTTTCTGTCCATACTGTCCCCTCTCCCTCCCTCAATCCCTATCTCATTACACAACTGCACGGGCTAAAAATATTTCTGGCAGCCGTGATCAAACCCAAACTGAGCAAGATGCAGATTTAATGAGGCTTCCATGGAAACAAGGTTCCTTTTGCCAGGCAGAAGAATGTGTCTGCGCCAGGGAAAGGGGGTGGGCAAGGAAGCTTGTTGTGAGGAGACTGAGAGGTTGGTTAGACGGGACCATGGAGGGGGGTCCAGGGAAGCTTCTTGGCCCAGCCAGCCTTTTCTGTAAGGCGGTCAGCCCACAGCTGGGGACTGCACCCACTGGAGCTGGTCAGCTGTCCTGGCCAGCAGCACTGGAAGAGCCACACTGTGGGGGCTCAGCAAAGGGAACCTCAGCTTCTTCTGGGAAGGAGATAAATATTTATCATGGGAGTCCCTTAAGCAGTCAGACACTTGGCAGCCGAAAAAAAAAATAAATTAAGACATAAAAATAAAAGCTGCTGACTCTAGGGTTCCTGACGGTGCTCTGATTATAACCAAGAAAATACGAAGGAGAAAACCGGAGAAGGGTCAGATGTGAAGACGGTTTCTGCCCTGCACACGTCCTTCTCCCAAGAGGAGGCCTGTCCGTCCAGCCCACAGTTCTCTGTGCTGCTGGAGGCGTGAAAGAATCTGAAAAAGAAAGTCTAGTGCTTCCGGGATTGAGTCCAGCTGCCCGGTGGTGACATGACCCTATCTCTATCTCACCAGGGCAGGGGTAGCACCTACCATCATCCCGCCACCTCTCCCAGGCCCTTACCATTTTCACCTGTCTTCTGGGGGCAACACTGAGTTTTCACACGCTGAGAAGCAGGGTTGCACTGATGAAAAGGAAGGGTCAGCAAACTAGGGCTGCCGCCTCAACCTGGGCCAAATTTGGTCCATGACCTGCTTTTGTGTGCCTTGTGATTTTAGAATCGCTTTTACTTTTTTAAAGGATTGGAATAGAAAGAAAGCATACATGACAGAGGCCATATCATCCATGCCAAGACTCCAATATCTACCATCTACACTTTATGGACACAGTTTGCCAATCCCTGGTTAAGAGTGAAGACTATGGAATCAGACAGACAGATTTAGGTTCAAATCCCAGCTCCTTTCTCTATGGGCTGGCTCAGTGAATTCACGAATTTTGTCTCTTTGCCTCTCAGTTTTCCCAGTTGTAAAACAGGCTACAAGTACCTGCCTTACAGAGAATGAAAGCACCAGCCTAGCACAATGTCGGTTGCATAAAAGTTCATAGTGCCCCCTTGGTTTGCACTAAGTATCAGAAATGTAGCCTCATGATTGCTTCAGGAATTAGAATTCCCAGAGTTCTAAGGTGTTTCACATACGCAGGGATCCTGGGCTTCAAGGAACCTGACAAAGGCTCCGCTGATGTACATTTAAAGCCAGAATTTGCTGCTCACGCAATCACTACCTTACAGGCCATGCTCTAAGTCCAGTCCCACTGAGCCCAAGACTTACTAAAGCCACTGTCATCATGTTAAGAACCATGTGCTGACCTATCTATGGTCTTTGGAATTACAGAACAGGAGAAAAGTGGGAAAGAACATGCAGTGAGAAATCAGAGAATCTTAACTAGTTTGAGATTTCTTGGGCCTCCCTTTTACTCCTCTTCATCTGTTATAAGAGACTGAATAGGTAAATGAGTTCAAAACCCCTAAAGAAACACTAGCACTGAATTTGCTCATCCCCTGGAATAAATAACAAAGCTGCTGAGCCAAGTGGTGCTGAGAAGGTCAAGGTTAAACCTAGATCCGCCATTCAGCTCTGTGTGGTCAAAAATTCAGATGATGTTCCCAGCCAACTGTCCTGTGAACAGCCATGCTGGGAAGAGAAAGAAGCTAGATGGAGGGTGTAGAGCTCAAAACAGTCACTTCTACCCAGGACAACAACATACAAATGACAGCAGCTTTTCTAGATCGATGGGTGGCTTTTGGCACAGTCTCTAATCACTTTTTTTAAAAAGAGGCATTAAAATGTTTGAAATACGTATTTGTAACAAAAAGGCCCAAACAACTTCAAACTATAACCGGATGACAAAGAGCCCAACAAGGCCAAGAATGGACATGGAGAAACTGCTCAGTGTGGGAATGGATGGGAGCAAATCACTGTAAATCTACGGAGAGAATTCTTTGTCCTCATTGAGGGCCTAAAAAGCCAACATCGTTCCAATTTACAAAATGAAAAACCTATTTCAAAAAATGTATGCTGTGTACACATTTCCCCTAGATGGTCAGAAAGAACCCAAGAAGAATGGGAGACCAAGGGGTCTTATAAAAGAATTCCTGATTAGATGCCAAGCGACTGTTCTAGTTAGGTTTCTGCCTCTGGCAGTATGAGTGAGCTTAGCATATTACCTGGATCTTCCACATCTCAAAATCTTTATCTGGTAACAGTCCCAAACCTTCTTTCTTGGGTTTTATGAGGCTCGGAGGAGTCATGTAGAACTCCCTTCTTGAAAAGTTAAAAAAAGACTAAATGAATGTAAGGTATTATATTCATTATCAATAACAAAATGAGTAGAAGATCTCAAGGACAGAGGAGGGATTCACTTACTCAACAAGTATATATTATGTACCTACTGGGTTCCAGGCACTAATAAATACCAGGGATATAGAATAAATAAAAGAGACAAGATCTCTGTGCATTATAGAGGCACACACAGACATCAAACAAATAACCACATAATTACGACCTTAATAAGTGCTTTGAAGAAAAAACAGAGGGTGAAACAAGAGGATGTCACAAGAGGATGTAACCTAGACTGGCTGCATCAGAAATGGCCATCCTCAGGAAATGATATTTCTTAGATGAAGTCTGAGGTTAAATTGCCACGATTGAGGCAAGAAGATGGTAGGGCATTTCTTTAAAATTTTTATTTATTGGGGCACCTGGGTGGCTCAGTCGTTGGGCATCCACTTTTGGCTCAGGTCCTGATCCCAGGGTCCTGGGATTGGGGGGTGGGAGGGAGCCTTCTCCCCCCCTCTCCCACTCCCCCTGCTTGTGTTCCCTCTCTCATTGTGTCTCTCTCTGTCAAATAAATAAATAAAACCTTAAAAAAAGAGAGATTTATTTATTTATTTTAGGAGGATCAGGGGATAGGGAGGCAGAGGCAGGACTAGAAAAAGAATCCCAAGAAGACTCTCCAGCAAGTCTGGAGCCCAATGCAGGGCTCAATCTCATGACCCCTGAGATCATCACCTGAGCTGAAATCAACAGTTGCTCAGCCAGCTGAGCCACCCAGGTGTCCTGATGATAGAGTATTGTCAAGGTGGAAAGAACAACATGTGAGAAGTGCCTGGGGTAGAATTTCAAAGACTAACAAGAGGGTAATGTATGGGGTTGGGGTGGGGAAGGTGGTTCAATAAGAAACTGAGGAAGTAGGCAGAGTCCAGGACATGTGGGGCCTTGAAAATGATGTCATATGGATTACAACTATATCCTACGAGCAACAGAAAGCTATCAGTGGGTTTGGAGCAGGAAGCAATAAGACCCAATTTGTATTTAAAACAAGAGTCAAGTTAAACATGTGCCTCTGACGATGACAGAGTAACCTGTACTAGACTTAACTCCCATTGAAAAGCACCATAAAACTCGACAAAATATTTGAAGAAACTGTCTTTACATATTGAATAAAAGTAATAGAGCACAGAACTGTGATCATTGAGGGAAAGAAAATACACAAATCAAGGGCCACAATCACACCACAGTCATCCTGTTGTGGAGCAAGAAACTCTGGAAATACTCTCCTGTTGTGGAGCAAGAAGATGGAGCCCAAATACAGTGGTAGTTTAGCTCAGCTAAAGAGATCAGAGTGTGGGGTTGCTGAGATAGCTGAAATTCTTCAGGGCAAAGTGCCTGGAAAGAGGAAGCTATACAAAGGGGGAGGGCCCAGAAGTCTGCAAGGAGGTTCCTTGCAGGTCCCTGGCTGACAGTTGGACTGCACAAAGTGTGCAAGATTCCACAAGGCCCTGAAGAGATGTCCTCCTGCATGTCTGAGAGCTGAGTAATAAAAACAGGGATCAGACCATGCTGGGAAACACAGTTGCAGCCCAGACACAGCAGTAAGACCTTACTGAGCATCTCAGGCATCAGGAGTAAGTGTGGTAGAAAAAGGACCATAGTATAGATCAAGAGCCATGCCCTCGGGCTAAATTTAAAACTAAAATAGTCCCATCCTAACAAAGAATAAGGCCAGCCTTGAAAGGAACAAAAGTTACAGCAACATAGCTACTTTCCAAACAAAACTCATGACCCTTTAAATGCAGATGACATTATTGAAACTGTTTACAATATTCCATTTCAATGGAATAAATGTTTATTTACATACATATAATAAATGATTATTAGACATGTGAAGAAAGAGGAAAATGTGACCAATAAAGAAGAAAAAAAAATCCCTGAATAGAAAATAACCCCAAGATAACCCAGATTTTCAAATTACTTGCTGAGGACTTGAGAACAGCTATTACAAATATGTTTAAGAAACTAAATAAAAATGAATCATAATGAATGAACATTTGAAGAATCTTAGCAGAGAAATGGAAACTATAAAAAAGAATATAGTAGAAATTCTAGACCTGGATGGCCTTAAAACAGATTAGAAACACCATTAGAAAGGATAAATGAACTTTAAGATAGAGCAAGGTTAACTGTCCAATCTGAAGAACAGAGAGGAAAAAAAGGTAAAAAGGAAGAAAGGAAGGAAGGAAAGAAGGAAGGAGGGGAAAGAGGAAGGGAGGGAAGGCAGAACTTCAATGACGTATAGGATCAAGCAGTATAACCTATATGTATTTGGAGTCCCGGGAAGACAGAATAGAGAATAGGGAAGGAAAAAACCCATAAAATAATGGTTTAAAATTTCCCAAATTTACTGAAAAAATTAATTTACAGAGCTGAAGGGTCCAGTGCACACCAAGTAAAATGAATGCCAAAAGCAACAAACATTTAGGCACATAATAGTCAAGGCATTGATAACCACAGATAAAGAAAAAAATCTTGATTGCAGCCAAAGAAAAGTAACATATTATATACAGGAAGCAGAAAATTATGACTATCTTCTTTTCATAAATAACAGAGGTCAGAAAACAGAGGAACCCAAGGGAAGGGAAAAAATTGACAACCTAGATTTCTATGGCCAATGAAAATATACTTCAGAAATGAAGGCAAAATAAAGGCATTTTTAAGATAAATGAAAACAGAGTATGTTGCCAGTGGTCCTGCACTAGAAATGCTAATGGAATTTTTTCAGATGGAAAGAAATGACACCGAATGGAAATACATCTACAGATAAGAGTGAAAAACAGTAAAAATGGCAAATATATAGGTAAGAACAAAATATCATATATCTTCTCTATGCATAAAATGTTTACAACTCATACAAGGGTTTAAAGCCAAAGCTACAACACTGTATTGTGGGTTTTATAATGTCTGTAGCTATAATATATATCATAACAATAGCACAAAGGATGGAGGGATATAGAGGAGCAAAGACTACTGCAAAATTTTTATATTTTAGGAAAAGTAGTGTAATATAAACTCTAAGTTGGCTATGATAAGTTAAAGATGCATATTGTTATCCCTGGAGCAACCAAGAAAAAATAATGCACAGAATGATAGCTTCAAAGTCAACAGAGGAATTAAAATGGAATACTTAAAAAATGTTAACTTAAAATAAGGCAATAAATGAGGAACAACACAAAAAAGATGAGAGATAGGACAAATCAAAAAATGGTAGGCTTAAATCCAATCATATTAATAAGCATATTAAATAAAAAGGCAGAAATGATCAATAATAAAAATAATCAAGAGATAATAACTATATACTGTCTACAGAACAAGCATTTTATTATTTTTTTGTTTTTTTAAAAGATTTTATTTATTTATTTGAGAAAGAGACAATGAGAGAGAGCATAAGCGAGAAGAAGGTCAGAGGGAGAAGCAGACTCCCCCTGGACCTGGGAGCCCGATGCGGGACTCGATTTGGGAACTCCAGGATCATGACCTGAGCCGAAGGCAGTCGTCCAACCAACTGAGCCACCCAGGCGCCCCTATTTTATTATTTTTTAAAGATTTTATTTATTCACTTGAGAGAGAGAGAGCATGCACAAGTGGGGGGAGGGGTAGAGGGAGAGAGAGGCAGACCCCCAATAAGCACAGAGCCAGATGTGGGGCTTAATCCCAGAACGCTTGGGATCATGACCTGAGCAGAAGGCAGGCACTTAACTGACTGAGCCACCCTGGCACCCAGGACAAGCACTTTAAATATAAAGACAGAAGTAGTTTGAAAGTAAAATAATGGAAAATATAAACTATGCAAATAATAAGCATAGGAAAGATGAAATGACCATATTAATATCGGGCAAAGATTTCAAGACAAGGAATATTATCAGAGATAAATAGAAGGACATTTCATAAATAATAGTCAATTCATCAAGAGATACAACAACCATAAATACATATGTGTCTAATAACAAAATTTCAAATTATATGAAATAAAACTGACAGCATTAAGGAGAGGAATGGCCAAATCCACAATCACAGATGTAGATTTTTGACATCTTTATCTCAGTAATTCATGAAACAAAATTCTGTGAGAATATAGATGATCTATAGATTATCGATCATCCCACTATAATTTCTAGAATTTTACATCCAGTAAATATGGAATACTTTTTCTTTCCAAGTGCGCATGAAATGCTCACCAAGATAAAACACCCACTAGACCAGAAACCAATTCTCAATAAATTTCAAAAGGCTGAAAATTTTAGAATATGTACACTGACCAGAGCAGAAATAAATTAGATATCAATAATAATAATATATCTGTGAAAGCTCCCAAATAGTTGGAAATTAATGGCATGCTTCTAAATAGCCTGTGGGTCAAATAGGATCATAAAGAAATTTAAAATATGTTGAATTTAATGATAATGAAACACAATATCAAAATTTGTGAGAGGGAAATTTCCAAGTTTAAATGTACTTCAAAAAAATTTAAATGTATTTATTAGAGAAAAAAGATTCAAATCCAATGATGTAAGCTTCCATCTCAAGAAAGTAAAGGATGAACAAATTAAACCCAAAGTAAGCAGGAAGGAAAAAATAATAAAGAACAGAAATCAGTATAATGTAAAATAGACAAACAATACAGAAATGAAAAAAGCCAAAGCTAGTTCTTTGAAAAGATTAATAAAATTGATAAGACTACTAAGAATTCTTGAAACTAAATGAGAAGACATCATTACAGATCCTACAGACAATCAAAAGATAATATGGGAATATTTTTTAAAATGTTAACAACATAAGAGGACACGGACAAATTCTTTGAAAAACAACAACAACAACAACAACAAAACGGTCACAACATGATATAGAAAACAAAAGTACTATGTATCAGAGAAAATGCATTCTTTACCAAAAGCCTTCCCACAAGGAAACTAAGTCCAAATGGTTTCATTGGTATATTCTATAGCCCATCCAAGGAAAAAACAATTCAAATGCTACACAAATTCTTTCAGAAAATAAAGAGTACTTCTTAACTCATTTTGTGAGGCCTGCATAAATTTGATGTTCTATACCCTGTAAAACTTTTGAAGAATGCTGCAGACCAATATCCACCATGAATATAGATACAAGAAAAACCTTACGAAGTAGTATTAGACTGAACCCATTTTACATTATCTATATAAAAGGGATAATGTATTAATGACCAAGTATGACTTATGCCCATAATATACGGTTGGTGTACATTGGAAAATTGATCAGTATAATTAAACCATATTAACAGCTTTAAAGCACAACAATATGATCATCTCACTGGACACAGGGAAAAAATTGACAAAATTTTTAAAAATTTAAATGGTTAAAATAAATTATTAGTTAACAGAAACAGAAGGAAAATTCCTCAGTTTAATGAAAGGAATTTACGAAAAACTTGGAAGAGACATCACATTGAAGAAGACTGAGAACAAAGGATGTCCATCCATTCTTATCACTCCTATTTAAGATTATACTAAAAGTTCTGCCCAGAGCGATTAACAAGAAAAAAGAAACAAAAGTCATGAAGATAGGAAAGAAGTAAAATTATTTGCAGACAACATAATTGTTTATATAAAAAGCCTTAGGGAAATATAAAACAACTATTAAGTGCTAATAAGTGAATTTAGAAAGGTCATAGGACATAAAGCCAATGCACAAAACTCGATTATATTTCTATACAATAGCAGCAAAAAAGAGGAAAATGCAATTTTTTAAAAAAATTTTCATTTAACATAGTATTAAAAGCAAAAATACTTTGAAATAAATTTGAGAAAACATATGTAATACATTTACATTGAAAACTATAAAAACATTCCCGAGGGAAATTAAAGATCTAAACAAATGTAGACACACATCATGTTCATAGATTAGAAGCCTCAATATTTTTAAGATTTTAATTCTCCTGAAATGGATCTATACATTCAACACCACATCTCTAATTATAATCACAAACATTTTAAGATAAAAATTAATAAGCTGATTCTAACATGTATATGGAGATGCAAAAGACCTAAAAATCTTTGAACAAGACAAATAAAATTGGGAGAGTCCCACTTCTTTTAAAAAGGCAAAATAATTAAGCCAGTGTAGTACTGGCAAAATGATAGATCAATGTAGCAGAATAGTGAGTTTCTCATTTCCACTAAGGACAAACTGATAGGAAAGGGATCATACCTAAAATTGTTCTAAGAAAATTAGGTTACCTGGAGTACAAGAAGAAAACCTCTCATGCATGTGAACAGTTGGTACTCTGTGCAATAATTAATTGCTACTTTTAATGCTACAAAGAATAGGAACATTGAAAGAGAGCTATCAATTATAGACAGGATAGTGACCATCACTATTTCTATTCTTAAAGCATGTTTCATATCTGACTAAATAAAATTTAATTCTTTAATGAAGTAAAGAAACAGTCATGAAAAAAATGGGCTGTATTCAATATCTGTAAATTGAACTTAAGTTTTATCACAATAGGAATTTTAGAATTGAGAGATGCCTTTAGAAAATAATCATCTTTGTAACACAAATAATCATCCCATACATTGTTGATTTGGTAAGTTCCCATATTATTAACTCTGTTTTAGTAATTTTATGACTATGATGGTAGTCAGGTTGCTGCTGATCATAATGAGGATGGTGATTACTTCACAGAAATGTGGCCAACGTGCCTTGGATTGTGCTGGAGTGAGATCATGACCTCACTAGAGCAAACTGGGAATTTCATAACAACAAAAGATCCTCAAGTTCAATCTGAACTTTATTCTAATACTTTATTCGGTATTTTTTTTCTACCTCTGTTACAGAAAGTTGCACACGGCATATCCCCTTGTGTCTTCTTCCTTACCAGATTATGAAGACTTGAGGACACAAACGCTAAGTTACTTGACTTCGAGTTCCCAGTGCCAAGCACAGGACTTGACCTGTGAGAACCCAGAAGAAAGATTTCCAGTAGGGACAGCAAGAATTTTCAGCAACAAAGATAGCTGTGTCCTAAAGATGAGAAAAATTCCATGGAGCACTCCTGGTAAAAGGACCAGACTGAACAAAGTTGGCAAGTTCAAGATGACACAAGTAGTTTAATTTGGAGGAGGAAGCATAACAAAAAATAGGTAGAAGATGGGGCTAGAACGTGTAAGTTGGGACCAGTTATTCTTTTGTCAACAGAATACAATTTAATCTGATTGTTTTATATTTCTTCCTATAGAAAACCAAATAACCATGTCCTCCAGACTGAAAAGGGACAGCATTTGCTAAGCAGTTTCTTGCTTCCTCCCCAGACTAAAGGGTATAGAAATAGGAAATAAGATAACTAATCAGCGACAGTGGAGTCAGGTGTCTTGTACTACTGGGGCTGACAAATTTCATCAGAGTCCTTGAATAGAATAGCATGTTTCATACTCAGGTTGTAACAAAAGTTGCCAGCAGCCACTGAGTGCTTGTAGACATGCATCTATACATCAGCTCTTATCAGCAAGGGCACCCAAGGCATTTTCAGTCTCAGTGTGGGGAGATACTTGGCTTGCCCTGTGCATAAAGCCTTGGGATGTTTCCAGTAGAAGTCAGCCTTTTGATTTGTAGAGATACTGCAGTAGATTAGTTCATGCCAACACCATTCAGAGGGGTCCTAACATTCTCACAACAGCTCAGAAGGCCACAGCACATCCTTTTCTATCAACTGCTTTCTACAATAGGGATGGAGGATGGGGAAGTCTGCAAACCAAGGACAGAAGTCGTCATCTCTGCCCATTTGCTTATTCCAGAAATTACTCCAGCAGGAGCTTCTCCTGGCAATCCTTGCAGATTTGGGGCTGGATAGAAATGGATTAGAGAGAGGATGAGGGGCCATAGCAGACAAATTTTACCATCCAGATAATTTCCCTTGTCCTTCCTCTCTATTTTCCTTTCCAAAAACTTCCTTTGCATCATTCAGGTCAGGTCTTAAAATTCCTCCCTCTCTCTTGCCTGTCATAGATGTTTGGCATCAATGAATGTCTTTGCCCTTAGCCTATCCTCACGTCCACCACTATGTAGGCTCTCTGATGGCAAGAGCTTTGCCTGTCTGGTTCATTGTTATCTTCCCCAGTGCCTGGTAAAGCCTGGCATGTAATAGGCACTCAACAAAAATTCACGGAGCAACTGGGTGAGCAGTCAGAGTTATTTCTGGGATTTGCTTCCATCAGTCATCACATGGAAGCAGTGAAGGCAGACTCCTCTGAAGGCTGTGGAGTAGGGGAGAGGGCTCAGCTCCTCTTTTTCTCTTTTCATTCTTACAAATCCCTATCCCAACAGGTGGTCTTCCCTTGCTGCTTCGTCTCCTTCTCTACGCAGATCGCTGGGTTCCTCCCAGAGGAGAAATACCCCCTTTGTGAATCAGAGCTCTGTCTCACACAGTGTTTGGCAGGAGGACCCACTTTGGAATTAGAACAGCTGCTGCTTATGCTGGCACAGTCCAAGTACACAAGAGTTGATTTAAGAAGCTACCGTCCTTAGATGAATTACCTTGTAAATAGCAATCATATTATTGTAGAATGCAAAACTACCTTATAACTTCCCCCGGTTTCCTAGTGCATTGAGAAGAAAATCTGAACTACTCTCTGTGATCTGGGGGGCCCCTGTCTAGCTCTGTACCTAAATCGTTGTCCTGATACGCTTGCCTTCCCTCGTTCTCATTTTTTTGTCCCGGCCCTCCTCGGCCTTGGGGCCTTTGCATGTGATGTTTCCTCTGCCTGGGTTGCTCTTTTCTCAATATCTGCCTGTGTAACTTCTATACTTAATGTGGCATCAAGTGTCCTCTTCCCATCCTTTTATTTTCTTTACAGAACTTTTCACAAATGGCAATTTATGTATCTAGTGATTGATTATTTAACTGAGCCTTTCCCAGTGAGCTAGAAAGTCCTCAAGGGGAAGGATTTTGTGTCTCTTACCCCTGCAACTCTTACCATGCAGCGCAGGGACGGGCACCCAGATGATTCTTAAGGAAATGGGCAGCGGACAAGCCAAGGCTGGGGCGTTCTGGCTCTTTCAGTCTGTGCTCACGTGGCCTCTCCAACCCGGCTGTATCAGTTCCTAAGGCTGCCATCAAAAAGTTCCACACACTGTGTGGCTTGAACCGACGGGAATTTATTATCTCCTGATTCTGGAGGCCAACGTTTGAGATCAAGGTGAAGGGGGCCATGATCCCTCTGCAGTAGACTTCCTTGCCACCTCCCAGTGTCTCTGGGGCTTGTGGCCAGCAATGTTCAGCATTTCCTAGCTTGCAGATGTAGCACCCCAATCTCTGCGTCTGTCATCAGATGATTTCATCCCCTGTATGTCTGGGTCTCTTCTCCTCTTCTATTAAGGACATAAGTCAGATTGGATACAGGACCTACCCTACTCTGGTGTGATCTCATCTGAACTTAGTACAGCTAAAAGACCCTCTTTCTAAGTAAGGTTACATTCCCCCTACTTCTGGGGAATACTTTTGAACTGAGGACCCTGGTTTCTATGCCCAGTGGGACTTGAGCATGGGGACATCTTAAAATGTAGTGTCCAGAATTGCACCCTCAAGGCCACGACTGCCCCAGGCGGTGCAGGGCGGAGAGCCTCGGGCCTCAGCTGACAGTAAGAGAGCTAAGAACCCTTCTTACTTCTTCCTTTTTATAGTCTCGTATATATAAATTCATTCGTATTCCAGAAAGGACGGCTATTTAGTCATTCTTACTTCAGTGTTAATCCCTCAACACAGAGAAAATGATCCTGCCAAAGGGAAAGGGAGATTAAAAATGAGGCGAATTACTAAATTGTTAGCACTATAACCACAGGCTAAATCAACATGCACAGACAGAACCAGGATTGCCTAAAATTGGCTCAAAAATCCACCTCTGTGTTCAGGGAATCAACACATTTTAAAGCATGCCATTAGGTCACTTGTCCATGGTGTTCAGTTATAGCAAGTTCAAGGTCAAGTCAGAATTCTGCAGCCTAACCTGACTGTGGCAGCTTTGAACATGTGTTTTTTTCTGATTTTGCTAGGAGTTGGTGACATTTTCCTCTCTGAAGACGTGACAGTAAGTCTCATGAATTCCTGGCACAGGACCAACTCGAACTCTGCTCTTCTAGACTGTGCCCATAACCCAAAGAAGTCCTTTACCTTTGTTAAAACCAAACACAACCGGAGGCCAGACATAAAAATTTCCTAAGCAGACAAAACCGGTTTAGTCACACAAGCAAAGTTTAATTTAGCTTATTTTGTAAGACAAGTGAGGCTAACTTGACCCAGGTAACTTCTCACAAGGGAAATGGAACTTGTTCCCCAAAAGTGATATGAGATAACCAATAACCAATTCCCTTCCATTTAAGAAAATTCCAATATTAATCAATCACTGTGGAGAATAAATGCTCAGCCTCCACAACATATAAGCTGCCTTATAACAATATACGTCTGAGCCTCATTCCATGTTTTGGTTGGAGGGCTCCTAGTTTGCATACTGTCTTTATGGTACATGAGCAATAAACTTTTACCAATGACCATGTCAGTGATTCCTTGGTTCTACTTCTGGCTCTCCCCTCCCCCCCAAAACTTTTGATACATCTTTTTCCCCAGGAAAGTTTATAAATACACCCCTAGGTTGCCCTAGGTCCTTGGATACTTCATAGGACAGGTGAGTTTGTATCAACAAAGCTGACTGAGTCCTGGGGAAAGGAAAGAATTTAAGAAGGAAGAACTTAACCCTTTGTGGACTGGACGACACTTCACAGTTGTGGGGCATTAACATGGTTGACATCTAAGGATCATCCAGGATTTGAGGGCTGGAAGGGACATGAGGATCATTTAGTTCAACCTTCTCATTTTTCAGATGAGGAAAGTGATAGGGGAAGGAACTAGCTCAAGGACACATTAAGCGTTTTTAGCTGAGCTGGGAATGGACTCAGGTCCCTTGACACCAGTCACCTTTCCACTATTTGCAACAGCATCCGGAAGAAAAATGTAGGCGCAGAGAAGTGAACCCAGCTCTCACATATATCTGCTATGGTTGAACTGACGTTCTCTAGTCCCTGTCCCTCCCCTCAAAATCAGGTCCATTAATGCAAAGGCTAAAATTTGGGGAGACTTACTGGCTTGAAAAAACATTCTCTAAACATCTCTTCTCCCTGCCCCCATCTCTACCATCCATTGGCAATTCCATTAAAAATAGCTTTGGCTTAAAATTGGCCTGGAGATCATCAGTCTGCAATTATATAAGCCCTCAACTGAACGTATTAGCATACCAAGTAAAACCCAGATGACGATGCTGGGGCTGTGCTGCCTGGGCCAAAAGCTGAATCCCTGTGGGTCTGCGGATGCCATGAGAATTGCTCAGACCTCCAGACTCCTCACCTGGGCTGGAGGGTGTGTGTGCGTGTGCGTGTATGTGTATATGTGTGTGTGCCCACATGAGGAGATGCTCCAGAGTCCAAGAGATGAAACTTCCTTATTTCAGCCTCTCTCTATGTGTCGTGGCCAGGCAGGGCTGATAGGAAGTGGACATTGAAGACTCCAGGCAGGGCTGATGAACGAGGTCTGTCTGGTTCCCTGTGGGATAGGACCAGGAATTCCCTGCACAGAGATAACCTGAAAGACAGAGCCACAGATTCTGAAGATGCCTGTGTTCTAGAACATTCTAGAACACTCTAAGAATACTAAAATCTTCTTATCTCTATACCTCTGCCCTTTTTTACTCAGATGAAGATGACAGACCCTGTCAGATAAAGTGACATCCAGGGAACACTCAGCAAAGCAGAGGCAGAGTTGGGTCTAGACACCAAGGTATTTCACTCCATGTCCAGTGGGCTTTCCTGATACCAAGCTTCAGGCTATATAATCTCTTCTTTCCGCACTCCTCCTCCTCCAGAATTTGAGAAAGGAGTCCCTTCTTCCAATAAGGTGCTAAAAAGTGAACCAAACCTTTGCCAAAAATAATCCAGATACCAGCATTTTCATTGCTAGCTAGTTGCCCAGGGTAGTGAGCTGGTTAAACAAAGGGATTTTTTTTTTTTTTTTTTTTTTTTGAGAGAGAGCATGAGTAGGAGGGGAGGGGAAGAGGGAGGGAGAAAACCTTAAACAGACTCTATGCCCAGCATGGAGCCCAAATGGGGCTCGATCCCACAATCCTGAGATCATGACCTGAGCCAAAATCAAGAGTTGGAACCATAACCGATTGAGCCACCCAGGTGCCCCAAAGAAGGGATTCCTTTGATTTGAATCGCAGTGCCTCGGTTTTCTCATCTGCAGAATAGGTACAATAATGGCTCTTCCTTTAAAGTTCTTAGGAGGAGTACATGAATTAATTCACATGAGGCCCTTAGCACAATCCCTGGCACACAGGGTTCCGATCAGTACAAGCTACTATTATTACGACGAAGCCTAGACATGAGGAAAAAGGAGACTAGAGGAGCAGCCGTCAGGAACCCCAGCAGGAGGGAAAGGGTATTATGACAGAATATGAAAATGACAGGTGGCTGCAAAATGAAGAATAAGTGTGACTTACACACAAATCCTGGGTACAGTTTAAAACAAGGCATTATGGAGAAACTTGTCCAAGCCAGCAAAACGTCTGAGTCCCCGCATACACGCTGTCCTTAAGATGAAGGAGCCACAGTGTTCGTCCTTCCCCAGCATCCCCTCGGCCTAATGCTCTGGGAGGCAGGTTACAACAGGCAGATCACAAGGGCTCCAAGCTTAATACCCTGCTTCTGCTCACATTCTGACTCCTCCCACTCCTCTCTTACCCTGGAAAAAGGATGGACAAGAACTACTTACTGCAGAGGAGCCTGCCCAAACAAGTTCTGGGATCTTCCCAAGCTGCTCACGAGTCCTCCCTGCTTGGAGCTCAGTCCCCTCAACTCAGGCCACTAGGCAGCTCTAAGAGCAAGTCTTTATTTCTCTTCTTGTGGGATCATACTTCCAGAGGAACAATTCATTCTCAAGAAAGGATGCCTGTTCCTTAGCAGTCTGTCCATCGTGTCACCAAAAAAAGAAAAGAAAAAAAAAAGCCTCCAAAAGACTTCATAAGAGGCCTTCGAAACTTCTCCTACCCTTGAGTTTAGGACTCTCAGGAGGAACCTGGTTGGGGCATAGGATGCTGGGAGGGAGCAACAAGCTGATGCAGGCAGAAAGCACACATGAGGTGTACACACACATATACAACACACAACACACAAATACACAACAGGTCTCCTCTGCACACAGTAAAATATAGCTTTGCTGTACACAGCCATTCAAAGATTATCCTTTCCTTAAATATTTGGACCTGGAATGAGTTTGGACTTAATCTCCTCCCATATGAAATCTCTAAGGAAAAGAAACGCAGGACAATTCATGTATCTCGAGCTTTCAAGAACTGTCAGTGCAGGGATCCTACAGGACATTACTCAGTGAAGTCCCGCAGCTTCACTCTTTTTCGTTCAAGTGCAAGTGTTTTTGTTGGGAATTATCTGTTTCCATGTGACATCTTTCGCTTCTAGGAAATCAGCATTTGGGCAAGAGCACTAGATAAAAAGTCCTATTCCTATTCCTATTTCCAAGGATAGCCGTGAGTCACTCAGACCTTAGGGCCAAAAGCACTCTCTTTTTTCTGTATATTGATTTCTTCACTAGCTAATTGGGAATAACTCATCCTGCTTTCCCCTATATGGACACCATAAGTCTTCACGTTTCTATAGGGAATTAGGAAACCTTTGGAAAGGCCTCGCTAGAGTCAAGCAACTCTGGGGATCTCACTGCAATGGACTAGATTGTGTTCCTCCTCCAAATTCCTATCTCAAAGTGGTGATATTAGGAAGTGTGTATTGGGGGAGGGAGTTGGGTTCAGGTGAGATCATGAGCGCAGAACACCCACAATGGGATCCGTGCCCATGTAAGAAGGGGAAGAGACACCACAGCTTTCTCTCTCCACCATGCAAGGCAATAGTGAGAAGGCAGCTGTCTACACTTCCGGAAGCGCCCTTCCTCCAGACATCAGACCT
The DNA here is from genome assembly GCF_964662115.1 of Mustela nivalis. Classification (NCBI taxonomy): domain Eukaryota; kingdom Metazoa; phylum Chordata; class Mammalia; order Carnivora; family Mustelidae; genus Mustela; species Mustela nivalis. Next base: position 31,406,096 of record NC_139025.1, on the reverse strand, counting down.
GTCAGCCTCCTCCTCGTGGGCTTCCCTGCCTGCAAAAACATGAGGAATCAATGTCTATTGTTCAAACCATCCAGTCTAGGGTAGTTTGCTACAGCGGTCCAAGCTAAGACTGCACACATCTGTTCTGTGCATCCTGAGAATCCTGTAACATCCTAGCCTGCAGGCTACTTCAGATCTCACCCAGTTTAACTTTATGGAGGATGAAACCAAGGTGTGGAGGGGAAGAGTAAATTATTAAAAGACACACGGTGGTTGATGGGGATTCTCAGATCAGAAGCTCCCTACAGTGGAATGTAGCCATTATGAAATGGGAGGCTCTGAAGTTATGGCTAAATCTGGGGCTTGAATTTGGCCACCCACTACTGTGTAAGCTTGCAGTAACCACATTATACCTCACAGTCCATTTGCTCACTGTACGCTGAGGACGACAATACCTTTATGGGTTGTTGTAGAGATTAAATGAAATACTACTTAGTACACTGCCTGGCCGATAATGAGTGTTGCATAAACGCTAGCTCCCTGTGGTAGAGACTGGGAAGACTCAGGCTCCCCTTCCACAGTGTAGAGCTGTTGCTGGAACACGGCTGACAGCCTGGACTTAGATTTTGCAGCCCCTCTTGTCTCTAGGGAGGGCCACGTGACTAAGTGATCCCCAGAGGAGTATAGTTAGAAACGATACGTATCACTGCTGGGCCAGGTGGCCAAGCAACGGATGTGAAGTCTGCCCTCCTCTGGCGTTGGATTATGCCAGAACAACTCCACAGCCTCCAAATGGTGGAGCTGCAAGATGGAAGCAGCCTACATCCCTGAGTCACGGCTTAGAGGAGAACTGCCCGTCCAGGACATTAGACTTGGCATGAGTAAGCCAACGAGATCCGGGGGCTTGTTACAGCAGCTATCATGAAGCATCCTGACTAATATGCCACTGTTATTATTACTAGAGCAGACACATGTCCAGAAAGTGAGAGGAAAGGGAAATTGGAGAGTTTAACCAGTGTGGCTCTTGCCCATAACCTCTGAGTGTAAAGGTAGGAAAGGTGTGTGTTTGCAACATCCCTGCTTACACTAATCTCTACACTTAAAGGCCTACATTCCCCTATTAAGCAGCAGAGGGCAAAGAGGCAGAGTTCAGTCTAGCTCTGTCCTCCCTGTGGGCTGACCTAGCCTTCCTGATGAGTGATAAGAGGATTCTAAATGATCTTAGCCCTGGCAGTATGCTCCTGTAAACCCCCCTGCCAGACTGGTAAAAGAAATACAAACACTGTAGGAAGGGCAACAGCAGGGAGGATTCGGACAGTCTGGTCTTCCCTACACCATTAGCTGGCATATAACCAGTCACATAATTGAGCCTTAGTTTCCTCATCTGTACAATGAGGGACTGAAGGACAAAGGGTCCTTTCCGCTTTAATGATCTGGGATTTTTGCAAGTTCATCCGTTCAACAAACATTTACTGAACTCTGATGTACAGAGATCTTTAAGATATGGTCTCTGTCCTCAAAACGTTCACAGTCTGGAAGAGACGGGCCTGCCGTGGGGTCAGGCGTGGAGGAGTGGCCTTCGTGCAGCGTTCTCTGCCCATGTGACGCTTACAGGCTTCCTTTATAACCTCAATATAAAATAGAGCCAGAAGGGAACAAGGGCTATTCGCAAGGCAAGTTCCCTAAGGTATTCATTCTGGAACAGCCCAGAATCTGCAACATGGCAACAACTCAGAAAAGTGTCTTTTTTTACCCCCTAGCAACTCAAAAGCACTGCATATTAGACCCCAAGAGGAGCCTCTTATCTCATCCTCCCTCATAACGCAAAACTAAGGCCGAGTTCAACTGAGGTCATTTACCTGAAGTTGAGGTTGGGTCCAGGTTCTCTCTGCCCGTCATCTTGAGTCATAGCCTTGGAAATGAGGGGAAACTTGAAAAATGCCCAAGGGGGGCCAGGTGAGTGTCTCCCAGTGCCATGCCACCCGGACTCCTCGCTTGGAAAAGCTCTGGATTTCTTCAGCAGGTGTCCACGGTTCTGATGTACGGTTGCTGACAAAACTCTGGACCAGCTACCTCCTTAAGCCTTCAGCCTCAGATTTCACATGTTATACCTCTTTCGATTATGTTCAAAACTCCAGAACTGGGAAACTAGTCACACAGCCAAAAAAGGGGAGGGGGTGGGTTGTGGATTGTGAGCCAGAGCCAACAGCCACCTTCTGGCTGAAAGGATTCAACCTTCTGAGGAAAACAAAAAGCCCCTTCCTCTGTTGCCATGGGAACAGCTCCACAATGCTAGGGCTGCTCAGCGGGAGGCTGCCTTGGAGCAGAGCTGGGGAGAGGGGCTTTCTTGCCGATGAGGCTGGAAGGCCCTTTGGGAGAAAGCAATCCTGTCAGCGCTCCTGATTGTGGTGGGGTTTGGGGAGCTGGGAGTGGTTCTCCAGCCCCTGGCCCTAGGGCATCTTTTTCCACTAGCATGGCCCAGCTGGCAAGAAAAGGGGCCATGACCCAAGGCTCACTTCAAACGATTATAGAGTAGGGTTCTCTGCTTAAAGACTCAAAGTCACTGAGGAGAAGAGGCCTCCTCTTCCCCACTGGTTCGGCTGTGTATCTGTCCCACCAGGACAGGGTGACAGAGCGGCTGTCTGTCCTCTGAAGAAGCCAGGGATAACCAGAAAGAGCCATGACAAGAGAAGATTTGGTGGGGCGAGGGGAGGGGGGCATAGATGGAGACCATGAGCAGCCACAAGCCTCCTGTGTGGCTTTGGAATCCTTTGTGACGCCCACTCCCACACCACACTCCCACAATGCTTGACAATGATCACTGTCTCCTGACCCCTATTTTCGCTTGCTCTGTTTCACGGAAGACTCATTTCTCAGCCCACTGCCAGCTGTTTATGACTCAGGCAACCCCCCCCCCCCCCGGAGCGCATCCCCCACCCAGCTCTTAGGAAGAGTGCCAGCTTTCCTGGCCAAGGGCAGCAGGGGCAGGGGATAAGGGAGGTGGCGGTTTCTGGTGGCATAGCAGCTAAACGCGTGTGCTCTAATGTCAGACAGGCCTGGCTCTGTGACCTCAGTCAGGACAGCAAGCCTCTGAGTCTCAGCCTCCTCATCTGTAAATTGAGTGGTAATCCCACCAATCCATGAGATTACTGGGAATATTACATATTGCATGGATAGCATTTAGTCAAGAACCTGGAGCATAACGCATATTCAATAAACACAAACTTTGCAGAAGGAAAAAAAAAGGGTTAGACTAAATAAACTTTACAGTTTTCCCAATTATAGGAATCTGCGATTTCTATCTCCACCTGTATTATGTATTATGGCTACCCTCCATGGTTAGGATTATTTCAACTTTTCTTTAATGTCTTCTTCATTCTCTCATTTTCTTATTCATCTTTATTAATATTTGTTTATGTGGAAAACCTGAAACATGGAAAGAACTACAACAGAAGGTATCTGGTGGCAGGAGACCATGTGGAGGTCTACTGTTTATAAAGGAAATACTATAAAATATTTTTTAAAGTGAGGTTATTCAACACTCCATGTAGTCTCCACCTCTCTGACATCTATTTCAGAGGTCCTAAACATTGCCCAACTTCAATTATCTTACCCACAGAAAATTTATTTTCAAGCCTCCACCTCCAGGTCTGGCCTTCCTCCCAGACTCTGGGCCCCCTGAGCCTGCATACATGCATGCAGACCAGCCAGAAGAATCCATAATTAATCAACTGCTCATGATGTATTACTGTTTACAAAGCCCTACCACACTTATCTCATTGAATCTTCAAAATAACCCTATGATAGGACAACTAAGATCATTGCTCCCATTTTACAGAAGAAACAACTGAGACAATTGAAAGCCCTACCTACCCCATTGCCATATCGGTCAGTAGGTCAATGGAGGCACTAGGGATTTGAAGCCAGGTGTGCCAATGCCACTTCAGAACACATTTCTTCCAGGGTAAAACTTTCCACTGAATCTCGTGGCTCCTCCAGCCTCTCTGCAGTGACCCCAGTCTCCTGGTACTTGTCTTCTCGTCTCACACTCTTCTCTGCCACCTCACTCTGTCGATCATGGAGCCCTGTCACATCTTCTCTTTCAGGGTCTCTCAAGTTGTCCCTTTCCCTCCATTTCTACCGTGACCCCTCATGTTCTGGCCCTGGCTGTCCCATACAAATCCTGAGGACCCCACCATGCAATAGCTTTCCAGTTGGTCTCACCAACTCCATCTCTTGGTCCTTCACAGTAACCAGGTTAATCCTACCTACTGTCTCTACTGCAAAAACTTCCATAGCTCTGATTGTCTACAAAATGAAGATCAAAATCACTGCCAGACAGAAAAGACCCTTCTCTATCTCCTGAACCTATAATCCTTCCTTTAAGTCTTATTATTCCCCTAAGTCAGTCATTTTATTTAAGCCATATACATATGACTTGTCCAAAAATAACAAATGAGTTTCTTCTCAGATGCCAAGAGATCAAAAGGTGATGTCTGCCTAGAGCCCTGGGTTGAAGAGGCTTATTACAACATATTTGGGTCAGAGAAAAAGGGTGCCAAAATCAATTCGCAATATCTGCCACTGTTAAAAGGATGGAGGGGGAAAGGTGGAAGAATGTGCCATTCCATTTGTATCCCTTGTCCTTTCTATTAGTGTGAAGCTCATCTAAGCTGTAACCTTACTTTTCTTCTCCAATCTAATTACCCTATAGCTAGCTACTTAATAGTACCTTGCATGCAGTAGATACTCAGTAAATATTTTTCAAAATTGATCCATAAATTTTTCTGAACTCATTTTGAGTTACAATAGTGCAGAAACCCCATAGGATAGAGCAATGGTTCTCCACCCTGGGGAGCTATTAAAAAATACATCTAGGACTCATGCCCATGGGTTCTTTATTTTTTAAGTTTTTTTTTTTTTTTTAATTTAGTTAGAGGGAGAGGGAGAGAGCATGAGTCGGGGGAGGGGCAGAGGGAGAGAATCTCAAGCAGACTCCCTGCTCAAAGGGGAGCCCAATGAAGGTCTCAATCCCACAACCCATGATATTATGTCCTGAGCTGAAACCAAGAGTTGTATATTCAAACAACAGAGCTACCCAGGCCCCCCAACAATAGGTTCTGATTTAATTAGTCTGGGAAGGATTCAGCACAGTAGTTTTTTAAAGCTCCTCCAGGTTGAGAACCACTGACTTAAGGGAAGGGCAGTGGAGCTCAGAAGTCCTGATTTTCCTGAATAGCATATGATCACAAACAAATCACTGTACTTCACTGGGTCTCCATTTCATCTGTTAGAAAATACAGTAACTATATCTTAGGTGTGTTCAGGTTCTCACAATTTTCTTTTCCGCTTCCTAAAGAGTTTCTCTACCAGCAGAGTCCGGCTCTTATACTGGGGAATCTAAAAGCCTTCATCAGATGTTCCTAGGATCAGAAAAAATGGAAAGCCTATTATATATTCTTTTTTCTCCATTTTTTTCAGCCTGCTCTAGACATTGAAAACATTGCTTCTTAAATCAATCAACCAACAACCAATAAATTAACGATGTAAATTAAGTAATTTGGGGGCCACTAAACCTCACCCATTCTTAGATGTGAACAACTGACATTTTCTCACATTTCTGTAAAGTGCTTTAAGAAACTTCTTAAACTTCTCTTGCAACCAAGTTTTGCCTCTAAGACTTCCTAGGTTGAAAACTTAGAGCTGTCTGAATTAAGGACTTGGATCTGTATTATTGTTTAGAACCATGCAAGAAGCCGTGTAAAGAATACAAAGAAGCACAAAATTTAAGTTCTGAGGAACTTAAACTATAACTGAGGAAAGAAAATTCACACACACACACACACACATGCACACGCACACGCACACCGATTTAGAACTAAATATAGGGCCCTAGAAAAACAGTGTTCGGATGGCACCCAGGGAAGGGAAAGATCCATGCTCCTCCTACCATTTCCAGCCAGGTCTCTTTGACCTTAGAGAGCTGGTATCATCCCAAACCTACTATCAAGTTTATTCACACCATGACTAATTCCTGGCAATGGGGAGGGGCTCCCAGAATACCTCCTAATTGCTGAACACAGCAGGAAGTAGCAAGAAACATCCTCCACCCTTCCCATCATCTCTGCCTTCTACTCCCCTAGTAATGGTCCCCAAATTCATTCCCAAGTAATTTACATGCAAAATAGATTAGAAGAAGGCAGAAAGGATTGGGGCAAGGAAGTAAATTGTATCCTCGACACCTACAATTGAGAAGCAAACATTCTATTCCTTGGAAACGGAGTCTGGATGGTGTGGAGACTAGGCTCGCAGGGGACATGGTGAATGGCGACCTGGTAAAGGTCAGACATCTGGGCACTGGGTGGTGAGACAGGCAGACTTTCTGAACCTTCCCAATAGCACTTAATTGATGGCTCTTGCAGACCAATGTTCTTTGGCCATCTCCCAGGAGTTAACTCTCAACTATAATTGTTTCTCTTTCTTTGAGTGTGATTAGTAATAGCTGAAAGCTGGTGATTGTGATGGCAGTGAATTATGCGGAGTCCTGCTTCCCTGTATCTTCCCTGTGTTAGGCTTTCTTTCCTTAGTTTTGCTTCAGAATGTCCTTTTCTGAGAACAGCCAATTTGTTACATTCTCTCCAAACATGGCTTCACAGAGCATGAACAATGTTGTCCAATCTCTGATTTTACAGATGAGGAATCAGGCCCTTCTAAAGAAGGGACTTGCCCATGGTCACCCACTAGATGGTGTCAAGCATCATGGCACTCTGATGGTTGGTGCTCCGGTTCCAAAGGGCATGGTGAGGAGAAAGGACACAACAGTTAGCCTTTGGACTTTCTTCATTCTAAATTCTCCCCTTCAGTGATCCTGTCTACCCCCAGGTCTTCAATCTCACCTCTACTCTTATGACCCTCTAATCTGTGTCCCTTGCCCTGAACCTCTCCTGAATGCCAGGACCATATTTCCATTTGCCTAAGGCATTTTCACATGGGTGTTCCATTGCCATCTCAAAAACAACATGTCACAAGTGAAATTCCAAATACCTCACAAGCTTATTCCCCCTTTTCAGATTCTCCAATCTACTGAAGGGCAATCCTATCCATTCTGTCATGCTGGATTGAAACTGGGCAGTCATCTCTGACTCTACCTCCTTAGTGCCATACAGTCTCCAAATCTATTGATTCTTGTCATAGAACACCTTCTTACCCATCTCCTTCCATATGTTTGAATGGACACAACTCAGGCACCCATCACTTTTCACCTGCATGACTGTGATAATTATTTAATTGGTGGTCCTCCTTCTGGATTCTCCCCTCTGCCCCTTATCTGTCCTCCATACCCCTGCCAGACTAACCCTTCAAGAACACAGATCTATCATGTCATTCTTTTACTCAAATGAACTCCTATGGTCACTTTCCTGTCTAGGGAGTCATGTTCAAATCCTTCAGCCTATCTACAATTCTCTACAATTCTCTACAATTTGGTCATACTCCACTCCATCCTGTGCCTTCTTCCTGGCCCTGCCATTCCTTCTCTTGACCAGAAATGTCCTTCCTCCCATATTACTTGACAAAACCCTACTTCTTCCTAAGGACTCATTCTCGCTCTCTCTTAATATTTTATTTATTTATTTATTTATTTATTTATTTATTTATTTGAGCAGGGGGGTGGTTGAGTGAGGGAAGGAGCAGAGGGGGAAGGAGAAAGAATCTTAAGCACACTCTGCACTGAGCATGGAGCCTGATGCAGGGATCAGGCTCACAACCCTGAGCTGAAACCAAGAGTCAGACACTTAATTGACCGAGCCCCCAGGTGCCCCTCGGACTCACTTCCTTAAAGGAGCCACTTCCCATCCCACACTTTCTCACAGAGTGGTGCCTTTAACAGTTTAAAGTTAAACTGATGACATGCTGGTTATTAAGACTGTGAAATGAAGATGTTAGAAGAAGCAGTACAAAAGCAAAACCATGAAAAACCTGAAGCAGCATGTTTTATTTCTCCCATTCAAGGGCCAGACCTCAGGCTGTTAAAATCCTTCTCCCACATCATTGTACCTTGTACTTCCATGTCAGCTCTTACTGTGTACCTCCCATGATAGGTGTTGGTATAAGAGTTTCCCTTCCCCATTTAAGAGCTCATACAGAGCACAAAGGAGTCAGAACTTAGGGTGCCTTGGCATTTGTCAATGTTATCACCACTTTAATTAGTCTCTGTGGCTGTTATGGGCATGGTCATCATTGTGATGCTAGTAGGATATGGTTTGCATGAATAAAGTGGGTCCCGTTATTGGTTTGGGCTCTGGGCCTAAATGCCCATGCATGACTCCTCTACAGTGGGCCAGATAGACCTTGGCAAGGCATATTTTCCTATACAGGGTAGACCTGAATAGAATTCCCCTCTATGCTCAAACTCATCTCAGGTGATACCCTGCTCAAGATTGGGCAGGCAATGCCTGTAAGGGCAGGAAAAGAATGCAACAGAGCCTGGGTTGAAGCAGACTCTACTTATTTATACTCCTCGGGAAGAGCCTACAAAAAATGTGGTGTTCTGAAATCTGACCATTCTGATCTGACTCCTTTACAGGAAGGGCACATAATGCTGAGAAAACTTTCCCTAAAGGCGACCAGCTCATGGTAACTCTGTGTCACTGTGAATCAGGGGCTTACGCTAAAAGCTTCATGTACATCAACTCCTTTAACCCTTCTGGGAATCCTATGTCAGTATTAATAGTATTATTCCTTATTTTACAGAGAAGAAAAGTACAGATGAGAAAACGTGAAAAGCATTTAGTCAGTTTCATTAATGTTTTAATGGATTAATTGAGCACTGTGCTCCAGCCACTGTGCTAGACATCGTGGGAGATACAGGGATGAACCAAATATCCTCCCTGATCCAGGAAGTCCACAGGCCAGTGGAGGAGATACTTCAGTGTTCAAGTACACCTGATTTCTTAGGGGGAGGGAGAGGTTGGCACTGACTCAGTGGTCTTAATTAGAGAAAAGAATTTGGACCGGTGCACTTGCAAGATAAGCCAGATGTCAAAAGGCAAAGATAGGAGGGCATGTGCCTTCTGTAACCTGAACAGTAAAGTACTTGAGGGCAGAATCACATCGTTTGTGCATAAATCAATGTCAGAGATATTTACCGAGCACCTTCTAGGTACCTGCCAGTGTGGTATGTGTCTAAAAGAGAGGATGTAGAGATAAATAACACAGAGTTACTGCCCTCAGACCTCGGGGCAAGCTTCCTCTTCCTCACCAGTACTAAGTCCTTCTCGAGCCACCCATGGGCTCCCCTTTCTCTCTCTCCCTCCATGAATACTTGACTGACTTGCTTGTTTGATCATCCTCTGCTTTGTCTGGATCAGACAACCCAGCACAGCAGCTGGGGCTGGAATTCTGAGACCGGGAAGACCCTGGGACAGAGCTTCACATCTGAAGGCATTTGAAGGCCACTTACTGAGCCTGTCTATGCACATATTTCCAAGGAAATGTAATAAACTTCCTTAATGATACTCACCTCCCCTGAGGTTTACCTGCTGACCCACACATGCCCACCCTCCACAGAGGTGCAACAATGCTGATGACTGGGAAGGTGGCGATGCTGGGTGTCTGGGTTTGCCTTTGGGCTGCGTATGTACATCCCTAGTGTGTGCATGTGTGAGCTCATGCACGCGTGTGTGTACACGTGTGTATGATAGCAATGGAGGTACAAGCGATACTTCTCAGGGTCACCATCCACACCAGGAGCACCCAGGTCAGGTTTCCCACAGTTCTCTGCGAGGCTGAGGATACCTACACCCAGGAAACCACCCGAGAGCCTGGATCATTGACTTGAATGGCGAGGCAAGTCCTGTGGGGATCCTCAGGGGCTTGTCTGAGAAGAGCTATGAGCATTCGTAATAACAAAAGCAGAAAACATAACAACAGTCCATCTTGGCGCCCGGGCTGTAATGGCTCATTTACTCTCGCAAGGGGAATGGAGTTCTAATGACAAATCGTAATGCTGCACAGCAGGCCGGGTTGTGTGCTGTAAATTATTTTTGAAAGAGGCACTATGCCTTAATAAAAAGAAGAGTGTTCTCTGCTGTGGAGGGAGAGTGCCTGGAGCCCTCCCCCACTTCCACCCCCTTCCGGAGCACCCTGCCCCACCCGCAGACCGGCTCTTCCCTCTCAGCCCATGAAGATCCAGCAGCACATTTCACAGTGCATTTTGGAGCAGGCACCCCCTTTCTGTCGGCGAGTGCAAAAGGATAAAGCTGAATTTCACAAGACCCAGAGCCAAAGGGCACAGGGTTCAAAGGGCGCTGAGCTGCTCATTTGCCCCTTTGGGACTGACTTCCTGATCCTCTTCCACACAGGAGGAAGGAGCACTGAGAACTGTGCTGGACTGATTTCGAGGCGAGCCAGAGCTCCACGCTCACACCGTCAAAATCTTTGAACAGCCCGTGGGGATAAGAGGCAGACGCCACAAAGGCACCGTGGCAAAGGCGTGCTCCCCGGGCAGCCAGGCCCTTGCCACATTTCCCAAGCCCCCTTGTGGATGGATTGGGCCCTGTACTCAGTCTGCGCCGAAGTGAAACGCGCGTCATTCCAAGGTGAAGGCAGCTAAGAGCCGGTGTGACTCCTCCCTCTGTCTCCATCCTTTCCAAATGGAGAAGCCATCAGCAAAAGGAGGGCAAGAGGTCCCGCCTTCGGCTTCGTGTCCAGCGAACGAGAGAAACACCGTCCGGCAAGGAGGATTTTTGTTAACTGCAGTCCACTCCAGACTAGCCTCACCAACGAACGTGCCACGATCTCAAGGGCCCACACCCGGAACTGCATTTCGTGGTACCCAGTAGCTCGACCCCCACTCTGCTCCCCAGCATTAGCCCTGCCTGCCCTGAGCCCCAACTGGGGAGTGATGTCAATGCCATCAGACAGGCCTGCGTCCCCCTCTGGCTCTGCCACTTCCTCAGCAATCTCAGACAGGTACCCTAGCCTTTCTGAGCCCCAGTTTCTCCATCTGTAAAACAGGAACACCTGTTTTGACAGGCTGTTGCGAAAAGTAAGGTAATCTTTATAGAACCCCTCCGGCACTTCTTGACACATCATAGGTGTTCCAAAAGTATCGATTCCTGCCTTTTCTTTTCCTTTCTTCCTTCTCAAGATGAAATGCAGTTCTGAACGAAGTGAAGCTAGTTGGCTTGTGACAGCCTAGCCAGCAGAACAGGTTCCACCCAGACTTAATGCTGTCCAGATTTCTGAGTATCTGCGTGGGCCACTTGGTGGCTATGTTTCTTTGGACAAGCTACATAATATCTCTATACCTCAGTTTCCTCATCTGCACAGTGGGAGAGCAAAGGGACTTCACTCATTTGGTCATTCAGAGGATTAAACAAATTATATTAACTATGTAACTTGCGTGATAAGAGTGCCTGGTACATGGAACCACTACCCATAAACATCTTTTAAAATAATAATAATAATTATTATTATTATTTAATTTTTATTAAATAATTTTATTATTTTTATTGGAATATGCCCCTTGGCTAATCTCACCTTTGAAAGGCTGTCTCTCGGGAGGGTCTCATCCGTGTATGTATGAATTTGGGAAAACCTAAGATCCAGAAATGTTACTCCCATATAACAGAAAACAGGTCACATATTTTACCATGCCCTAATGTGTTTTAAAGTACTCTTCATCTCTAGGCTGGCTCTCAAGATTCTATGGTCTGCTCTTCTTAAGCATTTTGGCTTAATAGGAATGAGAGATAAAATTTTAAAAAGAAGAAATGGGGGGCGCCTGGGTGGCTCAGTGGGTTAAAGCTTCTGCATTCAGCTCAGGTCATGATCTCAGGGATCGAGCCCCGCATCAGGCTCTCTGCTCGGCAGGGAGCCTGCTTCTTCCCCTCTCTCTGCCTGCCTCTCTGCCTACTTGTGATCTCTGTCTGTCAAATAAATAAATAAAATCTTTATTTTAAAAAAAAAAAGGAGAGAGAGAGAAGAAAAGGAAGCCCTGTCCTGACATCCAAGTTAAAGTTTGCTCTGCACTTGGTGCGTCCACTCATTTATCCTCTAGGCATTTACTCAGTGCCTGCTGAGTTCCAGGCATGGGGTCAAGCACCTGGGTGAGTCATTGTCCTCACAGTCTGACAGGGATGATAGACACATGAATGGACAGTTGTGCAGTAACGTGAGTGGGAGAGTGGAGATTTGTAGAGTATTTCAGGGAAGACCAAGAAAGGATACCCAAAGCAGACTGGTGGAGGGGGGAGGCGTTTGTGTACGTCTCTGTGTGTGTGTGTGTAAAGACTTCCCAGAGGAGGTGACCTTCAGCTGAGTTTTATAGAGTAGGTAAGATCTTCTGGGCAAGAAAAGAGAGAGGGCATTCAAGGTAGATGGACTAGCCCAAAAGCACAGAGCTATTATGGGGGCACCTGGAGGGCTCAGTCAGTTAAGCACCTGATTCTTGGTTTCAGCTCAGGTCCTGGTCTCAGAGTCGTGAGATGGAGCCCTGCCTCAGGCTCCACGCTCAGTGTGGAGTCTGCTTGACAGTCTCTCTCTCCCGCTCTGTCCCTCCCCGCTGGGCTCACGCACACATGCACACATTCTCTCTTTCTCTCTCTCAAATAAATAAATCTTAAAAATAAAGAAAGAAACACTAAGTCATGGGCAGGGCCCAGGGGCTGTGAAGTGCCACTAAAACACAAAGCCTAAAGCAGCATGAAGGGAGATGAGGCGGGTGAGGCAAACACGGCCACGTCACAGATGGTGCCGTTTCTCCGGATGCCCGTGTCTCGTGCTGCTAGTGACTTTAGTGGGGGGCACTAAAGGGTTTCAGAGGCAAGGTTTACTCTGGTGACCATGTGGAGGACGGACTTGGAGGACAGGCTAAAAACACAGACCATTAGGGAGGCATGGCCGTGGGAGAGAATAAAGGTGATGAAGGCCTGATGTACAGGTAGTGACGGGCAGATGGAAAAGAGAAGGGGTGAATTCCTGGGGACATTCTGAGACCAGTTTGTGAGAACAAGTTGTTGGGAAGAAGGTCATGGAGTTGGATTGGAGGCAGAGCAAAGCGAGCGTGGCTTAAAAGAATCCCAGATGAGGGCTAATGTTAGCAGCTGAGGAAGAGCAGGCTCTCTGGGGAACGTGACCCTGCAGCACGCGGTGGGGAGATGGGGGAACGTTCGTGCAGAGAGGTCCAGCAGGCCCTGGGATACAGGGCTAAAGATAAAGATTTGGGTCTCATCGGTCCAGAAATTGTGGACACAACCTGAAACAGATCAAGGAGACCTTACTGCAAGGAAGCAGAGGTGGGACTCTGAGGAGCACCAATATACATGGGATGTGATGGAGAAAAAGCCACCAGTGACAGAGACAGGACAGAAGGGCCAGGAGAGTGTGTTCCATTCTGGAGTAGGTGGGGGTACAAAGCTTCCAGAAGGCCAGTGATCAGCCAGTGACCAGTGATCACTGGTCAAATACAAACAACTTGGATGATCTCAGAGAAGTCATACTGCAAATGGCCAAGGAGTGAAGGGACATGGGGACCCAGAGATGGTGAGACATCTGAGAAATCCAGATGGGAACTAGAAGTGTGCGAGGGAAAGAGCTGAAGTGACGCAGGAGAAGAGGCAGAGGGTGGCGCTTCTGAAATGCTTCAGAGCTGTGCAAGGCTTAGTTAGATGCTCAAGCTTCCATTCCACTGTGTGGCCTGGAGTAGGTCATGTCAACCCTGAGCCTGTTTCTTCATCAGTAAGGGGATCACAATAAAAGCTAGACCACAGGGCATACAGTAGGTGCTCAATAAATGGAGATGGTTTTCTAAAAAAGGAGAGGAGAGGTTTTCTAAAAAAAAAAAAAAAAAAACAAAAGTGAGGGACGCCTGGGTGGCTCAGTTGGCTGGGCAGCTGCCTTTGGCTCGGGTCATGATCCCAGGGTCCTGGGATCGAGTCCCACATCGGGCTCCTTGCTCGGCAGGGAGCCTGCTTCTCCCTCTGCCTCTGCCTGCCTCTTTGTCTGCCTGTGCTCGCTCGTGCTTTCTCTCCCTCTGTCTCTGGCAAATAAATAAATAAAGTCTTAAAAAAAAAAAAAACAGAAGTGATAGGGACAGACAGGCAAATTCAGACACTGATCCTCACATCGTCAAACTGGGTAACAGAAGAACTGCCTACTTCTCCTGCTGAAACTGGGAGAAATCATGAGTTTCCTAGACCCTTGCAACTGATGACAGGAAAAGCATTGGTTACAAAATGTGACAGAGCCTGCAATTGTTTAGGAAGGCACCGTGTCTGTGTGAAAGTCAGGCTGACATTCAGGGATAGTAGAAAGTAAAGGTCATGGTGACAGTTCGGAACTGGAAAGAACGGTCCAAAAACAACGGAAGAAACAGAAAGCCCACCCATGACACGAGGTCCCAGGCAAGAAAGGAGAGGCTGGGGCCCAGGGCTGGCTCTAAAGAGGAGGAGGGCCATGAGGGCCCCACGCAGCCTCCTGGGAAAGTTCCCGTGTGAGCAGATGCTCATCCTCAGTGGGGAGGGATGTGCCATCATCCCTTTGCCCATTCACTATCCAGTGGAAGAGCTGGAGTCCAGAATGGCTAACATGTGGTTAATGGCAGAGCTAGAGCTAGAACCTGGGTCCCTTGGCTCTGTCCGAGGCACCTGTTGGGTTGAAATGAGTTAAAAATGAAAGAATTAGCTTGTCTTGTTTTGTTGAGTTCCTCTTATGGCAACCACTTCTTGCTGGACTGGAATGAGAAAGAGGAAACCCAACTGGAACGGAATGCCTCCAGTTGGAGAAAGTGGCGAACCCAGTAAATGCCGCAGCCTTTGTTTTACATTTGGGGGGACACCCTCCTGTGCTAGACGCTGCTTGAGTGGACTCGTGAGACTCCTAGCGCATTAGTGCTAAAAACAAAAACAAAACCAGGAACAGCTAACTCATTCTACAGATGAACAAGTCAGTTTGCCAAACACACAGGGAGCCCACAGCCAAGCTGAGACTAGAATTGAGGGGCTCAGACTTCCAGCCCTAGGAGCAACGCTGTCTGGGTGCGGCCTGGGCAAGTAAGCAGAGCTCTGGCGGCTTCCCCTGGTGCTCCAAGCAGCTTGAAAGGCAAACGTGAAGGAAACAGGAAGCTCTTTGTCCCATTCTCCAGCTGCCTCTCGGGGCGGCCTTTGGAGGGGGCAATCCTGGGCAATGTGGTGTTCAGAGATGGGTGTCTGATTGCCCAGATAAATTCAGCTCTTTGCTTTGCTGCTGAATCCCTAGCCGCTGTGAGCAAGCCTGTGCTGTTTTTTAGTCCCAAGGGAGGGGGGAACAAGACGGTAGATGGAGGAGTTCAGGTCATCACAGCCCATCCTCCGGCATCTAGGGACTGACCACCCGACAGGACGAGACCTCCAAATCCTTCCCACGAGGCCAGCCGGCAACTCACCTCTCTCTGCTACCTGTCCCTGCCAACACTTGTCACTCACTGACTGCTGTCTTCTGTTTCTAATTTACTGCCAGGTTTGACGCTTAGTAAAACCACGAAAACATGACTTAGGAAATCCTTCCTTCCTCGAGCTATACAACCCACCCCCAATCTCCCAAACCAAAGAGATGTCTTCTTAAGTTATACGGGGGGGGAGGGGGGGGCTTCCCTCCCCACCAGCATGGTAGTAACTCTGAGGCAAGGTTGGCTTGGTGCCTTTGATGGTCACCTTCGCCATTTGTTCAAGGTCAAAGCAATGAGGTCCTCAAGGGAAATAGGAAAGAAACAAAATAGGGTGTTGAGTGCTGCTTAAAGCTCCCGTGCGCGCCCAGCTCAGGCAGAAGAGCCTCCACTCTACAGGCTAGACAAATGGTCCTGATGCCATATTCTCAGGGGGTTGACCTGCAGCCACCCCTTCCTCCACTGTCACCCCAAAAAAAGCGACAAAAGGGCTAGGGCCTCCTTCCGGCAAAGGCAAACGCTCTTGGATGGTATTTTGCTATTCAGAGCAAGGTGCAGGGAGGCTGGAGAGGAGCAGACACGGAGCATGTCTTTTGGCAAAGTCCATACACGGGTGGGAGAACCCAGGATGGGGGGTGCACATCAAATGTTGGGGACAGGAGGGACCCACAGTGCTCAGTCCCAAAGCCAGGATGCCACTTCTGATGGTTATCATCCCAAACTCCCAAATCTCATTGAACTGTCAGGGATTCAAACCCAAAAGGGTAAGTGAATACAAGCTTAAGGGGATGCTGTGAAGAAAGTAGCTCCAGGAGAAACAAAGCTGCTGGGGCTTGGGCGCCCTCCTGCCGGGAACGCGGAAGAAAGTGATAAGGCAAGAGAAGGCCATGGACATGGAGGGTCAAGCTCAGGGAACAGTTCTCTTTTGAAAGGTTGGCATTTAGCCCACTTTTTACTCCAAGCCCCATCCTGTCCTAAGCTTTATGGACTTCTCTTACTGCCCCCTGCCCCTCCACAACCCACCCCTAGAATTCCCCTCTGTCTTTCTTTCTTCCAATCGGTTCCTGTGAAGGGAACTTGCGACCCCCTAACCCCATTTTGCTGGCATTTTTGGCTCTTTGCTTTTGGTTCTGCTCCAGCACTGAGATGGAATTAAATTAAGCATGCCCTCCTACAGTTAGTCCACAGAGCAATTGTGACATCGGGACGCTTTGCCTTGAATCTTCACTGCTCTTTCTTTCCTGAACACATTCTCTCTGCTGTCTTACTTGCTGTCTTGTCTCATCTCCCGATCAGTAGGTGCTTTTGGGAAAGGTGCTCTGGCCGACTGTTTCCTCTCCCACAGATGTTTGCATTTTAACAAAATGCTTTCTGACAAAAGAAGGCTTTTTTACTTATGATATTTTATTTTTTTAAGATTTTATTATTTATTTATTTGACACACAGAGAGAGATCACAAGTAGGCAGAGAGGCAGGCAGAGAGATGGGGAGAAGCAGGCTCCCTAATGAGCAGAGAGCCTGATGCGGAACTCGAACGCAGGACCCTGAGATCATGACCTGAGCTGAAGGCAGAGGCTTAACCCACTGAGCTACCCAGGCGCCCTACTTATGATATTTTAGACAGAAGCAAGATGATGATGGTGACTGGGAGTGGATTTTCATTCCTGCATTTTCCCCATTCTGTGATTCCCCAACCAAACCACTTCTGGCCCCAAACCTGGTCCTCTCCAAGTTCACCCAAGGAAAGTCAATAATACCATCACCCCTTGCAACTGAAGTAAAAAGCCCAAATGCCATCCCCATGATCTTCCTTTCCCTCGTCCCACAACCAGAGGCACATCTTGTCACTCTTCCTGTTTTCTGATGTCCCACCTCCACTGCTGTCACCTTGGTCTGTGCCATCATCACCTCTCACCGGAACGGCCCTTCCAACAAGTCACTTGCTCTTGACCAACTTCTGTCCTCACCCCCCTTCCACCACAGCAGCAGCTCATCCCTAAACAGCACACATCACGTCACACCATCTACCTGCTCTAGACCACTCAGGACTTGCCTGTAGAATAACATTCACACTTCTCACCACGGTGAATCTGGGTCAACTTGTGTCCCACTGAGATTTCAGTGCTGAAGTCCTAGCCTCTAGTGCCACAGAATGTGGAAGCAGGGTCGCCACAGATGGGATCAGTCAGGTTAAGATGAGGTCGGAGTGGAGTGGGCTGGGTCCCCAACCCAGTGTGACTGCTGTCCTTCTAAGACGGTGGCCATGGAAAGACAGAGACACACGGGAAAAATGCCACCTGTTGATGAAGGCAGGTTGGAGTGGCACAGCTACAAGGCAAAGGATGCCAAAGATTGCCAGCAACCTACCAGCAGCAAGGAGGAGGCCACGGAGGATCTCCTACGGTGGGAGCACAGCCCAACTTCAGACGGCAGGCCTCCACCATGGTGAGACCACAAATTTCAGTTGTTTGACGCCATTGGGCTTATGGGACTTGCTACAGCAGCTCTAGAAAGCCGATACACATGGCTCCTAAGAACCTGTGTGAAGAGGGTTCTGCCCACTGCTTGGAACCATGTGGTGCCCTCTGACCCTTACTCTAGCTACACTGGCTTCTTCTTCAATTTCTAGAACACAGGAAGCCCATACCACCTCTGGGGCTTGAGCATACTAGTCCTTTGCCAGGAACATTTCTCTGCGTCCTCTTCATGTAATTGGCATTTTCTTCTTTCTCCAGTTTTGCTTCAAATGTTGCTCCTTCAGAGGGACCTTTCCAGACCATCCGACCTCCATAAGTTCAAAGCATCCTGCTCCTTTCCTTGCCAGTATCCATCTCAACCTGAAGTTATTCCCCAGGTGTAGCTGTCGGTTTACCTCACTCTTCCACAAGAACATCAGCTGTATCCGGGCACGGACCGTCTAATGGGATTGTTGCTTTGAGCCAAGCTCGCTTAAAGCCAACTTGCTGTCTAGAAAGAGTTTGTTCACCAACACATCCTTCTCACACGGTGCTTGGCACATGGAAGGTGCTCGATAAATAACGTTTTGAATGAAGGATTGGGGTACATCCTGTCATACCTCCCTTTTGATGAAGGAAGGAGCGCCCCCGCTGAGCAGCAGGGCTCGTCAGTGGAGGTGACTACGTGGCTTTGCTGGAATTAGGAACAGAATTGGAAACCAGGCCTCTAAGACTTAAAACGCAGTCTTTTTTTTTTTCCCCCAATTCTCATGCTAAGAATATCATGAAAATCTGTTTATATATCAAGTTTTTATAAGTCAAGTCATATTTTTAAGGGACTGAGGGAGCCAGTCACTTAAAAGGAATCCTGAGCTAACCTAATTGGTAAAATGAGCAACAATTTCCTCAGCCATCATTTGTGAAAACTCAGCTTTGTGCTTGTGGAGGTAGCTGGCATCGAGGCACGGCCCTGATTCCTGCCTCTGGAAACACAAGGACGCTTATCTGTACCACATGCTCAGAGGTGGATGAAGATTGCATATACGTTCCTTGCCTTCAGCCCACTTTCAGGGTTGGACGCCCAGTGATCTGCTCCACAAAACAACCCACCGGTCTGCCTGGTTTGAAAGCTGGTGGAGACTTTTTTTCCCTCCCTCCCTCCCCCCAGCCCTCAATGTGGAAACCTCTCGGCACCTCGTTGCTTTCACTCTCTGGGGAAAATGGGATCTTCAGTTCACCTTCACAAGGGAGAAGAGCCGACGACGTAGCATGGCCTGTCCTCCTTCTCCAGGCTGGGCATTGATTCACGTCCACGGTGCCTCACTCCATCATGCCTGGTGGTCCCCTCATATGCCTTTCCTGGGGCTCTTCAGGGAGGAGCTGTGGGAGGCAGATGTTCCCTGGGATCTTGCTTTCAGGAGAGGGGAGGCAGCAGGGAAGGGGGTGTCCCTGCTCACACAGTCAGCAGCCACAGACCCTGGCCTTAAGGGATATCGTGGCCACAGAGCTTCCTGACCGCCTGTGGGATGCTGTGGGGCCGTGAGCTCCGAGCCACGAGAACAGCCTGTGGTTTCTCAAAGAAAGGGAGGAGCTGCTGAGAAAGGGGCTTCCAAGCTCTAGAACATCATTGCCACAGGGTCAGGATTTTACCTGCTCTGCTCACTGTCGCGTCTTCAGTACCTCAAGTAGGAGGGCTTAGACATCTCTGTCGACCGGAGGAAGGGAAGAATGAATGATCACACATGCTTCCCACCAGCCGTAAAAATCAGCTTCGAGGTGATGCATGCTTCTTTGAACCTTTCCTGCTCTGAGCACGTAGTTCTGCTCACTGTACCGCCTACCTAAGTCAAGCAGATTAATGAGGTGCCTGGGTGGCTCAGTTGGTTAAGCATCTGCCTTCAGTTCAGGTCATGATTCTGGGGTCCTGGGTTCGAGCCCCACATCAGGCTCACAGCTTCATGGGGAATCTGCTTCTCCCTCCGACTCTGCCCCTCGCCCTGTCCCCTCTCCCCCCACTCATGCTCTCTTTCTTCTCTCAGATAAATAAATAAAATCTTAAAAAAAAAAATCAAACAGATTAAATCTTGTTTCCAACCTCTCCCATCACCGCACTGATTGTAAGCTCCCAGAAAGTAGGGGTTCGGGGCCCTGCCTACAACAATCATCTCTTTCCTTGATCCCCAAACT
This sequence comes from Mustela nivalis, assembly GCF_964662115.1. Taxonomy (NCBI): domain Eukaryota; kingdom Metazoa; phylum Chordata; class Mammalia; order Carnivora; family Mustelidae; genus Mustela; species Mustela nivalis. Next base: position 31,386,050 of record NC_139025.1, on the reverse strand, counting down.
TGAAGTTATCCAACCATGTGCCCGGCCCTGGAGTTCAGAAAAAGTGGCCTCTGTCGCTTAGTGTGGTGCTCTGCATAGAGCAGGCTTCAGTAAACACTTGCAAATGAGTGTGTCTAGGCTTTGGCCTCCCAGACTCCCGGGTGGGATAAGGACACAGAGCAGAGAGCCCCACAGTCTCAGGGCTCTGCTGGTCTTGCCACATGGGGACGAATAAATAGCCACCTTGGAGGTTAAGCAAACAGGAAAATAATACAGTAAACCTCGCCTTGGCTACCACCTAGAAAACACCTGCCCGGTGCCAGGCACGGCACTAATATGCATTCCCTATTTAACAGGATGTTGGACGGAACTTTCCCTGCCATCCCAACGCCGGCAGTTAGACCACAGAGCTGAGGCAGAAAGAACTTAAGTCTCCCAGACTTAGAGAGAGAGCCCATGGCTGAGCCAGACACCTCCCTCCGGACTTTGCAAAAGGCCACTGCCCTGACTCTGCCCGCTCCTTCTCCGTCCCCTGCCCCTTGCTCCAGCAAACCGCCTGCCCATTCCATAACACAGAGCAGGAGAGAAGGACATGTGGCGGGAGTGGGATTTTCAGCCTCTCCCGCTCCTTTCAGGAAAGAAAGGAGAGAAAACCTTCCTCTCACCTGCTCCGAGCCCAGTGAAGGGAGCGCTGAGACAACTGCCTAGAAACACGAGGGTTACCTCCAAGAAGGGACACTGGTATTCCACTCCCAGAGGGAGTCTTTCAGGGAGCTAGGTTGAAACCCCGAGAGACTGGGAGCATCTGAAAAGACAGGGGGGTTCATGCCTGCTGCTTCTTGCCTGGCAGGAGGCCTGCTGGACAGCTGAGGCCAGCCAGCTGAGGGGGGACAGCAGGGCAATGTCCTACCGTCCCTCCCCTTCCTCCAGGGACCTCTGGGTCTTAGAGGATATCAAAGAGGAACTCAGAGACTTGCATGGCTACCCAGAGGAGAACATAAAGGTAAAGGGCAGGCAGGAGCCATCAGGCTGCCTGGGCGGCTTCTGGGTCAAATGAGAGGGGTTAGAGCAATGGGTCTGGCCTAAGGGAATTATAACTGCCACTCTCAGAGGGTCCACAGTCACTCTGGGCTGGGTCAACAGGGGGAGTGACAACCCCAGACAGGTCTCCTGTTCCCCTTCCCTGACCCAGAGGAGTTGGAGTCTAGAAGTGGGCCAGGATAGAGGTGTCCCAGAGGTGGGCCGTGCATCCTCTATGGTCCCCCCGAGAGCCATGGTGGGTGTCTGAGATTGGTGCTTCCGGCTGGAGGGACAGAACAGTTTAAACCATCGAGGTAGCCAGGAGATCATGGATTCTGTTCTGGACTTCAGCCAGTCTGAGGCATCTGCCCCAGGGAGGGAGGGCAGAACAACAGAACCACCCCACATCCTGTCTAAGTCCAGGCGGCCTAGCGAACGAGTTACACTATGTCCTCCTACTGCACGCTCGCGCCTGCCATGCAAGCTGCGATCTGCAGTCCTCACTGAGCAGATGAGGAACCGAGGGTTAAGAAGGCAAAACAACCTGCCAGGAGTCAGGCCGGAGTGGGAACCCCTGGTCTTCACTTTGCAATGCACTGCCGCCCTCATTCCTCCCTGGGCACCGAACCCCGGACCGGCATTCAGAGCACGGATTCAGGGCACGGCAGCCACGGACTCGAGTCCTGGCACTGCTGCCCCACACCTGGGGCTTCTGGACAAATGACGTCACTTCAGTCTGGGCTGAGGCAGAGCACCCACCATCAGGGGACTGGGAGGAGCTGATGGGGACAGTTGGCAAAGGCCTGGTAGGGGACATACACGTGCTTCCCTACTTCTTTCAGCCAATCCCTTGAAAGCCTAGCTCCAGGGGCACCCATCTCCCTTGCCCGCCCACGGCATCAGTAAGACCTTCTCGAAGGAGCCCTGTATCTGCAGCACATGGCACTTCCCACAACCCGCTTTGCGGGTGTTTGGTTTCCTTTCCGTCGGATTACACCTCTCCCTAATTACACGATAAGCTACTTAAGGGTGAAACCAAATCCGCACTTCCCTGCATGCCCCAGCCCATCTGGCCATGTACACCATGAGGGCTACTTCCTAAGCCAGGTCAGTCCGTGCTTCTGCTGAAGCATGGTCACCTGTTACACGGCTGGGGGAAACTGAGGCCTAGGGAAGGGAAAGAGGATGGGGATGCCGATACTGAAAAGTACAAACTGAATTAGTGAGCCCTTGATGGCAGGCATGGCACCAGGTTCTCCAAATGCGTCCTCTTGGGGACTCCTTCCTTCAACCCTGGCTAATAGGGTTTTGTCTGGGGCTGGGTTCGTTAGTTGGTTTAATTAAGAGTGACTAAGAGCCTACTGTCAGCACAGACACTGTTCAAAGTGTGTTCAGCATGTATTACCCCATGTAGACCTTACTGCAAGGCTTTGTGATAGATGCTGGTGTTCCCATTTTGTAGGTAGAAAAACAGAGGCATAGATGGGTTACTTAGATTGCTTAAAGTCACAAAGCTAGAAAAGGAAAGATCCAAGATTCAAACCCTAGAAGTTCGCCTCCAAAGCACAGTCTTAATCCCCGTGCTCTAGTGCTAACAAGTCGGGTGACTTGACAGAGTGCATGTAGCTAACAAATGACATCGTGGAGATTTGATCGCTCTGGCTCTGGAGCTTGGTTAGGTCCAAGCCTGGTAGCAGAAACAAGACTCCAAAGCAGCAGTTCAGAAAGGTAGGCTTTGTTTGTTTCAGCATGTGCAGCTCTTCCATAGGACAGGATTTCGCGGGACCCTCTTCTACCCACTTGTACTTGTCAACAAGATAAGCTCTCCCCAGACTTGGTGGGAGGAAAGGCGAGGTTTTGGATATGACACTAAGGAAATACTCCCAACTTTCAACTGATCATAAATCAATTGATGCATACCGCAGAACCTAAGTGCTATGATACAGAAATATATTACCATCCTAGAGAGTCACCCCTGACCTGCTCTGCCGACACTCCCAGGGACTCTGTACCTTTCTTAGACCCGTTCTCTCTTTCTCCCTGGCTGACCTCTTTCACCTTATAATCCAGGCCTCTCTCTGAAAAGGTGCCCACCTAGCTGCTACCTCCTGGGCCTATAGATCCATCCCATTAGCCCCAGGGGACCTGTCTCTCACCAATGACAAGAGTCCTGCCATAGAACCCTGCTCCACGGAGCCCAGACCAGCACCTAATGGCCAATGGAGCCGCATGTGAGCCAGAGAGAGAAGTGGAAAGGGCAAGCAACCGGAGCTGAGCTGAGTCAGAAACTCCACTCAAGAAGTAGTTCTGGGGGGCTCCTGGGGGGCTCAGTGGGTTAAGGCCTCTGCCTTCTACTCAGGTCGTGATCCCAGAGTCCTGGGATCGAGCCCCACATCGGGCTCTCTGCTCAGGGGGAGCCTGCTTCCCTTCCTCTCTCTCTCTGCCTACTTGTGATCTCTGTCTGTCAAATGAATAAATAAAATCTTAAAAGAAGAAGAAGAAAGACAAAAAGAAGTAGTTCTGATGCATAGGGAAATGTTTGAACAGATTCATGTTACTGCTAGGAGCAGACAGGCTTCCGATCTCTCCTGGACAATCTGCCAGGGCCTCCCTGACAGATGTTGTACCCTCTCCCTGCAGAGTCCAGAAAAAGCGGTAGAAACCCTCAGACACTCTGTAATCATTCGCATTCACATAAAAGCTGAGTGGGGGTGGACCAGTAGTTTACCGACTGCAATGGATCCGTAGTTTATCGGAAAGAGGCTTCACTGAGCACAGGACTCCCCAAAATATGATGTAGCTTCTGTCAACTATTCACAACTGTGTAAAACAAGGGTAATTTTTAGCTGGAACTAGTGTAAGGCTACATTCTTGGACCCAATCAATCTTGCATAGACTGGTTGATTTTTCTCAGAGACAAAGAGGACCAATCTTTTAGGAACCACACAAGCCCAGTATTGCCTTCTTCTTCTTTTTTTTTTTTTTAATTTTTTTAAAAGATTTTATTTATTTATTTGACAGAGATCACAAGTAGGCAGAGAGGCAGACAGAGAGAGAGAGGAGGAAGCAGGCTCCCTTCCGAGCAGAGAGCCCGATGCGGGACTCGATCCCAGGACCCCGAGATCATGACCTGAGCAGAAGGCAGCGGCTTAACCCACTGAGCCACCCAGGCGCCCCCCAGTATTGCCCTCTGATGGTTGGCTGGTTAGAAATCTACTCATTTATGGGTGGAACCTGCTCTCTAAGAACCCCCAGTCAAAAGCGGTTATCTAAATGCTATTATTTCAGTGGAAGGTTCTTTTGTTCTTTCTCGAATTTGACCTTTTTTCCCATCTAGTCCTAGAGAGGGCAAGACTCTGTCCTATGCATTGTTTTGGATCAAATATCCTCCAGATTCTCTTGCTTAAAAAAGAAAGAAGAAGAAGAAGAAGTCACACTTCTAGAATTATCCCTCAGTGGATGCAAAATTAACCCATTGCCTTTGTCTCACCAACAAAGTTTTGGTCTAGGAACCACACTCATTTTATTATTCACCATTAAGCACAGATACGAGTGACATTCAAGTGCTTTCCTGAACTTCATAGTGTTCCCAAGTACCCTGCAGTAACCCCATGGGGCTCATTCTTCCTCACACGTCCCCCAGACAAGAGCTGTTGGAAACAGGTTTTTACTTCTGAACAGTGGTCATAGAATTTTGACTTGGTGGCATAAATTTCTTACATCTGGGCTGCTCCCTCTGGTTTCAAACATTAAGTGTTTGGGGTCTAGCCCATGGGACCTGTGTGAGTGCTTATTTATGAGCTGGGGAATTATTCCATGGAAACCTCACAATAATCCTGTGAGGAGGTACGATCATTGTCCTCATTTTACAAACTAAGAGTTTGTAAACTTAGGGAGTTTAGCAATTTGCCTAAGTAGTGGCCCCGAAATGAGAGCATACAGTCTTGAGCTTGGGTGTGCTTGGTTCCAGAGCCTGGGCACAGAACTCTCTCCATCTACTACTGCAAAAAAAACAAAAACAAAAACAAAACAAAACAAAAACCCTGTCCACTCATGAAGTCTGGGAGCTCCTCTGGAGAGCAGAGAGGTCATGGAGAGCAGGAGTTCTCAACCCTGGCCACATATTAGAACTGTCTGGGATGCTTTTAAAATATTCTGATGCCCAGGACCCCACCTCAGCCCAGTAAAAGCAGAATTTCTGGAGGTAGGACCCAGCTATCAGTACTTTTTAAAAAGATTTTATCTATCTATCTACCTATCTATTTATCTATCTATCTATCTGGAGTGGGAGGCAGAGGAGGAGGAAGAGGAGCAAGAAGTGTGCTCCACAGTGAGCACAGAGCCCACCTGACACAGGGCTTGATCTCAGGACCTGAGCCTTGGGACAGGTCCAAGGTCATCTCAGGACATGACCTTGATCATGACCTGAGCCAAAAACACAAGTTGGACTGAGCCACCCAGGTGCCCCACCCCCCACCCCATATCAGTATTTTTTAAGCTCTCTGGGTAATTCTAATGAGAAGGCAGACTTAGAGCCACTCAGCCACAGCAAAGGGCTGAATTCATACCTAGGAAAGTGTTTGGATTCTAGACTCCAGAGCCGATCTGAGCAAGTTCTACCAGCCACAGTAACTTGGTGGTTTTGTTGCTGCTGTTCTAGAATCCTACCCCTCCCCCTGCCCCCAGAGAGCCAGCAGCCCTATCCCCTTTTATTTGGGTGCTGAAATGCAACACAGCTTCGAGCTGTGTACACATTCCCCAGCACTCAGGCGCTTACTTATCCTCTGTGAATTCTTCCCCCACACCCGTCTCCCTCCCCACCTCTCCCCCACGGTTGGTCATTTCCTCTTGGAAGTTCCCTCCATCCCAGGATCACTGCCTCCTATAGGACTGATCTCCTTGTATTGTCACTGTCTGTAAGTCTGCCCCCTCACCAGACTGGCCAGAGGCTGTGTCTGGACTGCCTCTGTATTCCTGCCACGTGATGGAGCACAGAGGATGCACTGGAACAAGGCTGGTTCAAAGAATACATTCACACCTGAGAGCAGAAAAATCTTTAGAGAAATCTTTCTCCTTCAGGGGCCACAACCTGTCCTTCCACTCATCTCTGTTTGACACTAAGGCTTTTTACAGGAAGAAAAAACAACAACAACAAAAAAGTAATTCACTCTTCAAGGTGTGCTCAAAACCTACTTCCAAAGGGAAGTTTCTTGGATTGATCCCAGCTCATAATGACCTCAACTGCGGGTGTACACGCACCAATCCAGCCCGGCTGGCTCCACTGCCTCTCCTCCGTAGTGAGGAGGAGGAGAGGAATGAATTTTTATAGTCATTAAAGTCTGTATAATTCAGTCATTAATTGCATTCTTCTGCTCTTGTCTTCAGTGGTGGTGGTGGTGGTTGATTTTAATGCCTGTAGGTTTATTTTTTGCCTTCCTAACAAGTAGTAGATTCCATGAATTTAGGGACTGTCTCTAAAATGGTAAGTCATTTTGTTGGCTCACTTGTTTGATGTCTCCTGACAAACGGTAAGCTCTTTACGGCCTGACACTCTCTGACATTAGTCTTCACAAGGCATAGTGCTGGCGCAGGTTAGGAGCTCAGCGGGACTTTGTTAAATGAAGACATTTGGTAACCCCTTTTAGCCCAGTGCCCTGAACTTACTAGGTACCCACCAATCATATTCGCTGACTGGGCATGAAATGGAAAAGCATAATTCTCATTATAAGATGTGGTTCATATGAAGAACGGAAATTCTCAGATTAAATCCCATTTCAATTTCTCTTTTGCCTTTTGCAAATGCTTGATTATTTGGCTCCCACACTGAATGAGAAGTATCAGGGAAGATTCCCTCATCCACTTTCAAAGCCCTTATGTATTAATTTCGCACAAAGCCTCCAAACCTTCAGTTCAACTCACTCTGGGTTTCGTACCTCCCCATTGAGAAATTCAACCAGTCACTACGGAGGAGAGGCAGTGGAGCCAGCCAGGCTGGATTGGTGCGTGTACACCCGCAGTTGCACCTGAGTGTGATTTCTAAATATAAAATCAGGTCTGCTATTTAATTTCTTAATGAAGAGACAGCCTGGCCCCTTTGGTAGAGACACTGCTCTGCTGTATCAGCTACAGAACATGGCGGGGGTTGGGGGTGGGCTGTGCTCTGCTGTTCTGCTGACTGATGATACAGAAGGGCTCCCCGCAGATGGCAGGTTTGGTACCCAAAACAGCCACGTGTTGCCAAACAGCTGATTGTTTTCTGTTTTCCTTTGGTTCAGTAAAAGGAGTGGGGGAGGGGGAACGAAAAAAGGACGAAAGGAACAAATGAGCTCACCTGCCCTAGAAAGCCACTGTACCACCCTGCTGCCCAACACTGAATCCCCAGGCCCCTTTTCGGGCCCACAGCAGTTGCTGCCCAGCATATACAGCCGTTGCTACTGGGTTTTAATGAGCCACCATCAGGGTAGGAAGAAGGGAAAGGTTCCAATGTCACCAATGAAGAGGTGAAAACACAGGCACTCAGCAGAGCTGGTTTTAAAGCAGATGAGTGGAAGGAAGGAAGGAAGGACCAAAAGACAGCATGTCTGAAGTGTCCAAAGTAGAGGCTTGGTATAAAGTTTCCTCTGCAAGGCCATGCATGTGTCTCAAAGCCACCACCAGCTGGGGCTGCATGCAATCCTTCACCACATGCAAAAGAAAGAGAGGAAAAGACACCGTGTTTGGTCCATGCATACCCAGCTCTAGCCACCTAGACATCACCTTGTCAACCTTCTTGGAAATCTAATGGCCACTGTGGATGCCTCCCCATTCTGGGCCGTATGAGGTCTGTAGCAGCCACAGTGCCACATCCAAAAGTTCAAGTCAAAGCACCTCTGGCAGGAATCTGGGTCTGCCGCAAAGCCCAGGGCTAGTCCTATTCTTCACAAGGCTACCCAAGCACATTTCACCCCTTGGTGACTCAGTTTCCCTCTTTTAATAGTACCCCAGAAGAGCTGTGAAATGTATCGAGGGGATGGGTGCTCTCCAAAGAGGCCCAGCAAGGGAAAAGGATGCTTAATTTCTGGCCTTGGCTCCTGCACCTGGATCTAGCCATGAAAAAATAACCCTACTGTGTGTATGTGTGTGTGTGAGTGTGTGTGTGTGTGTGTGTGTGTATGTATGTGTGTGTGTATATATATATATATGCATGTTTATAAAATCCAGGCCACCTGACTACATGCTCCCAGGTGGTCGACCAAGGTGATGCTCTGCCTTCTTGTTTCATCTCATGCTGAAAACAAGTGCCTTTTTGCAGCCTATTTAGTGCCACATTTTCCACATTTTGGTGGTTTCTTAATTTTTTGTGTGTGTGCTATTTAAAATGACCCCCAAATAGGGCACCTGGCTGGCTCAGTCCACAGAGCATGCAACCTTGATCTCAGGGTCGTGAGCTTGAGCCCCATGTTGGGCCTAGAGTTTACTTAAGAAAAATAATTGAAAAATGAATAAATAAAATTGGCCATGAGCACTGTGCCGAAGTGCTGTCTTGTGTTCCTATGGGCGAGAAGGTTGCGATATGCCTTCTGGAGAATATCTGTGTGTTAAATGATCTTCATTCAAGAATCAGCTACAGTGCTGTGAAATGATAACTCAGCAACAGTCTATATTAAATAAAGGTGTCCTTAAACAGAAACACACTTAAAGTGTTGCCAGTTAATGAAAATGTTATGACCAGAGAGAGGCTCTCAGGAACCGTAGTGCGTTTCCCCACCATGCAATGTTTTAGTATTCACGAATTCAGTGTTTGCAACAGCTCTACAGAATGGAGCTATGGCAAATGAAAAGAATCAGCTACACTTTCTGGCATCATTCTGATTCCTTGGAATGGTTTTCTACAGTATTTCAAATCACAAAGACTGCAGGACAGATGAACAACAAAAGGAAGGAAATCCTGCTTGTGTCTACTGTCTGTCACTGTTTACAACATATTTTATGTCATTTAGTCTTTGTAGTAACTCCATATGGCTGTTTTTATCATCCCTTTTTTATTTTCCAGGTAAGGAAATGGAATCTTAGAGAGATGAGGCAATTGACCTGAAGTCACAGAGCATGGGAGGCAGAATCCTAAAGTGGCCCTTGGATTTTTTTCCCTTCTTCCATATATGCCCTGTGTAATCCCTCCAGTAGGAGTGGGATCTGTGAGCCTGGTAAAATTTATGTGCCATGATTATATCATAATGCACGGGTGAAAGGATTTTGCAGATATAACTAGGGTCCCTAGTCAATTGACTTTTAAGGCCTTGACTTCAAGGGAAATGATTCAGGGTGGGCCTGACCTGATGAGAGGAGACTTTTAAAAGAGGTGAAAGCTGGCCTTGGAGAAGCAAGCCATACAAGGAAATTAATTTTACCAATAACCACTTGAACTTGGAAAAGGATCCCAAGATAAGATCAGAGTCCCAGCCAACACCTGGACTGCAGCTAAGTTGTTTCTAAACTTTTGATCCATGGAACCTGAGAGATAATAAACGAGAGTGGTTTGTGGTAATTTACTAGGTGGCAATAGAAAGCTGGTACACACAGCTGAAGGGTGGCAGCATCAGGGTTCAAACATAGGTCCACCTGTCTCCAAAGCCAATGTTCTTGCCCTTTATATTGTGTAATACCATATTTGGTTTAGTTTTTGTCTGTTGGCTTCCTTACTTGGTTGGCATGGGGAGGGCATTTGCAGAAGGGGATATGAAAGACATTCAGACACCATGACTAAGGTCTAAGCCCTAACACAAAGGGAGTCTCTTCAGCCTTGGGTGGTGGCAGTAAAGGTGACCATTTAAAAAGTGGGCAACCTCCAAGAGTTGGGAGTTGAAGGGTGGGAATGGGCAGTATTTTACCTCCTCTTGCTTAGGAAATAGCCTGTGGAAGTTTAGAGGAAGCAACATTCATACAGAGACAAACTAAAAACACTGGATCCCTAGTGTTGGATGAGCCACAGGAAGCGGCCAAAATGATTATTTTTGACCTACACGAATGCAATTACATGTGCTCCATCAAGTAAATGCAAGGACAAGATTTAGCCAGCACTTAGGAAGTGCCAGGTCAGAGACCAGAAGCTGGGAAGAGATCAAGAATTCTGCAGGGAAGGTCTTCTTGAGTGGGAAGAGATGTGAATGGAGGCATGTCAAGGCAGGAAACAAACAATGAGGCATTCAGAGCCAAGAGGCACAATATCAGCGATCACATCCAGGCCCCAACCACGGGAAGTTTTAGTTGAAAACTCTGCACAACTGTGGGAAGAATGAACATCTATCAAACCCAAGCTTAATCTTCAAATATCTGACTTCAATTTAGTAATATCCTGTACCATGAATAAGGAAACAGGCAGAGTGGGCAGGGAGGGGATGGGGTTATACCAACGTCAGACTGGTGTAAGGATCATAAATAATACATGTCACACACCTAGTATAATAGCTGGCACATGTGAAATACTAAGCAAATGGCAATCTTCTTATCTGGCACTTCATTAGGTGACAGAAAATTGTCTTGCTTACATAAGATAAAGGCAAGGGTGAGTCATTTCCGAATACAAGGGAAAAAAGGAAACATATGAAGCCCTCATTGGGAAAGCCAGGATCAGGCTGGAAAAGATTGAACTCTTAGTAAGTGAACTAAGTGAACTTCCTCTTCCGGGAGGCATGGGGGGGCGGGGGCAGCACCTTGGACAGCACTATGGGAGCGCTGCTTCTCTGAATCCAGATCACTTGCCTGTCAAGAGCTGCTCTCCTGAAGCTTGTAGTTTTCATCACACGACTCCATTTTGGAACAGTAATTGTTCCGTTTAAGTTTCCTGATCAGCAACAAGCTCTGGGTGGATGGTGTAGCATGGGGCCTAGAGGGCAAGTCCAGTGAGACAGGCTGATTCAACACTACCGACATGCTGCTCAGAGATACCCAAGAGCCCTCGGGAGCCTGCATTACCATCACTGTGTTGTCCCAGCCCCAGAGTCCCACCGACAAGTGGTTTCACATGTAATTATCCTCTCAGCCCCTCCTCTCCTTTTATTCTTCTTCTCTCTCCACGTTCCTTCTTTCCTTCCCTTCATCTCCCAAACATGTCCCATAAAGTTCACATGCAGATGCAGAGGAGTCAATCCCAAGGTCACCTCTCACCCCGGCCTGAGGCTGCTCTCTCCTTGGAGACCAGCCTGTCATGTTCCCTGACATCGTCAAAGAAAGCCCGGATAATGATATTTCCCTCTACCTTCCTCCAGACGAGACTTTTCGGCTTTCTATCTTTAGATCAACTGTCTTCCTAAAAGCTCACCTTGGGCTCAGAGAAGGAATATAATCACTGATGGGGAAACCTGAGCACAATGCTGGCCCACATAAGTCAGAACAGCAGCGACATGGCCACGACTCTGTTCGTTAATTACTTAACTAATAACTAGCATGATACGCTTGATGAGTGATTTCGACGAGGCACCCAGTTAAATGTTTGACAGTCATTTTCAATCCTCACACCAACCCTGTGAGGGAGGTACTATTATTATCCACATTATACATATGAGTGAAGTGAAGGGAAAGGTTAGGTAACTTGCCCTAGCTCACATCACCGATAAGTAGACAAGCAGGGAATCCCGACATGGTCAGTGCGACACCTGGTCGACGCACTTAACCACCCTGCTCTATTACCTTCTTATGGGTATCTGGGCTTCTACCCACATTGTTGCTCTCCTACTTCTGTCATTGGGGACCTCCTCGGCGATCAAGCAAAATTCTGTCCTCAGCTCCCTGACGCTCCCCCAGTTCGCCCCCTACTCACCTGCGGGGCCATCCTCCTTCCATCACACACAGGCATGGCTCCCTTGCTCTCAGGCTGTCATGTCCCATCCAGGCCTGCCTCATTTTACAGAAGGAAATGTGTCCTTCTGGGTTTCAGGACAAGCAGGTAACACATCTGGATCTCAGGGCCAGCTGCAAGGCACCAAGGGAAGACCAGAGGGAGAGAAGATCTGGAGAACAGGCCCTCCTGTTGCCTCCCAGTCATGAAATGGCAGACTCTTAACCACACGGTGGGGCACTGTGGTCAGTGGCCCACAGTTTAACCACTGGAAGGCTGGAAAGGGAGAAATGGACACGCAGGTCACACAGCATGAGCTGGAGCCCCTGGGCAATTACCAAGAACTACCAGTGGACTGGGACCAAGGAGACAGGAAGACAAAAGAGGAGGCCATTAGAATAGCAGTTATAAAGGAACTAGACTAATTTGGGTCCATGGGTTGGAGAAAGTGGCTTTTTTTTTTTTTCTGGACCCTCATATAATCTGCAAACAGGAATTTGAAAGGTTAACAATGATAGTCCACATATAACAAAGCTGTTAAATGAGCTCTGGCCTCCTCTGCCCCGGGGAGCTATCGGTTAACGTTAACCCCACTGGTGGTGCTCTTCTCTGCACCTACCCCTTGACCGTGAACGCGAGTTCCCTCACTCACTGAAGTCTAGAGCAGGCATTAGGCAGGGCTTGGATGTTAGCTTCCTGCAGCTGCTATAACAAATCACCACACACTTGGTGGCTTCAGTCAATAAAAATTTGTTCTTTCATGGGTCTGAAGGCTAGAAGTCTGGAGTCAAGACCAGCAGGGTTGATTCCTTCCTTGGAGGTTCTGAGTGGGAATCTATCCCATGCTTCTCTCCCAGCTTCTGGCGTTTGCTGGCCATCCTTGGCACCCCCTGGCTTGTAGCTAGATCTCTCAGCACCTCTGTCTCTATTGTCACGTGGCCTTCCAATAAGGATGCCAGGCATAGGAGCTAGGGCTCACCCTAATTGAGTGTGAGGTCCCATTCTGACGTTCGGGGTAGACGAAAATCTGGGTGGATGGACTCTTTTCCACCCAGTACAGGCTGCCAATGGCATTTTTGGCAGATCCCGCATAATGGCAATTAAAGAATGTGGGTTCCCTAAGAGGAGGGCTCAAGGTGCAAGTAGGGAGGTGGAAGGGGGAGACCCCCCAAGCACTGTTCACATCAGACTGAGTTGCTTCCCCACCTAGAACATTTCACAGAAGTCGAGTCTGAAGGAGCAAAGATAAAGTCACCACAGAGTACAGGCAATTCTCCCACAGCTCAAAACAGCAGGTGTCACCCTCCACAAAGTGCAACACTTGAATCTTCCAGGCAAAGTACCAGGTAACTCAACTGACCTAACACTGCGCCCCTCCTCACCAAGCTATCATGGAAAACAGCCTTTAATCTCCTTTCCTCTCCCTTCTAACCCCAGGAGGGCTTGGGGACACCCAGGGGCTCTGACCATGAGAGGGGAATGGGGTTCTCAGCCTCCCACTCAGCCAAGAACAATTTTGGGTAGGGGGGCTTATGGGAAAGAGCCGAGCAGGATGGGGTAAACCCTCAGGTTCCCTCCTTGCTGCTAGTGGGACTCTTTCTAAGGCCTTCGGGGAAGTACTGTGCAGAACTGCATCCAATCTGGGCTAAGTAGATTAGCTCCCTCCCAGGGAAAGGTTCTGGGCAGCTGAGCAGGGCAGCTCCCTGTGCGGTGGCAGGGGGCTGTCATTACAAGGCCCAGATAGGACATAATTACATGCTCCCTGGAGGGAGCTCCTAATTGAATTACAGGGTGTCTCCTGAGCATGAAAGGCAGCCTGTAGTCAGAGGTAGCTGAGTCCATGAACAGTCCAGGAACAGACCCTCCGAGGAGCGGTGCCAGGCAGGGGTCAGGCTGTGGAGAAGCTCAGGGACACCGGAGTTCAGAGGGCCCCATGGATCTCACTGAAACTAGGAGAGGAGGCATCCCTGGTCTTCATACAAACCGGAAGTGGTGCAGAGACAGGAGACACGCCAGGAATTCACTCTGTTCATTCATTCATTCATTCATTCATTCAACAGACATTTTTTGGCATCTCTATTATGGGTGACAGGCATGGGGAAAAACTGGGTGCTGCTCTGCTCTGAGGACAGGGCCTGCCTGGGGACCATTTACTCCTGAGGACAACTTGTGCTTTTATCTGTGGGCACCCCACAAGCCAAGCCAATTAGCCATTCTTCTCCACAAGTCCTTCTGGGGTGACTACAGGAGAAGGTCACCTCTAAGGCCTCCTAACCGAATCCCAACAAGGGCAGGTGGTAATACTTCTGTGTATTACCTACCTCTTCTGCCTGAAGAGGCCCCCTCTTCTACAGCAACTCTAAGTTTGTATTTAGATTCTAGTTAGTTAACATTCAGGGTCGTCTTAGTTTCAGGTGTACAATGTAGTGATTCAACACTTCCATACAACACCCAGTGCTCATCACCACAAGCACACTCCTCAATCCCCGCCCCGCCATCCCCCTACCCACCTCCCCTCTGGGAGTCCTCAGTTTGTTCTCTAGAGTTAAGAGTCTGTTCCTTGGTTTACCTCTCTCTCTCTCTCTCTTTTCCCCCTTTGCTCATTCGTTTTGTTTCTTAAATTCCATATAGGCAGCTCTCCCAACACACTTCTCTTCCTGCCAGATTGGGAACGTCGTGAGGACCAGAACCTGGCCTCTTCTCACTGTGTCAGCTCACAGGATGAGCCTAAGCGGGTCTACAGATGGTACCCCGAGGGACAGACACCTGGGTCCAGCTTGCACTCTCCTGCTGCTTCGGGTCTCACTGAAGCTCTCATAGGCTCTTGGGGGACTCTGGCCGAGCCCTTCCTGCTCTCTCTTAATATCCCTCCCTCTAAGCCCTGCTCCTAGATGCCCTCAGACACAGCCTCTGAGGAGGCCCCCTGGACCTGAACACATGGCCCTGCAACCAACTTTGCCCTCTTGCCCAGGCAGCAGGCCAAAGCATCACCCATGGGTGGTTCCTGATCGTAAATGACACAAGCAAGAGTTCTGAGGCACCAGCTTGGGCACAGACGTGGCAGAACCTGCAGTCAAGGGGGATGATCCAAACTTCTGGGCTGGGCGTTAAGGAGTTTATTTGGCCCTTGCCAACATCCCTGAACCCAGGGGCCCCTGAATTAAAAGGAAAGCAGCCAACTTTTGCTGTCAAGGAAAGGATAGGGGATGTGCCCTTAGCTTCTTCCATCTGAGGAAAAGAAAGCCTGCTTCTTTCAGCTTCATACCTTATTCTTAGGCTAAAATATAGAACACTGTAGAAAGAATGTGTAATTTTGAATCAGAAGATCTTGGTTTTGATACCTGCCCTTAGAAGCTCTGTGTTCTAGGACAAATTACTTAATACTTCTTAGACTCGGTTACCTAATCTGAAGAAAACGATAATGTCACTCCTAAGGTATGACAAAATCCTTACTTTTTAAATATGTTCATGTAAATATTCCAAGTTTTATTACGTTAAAAAAAAGTAGTAGTCTTTCCCCCAAGGTCAGAACAATGGTGATGCCTAGGTACCAATACCACACCCTATAGACTGATATAGTACATTCTGATATGTTCTCTGTTATCCTGATCTCCCCATGGGGTCACCTTCATCAAAGTACCTTTAAACAATTAGTGCCTAATAGTTTTAGAGCATTTTGTATCAGTTCCTTTGAAAGTCGGCCCTTGGCTGTGTTCATTCTACTCACTCCCCTGCCCCCAAACTAGAAAGTGTATTTTCTTCCAGCCATCCACATGGGTTAATTAAATGCCATTCCTCTTTGCTTTGGCTAGAATTAGATTAACTCATTGCAGTAACACAACTTATCTTTTGCTATTATGAAAAAAATGAAAATCTAATTAATTTTCAGCGAATCTTCTAAAACATGGGCTCCATGAGGAGGGGCAGATAATTAAAATGGCCTGTGTAGGGAGCTGGCTGGGAACCACTGATCTAGCTTATGAAACCCACTAGCTTAGCAAGGGTTCTGGAAGATTCCAGTCTGACAAGGAAATCATCTGCTTCGTGTGTCCAGCGGGGACTTACAGATTCGTCTGGGGAATAGAAGAAAGTGCTATGTTATGTAGGTTAAAGATGAGAGTGATTCAGGAAGTTTCTTCCCATCAGGACTGGCCCCATGTTAGAGTGGTAACTTCACGCTAATGCACCTTACTGAAACGGAAACTCTGAGATTCTTAATCCCATGAAGTTCCTTCCATCTCTCCCCCCAGGACTAGAGGTTCCTTCTTGTAGCCACAGGTGAGCCCAGAAACCAGCCTCAAAAGTCCTTTCCAAGATGGTCCCCTGGACCATCACTAGGAACTGACTGCAGTTGACAGGAGAGGAGCCCTATCTCACAGCTTAGCCCTGTGCCCAGGGACACAGGCAGCTGACAGTCACACACTGTTCCACCTGGAGACGGGAATACTCTGGCTTCCGGGGAGCTCCTGGAAGCGTGTCAAGTTACAGCTCCAAAGACAGAGAGGGGGTGCCTGCTGGCTCCAGCTACGTCCAGCCGACCAGCTGTCTGGCTGGGGAGGGGTGGCAAAGGAAAGCCTGTCACTCTGTTCCTGGCGAGCACAGGAGGGAGGACAGCTTTCTGTCCTGGTCTGGAACACAGGCAAGTCTGGAAACTCAAACCCAGGAAGAGGCTTTGAAAGTGACTCAGTACCCAAATAGCACAGTTGAAAATGACATTGGCTCATCTGACGCTAGTCTCCTGGAGAGGACAGACTTTAGGGAGGGGGGAGAAGGGACACCAGTAGCTTTGAGATTTATGCCACCGGGCATCGAGTGTTTTCTGTTGACCTGGACCGAGGCCACTTTGATCTCAGCTGCTGGTCTGTGGTCAGCTTGATGAACTGATCAAGCTGGGGCCTCCTGAGGGGGCTCTTTCTCCCGTTCTCCAGCCTGCGGCCCCAGCACAGACCACAGTGAAATCAGTGCTCTCTTGGCAGACCTTCTAGATGCTGGTTTGGAGGTGACAGATGACAGTCTCAGCTGGTGCTATTTTCTAAGGGACACTGTCACCACTGACAGACACAATTGCTTAGGTAGCTTACCATGGAATCCTTGTAGCAACTTCATTTTTCTACCCCACCATCTGGTTCTGGCAGATTAACTGTTGGGGTCAGGGGATCTTGGCTTGACTCAGGGCAACCAAGACATATCTGGCCAGTGGACTTGGACATGGCCAACTTGGGGAGAAGGGGGAGGGAGAAAAAAGGACTCATAAGATTCCCTCTCTTGAGAATTTGAGGTAGAAGATCCTTCCAGGGAAGAGCCAAGAGCTAAATGGAAAGAGGAGCCATGTGCTCAGACAGTCGGTCTGGGAGGTCTCGCCGCAAGCTAGAAGCAATACGGGGAAAGGCCACAGACAGAAACAGAGACTCGGGAGACAGAGACCATGTGGGCCAGCAGGGAGAGCATCAGAAAGAGGGAGTGGTCTCGAGGGCTCCCCTGCCTGACAGTGTTTGCTGCCACTTCTAGTTGGCGCAGATCCCTACAATGCAACCTTCTCGTCTTAACATACAGTCAGGCAGAGACTTTGCAATGAAGGGAAAAGGGCACCACCATGAGTGGTTTGCTTCCTGGGAGACATCAGTCTTCTTGGGATTATTGGGAAGCTCATTCTCTCTGTCCAAATGACAGGCTTGCTGAAGGGATGCTCCCAGCTCGTCCTTGATCACTCGAAGAAGGCATAGATCAGACAGGAGACACCAGGCAACCCCAGTACAGATGCCGGCGGTGGGAGGGACAAGGATGCAGGAAACAGGATAAGAATAAATGAGGAGAGAGACTCAAAGGGGCAGAGAGGAAGGCACTGAGTGTGGCGGGAGTGGAAACCACAGCTCTCGTGGCGACAGCACCTGACGTGTGCAGAGTAGAGAAAGAAAGTCTGCAGCTCAGGACGTTTGGAAGAGACAGTGAGTGTAAGAAAAGAGTATTCAAACAGAAAGTAAGGTGTGAGTGGGGGAATAAAACAAACACATCCGAGGATTTGCAGCCAGGGCCTCGGTGAGCCCCAGCGTTGGCGGTGGAGCTTGCCCCCGATCACCACGGCTGGGACAGACAGGGTCAGGCGGTAATGGAGTTCACAAGGAGAAATCATCTGGCACTCACAAGGCAATACCCAAAGATAGACAAATCAAGGCCAATGGCTCAGGAAAGACGTGGACCACTAGGGAGGAGAAGGGGTATTAGTCATCTATAATCTATAATTTGGTTTGCAGTCGTGTTCTAAGTATTGATTTTATTAACAAGATGTCCTATTTTGAAAGCACCAATTAAAGCACCCCCGACAGAGCATTGTCTGTATCTGGTTTGTGAACCCCAACCGCCAACTGGTAACCGAACTGGGCTCAGGCAGGGACAGGTTAGCCACGTTAACCAGGTTCCGTCCCTGTGTGCTGACTCTTAGTTGGAGGTGGGGGTCAGGATGGCGCCGCACCCGTCACTAAGCACAAATGTATACATACACTCGAGTGGTGATTCCGTTTTCAGAAAGACAAACTTCTCCATAAAGAATTAAGTTCCTCCTTCAACTTTATCTTCATTTCTGGATGCCCAGGGAATTTCCTACTTGGGTACCTGGCAGGTGGCAGGGATTGGAATAGAATTCCGATGAAGGGTAACCATCACACCACTGGAGACTGTCTGCCTGGTGCTTTCCTTTGTGGTCATTTAGCAAAACCCTCAACGCATCTGATTCCGGCAAAATGCTTCTGACTTGTGCAGAATTTAAATATGGGGATTTTGCTCTATTTGCAGATCAAGGAGTTCTCGCCCTCCAACTGTCCATTACATACGACTGACTCTATGCCAAGGCTTTCTATTGTTTCTGAAAGCATAGCTCAGTTTCTCATTTAAAAAAACAAGAAAACAAGATCTCGATTGAGCTCTAGACTCTACTACCTTCCTTGTGGAACTGACAGTGTCACAGCCAATGGGTAGAGAAGAAATCAAGGCTCATGCACCACCCAGCTACACTGGCGAAGTTGATGAAAGGCTAGACAGCAAGAAAGTCCTCCCCACTTGCCCACCTGGCTTTGCTCCTGTCTATCATTCTTGTGAATGAACAAGGAACTGTTGACCAGAAGAACCAGAAGAACCAAAACAAAATAACTGCGGCTCATGGGAGGATATCCATCAGTATCTCTTTATTATTACTAGTAGCCTGGGGCCCAACTAGCTCCCCTCCAAGAAGGAAAGCCACTGAGGGTAATACTTCTTTGTTTCCCGCCTAGCCAGTCATGTGATCGTCTCCAATTGCCATGTTCCTATCTTCTCAAACCAACCTACGTTCTGGCCGGTGGACTCTCCAACCATGCACTGCTGCACTATCGTGTACGGGAAGGCAAGGCAGCGTGAGAAGAGCAGGGGTGGGCACACCAGGTGCCGGGCTGCATACGATCTCCGATCAAGTCGGGCAGAGGGCATGCTGAGCGGTCCAAGGCTGCCAGAAGACACTGCATCAGCCCCTCGAACTAACTTGGAAGGCTCTGGACTTGTGGAGTTTTTTGGTTTTTTTTTAAAGGATTTTATTTATTTATTTGACAG